>NC_047120.1:17518043-18119166 GCF_902500255.1 Thalassophryne amazonica
CATATATATACATATATACACCCACACACATATATATACATATATACACCCACACACATATATATACATATATACACCCGAGTGTCTGGAACTTGCGGCCTCAGATTAGATACTTTCACAAAAATCGATCACTGACCTTCGGCCTAACGATGCTCCTAAGTATGAGCGTCCTTATGTTCGATCATGGTGTTCGTTATGTACAGTCCATGACTAGCACAGGAGTCTAGCAACTAACTGCCCAGGTTTAGAACAGGGGGCCGCTCCTCCCAATCCCGCCTCTCCAGGTGTCTCTGTCATTGCCCAAGTGTGCGTTGAAGTCCTCCACCAAGACAATGGTGTCCCCCACCAGAGCCCTGTAGAGGACTCCATTCAGGCACTCCAAGAAGGCCAAATACGCCTGTTGCTGTTTGGTGCATATGCACAAACAACAGTCAGAGTTTTCACCAGCGAGTTGGGGGTGTTTTTGTGGTTGCTCCTCCTCGGTTACGCGGGCTGTGATCACCGCCAAGATGAAACAAAAAATGCAGAGATCGTCCTCTGATCATCAGGCTTCGTGTAATGCTTGCGTTTTGTCATAGTTTGTGCTATCTGAATGTAAAAAGGATAAAGAGCTGAAGTTGTTTATGTGAAATTTCCCTGCAAAAATGAGTTTGCGCGTGGTCAGTTTCCCACCAAGTCTCGCGCTAAAACATGATGAGATCACGTGACTCTGTATAGGGGCTCTGTGAGAGTACAGAACCTCAGCGCAGTTATTCCATTGTCTGGGGAGAACCCATTTTGACAGAAATTTGACATATGATGGAAGACGAGCACCCACGCAGATGTTCATGTATGCGTGTGTGCGTGCAAACCAACAGATGTTCAAGTCTGTGTGCCTGCGTTGTTACGGCGTAAATGAAAAGATGTTCATTTCTACAGCAGAGCAACAACGTGAACAGGAAACAGAAATGTGCTGTGAGCTGATCTAAAACAACTTACTGTAGGTTTCTGTTAAACCATTCTGTCACTTTGGGAAATGTGCCACATAGAAAGTAAACCACACAAGGTCAGCGCTTCTGAAGAAATGCCATAATGTGTTTTTTTTTACTGGAAGACCACACATTTGAATGAAGATGGACCTTTTTTCCCCTCTCTATTTGTAAGAAACCTTATTTAGACTTATTTGAAAGTACAAAGACAGCTCTTTTAACAAGAACAAGAAAATTAACGGTGAGTTTATTTTATAAATGTACTTTTATCAAAATTGGAGCAACTTTAACTTTTGACCCCTGTACAAACTGAAATTGACCTTTGTCACCATTCTTGCTGTTTTTACCCCATAACATTTAGTCACACATAGTCCACACTATACCTTTTTGGAATGTTTATGATCAGACAAGTAATGTGGTGTAGTTTTCATTTTGACTGGAGCCTTTTTAAATGTTGACCCCTGTCTAATTCTTCAATTGACTCCTACATGGCCACCTATTGAAAATTAAAGTGATCAGTCAGTTTTTTCAAAAGAGTAACATCTAAAAGGTGTATCTGTGCCAAATCTGGTACTTGTATCTCCACTGTTTCAGTTATCTGCTGCACTAACCTTATGTACAGATGTTTGGGTTTTCAGTAGTTTTCTCTGGGATAATCCCAGTTCCTGCCTGCATCCATCTCTTTTCTTTAGCTTTTAGCAATTTCTTTTTAAAATACAAATATTGCTTATACTGAAAGGTACTAAATTAATTTATTCACTTTTCATTTCATGTAAATAGAGGGGATGACGCTAGGAAAATCGTTGCTTATCTGTCTAGACCCTGGCTTAAATATTATCAAAAGTACATTAATGCCAACATTTATTATGTATAATGCAAGTGATAAAAAAAAAAAATCTTCTTACCTCCCTTTTTGTTTTCCCAAGAGTTAAATGCTCATTTGTATGCTAATGGCGTTAGCATTGTTAGCAGTTTTGGTAGCTTCACCCATTAGCGCCACTTAATGTATGCCAACTACAAAAATACGCAGCTCATAACTTTTAATGTCCACAACAAAGTAAACCGTTAGGAGAACCACCGTACAGTCCCCAAAAATATGATTTAATAAACAAATTCAAACCAAAAGTAACCCTTCTTCTTCGTTGGATTTTATTGGCGGCTTGCAAATCAACATGGAGCACTACTGCCACCTACTGTTTGGGCATGGAACATGTATAGATTCTGGCGTATATTGTCAAAAAATAACCCGGAAACATTCACCATGAAAGTAAAAACAGTTTTCTGGGAATTCCCAGAAAACTTTCATTACTGTAAAAGAAAACAACCACAGAAAAATAAATTTAGAATTTTACACATCCAGACTTTCAATTAATGAAAAAAAAAAAAGTTCTGTCAAGTTGGATGATGTAAATTATGTCAGTCCCAAATTTCACTCTTACCATCAGCTTGTGGACCGGAGTTGCTGGTTGGATGTGATCTTCCACAGTCATCAGCAGCAGTTTCTCTTTTCAGTTTTCTGGGTTCAGTCAGATTGGTGGTGAGAGGCTCCACTTTTGTGCTCTCATCTTTTTGGCTTTGATGAAGCTGTGATGACTGTGGTTTTTCTTCACCTTCACTCTTCACAGAGACAACAGTGAAATTAAAATCTTAATCACATCCCTCTCCCAAAGCACAGGAAGCTGCTTTCTCTCCTAACTTACCCAAAGTTCCTCTTTAATCTTTGGAGGCTCTGAGTCATTTTGGTCCAGACTCTGATTCCATTCCTGCCGCTCAGGGAGAAGGTCTTCTTTACTCAACAACAGCTGCTGCATATCTGAAAAAAATAAATTAAATGGGTAAAACTGTGAACAACATTCAAATTGCATGGCCTTTGGGATTTATTAAAGATTTAAATCACCCAATCTTCTTTGGCACCACTATAATCTTATTCATTAGCCTTTAAAAATGTGATAAAGAAAAAATGAAATAAATAGTTCCCCATGATGGAAAAATTTAAACGAAAATGGTCTTGAGCTATGTTTGGCAGCAACCCATTCAGTCTATGATAACGACCATAGTGACATTACAGATCATGTGGGGGCTTCCTTCGATTTGTGTGAGGGATGCTGGGAAGCACATGGTGATAGCCAATCAGAGTACAGGGGCACGGTGATGTCAGCTGGGTCCTCTTCCCAACAAAATAAACCAAGATGGCGTAAAACACGTAAAATAACTATAAGAAATACTTCTAAATCTAAAAGCACTGTTTTTGAAACCAGATAACACCTCTGAAGTGATTTACAAGACATAGTTAGCTAGCTCTGCATCAGGACTGAAGGAGGCAAACCTCCACTGAACTTTTCCCTCCGTCTAAAAGGACCAAGTCGGCTTTTTTGTTTTAAATTCCGTGGAATAGCCCTTCAAACAAAAAACAGTGCCAACAAAGCACTCGGAGCGATTCAAGATACCCGCAAAGGATTGCATGGAAGGGCTAAACTTTATCCCATCTTTGAAACCACTGAGAAGTACAAGCAGTGGACTCGAGTCGTGCTTGCGATCGACCAAATTTTTCCCACAAACATGTCAAGAAGGACAAATATATCTATTCCAAGCACTATGTTGGTGAAGCTGGGTCAAGTATTGAGCACCCGGAGCTTTGGGCCTTATTCCAGCCTTGTTTCTCCCTAAGCAAGTATGTTTTAAACGGGGCTGATGCTACATGTCTAAAAGAGTGGCTATTATTTTGGTATTTTCTCTAGAGTTGTCAGTGGTATAGTGCTCGTAGCGATAGACATCGCATCAATTAGTGCACCTGAATCACTCGCGCTTCATATGCAAATAGCTACTATGTTGTTAAAGGACATTTTAAAGCGATACATAATATCGTGAAACCGTGATATTTTTGCCCACGGTTATCATACCATCCAAATTTCATATCGGCCCATGTCTACTGCAGACAGCATTAAAAAGAAAAAGTATTCACTATGGAATTTGTCAGTTTTGGGAAATTTGAAATGGCGTACAGCTTTCATTATCTGTGTGTTATCTGACTACAACATGTAAATGTACTGAGGAATTCAAGTCTGGTCTGCGAGCATGTGCTGGTGTTTTATGTTGCTGCACCCACCATATGACAAAACTGTACAGGGTCCTGGTTGGCACCTAACCAGACAAATCAACACTCCATCACCACATCTGAAAGTAGCCATCTAAGTGATACGTGGGCACGTCTTTGTCCTTTTCAATCCCTGAGTCACCTGCACTCTATATGATGTTCAGGGAAGTTCTCCACATGGCTGTAGTGTCGTAGGTGGTGTTACCTCACAAAGTTTCTCATCTGATTCTTTCCATGGAACCATTAATTTCACAAAGTCAAGCATTGGCATCCAGGAATCCTCTGAAAACAATCCACACTTGAAACACACTTTTACCTTCTTTATTCTTCATTTCTTATTGACATGGTGTTGAGTCTATATTAACAGAAGCTGTCCAAGTTAGATGTGCTGCGACCTAGTGTGTAAATATTCATGTGTCACCACGCTGCATTCTCTGAAAAGGTTTGACATTCCCTGCTATATGTAATCACGTCATTCCCCAGTTTTGTTTATCTGGTGTGTTTAAGGTGATTAATGGTGTTAATGGTTCACAGACAGCACAGTTTTCTTCTATGAAGCTGCAGAATGTACATACGTAATACACAAGCAAACAGACTCCTCACGATCCCACTCCACAAGATCCTCAGGTCTGCCCTCTGCCTGTTCTATGAATCTGAATAACTTTTTCTTAATTTTGTTGCATGCATGTAGTCTTTTCCTAAACAGAATTTCTTGCGGTGGTTTCCTGGTTAACATTGATAGCGGTGTTGGACTGTGCGTGTTGACGAGTTGCCCGAATGAGAAGCAAGTTTTTATCTACAAGGTGGCAGCATAAATAACATTAATCAGGCAGCCTGCATTACTCCAACATTAAATAACAGGCATAAATTTGATGTGGAGCTCGCTGAAAAAAAAAAAAAAACCCCAAGAGGCAAAAATCCATCATCGTATAAACTGGGTACTTGCACTCACCGGACAAAAGCAAAAGTCCCAAAGTTTTTGTAGATTTTTTCCATATTAGATTTTGTATAATAGATTTTTGTTGACATCGAGCAAAACATCCCCTCCCATCACCATGTATTTCCATTAAAAACCCCTCACATGTACCAGACAGAGCAGTCTGGACGTTTCTAGTCGAAGTTCAGCACTGACATTCGCTGATTCGAGGAAAGTGGTACAGTATTTCCTTGATTAAAAGCCAAGCCGTTTATTTTTTTGCAAACCGTTCTCAGACACGGTGCCTAAACGAGGCAGGCCTTTATTCAAGGCTGGCGATTAACAAAATACTGCTTGCTGCCTACACTGTAATATGACATTACGTTTCACACACATCCCTGGGTGTGACGAACCAAACATAACCGCTTTAGATCAGAGCCCTCTGCATGGCTGCAAACACTCTGCGTAGCCCCATCGAAATGACTGAGTGTGACTGTTCAATTTTCCACTTTCACTCCTTCCTCTCCTGTCATATTTTAAAAGATTTTGCAGTTCGCACACTGAATACATTTCAATCAAAGATCAAACATAAAAGTCTGCAAATATGACCAACTTTACAACAGTGTAAAAACTACAAGACTCGCCAATGACCTGCAATTCATGGATGGAAAATACACATACTGTAACACTGGTTTGGAGGTTGATGAATATATAAAGTGGAGCTCATTGAAGGACAAACTGATCCAGAAAAAAAAAACAAAAAACAAAACACGGTTCCCATCAACACAACGGAGAACTTTAAAAGGGTCACGTGCACGCTGACATCATTGCATTGCCACGGAGTTACGGAGTTGTAGAAGCATAAACCAGGCTTTCCTTGTTTAAATGTCTAACCTTAAATAGAGGCCTGCCTCATTTAATTGCTGGGTTAAAACTTTGTCTTAAAAAAATAAATAAATGGCTGCCTTAAATAAGCGCCGGTCGTGTTTAAAGGCCGGATCACTTATATTATCCACCAGATGCCTCTACCTGGCTGATTGTCCATGTGAGCAGTTGCAGGTCAATACATGGGTACATGACAAGTGTGAGCCTCCTGCTCCAGTGTATTTGCTGGCGTACAATATACCAGTAATTTGACTCCTGAGGGACCAACTCCTTCTCCTAATGATGGTAGAAAAAGGAAGTACAATTCCTACACTATTGAAACAAAGTTGCAAGCTGTTGTGTTTGCCAAAAAATACAGCAAGTTAGGTAGTTTACAATGAATTAATTATTTTCTTTAAATGAAGCAAAGGAAGCACAAAGTTATTTCTTCAGCCTTGGGAAAGAAACTGCTATAAATATTACTCATTAAGCCTTTTTTGATCATGTTCTGGTAACTTTTGCTATCGCAATTTAGGGTTGTTTATTGCATCATACATGTATTTAATCGCCTACCACATGGTTCATATATTTTTTTTTTCACTGTATAAAACGGGATGGTTTCGTTCACATCTGCATATTATCTGTAGTGTACACAATATAACAACATACATCAGAGTTCCCCTCTCAAAATGAAATGGCCCATTTTAAAATTTAAAAGGAATTTGAAACCTGAAAATCCATGTATCGATATATTATTATGACGTGTTCTGACAAGAAGCAGCCTTATGTCACTTCAAGATGGACCCCAAACCCATTTGGGAATGGTGCAAGCAAAAGGACCGCTTGCAGGCAACAAAGAGGCAAGTATCACTGGCTGGACACACAGCTGCTCTGCTAGCCAGCAAAGTAGACCTGAGTACACTAGATGGGCTGGAATTTAGTGCCACAGCTGAACCAGACACTGAAGATGACTTTAACAAAGACGGCTGTGGAGGACGATGAGGTTGAGACATTCATATGAATTAAACATATTATTTTAGACTGTTTTGAATGTTTATAGGCCCATTTCATTCTTTATTTTATCACTGCTTTGCATGTTTACCAAACAATCAGAACTTTTGGAGTTAATATGGTATACTTTTGCTCCACAAAGTTTACCTTCTTTAAATTAGGCTTTGTGTACAATTTTTTAGCTTCAGGTGGGATAAAAAAAAGAATTAGCATTATATGTGCATGAAAAAGGATTACATTAGGTCAAGTCACACTTTTTTCTAAGTCTACTGCAAAGTGGTACCTTGAAATCCTAAGATAAAACAGCATGCCATGGTGTCAGTTGCAGTGGAATGATGGCAGGTAGCACAATGGTATGGTGTTGATTTAGCACTGCATTATTTCTTACCATCCCATTATAAGAAATTGAGAATGTCTAGCTAGACGCTACATGACAGATCAAAAGCGGTCGTCTTTGGCTTGCCACAGCCAGGGATATGTGTGAAACTTATAAATTACAGTGGCGCAGTAAGCAGCATTTGTCCCAGCATGTGTCCGAATGGGATAATGGTTACTCTGTGTGCTCATTAATTGGGAAGCCAAGCAACACATTCCTCCATTTTCTCAATCTTTTTTTTTTAAAGTCCAGATTGAAGTGTTCACAATGGAGCAGTTATAAAATAAATCCACAACAGTTTCTGGAGAAGCAAGAGTCAAACTACAATTCAGATCAATGTCTTACTTATTATTAACATACATTTGATCTGGATAGAATCCTGGAGCCTATCCCATCAGTCATCGGGCATGAAGCAGGGGTGCACCCTCTACAGGACAGCGGTCCCTCTGAGTCATTTCTTCATGACTGATGTAAAAGTCCAAGATATAAGCAGAGTCTGTTCATGCATCCATCCCATGACTTATCTGAAGACTGGATGTAAAAGTGATGTTTATGTGTTATACTAAAGGGTGAACGTACTTATTCACACCATCATTTTGGCTTTCAGATTTTTATTTCTTTTAATTCATGACAGAGAAATTACTCTTTACTGTGAGCTTAAAGTGCATAATTTTAGAAATTTTAATACAAAAAGCCTGTTTTTTTTAATGTCCTAAAAATTTCCAAATACAACCCCAATTCCAATGAAGTTGGGATGTTGTGTGAAATGTAAATAAAAACCAAATACAATGATTTGCAAATCCTTTTCAACCTATTTTCAATTGAATACACCACAAAGACTGTATTCTGTTTTTATTTACATTTTACACAACGTCCCAACTTCACTGGAATTGGGGTTGTATATAAATAAATGGTAACCAGTGCACTGTACTTCAAGTTATGACACACTATGAATCATCATATTTATGCAGTAGTGTACTGTAATATTGACAGTACATTATCAAATAGTTGGCTGTGTAACAGAAAAAGTAAGTCCTATACAGGCTATGAGTCCTGTTGGTGCCAGTGCTCATCTCTGGATTCAGTTGTCAAGTGGATGAGTCTACAACTCCCCCTGGACAGGATAGAGTCCGACACAGGCTACTTCCTTAGCTGAGGCCAGTACCCATTTACAGCTGGGTGGACTGAGACAATGCAGATTAAGTGTCTTGTCCAAGAACACAGAGAGCATGAGCGAGAATCAAACCCAGGTCTACATATTGGCAGACCAGCTCCTTATCTATTCAGCTCCATTCTCTAGAATACGTACCACATAAAAGTAAAAATGCTAATAATTCTAACTTATTAATTTAGCCCACTCAGCACACCCTTTTGGGATCTTGCAATCCCATTGGAAAAGTGTGCAGGACGTATGGTGGACTGTAAAGACAATGTTACATGTTTACTTCTGTACTGTAGTGCAACAGCTAAGAGAATATTTAGAGCAAAATCGTGCAAATGGTGATACAAGCACCAAAGTTGGCATACATACTCCTTAGACATTACTCTTTTGAAAAAAACAACTGGCCACTTGAATTTTCAGTAGGCGGCCAGGTAGGGGTCAGTTGAAGAATTACACAGGGGTCAAAATTTAAAAATGCTCCAATCATGTTGAAAGCTACGCCACATTATTTGTCTGATCGTAAAGATTCCAAAAAGATATAGTTTGGACTATCTATGACTGACTGATCAGGAGTTATGGGGTAAAAACAGCAAAAATGGTGACAAAGGTCAGTTTCAGTTTGTACAGGGGTCAAAAGTTAAAATTCCTTCAATTTTGGTAAAAAGTGATGCAAATTATTGGTTGACCTAATAGGATTAATAAATGGAATAGTTTTGACTGTGTTGAATGTCATAGAATCCATTGGATTCTATGACGTGACATATGATACCCTGTAACATGATAACGAAGCATGATACATGGTCCAAACTATTCCTTTTTAAAACCCTGTTAACTCAACTAATAATGTGCATCACTTTTTACCAAAACTGGAGCAACTTTAACTTTTGACCCCTGTACAAACTGAAACTGACCTTTGTCACCATTTTTGCTGTTTTTACCCCATAACTCCTGATCAGTCAGTCATAGATAGTCCAAACTATATCTTTTTGGAATCTTTACGATCAGACAAATAATGTGGTGTAGTTTTCAAAATGATTTCACCATTTTTAATTTTGACCTCTGTGTAATTCTTCAATTGATCCCTATCTGGCCGCCTATTGAAAATTCAAGTGGCCAGTCGGTTTTTTTCAAAAGAGTAATGTCTAAGGAGTATTTGTGCCACTTTGGTGCTTGTATCACCATTTGCACGATTGTTTCAGTTATCTGCTGCACTACTGGGCAAATTTACTGTTTCCACTTTTGCATCTCACACATACCATTTTGACAACCAGCCACAGAACATTGTGGAACTGGCATGCTGTTTTGAAACTGCTTAAAGGACACGCCGCACCAAAATCATAATTTAGATTTAGGCTGTTAGTGACCATCCGATGATCCACCGGGATTACTTTGTGCACTTCCATTACTGGTTTCAAAGTATACGGCATTTGCAGCAAACAGCTACAGAGAAGTCCGAAAAAGTACTCGTGAGTACTCGGGTGTTTCTGACAAGTGATGTAGCTACTGGAAGTGTTCCAGCGTGTGCTTCAATGGAATGTAGTTGCTAACGTTAAGAACGTAGACATGGATTCATTCCAGAGTTGCCATAAGTGTGATGTCGTGTTATGACGACTCATTTTTAAGTGAAAACGGTTTCATTTGTACTACAGCGTCCCCGCGAGGGGAGGGTCCGGCATGCTTCAAACATTCGTGAGCTGCAGCTTAGCATGGCGGGTGAAGAGCTAATTCAGCCAGCACCGTCTTTGCTGAAGGCAAATTTTTGGGCGCATTTTGGATTTTATTATTTGCTGTGTAAGGAGCTTGACATGACTTATGCAGTGTGCAAAATCTGCATAAGTACTTTGGAAACACTTAAAATCCGCAAGCCCACATGCTACGCCATCACCCGGAGCTAAAAGAAGCAGAGCAGCGGTCTCTGCCGACTACTGACCAGCGCACACTCCATCACTTCGCTAAACTGCCAGCAACTCTGAACGAGCAAAGCAGATAAGTAAATTTACATCTTTAGAATCACTTGATTAACCGTGTAAAGCTGAATTTTCTTAAACATTTTTTAAGTAATATAACTATTTCTCAAAGCTCTTTGAATCAAAAATCGATTCTGAATCGAATCGTCACGCCAAGAATCGGAATTGAATTGAATCGTGAGTTGTTGTAAGCTTCACATCCCTATGGACCATACACTCGAGTAAAGCGGCATTGTTTAGTAAAGTGGGTAACTTTGAGCTTTGACGGGAAGATATGACATGGTCACAGTGCATGCGTGTTGATAATACTGATTTGACTTTTTGCACAGTCTGCAAAATGAAGCTAAGAGTTCTTCAGTATCAAGTATTGATAAAATTGTGACAGCATGTTGTGTTTTGACTGTGTATGCCAGCACTGTACTTGATGAAAAGAGAAATAAGTAAAGTCACAGATTTGTCAAAAGAGATTAAACACAGGAATAAAACACTAAAGAAGTAGTAATTTTGTGGATTCTATCACAAACTTTTATCAATGCAATGAAGAACGAGCATGAGTGGACTTTTCTCTGTAACGATCCAAGTCCGCCCTCTCCGTGTCATTAATGTTATAATGTGCCATATTCTCACCGATTCTTGTCAAAAACGCGCAGAAATGCAATGAAAAGGATGACGACAGCAAATCGCGACGTTCGCCCCAGAAGCATAATGGTAGCCATTTGTTTACGTCGCTGAAATCATACGGTGCCCGGATGTTCGACTTCGTGGATAATTACATTTTTTACTAGAATTTCGAATTTTTGCGGTGTTGGTCGAAAATATAGTTTAGTAAACACACCTGCTTTGTATCAGCGAGATTCGGCCTTGAAAACAGCATCCAGCACTTTGACTCGTTTCTTCTCTTCTTTTTCTTCTGCGACGTTGTTTTTCTTTTGTTACTCAAACATCGCTCCGTTAGCAGTAGTTAGCCACTCTTTCAACAAACTCCTCAGCTGTTGGACATTCTGCGCTGACTTCGCCGTTTCTTCTTCTTCTGGTTTATTGTCGATTTTGCGACTCTTGAGTTCTTTACGAAACATATTCGAGATTTATAGACTGACGTTTGATCGATTTTCATTGAACGAGCTGCAGCATCCAAAGCTAACAGAAAATTGTCGTCGTCGTCGTCTTCTTCTTCTTCTTCTAATAGATTCCGGCAGGCTATACGCTGGCGTAGCATAATGCTGCCCCCCACAGGTAATAGTTAAATACTTTATCTCATGTTAGACTCTCAAATAGAGGTTGGTGGAATGGAGTAACTTAATCACAGCTTTGTCCACTAAATGCGAGTAACTGCCCTCAGAAAAAATTGACCTAAAAGAAAACTCAGTCAATCCACAGTCTGACAAATCTTTAAACAATTTCCGCCTATCACTAGAATACATAGGACAGCACATTAAAACACGATGAACATTTTCCAACTGACCACACTGACACAACCCATCTGGATGTTTTCCAATCACTTTTAAATATGCTGCCAACCCACAATGCCCCACTCTCAATCTAATCAATTTGACTTGATCCTTATGACAGGATGAGGAGAGGAGTCTCTTATTTTTAATCGAAGGCTGACACATAAAATAGTGCCTCCCTACCGACTCACTCTCCCACTGCTTTTGCCACTTCTGATCACTCAACTCTTTAAAAATACTATAACAATCAACCTTTCCCAAAGGGATATTAACATCAACTTTATTTTTCAGAAGGGACTCTTTGGCCAATGAATCTGCAATCTCATTACCTATAATGCCAGAGTGCCCAGGAATCCAAGTGAAGGTTACACAACAGCCAGCTGACTCAGCGCGATGGAGGCAAGACAGAATCTCTAGCACGAGGTCAGGACGAGCTCCTCCTGAGGCTCCGCCCATCAAAGCTTGCAATGCAGCTGCAGAATCAGAATAAATACGACACTCAGAAGGTCTGTTACTTTGTACCCACTCTAACGCCCACCATATGGCTGACAGTTCCGTTGAACATACAGAAGAGCAATTAGTAACATGGGTACTCTGCCTTATCTGATTATTCATAACATAAACCCCAAAGCCTGCCCTACCAGAGCTTGGATCTCTAGACCCATCTGTAAAAAATGTGACACATAGTAACTGTATTCTGAGATATAAACTGATTTACTAGATTGCTGGCTACAGTCTTATTCAGCCCCAGAAGGTCCAACTCAACATCTGGTACAGGCAAAACCCAAAATGGAATAGGAGACCACACTGGCCCTATCACCTTATTTCCCTGGACAGCCCTTTTAGCGACCTGCCGGACATCAAAAAGGAAATTAGATTTATCCTTCTTTTTAGTAAATTCATAACTCTCTTCCAATAAACACTTTGCGGATGTTATGCGCAAGTCCTGACAGCCTGGCCCAGTACTGAAGACCCAACTTCTCTCTCCTAATACTCAAAGGGGTCTCTCCCATTTCGACTAACAGTGCTGGGATAGGAGTAGTTCTAAAGGCACCACTACAAATTTCTTCTTCTTCTTCTTCTTCTATGGCGTTTAACGGCAGCCAGCATCCGCATTGTTGCATTGCTGCTGCCTTCTGCATCAGTCCGTTATAGCAGTACTAAATCCTCTCGATGAGTCCAGTGTCTTTTAAGTATTAAAAAAAACAACAACAAATCCCCCTCCCAATTGAACCTATCTTTAAAATACTAACTATACATGAGCTCATGCTGCACGGTTTACAGATTATTCATAGACAAGATCATTCATAGACATACCATGGACCATTCTATAAAGAACCATTCATTGTTTAATATGTAACAGACAGAGGTGGGGACGAAGTCACCATCAAGTCACTCTCAAGTCATGAATCAGCAAGTCCCAAATCAAGTCTCAGGTCATAATGACCACCAATTGATTGCAAGCTGACTTGAGACTTGTAGACTGATGACTTGACAGTGACTTTGTCTCACCTCTGAGATAACCAAAACCAAAATATAGCACTTTATTAAAATACAGCACTTTATTACTCATAATTAGTCTCTGGATAAACAATTAGGTGTTCACATTTTACTGATGTTCTGTTGGTATATCTTGAAAGATGAGTTGGGATTTCCTGTGTAGGTCATTGTTGGGGAGAGGTTTGTTGCTGATAGTCTGTTTCAACAATTGCTGTGCAGAGCAGAATAGTTGTGACAGGGCAGTAGTTAAGGCTTTGATGTTATGGTTTCTCATGCTGCAGATCCAGATCTTCACACTTACTTTGACACATTTGTTCAGTAAATTATTTTAATTATATACACTGGGGCAAATAAGTATATGATCCACTGTCGATTTTGCAAGTTTTCCCACCTACAAAGAATGGAGAGGTCTATAAATTTTATCATAGGTACACTTCAACTGTGAAAGACAGAATCTTAAAAAAAAAACAAAAAACAAAAAACAGAAAATCACATTGTATGATTTTTAAATAATTCATGTGCATTTTATTGCATGAAATAAGTATTTGATCCACTAGAAAAACAGATCTTAATATTTGGTACATAAACCTTTGTTTGCAGTTACACAGCTCAGACGTTTCCTGTAGTTCTTGACCAAGTTTGCACACTGCAGCAGGGATTTGGTCCAACTCCTCCATACAGATCTTCTCCAGATCTTTCAGGTTTGGAGTTTCAGCTCCCTCCAAAGATTTTCTATTGAGTTCAGATCTGGAGACTGGGCCGGCCACGCCAGGACCTTGAAATGCTTCTTATGGAGCCCCTCCTTAGTTTCCCTGGCTGTGTGTTTGGGGTCATTGTCATGCTGGAAGATCCAGCCATGACCCATCTTCAATGCTCTTATTGAGGGAAGGAGGTTGTTTGCTAAAATCTCTCGATACATGGCCCCATCCATCCTCCTTTCAATACAGTGCAGTCGTCCTGTCCCTTTAGCAGATAAGCACCCCCAAAAATTATGTTTCCACACCCATGCTTCACGGTTGGGACGTGTTCTTGGGGTTGTTGTCATCCTCCAAACACAGTGAGTGGAGTTGATGCCAAAAAGCTCTATTTTGGTCTCATCTGACCACATAACCATCTCCCATGCTTCCTCTAGATCATCAAGATGGTCACTGGTGAACTTCAAACAGGCCTGGACATGTGCTGGTGAGAGCGGGGGGACCTTGCTGCCCTGCAGGATTTAAACCATGACAGCATCATGTGTTACTAATGTAATCTTTGTGACTGTGGTTCCCAGCTCTCTTCAGGTCATTGACCAGGTCCTCCTGTGTTGTTCTGGACTTAGAATCATCCTTACCCACGAGGTGAGATCTTGCACGGAGCCCAAAACCGGGAAAGACTGACAGTCATCTTGTGTTTTTTTCCATTTTCTAAGAAGTCACGCCAACAGTTGCTGCCATTCTCACCAAGCTGCTTGTTGTCCTGTAGCCCATCCCAGCCTTGTGCAGGTCATACAGTTTTGTCCCTGGTGTCCTTAGCAGGGCCCGTATATAGGAATATGAAAGGGGGGGTTCAAATCCTTGAGTGGGGGTCCACTGGGCCGCAGTGCCCCTAGTGGGGTCGAGGGGCATGCCCTTGTGGGGGGCTCAGGGGGGCAAAGCCCCCCAAAGCAGAAGCTTTTTGAGGATTTCGAGGGGTAAAAAGCTACATAAATTTCATTTGAAACCCAAAATGTGTCATTTTAGGAAATACATTTTTATATACAAATAGTCCTTGCTTGGGATTGGATCAGTTGCCATAAGAACACCCAGGAAGAACCAAGATAACATTAATGCAACTTATAACTGCCTTTCGGTTGCGAATGACGCAACCGACAGCGTGAAAAAACTCACGCATGCACACGAAGGTTCAAGCTTGGGCTGATGCAAGGGCACATGATTCAAATCCATATGGTTTTTGCAAAAAAATAAAAAGGTCGGATAGTTTCTAACAGACCTCGTATTTAGCGTTATTAATATTCGCGTTACATTATGAATATGTACATATATGTACGTTATGTATTAAAATAACGGTATTCAATTTGGCGACCTTGTTTAACCTCGCGAAATTCGCATAATAAATCCCACGCGAATATTGCACCTTTACAGTATTGCAACAGGAGGAGAAGCTCCCTTTATTTCTCAGCTTATACATACAAACATGTTTTTACAAACCAGACAAGTGTAATTGTGTGTCTACATGGGCATTTACAAGCTACTAATCTGTTGGATATCAGAGGAGGATAGGGACCAGGGAGCAAAAATTCTCAACCCCCGTGGGAAAAGTTTATCTAGCATTTTCCCCTTTCATCACTTAAGGGATTACTCTGGCAGAGGAAATTGAAACTTGAAGGTGTGTGATAATAGCTGTGTAACAGTTAGTGCTTGTTGCTTATTATCAATGAAAAGAAAATACATACGTTGATATCCAGATCAGAAAAAAAATCAGAAGAATTCTCGGGGGTGGGGGGGTTCGGTTGAACCCCCTGAACCCCCTCTATATACGGGCATGCTTAGACAGCTCTTTGGTCTTGATCATGGTGGATAGGTTGGAGTATGATTGATTGAGTGTGTGAACAGGTGTCTTTTATACAGGTAACGAGTTTAAACAGGTGCCATTAATACTGGTAAAGAGTGCAGAATAAGAGGGCTTCTTAAAGAAAAAAACTAACAGGTCTGTGAGAGACAGAATTCTTGCTGGTTGGTAGGTGATCAAATACTTATTCATGCAATAAATGCAAATTAATTATTTAAAAAATCAGACAATGTAATTTTCAGAATTTGTTTTTTTTTAGATTCTGTCTCTCCAGTTGAAGTGTACCTACGATAAAACTTACAGACCTCTCCATTCTTTGTAGGTGGGAAAACTTGCAAAATCGACAGTGGATCAAATACTTAATTGCCCCACTGTAGTTCTGGTGTCTATGAATGGTCTTTTTATATGTCTATGAATTTTGCACATTGTGTCCTGCTGCACTGTCTCTGGCTCTGACATTCCAAACAGAGTCCATCCTGATGCTTTCCTAGGAGGAAAAGAGTACTGTTCAAGAAAGTATGACCAATTTTCAGTCGACCAATAGTGACTTCATCCTTTCTTTTCCACCCTCTTCTACACTGAATCTGTCACCTCTGCTAGCTATGTAAATACAGTACATCCATAAAGTATTCACAGTGCTTCACTTTTTCCACATTTTATTATGTTACAGCCTTATTCTAAAATGGATGAATTAATTATTTTTCCCTCAAAAATTCTGCACACAATATCCCATAATGACAATGTAAAAAATGTTTGGATTTTTGTTTTTGTTTGTTTAGTTTTTTTTTTGTTTGTTTTTGTTTTGTTTTTTTTAGATTTTTTGTAAATTAATTAAAAAACAAACAAAGAATGAAATGTACATAAAGTATTCACAACCTTGCAATGAATTTCAAAATTGAGTTCAAGTGCATCTTGTTTCCACTGATCATCCTGGAGATACAGTTTAATTGGAGTCCACCTGGGGTAAATTCAGTTGATTTGGAAAGGGACACACACCTGTCTAGATATAAGGTCCCCACAGTTGACAGCGCATGTCAGAGCACAAACAAAGCATGAAGTCAAAGGAATTGTCGGTAGACCTCTGAAACAGGATTGTCACAAGGCACAAATCTGGGGAAATGTTCAGAAACATCTCTTCTACTTTGAAGATTCCAGTGAGCATAGTGGCCTCCATCATCCATAAATGGAAAGAAGTTCACATCCACCAGGACTCTTCCTAGAGCTGGCCGTCCATCTAAGCTGAGCAATGGGGGAGCCTGTAGTCATGGAGGTGACCAAGAACAAGATGGTCACTCTGTCAGAGATCCAGAATTCCTCTGTGGAGAGAGGACAACCATCTCTGCAGCAATCCACCAATCAGGCCTGTATGGTAGAGTGGCCAGACAGAAGCCACTCCTGAGTAAAGGCACATGGCAGCCCACCTGGAGTTTGCCAAAGGGCACTTGAAGGACTCTCAGAGCATAGAAACAAATTCTCTGATCTGATGAGACAAAGATTGAACTCTTTGGTGTGAATGCCAGGCATCATATTTGGAGGAAACCAGGCACCATCCCTACAGTGAAGCATGGTGGTGGCAGCATCATGCTGTGAGGATGTTTTTCAGCGGCAGGAACTGGGAGACTAGTCAGGATTGAGGGAAAGATGAATGCAACAATGTACAGAGACATCCTGGATGACAACTTGCTCCAGAGCACTCTTGACCTCAGACTGGGGTGATGGTTCATTCTTTCAGCAGGACAACAATGACCCAAAACACACAGCCAAGATATCAAAGGAGTGGCTTCAGGACAACTCTGTGAATGTCCTTGAGTGGCCCAGCCAGAGCCCAGACCTGAGTCTGAAAATGTCAGAGAGATCTGAAAATGTCAGTGCACCGACGCTCCCATCCAACCTGATGGATCTTGAGAGGTGCTGCAAAGAGGAAAACTGCCCAAAGATAGGTGCACCAAGCTTGTGATATCATATTCAAGAAGACTTGAGGCTGTAATTGCTGCCAAAGGTGCATTAACAAAATATTGAGCAAAGGGTGGGAACACTTATGTACACAGTAAATTCTGCAGAGAAAAATAAACTCTGCCAGAACTACCTTTGGTCCCACTCCAAATAGAGTTAAATAAACTCTATCACAGTGTTAACTCAACTCTATCATGCTGTGGAATGACTCTTATTGCAGTTGAAAACTTGATTTGACAAGATAATAGAGTTGATTTCACACGATAAAAGAGTTTATTTAATTCTTGTTGGAGTGGGATCCACTGCAATCACTGTAGAATGCATTTTACTCTGCAAAATTCACTGTATACATGTCATTTCTTAGTTTAGACTGATTATTTTTCTGAAACGGAGCAGACAGCTCTCCAGGACATGGCCATGTTATTGTTCAAAATACAAGACTTATTTTTTGAGTATCAGTACTGTTCTCATTGGTGGAGCAAACAACGGATTCTCTCGGCTCTCGAACAGATCTTTTAGCTGAGCCTGAGCTGATTACCACTTTCCCTGAGCTTAAGGACATAAAGACGCAGTTGAGGCAGGCCTGGGTTCCTCCCTGTATTGAGGATCCCATGGACTTTTTGTTTTGGTCAATGTAAACTAGAAACAGCATTTGTACCCCTCCAACCAGTGGCGCCACTCCTCCAAGGCCACCTTAACTACCAACAGTTCAACGGTCTCCGATGCAATAATTGCATTCAGGTTTTTGGATAGGAATGCACAGGGGTGCAACCTGTTATCCGAGGGGATCCATCTGAGACAGAAACCGCTCTGACACCTACGTCAGAAGCATCAACCTCCACCACAAATTGCCGAGCAGGGGTCAGGGAGGAGCAACATGGGGGCCACAGTAAAGCAATGCTTTAGGACCCGAAAAGCTTCATCACTCTCCAGCGTCTATAAGAACGGCAAGAGAGATGACGTCACCTCGTGTAAAGGAGACATGATTGTACTGAAATTTGCGGTAAAAGTGAACCCTAATGCTGCGTTTACACATAACAAACGGCAAGTCACGAATGCCACGAAGTACGCATTCTTGGCTGCTGATCACGAATATGATGATTTGGGCAGAGGTGCAGGTGTCCTCAGGAACTGCTGCAACCTGTTACCATGTGTTATGATTATTGGCATGCGTTGCTGGAGAATTATCAGGAACCATTACGCACGGTCAAGAATAATGTTCTTCATTGTTGCGCGCTATCACGTGTAACAGCACATCGTTACGTATTGTCACGTTGTGAATGAGGCAAATTGTCTCCACACACACGCCCATATACATCCTACTGTCAGTTGCTGAACAATTCAGATCACTCCAGTTTGTTCCTCAAAATCCACAGTAGAAGAACTTGTGACTGCATGCTTAGTTGGGCTCTGTGCCATGGAGTGGTGCAGAAAGGAGGAGGAGACGGAGAGAGCCAGATGTGTGGGCTTCATGCGGCTCTCGTCTCGCTCATTGTCCGAAACATCAGACACATGCAGCAGGTGGAACACCTGCAGGAGCGAGCTGATGAGCTTTGGAACGAGACCTTTAGCTGACTTGGCGTCACTGTCCTTCCTTTGCATATTGCAACAATGAAACTGAATATGGTGCAGCAGGGTTTAATTGTGCGCATGTCAGAGAAGAAATGCTGTCAGCTCTATTATAGGATCACCACTAATCAAGAGGATCGACACACTCAGTTGCGACCTCCACGACATGAGGCAATATGAGGATGCCGGTGACATTTCGTGAAGATTTTTTGACAGCCAAAACATACTCCAAGAAATCACGAATATCACGCACACAACACACACTATTAAGAAAACTTTTCAGAGTGTTAAGTCACGTTAAGAATGTCAGGAATGTGCAAGAATAACGCAAATATGACATTTGTAATGCATCTTGCCTATGTGTAAACGCAGCATAAGAACCATCCAGGTTGTTCGGAACCGCACCATTCCACGCACGGCTGCGACATTATCGGCGTCCATCTTTATATCTTTATCTTATCCGAAATAACAAACCCCAGGAACGAAAGTGTAGATCTGTGAAACTCGCACTTTTAAGCTTTGACATAGAGATCATTGTGTAATAACATTTGCAGGAAGGCGAGAACGTGCTGTGTGAGAATTATCAGGAGAGAAGACAAGGATGTCATTCAGATATACGAACACAAACTTATTCAGATAATCACACAGAATGTCGTTCACCAGATTTTGAAAGACTACGGGAGCATTTGTCAGGCCAAATGCATCACAAGTACTTGTAATGACCGGTGGGAGTGTTAAATGCAGTCTTACATTCATCTTCCTGCTTAATTCTAACTAGGGTGGTAAGCATTACATAATCCAGCTTCATGAACCATTTTGCGCCTTCAGTAGCTCAAAAGCAGTGGAAATAAGTGACAATGGATAGCATTCTTAACCGTGATGCATTGAGCCTGCGGTAATCAATACAATGGGCATCCATTACAGGAGAGCCAAAGGAACAAAATTCCTCTCGCGGGTCTCATACAGCTATTCGCTCTATTGACGTTTCAAATCCCGCAACACCTTGGAGAGTTCGCCGCGCTGCGAGATCTCAGTAACACTGAGAACTGCATTGAGATGCTCTGATCACGCTGCACTTTAACTGCTGCACACAGACAACACCATTAACATTGCAACATAACACTATTTTTATATTGTGCCTAAAATTCTTGTGAATATATTCTCTGGGTTTATAGATGTTGTTATTGCGTTTGTTTTATGTAAACATGCGAGAATCACAGGCTGTCTCTCCGTTATTTTCAATGGGAGCTGCCTCGCTTCCTGATCATGTCGTTAACGTTTGCTCTTTAATGTCTTGACTATTGTTCTTTACAACACTGTTTGTCCTCTTTGTTCGAGACTAATATATATAATATGTCTGAAATTCGGTTTGCATTAATAATTCCACGCCAGATTAAATGTAACAGACACAGATTATTGTTATAATTGTTTAGCAAGTTTTCAGGGTATCATGCAGCAGTCTCTTATTAATGTGACGAAAAGCATAAAAAATACATTTTTGTAGTATAATATTAATTTACAACTGTGATCGTGTTGATTCTCTATATGTTGTTGACTGCAGCGACTCTCTGGCATGCAAGGGATTATGGGATACGTCAATAGGGCGACTAAGGACCCCTGGACATCATCACTCACATCATGTCTGACGGCTTTTAAAAAAAAAGCATCATCAAGTATTAAGATGTTAATAATTAAAAAATTGTATCTACATGAACGATCAGACAGTTGTGTCTCCTTAAAATGTGACTGAAACTAACCAGCAACAAAATGATGGCAATTTGTTACACGTCAGCTTTTTCTTGAAGAGGTCTGTTAAATGCATTCAAAAAATTATTAATACTTTAACATCCAGAACTAAAACTGGTTTCCTAAACCAGTACAGTCATTGTCTAGAAAGTTGAAGCTGCTGTATCCAGTCCTGTAGTGTGACCTTGTAAAGAAGATAATGAAACTGACACCATATGTGTAAACTGCTGGAGAGCTTTCATTGTGCTCATCGTGTGCAGAGAAATTAAAAAGTAATTTAGTTTTTTATTAAAGACTTAAAAATATCTCCAAATATACAAATAAATGATCAAACTATCATTTCTGATTTGTGATTCAATGATTTCTAAATGTTAGCAACTGCTGCCTTACACTAATTCCTTACATTGGTGTATTTTAATTTGTTGATGAATTTGTCCTGTAACATGATGGATGTAATGTTTTTTCACAGCAAAATAACAACATGATAGAAAAACAGATTTCTAGCTCACACTGATTCTTTACATGTCTTTAGGGTATTTTAATGAGTGGACCAGTTTGACCTGTAACAGAATAGATGTCATTTTGGAATGAGAAAGGTGGAGGTGATATTTAGTTAACTATATGTTGTAGGACATGACTTAACTTCAACATTAGAAAGCACAGCAACACAGTCATTAATTTTACAAATCTGCTTACTCCAATTAAGGGCCATGGAGGAGGGGCTGGAGCCTATCCCAGTATGTGTAGGGGCGAGAGGCGGGGTACAACCGGGACAGGACACCAGTCCATGGCAGGGCCAGACACAAATGCGGTCAATTTAAAGTTTCTAATCCAGCTAACCTGCATGTCTCTGGAAATGGGAGGAAGCCGGAGGACCCAGAAAGAACCCACACAAACATGCAAACTCCACACAGAAAGGTCCAGGTGGAAGCGATCCCATGACCTTCTTGCTTTGAGGCAACGGTGCTAACCAATAAGCCACCGTGTCGCCCACAGTTACACGTCATTCTAAAATGTAACATATAAGAAAAATTTAAAATCTGAAGAGATCCTCAACAAAAGAATAATAGTCCATGAGCCAATCATCAATTTTGACCAAATTGGTACCACTTAAGGGGAATAAACAACTCTTAGAATTGAGCCTCAGTGTATCATGGCCTACACAAAATGTACGATAGCCATCTCAGGTGGTAGCTGTAGCCAGGTAGCGGTCAATGATGAATTACACAGAGGTCAAACTTTAAAAATGCTCCAATCATGCTGAAAACTATATCACATTACTTGTCTGATCATAACGATTCCAGAAAGGTATAGCTTGGACTACCTGTGATAGAATGTTCTGGAGTTATGGGTAAAAACAGAAAAATGGTGACAAAGGTCAATTTCAGTTTGTACAGGGGTCAAAAGTTAAGTTGCTAAAATTCAGTAAAAAAAATGATGCAAATTATTGTTTGGGTTAATAGGGTTCTAATAAGGAATAGTTTGCACCATCTGTCATGCTTAGTTATCATGTTACAGGTTAATATATGTCACATGTCATAGAATCCAATAGATGTTGACCTTGTTTGAGCTTTACCTTGGAGACCAAACATTCAGCACAGTCAAAACTATTCCATTTATTAATCCTTTATTTCAACCAATAATTTGCATCATTTGTACTGAAATTGGAGCAACTTTAACTTTTGACCCCTGTACAAACTGAAACTGACCTTTGTCACCATTTTTGCTGTTTTGACCCTATAACTCCAAAACATTGCATCACAGATAGTCCAAACTATACCTTTTTGGAATCGTTATGACCAGACAAGTAATGTGATATAGTTTTCAACATGATTGGAGCATTTTTAAAGTTTGACCTCTGTGTAATTCTTCACTGACCCCTACCTGGCAATAGCTACCACCCTGGGATGGCGTTCATACATTTTTGTGTAGGCCATGATACACTGACGCTGGATTCTAAGTGTTGTTTATTTCCCTTAAGTGTACCGAAAAACCTGCTTGGCCCATGGAATATAACATTTAAAACAAAACTAAATCATTTTAATCGACTATCCCCACTCCAGTCAGCAGGTGGCAGTAATCTACTTTAACGTCAGACATCCTCCTAAAAACAGACGAGTGATTTCCCTTTCGCTTCCGAAGCTACAGCTAGCTAGCTAGCTAGCTAATACCTTGAAAACTCTCCTTGGAACAAATGAATCTTCACTCTGTAAACCTCTAATAACGACCTCAAGAACCACAAAAACGCACAGTAAACCGGAGCAAGATGAAAAGATGAAGTTAGTGAAAACAGTCCAACAGCTGAAATGGTCGTTTAAGCAGGCGGCTAACTGCTGCTAACAAAGAGACGTCAGAAGAATAATCCCGGAGAACCAAGAAGAAATTAGTGATTTAAAAAAAAGAAAAGAAACAAGACAAAAGTGCCAGAGGCTGTTTTCAAGCCTGAAGTTCGGTGATACAGAGCAGGTTTGTTCGCTAAACATTATTTTCTTAGTTATACAGACGGTTGCCCAGTTCCAGATCACCTTTTTTAAAGTCCCGCTATACGGAGCCATAATGCAACTGAATGTCCTTTAATTGTGTATTGTTGTATTGGGTATTTGGGTGTTATTTAGCTGAAAAAGTCTGGGTGGAGTAGCGCTTCTACTTAAAGTGTGAAGCCACATTATGTGTGGTGCAAACATTTGCCAGAAATGGATCACTTTTGCCAGTTCCGGATCACGACACACTGCCTCACTTTGGGGTCATTCCTGGCATCTGGCTGAAGCCCTTCTAATGCAGAATGATACACACTGTGCCCGAGAATGTGTTTTGAACACAAAATGATATAAATTATACTTATTAAATGAGAATTTACTTTGTTTATGTTTTTACGAGCAAAAAATGAAGTGTGGAGGTGAGATTTCTCCCGAAATTAAAAAGTAAAAGCCTTCACATTCATGCCCATTCGTGATTTTGAGATGACCCCCCAAAGTCCACAAGGCTCACAACTACAGACACGAGGCTGCTGCTTCAGTGATCCGCAACCGGCAAATTTTCGCGTCGAAATGCGCGCAGCAATTAAACAGCAAGACATAACATACTGACATTTTCTAAGTAAGTAAGTATTTTCCCACTCTAGAACCAAAAACACAGAACGGCTAACTCACCTTTTCTACGTTTTAGAGATTGTTACTTTAAAACTTGCAGGAATGAGTGAGTCAGAAAAAGCGCGTACACCGCAGACACCGGGATGTTTTGATTCCTCTGCTGGTCACAGGGATGGTTGGATCCGGTTGAGCTTGTGGTCGTTTGTAGATAAAACATCAATCTTTCCATTGGTACCAAGTATTAGCTTATTCGTGCTGATTACAAGAAACGGCGGTGCAAAAACTACAGCAGTAATCTGGAACTGGCAATGGTCCGGAACTGGGCAAGTGACTGTATTAGACATTGCCATATGTCAGTAAAAAATGAGGTAAACTTTTATGAAGAATAAATCGAGGATAATTCAGTTTTGTTGACACTTGACTAGTTCAGGTTTGTTAATCAAGTGTGATTCTACTTAAACAAAAAGAAACGGCTTTTTAAAGGGTGTGACAATTTACCCAGACGGACCCAAACTGATTCCAACGACGGACCCAAATATGACTAAATGAAGTACTTTTATTTATTTTCGGAAATGCACTCCGTTCTCAAAACGGTACATTAATAAGCCTTTTCATTTGTTTTGAATTTCCTTCTAATAGAGTGCAGTGTGCCCCAGGACAAAAGCTATGTACACCAGTGATGTGTAAATTAAGATTTAATAGACTCCTATTTGCACCACCCTCATCTACACAAATTTAATGTAGAAAATTACATGCAATATGGCTTCCTCTGCTCTTTCTGGGTCAAATTCGAAAAGCCTTCTGATAAAGTCAGATTTCACAGCTAAATATATGATCTAAACTAGTACTAAGTTTCTTACCACATAAACTGCACCATCCCAAAATGCAACATGGCTGCCTCGGGTGGTGCATATTGCTCATATGGATGAGTAATATACACCAGGTGGTGTAAATTACGCATCTGTATTGCGCAATATGTACCACATGATGCGTATTGTGCATCCGTAGCTTTGCAATATGCACAACCCATGGTGTATATAGCCAGTCTGGGGCCTCTAGACATGGGTTTTAAAATTGCACCTTGAACATTACTGACATTGTATCTGAGGGCTCTATTCAAGATGGTGACCTATCCTCTCTTCAAATACTGCATTTGATCTCCTGCCCCACTTCTCATGTTTAAGTAAGCGAAGCAGTGAAAGATCTTTTTCTTCTCCCCAATGGACCAATTTACAATGGTGTAGTTTCATTGGATTCTTTTAGCCCTTTGATGGTGTTGCTGGGATCCAGGATCAGAACTATCTGGTGGATGACCCAGCTGAATGCTGCCACAGGAGAGATGTCTCCACACAGCACTGGGAGAAGTTGCACCGTTGCTTTCTAGGCGCTTTGTGAGGTTTTTAGCTGGAGTTTGTTTTCTTTGAAACATCCTCGTACCAAGATCTCTCCTGGCAAACTCCTGAACAGTGGGACAGAGGACACTCGAGGCCCGTGTCCAGTAGGAGCTCCAACGTGCATGCACGACCAGGTAGGTTCAAAGGTCAAGAGGTGTAAAAACGTAAACAGACGCTTGGTTGGTCAGTGACAGCGTCAGTCAAACAGCTGTCTAAATCCATAATAAACATAATTTTACAGATGCTTATAAGGAGTGAAAATTCAACTGTTTTACCAAGCCATTACAATATAAATATTATAAATAATTACCTTTGAGATGATTCCAAACACTTTCTCCACCCCATGAAGCGCACAAGAAAAGGTGCTGGAGAAAATTCCTCTGTACTTCTGGAGCGATTAGAGATGGTTTTATCAGCCAGTCTCTGAGAGCAGATGATTAATCCACTACAAAATAATGATTTTATATAACGTAGCGTCCAGCAGCACACAGCGCGACATCCAGCGGGTCACGTTGGCCTGGTGAATTGTTTAGTGCATGGGTTACATGCGCGGCAGTGCCATTGAGTCATGCCGCTCTTATCATCCAGCCAGTTGGACTCGAGTTTGGATATCGGGTCGGGGAATGATTTGCTGTCGTCATCTTTTTAAAAGGGCAGTGTAGTCTGTTGCCTTGCTCTGTTGTGATACAAACCAATGCATTTTATCCCACCTGTGTTCATTATTCATTGATCCAAATCACTGGCACATAACATGCAGGGAAATGGACCAGGCAGATCATGATTATTTACTACAGACACCATTCAGCTGCCATTCACAAACCAGATCTATGCTTAATTTTATTTTAATCTTCACAAATAACTTATTTCACACTCTCGGAAATACAAATGTAGTGCACAAGATTATAGAGGTCGGCAAGTGAAACAGTGATCAGCTGATTCTGCGTTTACGAACAGACACTGCCTGGGTCGGCAGTGGGTCAAATCGGGTAAAACCTGAATTTCAGTTTGTGTGCAGCATAAGCTGCAATTTTTCTTCCTTGGACACCAACCTCATGTTTTCACAAAAAAAAAAATCTTTCAAAGAATCACACTCCAGTGGAAAAATAATCATATCTGGGTCATTCTCGCTGCCCACACAGTCAGTCATGATTCCTTGAGACTGTAGTTTACACCTCTTGCTCTTTGACCTCGCATGTGAGACCTGGAAGAGAGCGAGAATGTGAAAAGGCTTATACACAGCAACCTCTCTCCCTCCCTCTGTCTCGCTGTCTTTTTAGAATGCTGAAACAATAAACAAGAGATGTTAAAGTATGTTTGTGAGTACTGGCAATTTGTTGGGGTTGGCATACAACGAACTCTGAACTTTGGTATCTCATGTTACGAGCCCTGATGAGGCAGGCAGCAGTGTGTCCCACTACGTCTGCAAAGGTGAGTGCTGTTTGCTTAATGTACTGTTTTGAGAGCGCATTTCCAAAAATAAATAAAAGTACTTAATTTTGTTATGTTAATATTTGGGTCAGTTTGGGTCCGTCGTTGGAGTCAGTTTCGGTCAGTCTGGGTCACTAAATCATCCCACCCTTTTTAAATAGTTGTTTGACTTGGATGATGACACATTTGAAGGACAAGAATTAAAAAATAAATCACATCTAAATCATAAACATAAATCATATCTAAATTTAGCAAGTCAGTAACATAGACCGTTAAGAGGGGATGGGGGTGAGACTCACAAAATTGTCACTTACTATAACAAACCTGAGATTCATTTATTAATTTATGCATTCATTTTCTATATTCTCTTATTCCAGTTGGGGGGGGGGGGGGTCATGGGGAAAGTCCACCCTGCTCAGGATGCCAGACAAACACCTACAGTTGGTTTAGAATCACCAATTCACCTAACCTGAATGCCTTTGGAAATGAGAGGAAGGCGGAGCATGCTGAGGAAACCCACGTGGAGAATGTGCAAACTCCACGCAGGTCACATGATAATCTGGGGCCTTCTCATTGTAAGGCAACAGTGTAACTACAACCCCTGGCAAAAATTATGGAATCACCGGCCTCGGAGGATGTTCATTCAGTTGTTTAATTTTGTAGGAAAAAAAAAAAACATCACAGACATGACACAAAACTAAAGTAATTTCAAATGGCAACTTTCTGGCATTAAGAAACACTATAAGAAATCAAGAAAAAAAAAAATTGTGGCAGTCAGTAACGGTTACTTTTTTAGACCAAGCAGAGGGAAAAAAATATGGACTCACTCAATTCTGAGGAATAAATTATGGAATCACCCTGTAAATTATCATCCCCAAAACTAACACTTGCATCAAATCAGATCTGCTCATTAGTCTGCATCTAAAAAGGAGTGAACACACCTTGGAGAGCTGTTGCACCAAGTGGACAGACATAAATCATGGCTCCAACACGAGAGATGTCAATTGAAACAAAGGAGAGGATTATCAAACTCTTAAAAGAGGGTAAATCATCACGCTATGTTGTAAAAGATGTTGGTTGTTCACAGTCAGCTGTGTCTAAACTCTGGACCAAATACAAACAACATGGGAAGGTTGTTAAAGACAAACATACCGGTAGACCAAGGAAGACATCAAAGCGTCAAGAAGAAAACTTAAAGCAGTATGTCTCAAAAATCGAAAATGCACAACAAAACAAATGAGGAACGAATGGAAGGAAACTGGAGTCAACGTCTGTGACCGAACAGTAAGAAACTGCCTAAAGGAAATGGGATTTACATACAGAAAAGCTAAACTAAAGCCATCATTAACACCTAAACAGAAAAAAACAAGGTTACAATGGGCTAAGGAAAAGCAATCGTGGACTGTGGATGACTGGATGAAAGTCATATTCAGTGATGAATCTCAAATCTGCATTGGGCAAGGTGATGATGCTGGAACTTTTGTTTGGTGCCGTTCCAATGAGATTATAAAGATGACTGCCTGAAGAGAACATGTAAATTTCCACAGTCATTGATGATATGGGGCTGCATGTCAGGTAAAGGCACTGGGGAGATGGCTGTCATTACATCATCAATAAATGCACAAGTTTACATTGATATTTTGGACACTTTTCTTATCCCATCAATTGAAAGGATGTTTGGGGATGATGAAATAATTTTTCAAGATGATAATGCATCTTGCCATAGAGCAAAAACTGTGAAAACATTCCTTGCATAAAGACACATAGGGTCAATGTCATGGCCTGCAAATAGTCCGGATCTTAATCCAATTGAAAATCTTTGGTGGAAGTTGAAGAAAATGGTCCATGACAAGGCTCCAACCTGCAAAGCTGATCTGGCAACAGCAATGAGAGAAAATTGGAGCCAGATTGATGAAGAGTACTGTTTGTCACTCATTAAGTCCATGCCTCAGAGACTGCAAGCTGTTATAAAAGCAAGAGTTGGTGAAACAAAATACTAGTTGTTGTATGGCTGGGGGGGCCTGGCTGCTGGTTTGTTTGCCTTTTGTTTCCTCCCAGGTGGCATGCATTTGGGACTGAGTGGCTGTGTTGCTGAGGCTGTTAGGACTTCACCCTGATCACCTGCGACTCGTCAGGACTCACAGCTGAGGTGCATCTGGAGGGATTGGAGTATGTTGGCATTTAAGACTGAAGTGCACAGTGTGCATTTGCCAGAGACTCGACCTTGTGACCAGACGGGTGAGATCGTCGTCTTGGGAGCCATCTCATCAGCAGCGGACGCTGAGAAACGTCCAGGTTTGATGCACGGTCTGTGAAAGAGGAGAGGGTGAGGTCTCACGCTCGTCAGCACACTTCCTGAGGTACGTTGGATTTTGTGACTAACAGTTATACAGTCAGTAAATGTGGTGTCCCTCACACCTTATTGTATTGAGCTGTATGTTAGTCATGTATCAGCTTCCACTGCTGTGGTGATTTGTGAACGAGATGTTCCATGCCTGCAGGTTGGAAGCTGATCAGTAATCAAGCCAGGAAGTGTTTGCTGTTTGTACACCTTTAAGTGTTCTGTGTGTAGAGTGTGGACTCACATAATGGTTCCTTCTTTCACAGACTCGGTTGTTGCGGCCACCTGGGGGGTGTCGGCGGGGTCCTTGGGTCCGAAACAGCTTCTGGCTCCGGACCATTAGCGCTGCTGGGAGCGCACCACGCCAGACCGCACCTTTTTGTTATATTATGATCACTGTTATGTATTAAATTCAGTTAGCCTTTGTACCGTGCTCTGCTTATTTTATACTGGGTCCTTCAAACGCTGGTCGGTTCTCCGAGCTGCGTCCGACACATAACAACTAGTGATGTGTTGGAGCGTTTTTTTGTTTTTCATGATTCCGTAATTTTTTCCTCAGAATTGAGTGAGTCCATATTTTTTTCCCTCTGTTTGGTCTAAAAAAGTAACCGTTATTGACTGCCACAATTTTTTTTCCTAATTTCTTATAGTGTTTCTTAAAGCCAGAAAGTTGCCATTTGAATTGACTTTAGTTTTGTGTCATGTCTGTGATCTGCTTTTTTTCTACAAAATTAAACAACTGAATGAACATCCTCTGAGGCCGGTGATTCCATAATTTTTGCCAGGGGTTGTACTAAGCCACCATGCTGCTGGACTATAGAGTTGTCATGGTGGTGTTATCAGACACACTAATTAAAATGGTAAAAAGTAAGTTCCTTTGGATGCTCCCTTGTTTTCACTCAGGGTCGCCACAAAAGATCCAAAATGGATCTGGATATTGATTTGGCACAAGTTTTATGCCAGATGCCCTTCATGACGCAACTCCACATTACATGGAGAAATGGCAGTGGTGGAGTTTAATCTGGGAACCTTCCGAATTAAAACCAAGCACACTGAACACTTGACCACTACCCCTGCGCTTACTGCATTTATATAGCGCTTTTATGGTCAAAGCATTTTACAGTGATGCCTCACATTCACCTGTTCTCCCTCTCTCTCCCTCTGTCACACACAACGGGAGCCACTTAAAAAAAAGACTAAATGAATGATTGTCAACTCGGTAAGCCAAAGTACAGATTTGAAAATGGTAAAATATTTAAAATAGTAAATGGACAACCTTCATATTGTGCTTTTTCCTCTGCAGACACTCTAAGCTCTTGACAACAGTCCCTCACGTTCATGCACAAACACACACACACACAAGCAAATGTCAGGGTTCTGCCATGCAATGTGCTCAGTTGCACAACATGGCAAATTGTTTTCATTTTTGGCCAAATTTTTCATGAAACATTATTATTTGGATAGTTCATTAAATACAAGGAGGTGATGGTCTAGTGGTTAAGCGTTAGGCTTGAGACCAAAGGATCCTTGGTTCAAACCCCAGCGTGACTAGAATGTCACTAAGGACCCTTAGATAAGGTCCTTAAAGCACCAAGTTGCTCCCGGTGTATAGTGAGCACCTTGCATGGCAGCACCCTGGCATCAGTGTCTGTATGAATGTGAGGCATCATTCTAAAGCACTTTGAACTTCTGATTCAGATGGAAAAGTGCTAGCTATATAAATGCAGTCCATTTACCATTTTACTCAAATAGTGAAGATAAGAATTTTTGTTTGTGCTTTAAAAAAATCAATAAATAAAATTTCCATTTCGAATGTCCACTATAAAAGCATCAAATGGCACATCGCTACCCAACACAGTTCCATTGAATGGTGGCTGCAGTAATATGCAACATCAGCATGTGTTCTCAGACCTGACTTGACTTCGTCAGTACAATTATATGCACACCAATATACATCTTCTTTATTTTGATTATAATGAATATTATTCCTAATTTTATCCATTTAAATTCTTCCTTGTAGACATGCAGCAACCATCATTGAGTAAAGAAGACATTCTCACTGGGCAACAGCAATGGAATGTGAATCTGGACCCAAAGAACTCTGAGCCTCCAAAGATTAAAGAGGAACTCTGGGTAAGTCAAGAGGGAAAGCTGCTTTATGGGCTGGGGGAGGATGATATCACTAAGTCCCATTTCACTGCTGTCTCTGTGAAGATTGAAGATGAAGAAAAACCACAGTCATCACAGCTTCATCAAAGGCAAAGAGACAAGAGCCCAGAAGTGGAGATTCTCATCAGCAACGCAACTGAACCCAAAACACTGAAAATAGAAGCTAATGGAGAGGACTGTGGAGGATCACAACCAGCCAAGAACTCAGATTTACAACCACATACTGATGGTAAGAGTTCTAACATTGAGACTGATGACACATACAATTAATGTAGTTCTTAGTTTGAAAGGTCGAAGCACACTGTTTGCAAGTTGAGAATCACTTTCTAGTGTTTGTGTCATGCTTTGACAGACTCACATTTAATTCAAATTTTTCTAAACATGTTTGAGTCCAAAGACATGCAGGTTAGGTGGATTGGAAACTTTAAATCAGTGGTCTCCAAACTATTCCAGAAAGGGCCGAGAGGGTGCAGGTTTTCTTTGCAGCCACTGACTTCAGCAGGTGATTTCACTGATGAACTCATCCCACCTGCTCCAAGTGATGTTAATCAGTGAAATCACCTGCTGAAGTCAGTGGCTGCAAAGAAAACCTGCACCCTCTCGGACCTTTCTGGTATAGTTTGGAGACCACTGCTTTAAATTATCTGTAGGTGTGTATGCGGGTGTGATTGTGTTTGTTTGTCTGCTTGACTGCTAGGATAGGCTCCAGCCCCCCCGTGACACTTAGTTGGGGTAAGCGGTTAAAGATGAGTGATGTTTGAGTTGTCTTCTTTGCAACTGCAGTACTGTCATAGTTTTTCACCAACACATTTTCAGATTTTCAGACTTGTCCCTCTTCACCTTTTACAGAGTACTGTACAGAGGTTATACTGTAAAAAAAATCATTTTTGTGTTCTCTCTAATTCTTGCTACTTTAGCTTCTGTCTGTAGTGGTACAGGAATGGCATATACAGTGAATAATGTGTCAGACATAACTAAAAATGAGACTCCAAGAAACGGCTTTGGAATTCATCGAGTTATCTTTGGAATAGTTTTGGATTCCATAATGTTTGGATTGAGTCCATTTGTACATGCAGCTGTGTCTGTTATCTAACTGTAGTTGGAAGACTTCAGATTTGGTCCTTTCTTGTGGTCTTGCTATTTCAAATCTCACTGAGTAATGTGAAAGGTTCTGGGAAGGATCATTCTTAACAGGGTTGTCTCAGTTACTTGCCACTCGGTGTCCACGTCAGTCTGGCTTCACATCGAAGAAGTAATCTGTCTGCTGCATACTAGATGTGAATATTAGCAGTGCTTCTTTGCTGCCTGTGTTAATTTTTGCAGCACATTTGATGAGGTTGCCTGTGGTGCTCTGTCAGCCATTGCAAATCTGGGGGCAATCTGCAGTGATGAAAACTTCTGGACATTCCCGGAAATCCAGGTTTCAACTTACATGGTGAATGTTTCTGGGTTATTTTTGATAGCATACGTCAGAATCCATTAAGGTGCATTTCCGCCACCAAACAGTTGGTGGTAATAAAGCACCGTGTTGGTTTGCAAACCATCAATAAACTCAAAAGAAGAAGCAGAAGAGGGGTTCTCCACACCCAAACAGTTGGTGATGGTAGTGCAGCGTGTTGGTTTGTAAACTGCCAATAAACTCTAAAGAAAAACGGTTATTTTTGTTTTCCTGGCGCGCATCTGATTTAGTCTGTGGTCTTTCACAATGTTTGTAAACGTCTCTGATGAGATACCACAGTGGATTTTAAGTCTCACGTTTTCACGTCCTGATCCGAGACTGAAAGATAATGTAACGCTGCACCGCTCGTGCACACAGCAGCGAATGAGCGACACCGTTACAGATTTTACAGTGAACTCTGTGTCATGTTGAAACGACAAAGGAAAAGGATAAAAGGTTGTTCTGCTGCAGGGAGACGAAAATTAATCAGGAATGAATTTAAATGGGGCTGGTTTGACCAAAACGCTGCCCCCACTTTTTTAATCATCATTTCTTATGAAAAGCTAACACACCTGGTAAATCTTTGATTTTATAATATGTGTTTGATGGAATTCATTGTCAGTTGACATTAATCAAGTTATTTCACACAAATCAAAATCTGTCTTTGGGATGAATTTACATCAGACTGTCTCCATGCAAACGTTGTTATGTGTCGGACGCAGCTCGGAGAACCGACCAGCGTTTGAAGGACCCAGTATGAAATAAGCAGAGCACGGTACAAAGGCTAACTGAATTTAATACATAACAGTGATACAAAAATAACAGAAAGTGCGGTCTGGCGTGGTGCGCTCCCAGCAGCGCTAACGGTCCGGAGCCAGAAGCCGTTCGGACCCAAGGACCCCGCCGACACCCCCCAGGTGGCCGCAACAAACCGAGTCTGTGAAAGAAGGAATCATTATGTGAGTCCACACTCTACACACAGAGAGAACACTTAAAGGTGTACAAACAGCAAACACTTCCTGGCTTAATTACTAATCAGCTTCCCAACCTGCAGGCATGGAACATCCAGTTCACAAAACTCCACTGCAGTGGAAGCCGATACATGACTAACGTACAGCTCAATATAATAAGGTGTGAGGGACACCACATTTACTGACTGTATAAATGTTAGTCACAAAATCTAACGTACCTCAGGAAGTGTGCTGACGAGCGTGAGACCTCACCCCCTCCTCTTTCACAGACCGTGCATCAAACCCTGGACGTTCTCTGCATCCACTGATGATGAGATGGCTCCCGAGACGACAATCTCACCCGTCTGGTCACAAGGTCGAGTCTCTGGCAAATACACACTGTATACTCCAGTCTTAAATGCCACCATGTTCCAATCCATATAGATGCACCTCAGCTGTGAGTCCTGACGAGCCGCAGGTGATCAGGGTGAGGTCCTGATAACCTCAGCAACACAGCCACTCAGTCCCAAATGCAAGCCACCTGGAAGGAGAAACAAAGGACAGAAACAAAAAGGCAGCCAGGCCCCCCCAGCCATATAACAAACGTGATATGTTCGCCTGCTAAATCTGCATGTTATTGTTTCTTCTGTTACACGGACATGAAATATTAATGTGGATGAAAATATGATAAATATTTAACATGCTTGTAGAAGTCAGATATTGATATGAATAATGTTTGCATAACACGTAAATTGTGAGTATCCCAGAAATGCTGACGCCAGCACTGGATGGAAAAATCCATGTTATTGCATTTCCCAGTGAATAAGAATCTAATTTAAACCCAAATCAGTATTCCTGAGAACTTAACATTATATTGGTGACTTAATGAACAGTAGATGCAGCTTTACTTGTATCAAATTTTATTTTAGTTTATTTTAAGGCACTATCAGTTGTTATGAAAGCACAAATTGCTCAAGTCAAATGTTTAGATAAATGTAGAGAGAGAACAGTAAGAGTTCAATGTGAGTATGTGGTTTTATCAAATAATAATAATACCGTGTGGCAGACTGTGTATTATAGTTTTTCATCTTGCCAATATGGGGAAAATAGAGTTTTTTCACGCAACTTCTATTGTGACAATACAAGTTGTGTGAAGACTCTTCTGTGGGGTGGAAAAATTGACCTGACCCAACAACAAAAAAAAATGTTTTTGGAGACTTTTTTGGTGGGTAGATAGAGTTGAAAGTGCAAGAGAATGCATTTGAGATTTCCAATTTTTCTGGGGGAGAACCCCCAGACCCCCCCCCCCCCCCCCCCCCCCCCCCCCCCCCACACACACACCAGGGGCTTCGGGCCTTTGCATGTGGAGAGAATGTGCGCTCATTTTATTATATTGTGCGCACCTTTTATGATGTTGTGCACACGTTTTATTATATTGTGCGCACTTTTTATGATATTGTTTGCACGTTTTAAGCATCGTTTGAGTAAAACAAGGGCACAATGTACTTTAATGTGGCCACAATTTGTAAAACGTGCACTCAATATTGTCTTGACATAAATGTTGGCTATTAGCCAACAAACCAGGAGACAGTGTAATACATTTCCCCATTAGAAATGGATCTGGTCAGAGTGTATCATCATGGTTTGGTCGCACAAGAACATATAGAGAACTCCAGCTGCCCAGCATAGCATCATCTGGAGTTTAAGCACATTAAAAAGGATGCTGAGGGCGAAGCGTCTTCCCGTCGTGAGGATGACAATTTAGGTCATATTATGAAGTTCATTTTGAACGAAAGGAAAACGTGCGTACGTTTTATTAATTCGAGGGCTTAATTAAAGTGGATATGACACTTAAAGACAGCATAGTCTTATTACATGTAACAAAGGTTATATAATTTGGTCAACTTAAGCGTTTTGGGGAAAATGGACGCAGTTCTCCTGTTATATACAACATTTGAATGTCCCACCACTGAAAAATGTGCACGCCCCGTGACCAGCTTCTCGCTAAGCACCAAACCTGAAATACGTCACTGCGTGTAGACCGCATCGGCTTGCGTGCTTGGCGGCCGCTGTTACACTTTTTATAGCGGCAGAAACTTTGATTAAACACAGCTCTCAGGGACTTGTTTGTCGATATGCCTGACCAGTGTGTTGCAGCATATTGCACAAACACAAGGGCAAAAGGTTTTAGCCTTGTCAAGTCCAGGCAGATTGATCGAAAGACGCGGTGTTGTGTGATGCACGAAATGTCAGGCTGCCGCTCCCTCTGCTCGCACACCCGCATTTGCTCCCAACAGCAGACACTTTCCTCTACTATCTTCATGTTCTCTCACCGCTCACAGAAACACCTAAAATGTCAACCCCAAATAATATGTTCACAATAATCTTGAAATGGTCAAGGAACTTGTAAAAATATCAGTGCAATACTTAGTAGACACGGCGGCGGCATGTTCACTGTTGTTTTTGGCGATCTTTTTCGAAACTTTCACCCTTTATTTCCTATTCTTTCATGAAAATAATGTAACTAAACACAGATAAATGCAGTGCCTGGCACTCAAACGACAAAAACCCGAAGGTAATGATGGTGGTCTGCAAGTACTAGCCTACACTATCGTGGCTCCGGAATAATAACGAAGGCAGTAAACAGACGCTAGAATCGAAAATGCTATAATTATAGTGTTATAAACAGCAGCAACAAAAATCAAAGCCTCTCTTACCATTTTGTATTCTGCAGCCTTTCAAAATCTATTGGAATTGGCATATCTCTTGCCTCTGCTTCGGCTCCGCCATAAGCACCGTCGGCATTATTTTCGCTGCCATAATGCTCCTGCTTTGAATGTTCCTCCGAAACATACGGCTCCAGTCTGTAGGGTCTAATCACTGCTGCAACATCCTCAGGATCCGAGTCAGTCTCGATTTCCTCACAGAAATAATCCACACTTGAAGAGGAGTCAAAAAAGTTCTCGATTTTGTCACTGTCCATGCTGAGGTCTATCTGTTCCTGTTGTCAATCTAACAGACAAAGATGGGACTCTACACGCTGTGATGTCACGGCATCACGTGACCGCTGATGGAATGCTGCCAGCACGCTTTCCAAGAAACACACTTTTGAGAAGCTGTACAAACTTTATTTCTCAGTGATAATGATTAAAACCACTTTCAACTTACTATACTGTATTTATATTTTTGCTATTTATATCAGTTTTACCTAATTTTTTAGGTGACATTAATTTAAATAACTTGTCTGAAATTAGTTTGGTTAAAAGTTGAACCATAAGTTAAAAATGTATGCCTCTGGATGACTTGGGTGATATTGCCCTCGTATTAGTATGGGGTTAAAAGAAATTAGGTTTTTTTGGGGACCAGTTCTCCTTTGCCTGCAGAGCATAGAGCGGTTTCTTCTTGAAGCAGCTCTTCTCTGTTTTGCAGAGGGTAGAACTACACATCAGCTACGAAACATTTAACAGGTAGGTGCTCAACTGATTTTAAATTTTATAAATGTTTGTAGCTGTTCAGCTGTATTTACCACGTTATCGGTCTAAAAATTATCGGACAAAAATTTATCGCAAGATAATTAGTCCGATAATGGTTTTTAAAGTTATCTAAAAAGATAATCCGATAATGAAAACATTATCTTCGATAATTATCGGTTATCGGATTATCAAAGCTGTGCCCACCACTGCTGATACCTATTCGGGATGTTGATTGCCGCTTACGTGATTTGCTCCTTCGATACTGAAGGGTGACACTGGCGAGATGTGAACTTTGTGCCTATGTGACATCACACATTGCTGTTATAGCAGCCAACATGGCCGCCTGCTGGTGGCTTTAAACCAGCCATACAAAAACGCTTTTAACATTAACATAAATGATCACACATGCCTACAACTTTTCATATGGGCTCTCAAGATCATAATCTACCAACTCAATCATAAATTATCAGTGGGTTTTCTTTTCCTTTAAAGTGAGTCACTCATTGACAGAGTACTGCCTTGGCAAAAGTAATTTGAGATACTTTTTTCACCAGTTTTGCCGAGTTAGGGGGCGCAGCGGCAGGCACAGCATTCTTTCCAAACGACCTGCGTCTTGTCAGGTTTCCCATCTTTTTTTAAAAAAAAAAGCCAAAATAATTCCAAATGCTTGATGTTTCCTCCAGGTGCCCAGAGGAAACCCACACAGAAACAGGGAGAACATGCAAATTCCACACAGAAAGAACGGAAAGCAATCCCATGACCTTCTTGCTGTTAGGCACCAGTGCTAACCACTAAGTCACTGTGCTGCCACGGCTGAAATTGAGAGTTTTCACTTGTCAAATGAGCTACCAGTACCAGGATAGTTTCATTGGTGAGGAGTTGGCAAACAGCTTGTAGTCAAGATCACCTAAGAATGGTTAGGCATCCGGTGATAACAATGTCCTCCAGGTACAGACAACAAAGAAAGGAACACACCGGGTGTCCCGACAAGACTGTTCCACATAAAAAAAGAAGATTTGACTGAGTCTTTTCCACAGTACCACACCAACATACATAAAATTCAGTAAAGTTAATTTTTAAGTCCTGAGTGTACTTACACATGCGGTAATAATGTCCTCCAGGTACAGTCAACAAAGGAAACAACATGTCTGTCCTGTATACAGCAAGCACCCAAAAGTGCAATTTTGTCCATGTACTGCTGTAATTCAGTGCCAGAAAGATGCCTGGTATATTCAAATACTCCACAGTCAGGTTCAGAGATGGTGAGTTTATCTCAAAGCTTGTCCAAAACTTTGCAGAATGTACATTGTTTCTAGTGTAAATGATCCTGGAAACCCTGCGCTTGACCAGCAGCATGGTAATGGGGAGTGAACTGCAAAGCCTCGATTACAATGTTTGGAAAGACGTGTCATTTGATTAAAAATGGCAATTAACTTTGAAGATATTGATTCCGGAATCTACACTCGACAAAAATATAAACGCAACACTTTTGATTTTGCTCCCATTTTGTATGAGATGAACTCAAAGATCTAAAACTTTTTCCACATACACAATATCACCATTTCCCTCAAATATTGTTCACAAACCAGTCTAAATCTGTGATAGTGAGCACTTCTCCTCCCACAGGTGTGCCTTAGAATGCCCACAATAAAAGGCCACTCTGAAAGGTGCAGTTTTATCACACAGCACAATGCCACAGCTGTCGCAAGATTTGAGGGAGCGTGCAATTGGCATGCTGACAGCAGGAATGTCAACCAGAGCTGTTGCTCATGTATTGAATGTTCATTTCTCTACCATAAGCCATCTCCAAAGGCGTTTCAGAGAATTTGGCAGTACATCCAACCAGCCTCACAACCGCAGACCACGTGTAACCACACCAGCCCAGGACCTCCACATCCAGCATGTTCACCTCCAAGATCGTCTGAGACCAGCCACTCAGACAGCTGCTGAAATAATCGGTTTGCATAACCAAAGAATTTCTGCACAAACTGTCAGAAACCGTCTCAGGGAAGCTCATCTGCATGCTCGTCGTCCTCATCGGGGTCTCGACCTGACTCCAGTTCGTCGTCGTAACCGACTTGAGTGGGCAAATGCTCACATTCGCTGGCGTTTGTCACGTTGGAGAGGTGTTCTCTTCACGGATAAATCCTGGTTCACACTGTCCAGGGCAGATGGCAGACAGCGCGTGTGGTGTCGTGTGGGTGAGCGGTTTTCTGATGTCAATGTTGTGGATCGAGTGGCCCATGGTGGCAGTGGGGTTATGGTATGGGCAGGCGGCTGTTATGGACGAAGAACACAGGTGCATTTTATTGATGGCATTTTGAATGCACAGAGATACCGTGACGAGATCCTGAGGCCCATTGTTGTGCCATACATCCAAGAACATCACCTCATGTTGCAGCAGGATAATGCATGGTCCCATGTTGCAAGGATCTGTACACAATTCTTGGAAGCTGAAAATGTCCCAGTTCTTGCATGGCCGGCATACTCACCGGACATGTCACCCATTGAGCATGTTTGGGATGCTCTGGACCGGCGTATACGACAGCGTGTACCAGTTCCTGCCAATATCCAGCAACTTCGCACAGCCATTGAAGAGGAGTGGACCAACATTCCACAGGCCACAATTGACAACCTGATCAACTCTATGCGAAGGAGATGTATTACACTGCATGAGGCAAATGGTGGTCACACCAGATACTGACTGGTATCCCCCCAATAAAACAAAACTGCACCTTTCAGAGTGGCCTTTTATTGTGGACAGTCTAAGGCACACCTGTGCACTAATCATGGTGTCTAATCAGCATCTTGGTATGGCACACCTGTGAGGTGGGATGGATTATCTCAACAAAGGAGAAGTGCTCACTATCACAGATTTAGACTGGTTTGTGAACAATATTTGAGGGAAATGGTGATATTGTGTATGTGGAAAAAGTTTTAGATCTTTGAGTTCATCTCATACAAAATGGGAGCAAAACCAAAAGTGTTGCGTTTATATTTTTGTTGAGTGTACCTTTCCAACTTTACTCGGCAGAGAGCCACAGCAAATCTGACTGGGCTGAAATCCCACAACAACACACGGAGTATATTGTTATTATTATTGTTTTCTTTTTTCCTTTATATGAGAGACAGTAACTTCAGTTTACAAACTGGCAAAGCTGGTCCAGTCCACGCCAGAGAACCGCGTTGTTGGCTGCCCACAAAACAGGCACGTTAATAAGGGCCCCTTTACACATATGTAACCCACTCAAATGTTCCGGTTAACCTCATTTCACAGTTTCTATTATAGTTCCTATGTGCTGTTTATCTATGTACTTGAAATTCCATTCCCGTCCACTAGGGGCAGTAGTAACACTGTTGGGAAGGGACATTAGTAGATGAAGAGCACTTGTTGCTATGTGAACAGAGTGAGATCCCAAACGTGAAGGAAACGTTTGCATTGAAGAATAGTGGTGAAGCAAAGACTACTACGAGTTAAATTATTATTTTATTTTCATGATTCAGTTAAAAAACTACTTTTGTTTTGAGTGATTAATCCTGTAAGAACCAAGATTCATGCAAGAAAAGACCCGGACAGCATTATTGTGTATATACTTTCCTTTGCTCCTGTGAATTTTTTCATTTCTTCCAACGCTAGGCGCGAGATTAGCTAACATTGTTTTGATTCATGGTCTTTGGTTAAAGACATGAACTGAGCACATAAGACTTATCTTATGAAGATGTATTAGGTTCATGTAGTTGTATGATTTCGTTGTGTAAGCTTATTTTGAGCAACTTTGATGTATTTTGACCGTAAGCTAAAAAACCAACTGGAGTTGAACTGAATTAATTAACTGCCTATGCTCGTGAATGCCGTTTCGAATCAATGTTATTGACCTAATAAGCTAGCGACCGAATTCCATTTTGTGCAGTTTATGGACTGAATGGACTGTTACATTTGAAATACTGCACTTTGAGTTAAGATATCGAAGAATACGTTTCAGATCTGACGAGAGTGATTAAGAAGAGTTATTTACAGTACTGTTACCCTGCTATGCAGGTTGTTTTTTTTTCCTGAGAGATTGATTTCGTCAACGAACTTCCCTGGATGCACGCACAGCCAGTAGAGAGAAGAGGAGCGTCTTGCCGCTCGTCTACTTCCGTGTCTCTATCCAAAGGCTCCAGCTAAGGAGATTTAACACACACACCCGCACGTGGGACACATAAAAAAAAAAAACATACTAGATGAACATTGATGGACTTTGGGGTTTATTCATTTTATTTTATTTTATTTTGTTCAGAGCTCTGAGGGTTTTTTTTCTACTTTTCTATTTTTCCTATTTCCTTCTTTGATGATTCAAAGGACAATTTAAAGAGACTATATATATATATATATATATATATATATATATATATATATATATATACGTATATAAACCCAAGATAAGAGTTTTCATGTGTTCTTTATTATTTAAATAAATGCCGGCAATGTTTTTCAACTTTCCTTACTGGTCATAATTGTGTTATTCTCCTCCTTGAAAAGAACCTTAGATCAAGGGTGCTCAGTTAGTATCTCTGATAACTTCTAAAGAGCCATCCCTTACCTTACATAATTTGGCGTGCCTGCTGCCAGGAGGATATGTTTATGTTTATTTTTGACTATTTTTATTGCCGGTTTGACTGATAAGATACATTGTACTTTTTCCATTTTCAATAGTTTGAAGTTTATACTGTGAATTGAATTTACACTTTTTGGGTTACCATGGATACTGAGAATGCATATGGTGTTAACTTGAGAAATGCTGTGTATGTTGAGGGTATTACATTGCATGACACTGACGAGCAGATTACTGAATTTTGTTCCACTTATGGAACGGTGAAAAAGGTGCTACGAGTTAGACAGACAAGGCAAGTGAATGGTTTTAAAGCCCTTGTGGAGTTTAAATCAGAGGAATCAGCTAACCTACTATCTGAAGCAGTTGAATACTTTTCCAGTCCTAGAAATCCTGAGATATTGTTGTGTGTAGATAAGGCTTATAGAATGACCCCCACTCCTCAGAAACCCCCCAAGGCCGAACCCCTAGAGTTAAGTAGCGACACTAGCTCTAATAGCGAAGCTGAATCTGATGACTGTAGCACCCCCCTAGTTTGTAAAAAAAACACATCAGTGCATGCCCACCTCAGCATTATTCCCTTGAACACACCCCTAAAAGCAAGTACACAATAGGGCATTCATTCCAAACTCCCCAAAGAGTATTCAGTGAAGACATTGTCAACCCACCAGATGTGCAGAAGATAATAGTAGAGCATGTCATTAAAAACAACAAAGTTGATACTTCAAACCAAGGATTCAAACGCCTTCGTCCCTTCTCAGACAAACTCCCCAAGCCTGCTAACGAAGCAGATTTTCAGACATGGTCTCTCCATGTGGAACTCATGATTCAGGACAAAACCCCCTGTGACATACAGCAACGTCAGATCCAAGAAAGCCTCCTCCCCCCTGCCTCTGATTTAGTGAGACAGCTAGGCCCAGATTCAGCCCCCTCTGACTATGTGAAGCTTCTCGAGTCAGCTTATGGACTAGTGGAGGACGGGCAAGAGATTTTTGCAAGATTTCTCAGCACTCATCGGAACGCTGGAGAGAGAGCCTCAGAGTACCTGCAGCGACTGCAGGTGTTGATCACTACAGTCATAGATATCGTTCTACCTGGAAGGTAACATTCTCAGCTGACCGTGAGATCTTTTCAGTAACCTTTTGTGACTTTTGTGCATTATTTCACCGTGCTCCAACGCCTAAGGAAGACCTCTAACGGTCGAAGCATCGCGACGGAGCTCTTTTATCAGCTGGCCTTCATCAGCGTTGGCAGGCTAACTAGCTTGCTAACGCTTTCGTTTTTATTTTTGTTTAATTTTTTAGCACTGTTGTCGTGCTGCTCCACAGCTTGCCTAGTGGATTTTTATTTTATTTTAGCACTGTTGTCGTGTGTTACCTGTGCTGCTCCACAGCCTGTCCAGTGGATTTTTATTTTATTTTTTAGCACTGTTGTCGTGTGTTACCTGTGCTGCTCCACAGCCTGTTCAGTGGATTTTTATTTTATTTTTTAGCACTGTTGTCGTGTGTTACCTGTGCTGCTCCACAGCCTGTTCAGTGGATTTTATTTTATTTTTAGCACTGTTGTCGTGTGTTACCTGTGCTGCTCCACAGCCTGTTCAGTGGATTTTTATTTTATTTTTTAACACTGTTGTCATGTGTTACCTGTGCTGCTCCACAGCCTGTTCAGTGGATTTTTATTTTATTTTTAGCACTGTTGTCATGTTACCTGTGCTGCTCCACAGCCTGTTCAGTGGATTTTTATTTTATTTTTTAGCACTGTTGTCGTGCGTTACCTGTGCTGCTCCACAGCCTGTTCAGTGGATTTTTATTTTATTTTAGCGCTGTTGTCGTGCGTTGCCTGTGCTGCTCCACAGCCTGTCCAGTGGATTTTTATTTTATTTTTAGCACTGTTGTCGTGCGTTACCTGTGCTGCTCCACAGCCTGTTCAGTGGATTTTTATTTTATTTTTTAGCACTGTTGTCGTGCGTTACCTGTGCTGTTCCACAGCCTGTCCAGTGGATTTTTATTTTATTTTTTAGCACTGTTGTCGTGCGTTACCTGTGCTGTTCCACAGCCTGTCCAGTGGATTTTTATTTTATTTTTTTACCACTGTTGTCGTGTGTTACCTGTGCTGCTCCACAGCCTGTCCAGTGGATTTTTATTTTATTTTTTGGCACTGTTGTCGTGTGTTACCTGTGCTGCTCCACAGCCTGTTCAGTGGATTTTTATTTTATTTTTTGGCACTGTTGTCGTGCGTTACCTGTGCTGCTCCACAGCCTGTCCAGTGGATTTTATTTTATTTTTTAGCACTGTTGTCGTGCGTTACCTGTGCTGCTCCACAGCCTGTCTAGTGGATTTTTATTTTGTTTTAGCACTGTTGTTGTGCGTTACCTGTGCTGCTCCACAGCCTGTCTAGTGGATTTTTATTTTATTTTAGCACTGTTGTCGTGCGTTACCTGTGCTGCTCCACAGCCTGTCTAGTGTCGGATTCCCTGTTTGGGAATCCGCTAGCTTAGCGTAGCTACTAGCTCTTAGCCGTTTTAGCATGGCGGCTTCTCCTGTCTCTCCCGTACTTTTCTGCTCTGGGTGTGAAATGTTTAGTTATTCTTCTGCCTCTTTTAGCAGTAACGGTACTTGTAATAAGTGCAGCTTATTCGTAGCTTTGGAGGCCAGGCTGGGCGAATTGGAGGCTCGGCTCCGCACCGTGGAAAATTCTACAGCTAGCCAGGCCCCTGTAGTCGGTGCGGACCAAGGTAGCTTAGCCGCCGTTAGTTCCCCCCTGGCAGACCCCGTGCAGTCGGGAAGGCAGGCTGACTGGGTGACTGTGAGGAGGAAGCGTAGCCCTAAACAGAAGCCCCGTGTACACCGTCAACCCGTTCACATCTCTAACCGTTTTTTCCCCACTCGACGATACACTCGCCGAGGATCAAACTCTGGTTATTGGCGACTCTGTTTTGAGAAATGTGAAGTTAGCGACACCAGCAACCATTGTCAATTGTCTTCCGGGGGCCAGAGCAGGCGACATCGAAGGACATTTGAAATTGCTGGCTAAGGCTAAGCGTAAATTTGGTAAGATTGTAATTCACGTCGGCAGTAATGACACTCGGTTACGCCAATCGGAGGTCACTAAAATTAACATTGAATCGGTGTGTAACTTTGCAAAAACAATGTCGGACTCTGTTGTTTTCTCTGGGCCCTCCCCAATCAGACCGGGAGTGACATGTTTAGCCGCATGTTCTCCTTGAATTGCTGGCTGTCTGAGTGGTGTCCAAAAAATGAGGTGGGCTTCATTGATAATTGGCAAAGCTTCTGGGGAAAACCTGGTCTTGTTAGGAGAGACGGCATCCATCCCACCTTAGAGGGAGCAGCTCTCATTTCTAGAAATCTGGCCAATTTTTTGGGATCCTCCAAACTGTGACTGTCTAGCGTTGGGACCAGGAGGCAGAGCTGTGGTCTTATACACCTCTCTGCAGCTTCTCTCCCCCTGCCATCCCCCTATTACCCCATCCCCGTAGAGACGGTGCCTGCTCCCAGACCACCAATAACTAGCAAAAATCTATTTAAGCATAAAAATTCAAAAAGAAAAAATAATATAGCACCTTCAATTGCACCACAGACTAAAACAGTTAAATGTGGTCTATTAAACATTAGGTCTCTTTCTTCTAAGTCCCTGTTGGTAAATGATATAATAATTGATCAACGTATTGATTTATTCTGCCTAACAGAAACTTGGTGACAGCAGGATGAATATGTTAGTTTAAATGAGTCAACACCCCCGAGTCACACTAACTGTCAGAATGCTCGTAGCACGGGCCGGGGCGGAGGATTAGCAGCAATCTTCCATTCCAGCTTATTAATTAATCAAAAACCTAGACAGAGCTTTAATTCATTTGAAAGCTTGTCTCTTAGTCTTGTCCATCCAAATTGGAAGTCCCAAAAACCAGTTTTATTTGTTATTATCTATCGTCCACCTGGTCGTTACTGTGAGTTTCTCTGTGAATTTTCAGACCTTTTGTCTGACTTAGTGCTTAGCTCAGATAAGATAATTATAGTGGGCGATTTTAACATCCACACAGATGCTGAGAATGACAGCCTCAACACTGCATTTAATCTATTATTAGACTCTATTGGCTTTGCTCAAAAAGTAAATGAGTCCACCCACCACTTTAATCATATTTTAGATCTTGTTCTGACTTATGGTATGGAAATAGAAGACTTAACAGTATTCCCTGAAAACTCCCTTTTGTCTGATCACTTTTTAATAACATTTACATTTACCCTGATGGACTACCCTGCAGTGGGGAATAAGTTTCATTACACTAGAAGTCTTTCAGAAAGCGCTGTAACTAGGTTTAAGGATATGATTCCTTCTTTATGTTCTCTAATGTCATATACCAACACAGAGCAGAGTAGCTACCTAAACTCTGTAAGGGAGTTAGAGTATCTTGTCAATAGTTTTACATCCTCATTGAAGACAACTTTGGATGCTGTAGCTCCTCTGAAAAAGAGAGCTTTAAATCAGAAGTGTCTGACTCCGTGGTATAACTCACAAACTCGTAGCTTAAAGCTGATAACCCGTAAGTTGGAGAGGAAATGGCGTCTCACTAATTTAGAAGATCTTCACTTAGCCTGGAAAAAGTTTGTTGCTCTATAAGAAAGCCCTTCGTGAAGCTAGGACATCTTTCTACTCATCACTAATTGAAGAAAATAAGAACAACCCCAGGTTTCTTTTCAGCACTGTAGCCAGGCTGACAAAGAGTCAGAGCTCTATTGAGCTGAGTATTTCATTAACTTTAACTAGTAATGACTTCATGACTTTCTTTGCTAACAAAATTTTGACTATTAGAGAAAAAATTACTCATAACCATCCCAAAGATGTATCGTTATCTTTGGCTGCTTTCAGTGATGCCGGTATTTGGTTAGACTCTTTCTCTCCGATTGTTCTGTCTGAGTTATTTTCATTAGTTACTTCATCCAAACCATCAACATGCTTATTAGACCCCATTCCTGCCAGGCTGCTCAAGGAAGTCCTACCATTATTTAATGCTTCAATCTTAAATATGATCAATCTATCTTTGTTAGTTGGTTATGTACCACAGGCCTTTAAGGTGGCAGTAATTAAACCATTACTTAAAAAGCCATCACTTGACCCAGCTATCTTAGCTAATTATAGGCCAATCTCCAACCTTCCTTTTCTCTCAGAGATTCTTGAGAGGGTAGTTGTAAAACAGCTAACTGATCACCTGCAGAGGAATGGTCTATTTGAAGAGTTTCAGTCAGGTTTTAGAATTCATCATAGTACAGAAACAGCATTAGTGAAGGTTACAAATGATCTTCTTATGGCTTCGGACAGTGGACTTATCTCTGTGCTTGTTCTGCTGGACCTCAGTGCTGCTTTTGATACTGTTGACCATAAAATTTTATTACAGAGATTAGAGCATGTCATAGGTATTAAAGGCATTGCGCTGCGGTGGTTTGAATCATATTTGTCTAATAGATTACAGTTTGTTCATGTAAATGGGGAATCTTCTTCACAGACTAAAGTTAATTATGGAGTTCCACAAGGTTCTGTGCTAGGACCAATTTTATTCACTTTATACATGCTTCCCTTGGGCAGTATTATTAGACGGTATTGCTTAAATTTTCATTGTTACGCAGATGATACCCAGCTTTATCTATCCATGAAGCCAGAGGATACGCACCAATTAGCTAAACTGCAGGATTGTCTTACAGACATAAAGACATGGATGACCTCTAATTTCCTGCTTTTAAACTCAGATAAAACTGAAGTTATTGTACTTGGCCCCACAAATCTTAGAAGCATGGTGTCTAACCAGATCGTTACTCTGGATGGCATTTCCCTGATCTCTAGTAATACTGTGAGAAATCTTGGAGTCATTTTGATCAGGATATGTCATTCAAAGCGCATATTAAACAAATATGTAGGACTGCCTTTTTGCATTTACGCAATATCTCTAAAATCAGAAAGGTCTTGTCTCAGAGTGATGCTGAAAAACTAATTCATGCATTTATTTCCTCTAGGCTGGACTATTGTAATTCATTATTATCAGGTTGTCCTAAAAGTTCCCTAAAAAGCCTTCAGTTGGTTCAGAATGCTGCAGCTAGAGTACTGACGGGGACTAGCAGGCGAGAGCATATCTCACCCGTGTTGGCCTCCCTTCATTGGCTTCCTGTTAATGCTAGAATAGAATTTAAAATTCTTCTTCTTACTTATAAGGTTTTGAATAATCAGGTCCCATCTTATCTTAGGGACCTCGTAGTACCATATTACCCCATTAGAGCGCTTCGCTCTCAGACTGCGGGCTTACTTGTAGTTCCTAGGGTTTGTAAGAGTAGAATGGGAGGCAGAGCCTTCAGCTTTCAGGCTCCTCTCCTGTGGAACCAGCTCCCAATTCAGATCAGGGAGACAGATACCCTCTCTACTTTTAAGATTAGGCTTAAAACTTTCCTTTTCGCTAAGGCTTATAGTTAGGGCTGGATCGGGTGACCCTGGACCATCCCTTGGTTATGTTGCTTTAGACGTAGACTGTTTTTCATAATTATTGTATGGCCTTGCCTTGCAATGTGGAGCGCCTTGGGGCAACTGTTTGTTGTGATTTGGCGGTATACAAGAAAAAAGTTGATTGATTGATTGATTGATAAAGAGGGGTGGTATTGCCAAAGCTGACGCCAACAACCAGGTGCTGCGGCAGTTCCAACGTGGATGCTGGGACCAGTCTCTCATTTTGTCCTTGCAGTTAGGCCTGAAAACAGAGATGCCCCCAGATTTTTCCGAATTCCTGCTTCAAGTGAGAACAGAGGAAGACCGCACAGCGGCCAAGCAAGATCGTATGCACCGCCATCTAGGCAGCACAAAGACCAGATCCATGAACATCCAGCTAGTGGAAGAAGCATCTTTCTGTCATGACCCGAGCCCTAATGTTCTCCAGACATACATTAACGAAACCGAGGCTTTATGTAAGCAGGTTGCTGAACTAAAAATGCAGCTCACAAGCAAGACAGAAACAACGAAAGCAAAAGTATGCTAAGAAAAACCCCCAGACTACAGTTACTGGAATCCCTTCAGCTAGTGCTGTAGCTGCAGTTCACTCCAAACAGACACTTTCAAAGCCCATGCCGAAGGCTTGGTTCTGCTTCAAGTGTCGCAGTGATGATCACTTGGCCAGACAGTGTGAACATCCCCCCAACAAACCACTGGTGGACCAGAAATACAGAGAACTGAAGACAAAACAACATCAATGGCAAACTCAGTATGGGCATTTAAATGACAGGGTTGCAATAGAAGGACTCACTGCACCCCCACACGAACCAAAACGTCCCCCAGAACACCGGACAAGAGAAACTGCATTATGTGAAAGCCATTCCCCAAGCCAGCCACTGGGTGATGCTCTTCCAATAGGTTTAATAGGGCCAAAGTGTACCTCTGCTGTTGTCATCGAGGGTGTTCAGTGTGATAGCCTCCTAGATTCAGGTTCTCAGGTCACCACAGTTTCCCAATCCTTTCACAAGACACACCTCTCACACCTGCCCATTTACCCCATTCAAGATTTGTTAGACATAGAAGGGGCTGGTGGTCAAGAAGTGCCCTACTCTGGTTACGTCCAGGTTAGCATTGATTTCCCAGAGAACATCATGGGGAAACCTGTGAAGATCCAACCCTTGCACTTGTGGTGCCTGACCACAGAACCAACATGCATGTCCCTTTCTTGATTGGCACAAACGCTCTGGATCCTCTTTACGAGAACTGTGCACCCACCCAGAATGAGAAACACAGAAGCGACAGTGGCAACTGTTCCCCACTTGTAAAACGTTTGTACAACAGATTCAAGATAAACCAACAGAATGGACGAGTAGGGACTGTGAAGTTACAGAGCAAAAAGTGTGTCATCATTCCTGCAGGAGAAAGGTTGGCTTTGAATGGATACGCCAGACATGTCCCTGTATCAACTAATGCCACCCTCTTAGTTGAGCCCCCTCAGTCCAGCCTACCTGCTGGCCTCCTGTTCTGTAGCTGTCATGACAAGTCCCTCAGTCCCCTCTTTTAAGTTGCCTGTCCTAGTTAAGAATGAGACCGCACATGACATCAGGCTTTCCAGAGGCCATGACATAGCAAAGCTTTCATTCCTCACGGCTGTGTCATGCTTACCTGCACAGGGCAACAAAGTCACCTAGAGTGAGCCACCACGTCTCGGCTCAGCCTCTGCAACTTGCAACACCATGCATGTGTCTGATGGTGGCAAACTCACCTTCGACTTTGGTGACTCTCCTCTGTCTGCAGAATGGAAGGACAGAATTACTAAGAAACTCAATTCAGTATCCGATGTCTTTGCACTCAATGACCTCGACTTTGGTCACACAACTGAAATCAAACACAAGATATGTTTGTCCAGTCCAACTCCATTTAAACAGAGACCCAGCCCAATCCATCCTTCCAACTATGAGGCTGTTCAGAGACACCTGAAGGAACTTCAAGATGTTCATGTGATACGTGAGTCCGAGAGCCCCTTCGCGTCTCCAATCGTTGTGGTTAAGAAGAAGAATGGTGACATCCGACTGTGCGTAGATTACAGGAAATTAAACAGACAGACAATCAAGGCCGCATACGTTTTACCCAATATTGAAAAAGCCTTCTCAGTCCTCACCGGGTCGAAGTGGTTCTCAATCATGGACCTCAAGTCTGGCTACTATCAAGTTGACATGGATGAGGACGACAGGTGTAAGACAGCGTTTGTGACACCAATGGGGTTCTGTGAATTTAACCGGATGCCTCAAGGGGTTACCAATGCCCCCAGTACATTTCAGAGAGTCATGGAGAAGTGTATGGGCGGAATGAACCTGAGAGAGGTCTTAGTCTTTCTCGATGACGTCATTGTGTTCTCAGAAACACTTGAGGAGCATGAAGACCGTCTACTGAGAGCTCTTCAGATGTTGAGAGAATTTGGCCTAAAACTCTCGCCAGAGAAATGTCAATTCTTTAGAACATCTGTGAAGTACCTTGGACATGTTGTGTCCGCGAATGGAGTAGAAACTGACCCCCAAAAGATTGCTGCCCTGAACACGTGGCCCCGACCTAACAACATCAAAGAGTTGAAATCATTCCTTGGATTTGCCGGATATTACCGGAGATTCATAAAAGACTACTCCAAAATTGCAAGGCCTCTGAATGACTTGACTGCTGGGTACCTGCCGCCAAAGAGGAAGTTGGTCTCCCCACACAGCAGCTCTCATCGCCCCTCGAGTGCCGACTACAAAAAGCCTTTTGATGAGAAATGGACACCAGTCTGTGAGGATGCATTTAAAGCTCTCATTCAGGAACTCACCTCAGCTCCAATCCTTGCCTTTGCTGACATGAAAAAGCCCTACATAGTACACACTGATGCCAGCACTCATGGACTTGGTGCCGCATTATACCAAGAACAAGAAGGCAAATTGAGAGTGATAGCCTATGCGAGCAGAGGACTGAACCGTTGTGAGTGAAGATACCCTGCACACAAACTTGAATTTCTCTCTTTAAAGTGGGCTGTCACAGAAAAGTTCTTTGACTATCTTTACGGAGCGAAGTTCACTGTTATCACAGACAACAACCCATTGACGTACGTTCTGACATCTGCCAAGCTCGACGCTGCAGGCCATCGCTGGCTAGCAGCCCTCTCAAGTTTTGACTTCAACATCCAGTACAGAGCTGGGAAGAAAAACCAAGATGCAGATGGCTTGTCAAGGCGACCCCATCCTCATGACCACTGCCAGCCTGATCCCACTTCTGACGATGAGGAGAATCATATCCAGCGCTTCCTTGCACAGTTCCTCCAGGAAGACACAGGAACTGATTTCCCATCTGAGGCTGTGAAGGCAGTTTGTCAGAGGCACCAGCGCTCTTCAGTGCCAGACAATGGGTCAGACTCCATACATCCACCTGTGCCAATCGAGTGTTTGGCAATGGAGGTTTCTGCTATCCCCGAAGAGTTCTCTCAGACCGACATACATGGATCCTGTATGTTGCCACAGATGTCTCTTGAAGATTGGGCCCGCGAGCAAAGACAGGATCCAGCCATCAGTAGAGTCATCGACATCGTGAAGGCAGGGAAACGACTCTCCTACAGAGCAAAGTGTCGTGAAGACAGAGAAGTCCAGTTGATGCTGAGGGCAATGGACCAGTTCGTCTTTTCAAGCGACGTCCTGTACAGAAGACAAGTGAGCCAGGGTGAACATTCTCATCAACTTGTCCTCCCAGTCAGGTACAGAAAAGCTGCACTGGAAAACCTCCATGATGCTGTCAGACACATGGGCACAATGGCGCACGGCGTGCCGTGTTCCGAGCCGCCATCGAGAGGCAGAAAACACCACATCATTTCTAAACGGATCGCTGTGTGGAGCTGGGACCGTCGTGAGCAATTTCTCTGGTTATCACAAGAGCTGGACATCAGCCATTTTCTGGCAGATTTCACTTTTAACAAGAGATTTTGTCATGGAAAGCCGCGTGGAGGCTTCGCGCGTCAGGACCGATTTGCTGATCGAGCGAGACAAAGGAACACCTCCGTTTCGGAGTGCCAGGGGACAAGTTGGGACTCACACACACGGCACGTGGATGCGGGGGGACCCGACACTCTGGCACCTCACGTGTGTTTTGCTGTGTTTTTCTGTTATAACGCTAGTGAGAACTATGCAACAGCTCCAGCAGGGGACCTCAATTCAATTTTCAATTTATTTTCATTTACAGTGGCTTGCAGAAGTATTCGGCCCTTTGATACGTCACGCATTTTAATTTATTTATGCCATTTCAAACACAAAAAGTAAATCAGGCTTCTCAATATAAAAAAAAATTCTAAAATTATCTTACTTAAACTCAAAACAAATCTCTACAACCGAATAGAAATTAATTAAAAATCTAAAAGCCAAGATGATGGGTTGCATACGTAATTGGCCCCTTAGGTATAATAGACCAGACTCAAAGGCGTGAACCTCTGCTTGTGCCACGCTACCTCAAACTTCCCTTTCCCGGGCCACATTAACAACCTCTGACTGGGGGATACTGAGGTGTTCCCAGGCCAGTGTGGAGATATAATCTCCCCACCTAGTCCTGGGTCTTCCCTGGGGTCTCCTCCCAGATGGATGTACCTGGAACACTTCCCTAGGGACCTGCCAAGGGGGCATCCTTACTAGATGCCTGAAACACCCTAGCTGGCATCTTTCAGCACGAAGGAGTAGTGCTCTACTCTGAGCCCCTCATGGGTGACAGAGCTTCTTACCCTATCTCTAAGGGAGACATCAGTCACCCTCCTGAGGAAACCCATTTCAGCCTTTTGTACCCGCGATTTAGTTCTTTTGGTCTTGACGCAACCATCATGACCATAGGTGAGAGTAGTAATGAAGATTGACCAGTAGATTGAGAGCTTTGCCTCAGTTACCTTTTCATCACAACAGTATGGGGGAGTGAATGTAATACCATCCCTACTGCACCAATTCCCCGTCCAGTTTCACATTTCATTGTCCCCTTACTATGAACAAGACCCTGAGGTACTTGAACTCCTTCGCTTGGGGCAAGACCTCATTCCCTACCCGGAGTAGGCAATCCATTGGTTTCCTGCTGAGGACCATGGCTTCAGATTTAGAGGCGCTTATCCTCATCTCAGTGTCTTCACACTTAGTTGTGAACTGACCCAGTGAGTGCTGGAGGTCACATGCTGACGAAACCAACAGAACCACATCATCTGCAAAAAGCAGTGAAGAGACCCTGAGCCCACCAAATTGCAGACCCTCCTCCCTCTGACTATGCCTCAAGATCCTGTCCATGAATATCACAAACAGGATTGGTGACGAAGCGCAGCCCTGGCAGAGGCCAACCCCCACCAGAAACAAGTCAGACTTACTACCGAGAACCCGAACACAGCTCTCGCTTTGTGGGACAAAGATTGGATGGCCCTGAGAAAGGACACCCTCACTCCATACTCCTGCAGCACCTCCGACAGTATCTCCCGGGGCATCCGATCATACGCTTTCTCGAAGTCCACCAAACCCATGTCGACTGGACGGGCATACTCCCAGGCCTCCTCCAGGAACCTTGTGAGAGTGAAGAGCTGGTGGGTTGTTCCATGGCCAGGACACAACCCGCATTGTTTCTCTTCAATCCGAGGTTCAACTATTGTTTGAACCCTCCTTTCCCACACCCTGGAGTAGACTTGACCACAGAGACTGAGTAATGTGATGTAACCGTAATTGGCACACACTCTGGATGATACGATCAAAAAATCAATCATCGACCTTCGGCCTAGTGTGCTCTGGTACCATGTACACTTATGAGCATCCTTATGTTCGCACATGGTGTTCTTTGGTGTCAGATCAGTGACAAAACCCCACTCGCGTAAAAAAATGCATTCACGAGTAGATCACTGCGCGTGCAAAATAATCACTCCGGACACGCAAATTATCTCTGCACTCGCACGCAAAGGTGCTGCGCGCAAGGACCAGCGCTCCCCCCCTCCTGATCGAGCTTGATTTCTGCTCGCGCGAAGTTGATATGTGCTCACACGCAGAGAATCCCTGCTCGCTTGCTTGAAATTTATGTCACTATGGGGGAGGGAACCAGGTCGGCACTGGCTCTGCTGTGATTGGCTGTCTCTGGAGAGCGAGGTTTGATTGACAGCCCCCTGTCTGACGCGGAAGTCAGTCGGAGATAACGGCTTTAAGCAATTATTACTTCCTTTCTGCTTAAAATGTCACTTGAGTCATCATCTATCTCAGCGACAGATCTCTGACACTTCTGTACAACAATCATTTCCACATAAATTCAGCATTATTTCATAATGAATTACAGAAAGTCTTAAAAATCACCTCCTGACACTGACGCGTCTGCAGACTGACTCTGTACACCCAAACCTATCAAAGGGAATAATGTGATTATTAACCATCAGATGACAAATTAAAACCTCTTAAATCACATGCAAACCATGACGCCACCACCTCCCTGAAGGAGACAACGGTGTCTCCTTAAAAGAAATAAAAAATAAGATTATTTATTTATGAATCAAATCCAAACAAAACAGATCCTGTACAAAATCCTGAAATAGCTACATACATGAAAATACGAATACAAGAACATAAGGGGCTTATTGAATATTATTTACAAATAATAAAAGAAAAGAAAATATAGGGCTCCTAACTATTACAAATCAAATTTGTCTATAAAGGAAACTAGTTTTAAAACATTATTGGATTCAATCACTGATAGAGACTTATATTTAAGTTTAAACTCATTTTTCCAATGAGTAATGTTTGGTTTTGTCTTGAAAACAATCGAGATTTGTGTATGTAATGTTTGCTTAGTAAAGTTATATGATTAATACCAAAGTCATTACAGTTAATATTCCAGATTTCATGTCTGTTATGTTTAGATTGCCGCTCCAAATTCCTTCAGAGACAATCCATTGTTGAAGGTCAAACCAAAAGCTTTGCACTGTTTCACACAAAAAGAAAAGATGGTCCAGCAGGTCTTCAGTTCCAGTCAGTTACCGACATCCATTTGGAATCTCTGTTTTAAAAACTCCTTAGTTTGATAAATCTTGTTAGTAATTTTCAGTTGGAGTTCTTCCGTCCTTGGTGAGTTTAGAAATGTTAAATATTTACATCTGTCTAATCTTTTGTATTTCCTTTCTTTAAGCATATACTGTAATCTCTTTTGGGTGAATTTTTGAGACAATTATTGGCAATATAAGCAAGCGAGAAGGAATTCTCTGTGCATGAGCAGAAATCAAGTTCGCGTGAGCAGAAATCAAGTTTGAGCGGGCGGGGTGAGCGCTCGTCCTCACGCGCAGCACCTTTGTGCATGCATGTAGAGATCATTTGTGCATGTGCAGTTAATATATATGTGTGAACTCATTTTTTATGTGAGTGGGGTTTTGTCACTGATCTGACACCATAGTGTTTGTTATGGACAGTCCAAGACTAGCACAGAAGTCCAATAACAAATGACCGCTCAGGGTTAGATCAGGGAGACCGTTTCTCCCAATCACACTTCTCCAGGTGTCTCTGTCATTGCCCGTGTGTGTGTTGAAGTCCCCCAGCAGACCAGTTGAGTCCCCCACCGGAGCCCCATACAGATTTTTTTTTTTTCTTGTTCTGTCTATAAGTCGCACCGGACTATAAGTCGCAAGACCTCTCAAACTAGTAAACAAACAAACAAAAAAACACTACTTATACTCCGGAAAATGCGGTACAGTGGTCCCTCATTTATCGTGGGAGTTACGTTCTAAAAATAGCCCGCGATAGGCGAAATCCACGAAGTGGCCAGCATTATTTTTTACAATTATTATAGACGTTTTAAAGCTGTAAAACTCCTCACTACACACTTTATACACTTTTCTCAATCAGGCATTAACATTTTCTCACTTTTCTCTCGTGTGTTCAAACCTGAGTAGAAAAATAAGACCAACATGTTTTCAGGCCCAAACATTTGTTTGAGAAATAAAAATAGAACGTTTTCCTATAAATAATTATGATGGCTTTTAGAACTAACGAATTTAATTTTAACGATCAGCGTACGAGGTTGGACACATAAGAAATTATTAATAGTAACTGACCAGTATTTCACAGTTCCTCTGATCGCGCCTTTTCGTCCTGGCGCCGCTGCGCTGTCACGTCTTTTTCCACTGACTCACACCTTGCTGCAGGTGTCTTTTTCCAAGTGTAGAACACAGTTATGGGTAGTTGTTGGCACTCTTTTTTCTTCTCGGCGAGAAGATCCTTATAAACAGACACGCAGAACACAATGCGCGTGCTCTCCCTTCGCGGTGTTGCGACCGGCCTGCTTGATGAGGCCGCGGAACACAATGCACTGTAAAAAAAAAAGCATGCAAAATTGGACTTAAAAAAATCCGCGAAACAGCGAGGCCGCGAAAGGTGAACCGCATTATAGCGAGGGACCACTGTACTTAAAATTTCAATGAAGCCGTTAAAGTGTTGATTTAGGTACCCGAGTGGTTCAGGTGTTGTATTGGCTCAATAATAGCTTAGTCCAGTCTAAGCTATTTCATTCTCATTGTTGCATGATGAAGCAGCACTGGCATGCAATGGTAAAATAGTTTTGTTTGTTTGTTTGTTTTACCTCATATCATCTAGTACTTCTTTCTTTTGAATCTGCACAGATATGATTGACAAGTTATTCTACTATTGAATATCAGTTCAAATAAGTTTAATTGAAGATTGTTCAGTTAGTTTAGCGTACATTGCTGTGCAGTTTCAAATTTTGCCTAATAGTGTCTTAGCTGTGGCTTGACTTCTGTATCATGAATGGAAAGTTGTTGGCATGGAAATTAATACAGTTTTTCCTGCTACCACGGCCCTCACTGTGTGTAAATATGTAAAATACAAAAATTTTTGTAAGCAAATATAGACTTTCTTTGTTCTATTCATCCCTAAAATTGTGTTCAAAATGCACAATTTGGTACCTCCATTTTCAAAAAAATTACCCATGGAAGGTCGCCAGGACCCCCACCTGTGGGAGGGGAAACCCCTTCCACACCCTCTGTTGGTGTTCGCACTCCATCGGCAGTTTCAGATTTTTTTGACCTCACCCTACTTACATGTCTGTGAAACAGCAGAGGGGGAGGAGGAGGAAGAATTTGATGATGATGGAAGCAACACTGGCAAGCCCTGCAAGGACAGGGAGAAGTATGCCTTCAAGCCGACGGAAGAGAACATCCTTGTCGAGTGGTTCCAGGAGAGGAAGGAGTTTTATGACAAGTCGGATAGCAAATTCTATGCCAAAACCTCTAAGAGGAAGAAGCTGGAAGCATTGGCCAAGAGGCTTGGCTGTGATGGTAAGGTATTTTATTTGGTCAGGCTTGTATTTTATTTGGTCATTGAGACTTATTTTATGTTCTTTTGGTCGTAATTTTAAAGTGTTATGTTTTTCTTCTACAGTGGACAAGATTGAGGGTTGGTTCCGAAATCAGCGAACGGCTGTTGGCAAACTGATGAAGTGCACAAAGAGTGGCTCAATGGCCCAGAAGAGGACACCCAGACAGGAGTGGCAGCTGAAGTCGTTCACTTTTTTGCAGGAACACATCGCACCCAGGACATACACAACAGAGCCAACAGAGGTAAGCATTGACATGGAGCAGAATGAATCGAGAGTGTGATTATATTTCCTTGCACTGCTTGCAGTTTATTTAACAGAGCCTTTTTCATTGATAGGTTGTCTTCTCTTTTCTAATCCAAACTGTTTTTTGCTAATGCATACAGCTTGGGAAGGCCTCTTCGTCACACGATGTACATAGCGAGTCTGAGAGTGGCAACGAAGAGCGTCCACAGTCCCCTGCCATTTCAAGTGTGGCCACAGGAGGCAGCAGGCTGGGCAAGCGGGCAAAGACCAGCCGCTTGGAGGATGCGATGCTGAAGTACTTTGAGCAGCCACGGCCTAGTCAAGACATTGGCAAACAGGTATGTTTTTCCACCTATAACTGAAAAAGCTTCTATTAAAAAAAACACCACCACCACATGAGCTGTCACTGTAACAGGCCAATGTGCCGCAACACAAGTATCAAATCATTTCTTCCGATTGCAGTTGCAGACTGTTTCCAGACCAGTGGACACCAGGGAAGCTTTTGGGCAGTACATGACCCAGTACATGCACAGGATTCCCGACAGCAGGTGGGACGAGTTCACATGGATGCTCTGCAGCTGCTGAGTAGATACTCTAGGCCTGGAGGGGACCAGACATATTTTCAGCAATTGGTCCAGGGTCCATCGCAGCAATGGGGCCATGGTCCGTCACAGCAGTGGGGCCAGGGTCCGGCGCAGCAGTGGGGCCAGGGTCCGGTGCAGCAGTGGGGCCAGGTTCTGGCGCAGCAGTGGGGCCAGGGTCCATCGAAGCAGTTGGGTCAGGGTCCGTCGCACGGTCCACACAAGCAGCAGCAGCAGTGGCCACTTATGCCAAGGTCGCACAGTACCCCACCAGAGGTATTTTCACAGGTAAATACTAGTTAAACCTCTTGCACTATAATACACATGCCTTGTAATTAATATTATATATGATGATTTTCATGTATATTTCTGCTCATGACACCCAGAAGTGAGGACATTGCAAACCTTAACATCGCTTTCAGGCCACTGTACCATGCTCAGTGATGAGGACAAGGACGTCCTGACACCCCCAGCAGGATCAGAACAGTAGCTTGGAGTCTGAGTCATAGTGTGTTTCAGTTCTCAAATTGTTGGACTATTCGGTGTGTTCCAGTGCTCAATCTGTTGGACTATTCTGTGTGTTCCAGTGCTCAAACTGTTGGACTATTTAATTGGGACTTTTTGCAGTGCAATAAAATGCATTATTCCTGTATACTCATGTTTGATTTTTTGACTTTTGCATGATAAAATTAAGGTGGTATTTGCAACTGATAAAGATGTACTTGAAAAAAGTCAAACAGTTGACAACCTTAAAAACTTCAAAAAACAAAGACTGAGACATCACATGTAATTTAGACCACTGGTTGTAAAATTCCCAACTTTGAGCAGGTACCGAACTCGGCTGACATATGAGGTTTGGTGTTGGGTTAACCGGCTTGCTGACGCCAAACCATCCCACTTTTACAACCAGAGGTCCACTTTAAAAATACAAATAATTTATAAAATCAAAGGAATACAATTCTTGATTATTCAGGTAGTAACACCAACAATCCTCGTAAAGTCATCTGTGGAGATAAAAATAATTAAAATGATTAAATCATGGCTCCTTTCATATATGAAATTGGAAAAATTTGGCCCCCGTACAAACTGAAATGGACTTTTGCCATATTTTTGTTGTTTTTACTACATACCTCCATAGAATTCAGTCATAAATAGCCCAAACTATACCTTTTTGGAATCTTTATGATCAGACAAATAATGTATACTTTTTAGTATGATTGGAGCATTTTAAAATTTTGAACCCTGTGTAATCCTTCCTTGACCCCGACCTGGGTGCTTATTGAAAATTCAAGTGGCCCGTTTGCTTTTTCAAAAGAGTAATGTTTAAGGAGTGTTTGTACCATGTTTGGTGCTTGTATCACCATTTGAAGGATTCCTGTGTAAATATTATGTCATCTGCTGTATAACAGAGGGAGTGTTTGTCTCCCATTTTGAATGAGCCACGTGAGTGTTCATCATTCGGAAAGGAATACTGGAACCAGGTGGATATGTCAATATGTATGTCAATTGTGCAGTCAGGCAAATAAATATTTGATCCACTGTTGATTTTGCAAGTTTTCCCACTTACAAAGAATGGAGAGGTCTGTAATTTTTATCGTAGGTACACTTGAACTGTGAGAGACACATCTGACACATTGAGATTATCACGGCAGTATTATGGGTATATTATGAATGCATCGTGCACGTGTTGGGTGTGGATGGCATCTGCATTGCGGTCATAAAAGAAGCGCACTCGGGCCGTCGGCATCACTATTCACACCAACAATACAGGCTCTGGAGCATTTGCTGGACTTGGACAAGTTGATCACAGAGTTAATGTTCATTTTGTCATGCGAGGGTTAACTGTTCATGAGTTTGGGGAGCGGGAGGGGGGAAGCCGCTCAGGGTGTGAGACTGTTTTTTTTTTTTTTTTTTTTTCTGAGAGTGTCACAGAAAACAGACTTCAGTGTGAGTTGTGGCTAAACAGCAACTCTTCCTTTTGTTGGTGTTAAATAAAAGTCCTGGAGGAGACCCGATTGCAGCAGCTATTACGTCTTTGTGGATCTACACAGCCGGGCCGGCATTGACTGGCAGGTATGTCACTTTCTGCCACATATGCTTGTAGTACTTTGGGTTTACGTGACGTGTTTCTTATGCATTCACAGATTGTCCGCAAAGCAGATGTAATAAAAACGCTTTATTCATGGCCAATTTGTATGCATTCACTACAACATATTTTAGTTTGTGATGTGGACATGATGGGCACAATATACACTAAACAAAAATATAAACGCAACACTTTTGGTTTTGCTCCCATTTTGTATGAGATGAACTCTAAGATCTAAAACTTTTTCCACATACACAATATCACCATTTCCCTCAAATATTGTTCACAAACCAGTCTAAATCTGATAGTGAGCACTTCTCCTTTGCTGAGATAATCCATCCCACCTCACAGGTGTGCCATATCAAGATGCTGATTAGACACCATGATTAGTGCACAGGTGTGCCTTAGACTGCCCACAATGAAAGGCCACTCAGCACAATGCCACAGATGTCGCAAGATTTGAGGGAGCGTGCAATTGGCATGCTGACAGCAGGAATGTCAACCAGAGCTGTTGCTCGTGTATTGAATGTTCATTTCTCTACCATAAGCCGTCTCCAAAGATGTTTCAGAGAATTTGGCAGTACATCCAACCAGCCTCACAACCGCAGACCACGTGTAACCACACCAGCCCAGGACCTCCACATCCAGCATGTTCACCTCCAAGATCGTCTGAGACCAGCCACTCAGACAGCTGCTGAAACAATCGGTTTGCATAACCAAAGAATTTCTGCACAAACTGTCAGAAACCGTCTCAGGGAAGCTCATCTGCATGCTTGTCGTCCTCATCGGGGTCTCGACCTGACTCCAGTTCGTCGTCGTAACCGACTTGAGTGGGCAGATGCTTACATTCGCTGGTGTTTGGCACGTTGGAGAGGTGTTCTCTTCACGGATGAATCCCGGTTCACACTGTTCAGGGCAGATGGCAGACAGCGTGTGTGGCGTCGTGTGGGTGAGCGGTTTTCTGATGTCAATGTTGTGGATTGAGTGGCCCATGGTGGCGGTGGGGTTATGGTATGGGCAGGCATCTGTTATGGACGAAGAACACAGGTGCATTTTATTGATGGCATTTTGAATGCACACAGATACCGTGACGAGATCCTGAGGCCCATTGTTGTGCCATACATCCAAGAACATCACCTCATGTTGCAGCAGGATAATGCACGGCCCCATGTTGCAAGGATCTGTACACAGTTCTTGGAAGCTGAAAATGTCCCAGTTCTTGCATGGCCGGCATACTCGCCGGACATGTCACCCATTGAGCATGTTTGGGATGCTCTGGACCGGCGTATATGACAGCGTGTACCAGTTCCTGCCAATATCCAGCAACTTCGCACAGCCATTGAAGAGGAGTGGACCAACATTCCACAGGCCACAATTGACAACCTGATCAACTCTATGCGAAGGAGATGTGTTGCACTGCATGAGGCAAATGGTGGTCACACCAGATACTGACTGGTATCCCCCCCCCCAATAAAACAAAACTGCACCTTTCAGAGTGGCCTTTTATTGTGGACAGTCTAAGGCACATCTGTGCACTAATCATGGTGTCTAATCAGCATCTTGGTATGGCACACCTGTGAGGTGGGATGGATTATCTCAGCAAAGGAGAAGTGCTCACTATCACAGATTTAGACTGGTTTGTGAACAATATTTGAGGGAAATGGTGATACTGTGTATGTGGAAAAAGTTTTAGATCTTTGAGTTCATCTCATACAAAATGGGAGCAAAACCAAAAGTGTTGCGTTTATATTTTTGTTGAGTGTATATCTGTATTACATACTGTCCCAGTCCGCTGCCAAGCCGCAAATCCCCGTCAGTTGCGGATATCAGTGGTTAACGGCAGATATGCAGCGCATAGAGTGAATATGTATTGTGTATGAATTGAGTATATATGGAGTATGTAAGGCGGATGTCATCCGCATTCAGATTTTTGAACAGCTCAGAAATCCTGGCTGCGGACATGCGTGCCTCTGCGGATGATCACGGGCGTGTTCGGATGATGGCCGACAGGCATGTTACACGGATATTGGATAATCGTGACTATCCAGGGTTGGGACCAGGAAGCTGTAGTCTTACACACCTCTCTGCAGCTTCTCTCCCCCTGCCATCCCCCCAATACCCCATCCCTGTAGAGACGGTGCCTGCTCCCAGACCACCAATAACCAGCAAAAATCTATTTAAGCATAAAAATTCAAAAAGAAAAAATAATATAGCACCTTCAACTGCACCACAGACTAAAACAGTTAAATGTGGTCTATTAAACATTAGGTCTCTCTCTTCTAAGTCTCTGTTAATAAATGATATAATAATTGATCAACATATTGATTTAGTCTGCCTTACAGAAACCTGGTAACAGCAGGATGAATATGTTAGTTTAAATGAGTCAACACCCCCGAGTCACACTAACTGTCAAAATGCTCGAAGCACGGGTCGAGGAGGAGGAGTAGCAGCAATCTTCCTCTCCAGCTTATTAATTAATCAAAGGCCCAGACAGAGCTTTAATTCATTTCAAAGCTTGACTCTTAGTCTTAAACATCCAAATTGGAAGTCTCAAAAACCAGTTTTATTTGTTATCTATCGTCCACCTGGTTGTTACTGTGAGTTTCTTTGTGATTTTTCAGACCTTTTGTCTGACTTAGTGCTTAGCTCAGATAAGATAATTATAGTGGGTGATTTTAACATCCACATAGATGCTGAGAATGACAGCCTCAACACTGCATTTAATCTATTATTAGACTCAGTTGGCTTCGCTCAAAATGTAAATGAGCCCACCCACCACCTTAGCCACACTTTAGATCTTGTTCTGACATATGGCATAGAAATTGAAGACTTAACAGTATTCCCTGAAAACCCCCTTCTTTCTGATCATTTCTTAATAACATTTACATTTACTTTAATGGGCTGCCCAGCAGTGGGGAATAAGTTTCATTGCAGTAGAAGTCTTTCTGAAAGCACTGTAACTAGGTTTAAGGATATGATTCCTTCTTTATGTTCTTCAATGCCATATACCAACACAGTGCAGAGTAGCTACCTAAACTCTGTGAGTGAGATAGATTATCTCATCAATAGCTTTACATCCTCATTGAGCACAACTTTGGATGCTGTAGCTCCTCTGAAAAAGAGAGCCTTAAATCAGAAGTGCCTGACTCCGTGATATAACCCACAAACTCGCAGCTTAAAGCAGATAACCCATAAGCTGGAGAGGAAATGGCGTCTCACTAATTTAGAAGATCTTCATTTAGCCTGGAAAAAGAGTCTGTTGCTCTATAAAAAAGCCCTCCGTAAAGCTAGGACATCTTACTATTCATCACTAATTGAAGAAAATAAGAACAACCCCAGGTTTCTTTTTAGCACTGTAGCCAGGCTAACAGAGAGTCAGAGCTCTATTGAGCCGAGTATTCCTTTAACTTTAACTAGTAATGACTTCATGACTTTCTTTGCAAATAAAATTTTAACTATTAGAGAAAAAATTATTCATAACTATCCCAAAGACATATCTTTATGTTCAACTGCTTTCAGTAATGCTGGTATTTGGTTAGACTCTTTCTCTCGAATGTTCTGTCTGAGTTACTTTCATTAGTTACTTCCTCCAAACCATCAACATGTCTATTAGACCGCATTCCTACCAGGCTGCTCAAGGAAGCCCTACCGTTAATTAATGCTTCGATTTTAAATATGCTCAATCTGTCTTTATTAGTTGGCTATGTACCACAGGCTTTTAAGGTGGCAGTAATTAAACCATTACTTAAAAAGCCATCTGTCTTTAATAGTTGGCTATGTACCACAGGCTTTTAAGGTGGCAGTAATTAAACCATTACTTAAAAAGCCATCACTTGACCCAGCTATCTTAGTTAATTATAGGCCAATCTCCAATTTTCCTTTTCTCTCAAAAATTCTTGAAAGGGTACTTGTAAAACAGCTAACTGATCATCTGCAGAGGAATGGTCTATTTGAAGAGTTTGTCAGGTTTCAGAATTCATCATAGTACAGAAACAGCATTAGTGAAGGTTACAAATGATCTTCTTATGGCCTCAGACAGTGGACTCATCTCTGTGCTCGTCCTGTTAGACCTCAGTGCAGCTTTTGATACTGTTGACCATAAAATTTTATTACAGAGATTAGAGCATGCCATAGGTATTAAAGGCACTGCGCTGCAGTGGTTTGAATCATTTATCTAATAGATTACAATTTGTTCATGTAAATGGGGAGTCTTCTTCATGGACTAAGGTTAATTATGGAGTTCCACAAGGTTCTGTGCTAGGACCGATTTTATTCACTTTATACATGCTTCCCTTAGGCAGTATTATTAGAAAGCATTGCTTAAATTTTCATTGTTACGCAGATACCCAGCTTTATCTATCCATGAAGCCAGAGGACACAAACCAATTAGTTAAACTGCAGGAATGTCTTTCAGACATAAAGACATGGATGACCTCTAATTTCCTGCTTTTAAATTCAGATAAAACTGCAGTTATTGTACTTGCCCCACAAATCTTAGAAACATGGTGTCTAACCAGATCCTTACTGTGGATCGCATTACCCTGACCTCCAGTAATACTGTGAGAAATCTTGGAGTCATTTTTGATCAGGATATGTCCTTCAATGCGCATATTAAGCAAATATGTAGGACTGCTTTTTTGCATTTGCGCAATATCTCTAAAATTAGAAAGGTCTTGTCTCAGAGTGATGCTGAAAAGGTCCCATCTTATCTTAGGGTCTCATAGTACCATATCACCCCAATAGAGCGCTTCGCTCTCAGACTGTAGGCTTAATTGTAGTTCCTAGGGTTTGTAAGAGTAGAATGAGAGGCAGAGCCTTCAGCTTTCAGGTTCCTCTCCTGTGGAACCATGCAGCTCCCAATTCGGATCAGGGAGACAAACACCCTCTCTGCTTTTAAGATTAAGCTTAAAACTTTCCTTTTTGAAAAAGCTTATAGTTGGGGCTGGATCAGGTGACCCTGAACCATCCCTTAGTTATGCTGCTATAGACTTAGACTGCTGGGGGGTTTCCCATGATGCACCCAGTGTTTCTTTTTATTCACCTCTTTTTGCTCTGTATGCACCACTCTGCTTTTAATCATTGGTGATTGATCTCTGCTCTCTTCCACAGCATGTCTTTTTCAATCTCTCAATCAATCAATCAATTTTATTTATATAGCGCCAAATCACAACAAACAGTTGCCCCAAGGCGCTTTATATTATAAGGCAAGGCCATACAATAATTACGTAAAAACCCCAATGGTCAAAACGACCCCCTGTGAGCAAGCACTTGGCTACAGTGGGAAGGAAAATCTCCCTTTTAACAGGAAGAAACCTCCAGCAGAACCAGGCTCAGGGAGGGGCAGTCTTCTGCTGGGACTGGTTGGGGCTGAGGGAGAGAACCAGGAAAAAGACTTGCTGTGGAGGGGAGCAGAGATCAATCACTAATGATTAAATGCAGAGTGGTGCATACAGAGCAAAAAGAGAAAGAAACACTCAGTGCATCATGGGAACCCCCCAGCAGTCTAAGTCTATAGCAGCATAACTAAGGGATGGTTCAGGGTCACCTGATCCAGCCCTAACTATAAGCTTTAGCAAAAAGGAAAGTTATAAGCCTAATCTTAAAAGTAGAGAGGGTGTCTGTCTCCCTGATCCGAATTGGGAGCTGGTTCCACAGGAGAGGAGCCTGAAAGCTGAAGGCTCTGCCTCCCATTCTACTCTTACAAACCCTAGGAACTACAAGTAAGCCTGCAATCTGAGAGCGAAGCGCTCTATTGGGGTGATATGGTACTATGAGGTCCCTAAGATAAGATGGGACCTGATTATTCAAAACCTTATAAATAAGAATAAGAATTTTAAATTCTATTCTAGAATTAACAGGAAGCCAATGAAGAGAGGCCAATATGGGTGAGATATGCTCTCTCCTTCTAGTCCCCGTCAGTACTCTAGCTGCAGCATTTTGAATTAACTGAAGGCTTTTCAGGGAACTTTTAGGACAACCTGATAATAATGAATTACAATAGTCCAGCCTAGAGGAAATACATGCATGAATTAGTTTTTCAGCATCACTCTGAGACAAGACCTTTCTAATTTTAGAGATATTGCGTAAATGCAAAAAAGCAGTGTTACATATTTGTTTAATATGCGCTTTGAATGACATATCCTGATCAAAAATGACTCCAAGATTTCTCGCAGTATTACTAGAGTTCAGGGTAATGCCATCCAGAGTAAGGATCTGGTTACACACAATGTTTCTAAGATTTGTGGGGCCAAGTACAATAACTTCAGTTTTATCTGAGTTTAAAAGCAGGAAATTAGAGGTCATCCATGTCCTTATGTCTGTAAGACAATCCTGCAGTTTAGCTAACTGGTGTGTGTCCTCTGTCTTCATGGATAGATAAAGCTGGGTATCATCTGCGTAACAATGAAAATTTAAGCAATGCTGTCTAATAATACCGCCTAAGGGAAGCATGTATAACGTGAATAAAATTGGTCCTAGCGCAGAACCCTTGTGGATCTTCTAAATTAGTGAGACGCCATTTCCTCTCCAACTTACGGGTTATCTGCTTTAAGCTGCGAGTTTGTGAGTTATACCACAGAGTCAGGCACTTCTGATTTAAAGCTCTCTTTTTCAGAGGAGCTACAGCATCCAACGTTGTCTTCAATGAGGATGTAAAACTATTGACGAGATACTCTATCTCACTTACAGAGTTCAGGTAGCTACTCTGCACTGTGTTGGTATATGGCATTAGAGAACATAAAGAAGGAATCATATCCTTAAACCTAGTTACAGCGCTTTCTGAAAGACTTCTAGTGTAATGAAACTTATTCCCCACTGCTGGGTAGTCCATCAGAGTAAATGTAAATGTTATTAAGAAATGATCAGACAGAAGGGAGTTTTCAGGGCATACTGTTAAGTCTTCAATTTCCATACCATAAGTCAGAACAAGATCTAAGATATGATTAAAGTGGTGGGTGGACTCATTTACATTTTGAGCAAAGCCAATTGAGTCTAATAATAGATTAAATGCAGTGTTGAGGCTGTCATTCTCAGCATCTGTGTGGATGTTAAAATCGCCCACTATAGTTATCTGAGCTAAGCACTAAGTCAGACAAAAGTTCTGAAAATTCACAGAGAAACTCACAGTAACGACCAGGAGGACGATAGATAACAACAAATAAAACTGTTTTTTGGGACTTCCAATTTGGATGGACAAGACTAAGAGTCAAGCTTTCAAATGAATTAAAGCGCTGTCTGGGTTTTTGATTAATTAATAAGCTGGAATGGAAGATTGCTGCTAATCCTCCACCTCGGCCCGTGCTACGAGCGTTCTGGCAGTTAGTGTGACTCAGGGGTGTTGACTCATTTAAACTAACATATTCATCCTGCTGTAACCAGGTTTCTGTAAGGCAGAATAAATCAATATGTTGATCAATTATTATATCATTTACTAACAGGGACTTAGAAGAGAGAGACCTAATGTTTAATAGACTACATTTAACTGTTTTAGTCTGTGGTGCAGTTGAAGGTGCTATATTATTTTTTCTTTTTGAATTTTTATGCTTAAATAGATTTTTGCTGGTTATTGGTGGTCTGGGAGCAGGCACCGTCTCTACAGGGATGGGGTAATGAGGGGATGGCAGGGGGAGAGAAGCTGCAGAGAGGTGTGTAAGACTACAACTCTGCTTCCTGGTCCCAACCCTGGATAGTCACGGTTTGGAGGATTTAAGAAAATTGGCCAGATTTCGGACATTTGCACCAAGATTGATGAAAAGATTGCTGACGTGAGTACAGTTTTGAGAGGTGAAATTGCTGCGGTGAAAGCGGAAAGTGACAATGCATTTATTACTGTACATGCTCGCCTTGATGGCCAAAATGACAAGCTAAAAAGTTTAGTTGAGTTGGCTAATGCTAATTCCGATGCTGTTACGGATCTCGAAGCTAAAGATAAGGCACTGCAAAGTCAAGTCGGCCAACTCTCAGAAAAGTGCCTGGACCTTGAGGGGCGGTCTAAACAGCTGAATTTGAGAATTGCTGGAGTTAAAGAGGGGCTGGAAAATGGACAAAAAACTAGAGACTTCCTAGCACAGCTGCTGACAGATGTCTTACAGCTGGATGAAAGACCAGTTATTGATCGAGCTCACAGGGCACTGCGAGTACGCCCGGATGATAACGAACCGCCTCAGCATCTGATCATCAGGGTGCACTACTGTCATGCCTTCGAGGAGATTTTGAAGAAAGTAATGCAGTCTAGAACCCTCACATATCAAGACGAGCGAATTCAAATTTTCAGAGACTTCCCCCCTGCTGTTGTCAAACGCCGTGCGGCTTTCACCCCTGCCAGAAACCTACTGCGGGATAAATCTGGAGTGAGATTCGGTCTTATATACCCAGCCAAGCTAAGAGTTACGCACAACGGGAAGGAGACTACATTCACAGACGCAGAGAAGGCGCGTTTCTTTGCTGAATGCCTATTTGGCCACGATCACAAAACAGCTGAAGGAGAAAGAGGTGACGGTGGAGAAGACGCATGAGACCACTTGCACTGCTGTGAGCCAAAATTATATAAACATTCCCTTTTGGACATATAGGGGCTGGGTCACCTAACCTACTTCAATGCCGACGTTATTGGGTAACGTAACATTACTACTACTCTCTTTCCTTAAATGGCGTTTTGGGTTTGTTTTGTCTGTTTACAAAAAAAAAGGAAGAAAGAAAGCAAGCTTAAGTTTCAGAAGGTCATTTCTATGGCTATTTATTTTTGCCTTTTCCAATCAATAGGCCAACAACAATTTTGAAAATCACATATTGTTCATTGTATCCCTGGGAGGGTGTTTAACACTTAAATTGAATTCAAATAGGTTTGGTTAGGAATTCTATAACTGCAGAGCTACTAGAATGAAGAGTTATTCACTGTTAGTTGTTAAAATTAAGAGTATATTCTCTTTTTGGAAGGTTCCTATTTTGCACTAACTGTCAGGCTGACAATATACATTTTATTTTATTATTATTATTATTATTATTGTTATTATTTTTTTTTCTACGTGTCTGTATGTTTCTAGGGTGGGAGGAGGGAGGGGGCAGGGTGGGAAGGAGTGCTATTTAGTTTGTGGTCGTATGTACCAAGCAAGAAAGAGGAAGAGACTAAGGTATGCCTTTATTCTGTCCATATAATGCATGCTGGGAAACAGTTTGGGAAGAGTGGTGGCAATTTAAACTTCTGCTCATGGAACGTGAATGGTATTAATGAACCAGTTAAGAGAGGTAAAGTGCTTGCTCATCTTAAATCATTACAAGAGGATATTATCTTTCTACAAGAAACACACCTAAAGAATGACTCACACGGAAGACTTAGATGTAGGTGGATACAGCAAATTTACCACTCTAATTTTTCCATAAAGGCTAGAGGTGCAGCTATTCTAATCCGCAGGGGGTTCCTTTTAAACAAATGTCCACAATTGCTGACAAGGATGGGAGGTATGTAATTGTTGTGGGGGAAATTCATTCCACTCCATTGACCTTACTGAATATATACGGACCAAACCATGACGACCCGGAATTTTTCAGAAAAGTCCTAAATTTGATACCAGACATTTCCAACACTAACCTAGTCATTGGTGGCGACTTTAATTTTGTTTTGGATACATGGATACTGGATGCATACTTGGATACACCTGGATAGATCTTCTGCCATTAGAATAGAACCCTCAAAGGCATGCGATCTCCTTAGGTCATATACAGAGAATATGAATCTTTCTGATGTTTGGTGGATCTCTAATTCTTCAGGCAGAGAGTATTCCTTTCATTCCAAAGTACACAATGTTTACACAAGGATAGACTTTTTCCTAGTTGATGGCAAATTATTGCCCTACTGTTACAATGCTAAATGCCACAACATTATTATTTCTGACCATAGCCCAGTGTCATTTGCACTTAAGCTCCCTGGGCATGTATCCAACCAAAAAAACTGGAGAGTCAATCCAGAACTCCTTACAAACATCACGTTTTGTGAATACCTAGAAACGCACATAAAACTCTTCTTTGAAACTAATGATAAAGATGACATTTCACCCACACTATTGTGGGAAACCTTTAAGGCGTATTTCAGAGGCTGTGTTATCGCTTTTCAATCATCCCTTAAAAAGAATAATAAGGAACGACAAATGGAATTAGTAAAACAAATTAGTCAGCTAGACAGAGTTAATGCTCAACAACCCTCTTTGGGAAAACACACAAAGATCGCTGCACTCAAATACGAGCTGAATAAAATACTGTCTCATAAGATTAGCAGAGCCTTTGTTTTTGTAAAACAAAAGCACTTTGAGTTTGGTGATAAACCGCATAAATTACTAGCAAGACAATTACGTAAAATTGAAAATGACAGAGCAATTCATAAAATCAATTCAGGAGTGGGACTTGCCCTCACTTCACATGAAGACATTAATGACTGATTCATGCAATTCTACAAAAATGTATACACATCTGTTAAAAGTTTCCTAATAAGTATATTGTTCTACTCTCTGCAAACAGAAGAGAGCTGTTTTTAGAAAAAACTACTCTATCCTCTGTAGGCATAGGAGAACTGGTGACACACACACACACACACACACACACACACACACACACACACACACACACACACACACACACACACACACACACACACACACACACACACACACACACACACACACACACACACACACACACACACACAAAATCATTTCCTTTAACACCATACTGATATAACCGCAATATCACCCAAGTCATCCAGAGGCATACATTTTTAACTTATGGTTCAAATTTTAACCTACTCATTTTGGACAAGTTATTTAAAATAGTCATGTCTGAAGTTTTATAAAGTGAAAATATTAGATATATGTTTTCATTTTAAAGTAATGTGCTAATTTTTAAGGTTTTGTGAGCACATGCTGTGCCCGGCGGCAATGCATTATGGGTAGCATAGGGTAATCTCAGGCGTTCACGAAAGGACAAATGCATTTCAGACACTCTGTTCAGGCTCCACAGACAACAGCATTAAACTCTAGTGCCTAAAACTCTCGTGAATATATTCTCTGGGTTTATAGACATTATTGTATTTGCGTTTAAATTCCACACATCTTAAATGTAGCAGACGGATTATCTGGAATTTTGTTTGGCAGGTTTTCAAGGCCGCTACTGCCATCTACTGGCCAGTAGTGTTCATGGCAGTATTCACCCCAAGTATTAAGCGTCTGGGCACCAGTAGATGGCAGTGTTCTATTTATTTTGACCCTGTTATATCAGATGGTGGTCAAATAAACTTTTTGGCTTTGCAAATGGCTTCTTTTCTTCTTTTTTTTTTTTTTTTTTACAAATTAAGTTTAAAAACAAAACAACAACAACAAAAAAACATTACAAGACAGCTCTGCGGTTGGATGCTTTGTAGCTCTTCAGCAGCAGGAGGTGGTCGTGAGATGTTAAAGCTTGTTACTCCACTACACGATGCAGGACGCATGATTAACCTGAAACTCGGTCCAAAAAATTCTTGCACTAATGAAAAATCATCTGAAAAATGGCCAAAACACGGACAGTGTAAAGCCAACATTTATGTGTCAAGATAAGGCTTTTCAGAACTGACCAATTGTTAACCTTGTCCTTTGTTTTATCTGTGTTTTTATTATTGCATTTTAACCTGTGAAGTGCTTTGTGACTTATGTCTGTGAAAGGCACTATATAAATAAATTTACTTACTTACTTACTAATATTGAGTGCACGTTTTACAACATCATAAAACGTGCGCACATCATCAAACATTCTCTCCACATGCAAAACATTTTGCAATGACACTTCCAGGGCTCCGTAAAAATGCCTGTTTTTACAAATAAAAATGGAATATTTTACAAAAGCACATTTATCTTTAAACCAACACACGACACACGTCACATTAACGTGTTGGTTTACATAATGAATCAAATCAATTCAAATCAAATCAATTTAATTTATATAGCGCCAAATCACAACAAACAGTTGCCCCAAGGCGCTTCATATTGCAAGGCAAAAGCCATACAATAATCACAGAAAAACCCCAACGGTCAAAACGACCCCCTATGAGCAAGCACTTGGCGACAGTGGGAAGGAAAAACTCCCTTTTAACAGGAAGAAACCTCCAGCAGAACCAGGCTCAGGGAGGGGCAGTCTTCTGCTGGGACTGGTTGGGGCTGAGGGAGAGAACCAGGAAAAAGACATGCTGTGGAGGGGAGCAGAGATAATAACTAATGATTAAATGCAGAGTGGTGCATACAGAGCAAAAAGAGGTGAATAAAAAGAAACAGTGCATCATGGAAACCCCCCAGCAGTCTAAGTCTATAGCAGCATAACTAAGGGATGGTTCAGGGTCACCTGATCCAACCCTAACTATAAGCTTTAGCAAAAAGGAAAGTTTTAAGCCTAATCTTAAAAGTAGAGAGGGTGTCTGTCTCCCTGATCTGAATTGGGAGCTGGTTCCACAGGAGAGGAGCCTGAAAGCTGAAGGCTCTGCCTCCCATTCTACTCTTACAAACCCTAGGAACTACAAGTAAGCCTGCAGTCTGAGAGCGAAGTGCTCTATTGGGGTGATATGGTACTACGAGGTCCCTAAGATAAGATGGGACCTGATTATTCAAAACCTTATAAGTAAGAAGAAGAATTTTAAATTCTATTCTAGAATTAACAGGAAGCCAATGAAGAGAGGCCAATATGGGTGAGATATGCTCTCTCCTTCTAGTCCCCGTTAGTACTCTAGCTGCAGCATTTTGAATTAACTGAAGGCTTTTTAGGGAACTTTTAGGACAACCTGATAATAATTAATTACAATAGTCCAGCCTAGAGGAAATAAATGCATGAATTAGTTTTTCAGCATCACTCTGAGACAAGACCTTTCTAATTTTAAAGATACTGCGTAAATGCAAAAAAGCAGTCCTACATATTTGTTTAATATGCGCTTTGAATGACATATCCTGATCAAAAATGACTCCAAGATTTCTCACAGTATTACTAGAGGTCAGGGTAATGCCATCCAGAGTAAGGATCTGATTAGACACCATGTTTCTAAGATTTGTGGGGCCAAGTACAATAACTTCAGTTTTATCTGAGTTTAAAAGTAGGAAATTAGAGGTCATCCATGTCTTTATGTCTGTAAGACAATCCTGCAGTTTAGCTAATTGGTGTGTGTCCTCTGGCTTCATGGATAGATAAAGCTGGGTATCATCTGCGTAACAATGAAAATGTAAGCAATACCGTCTAATAATACTGCCTAAGGGAAGCATGTATAAAGTGAATAAAATTGGTCCTAGCACAGAACCTTGTGGAACTCCATAATTAACTTTAGTCTGTGAAGAAGATTCCCCATTTACATGAACAAATTGTAATCTATTAGACAAATATGATTCAAACCACCGCAGCGCAGTGCCTTTAATACCTATGGCATGCTCTAATCTCTGTAATAAAATTTTATGATCAACAGTATCAAAAGCAGCACTGAGGTCTAACAGAACAAGCACAGAGATGAGTCCACTGTCCAAGGCCATAAGAAGATCATTTGTAACCTTCACTAATGCTGTTTCTGTACTATGATGAATTCTAAAACCTGACTGAAACTCTTCAAATAGACCATTCCTCTGCAGATGATCAGTTAGCTGTTTTACAACTACCCTTTCAAGAATTTTTGAGAGAAAAGGAAGGTTGGAGATTGGCCTATAATTAGCTAAGATAGCTGGGTCAAGTGATGGCTTTTTAAGTAATGGTTTAATTACTGCCACCTTAAAAGCCTGTGGTACATAGCCAACTAATAAAGATAGATTGATCATATTTAAGATCGAAGCATTAATTAATGGTAGGGCTTCCTTGAGCAGCCTGGTAGGAATGGGGTCTAATAAACATGTTGATGGTTTGGATGAAGTAACTAATGAAAATAACTCAGACAGAACAATCGGAGAGAAAGAGTCTAACCAAATACCGGCATCACTGAAAGCAGCCAAAGATAACGATACGTCTTTGGGATGGTTATGAGTAATTTTTTCTCTAATAGTTAAAATTTTGTTAGCAAAGAAAGTCATGAAGTCATTACTAGTTAAAGTTAATGGAATACTCAGCTCAATAGAGCTCTGACTCTTTGTCAGCCTGGCTACAGTGCTGAAAAGAAACCTGGGGTTGTTCTTATTTTCTTCAATTAGTGATGAGTAGAAAGATGTCCTAGCTTTACGGAGGGCTTTTTTAATAGAGCAACAGACTCTTTTTCCAGGCTAAGTGAAGATCTTCTAAATTAGTGAGACGCCATTTCCTCTCCAACTTACGGGTTATCTGCTTTAAGCTACGAGTTTGTGAGTTATACCACGGAGTCAGGCACTTCTGATTTAAAGCTCTCTTTTTCAGAGGAGCTACAGCATCCAAAGTTGTCTTCAATGAGGATGTAAAACTATTAACGAGATACTCTATCTCACTTACAGAGTTTAGGTAGCTACTCTGCACTGTGTTGTTATATGGCATTAGAGAACATAAAGAAGGAATCATATCCTTAAACCTAGTTACAGCGCTTTCTGAAAGACTTCTAGTGTAATGAAACTTATTCCCCACTGCTGGGTAGTCCATCAGAGTAAATGTAAATGTTATTAAGAAATGATCAGACAGAAGGGAGTTTTCAGGGAATACTGTTAAGTCTTCTATTTCCATACCATAAGTCAGAACAAGATCTAAGATATGATTAAAGTGGTGGGTGGACTCATTTACATTTTGAGCAAAGCCAATAGAGTCTAATAATAGATTAAATGCAGTGTTGAGGCTGTCATTCTCAGCATCTGTGTGGATGTTAAAATTGCCCACTATAATTATCTTATCTGAGCTAAGCACTAAGTCAGACAAAAGGTCTGAAAATTCACAGAGAAACTCACAGTATCGACCAGGTGGACGATAGATAATAACAAATAATACTGGTTTTTGGGACTTCCAATTTGGATGGACAAGACTAAGAGTCAAGCTTTCAAATGAATTAAAGCTCTGTCTGGGTTTTTGATTAATTAATAAGCTGGAATGGAAGATTGCTGCTAATCCTCCGCCCCGGCCCGTGCTACGAGCATTCTGACAGTTAGTGTGACTCGGGGGTGTTGACTCATTTAAACTAACATATTCATCCTGCTGTAACCAGGTTTCTGTAAGGCAGAATAAATCAATATGTTGATCAATTATTATATCATTTACCAACAGGGACTTAGAAGAGAGAGACCTAATGTTTAATAGACCACATGTAACTGTTTTAGTCTGTGGTGCAGTTGAAGGTGCTATATTATTTTTTCTTTTTGAATTTTTATGCTTAAATAGATTTTTGCTGGTTATTGGTGGTCTGGGAGCAGGCACCGTCTCTACGGGGATGGGGTAATGAGGGGATGGCAGGGGGAGAGAAGCTGCAGAGAGGTGTGTAAGACTACAACTCTGCTTCCTGGTCCCAACCCTGGATAGTCACGGTTTGGAGGATTTAAGAAAATTGGCCAGATTTCTAGAAATGAGAGCTGCTCCATCCAAAGTGGGATGGATGCCGTCTCTCCTAACAAGACCAGGTTTTCCCCAGAAGCTTTGCCAATTATCTATGAAGCCCACCTCATTTTTTGGACACCACTCAGACATCCAGCAATTCAAGGAGAACATGCGGCTAAACATGTCACTCCCGGTCCGATTGGGGAGGGGCCCAGAGAAAACTGCAGAGTCCGACATTGTTTTTGCAAAGTTACACACCGATTAAGTGTTAATTTTAGTGACCTCCAATTGGCGTAACCGGGTGTCATTACTGCCGACGTGAATTACAATCTTACCAAATTTACGCTTAGCCTTAGCCAGCAGTTTCAAATTTCCTTCAATGTCACTTGCTCTGGACCCCGGAAGACAATTGACTATGGTTGCTGGTGTCGCTAACTTCACATTTCTCAAAACAGAGTCGCCAATAACCAGAGTTTGATCCTCGGCGGGTGTGTCGCCGAGTGGGGAAAAATGGTTAGAAATGTGAACGGGTTGGCGGTGTACACGGGGCTTCTGTTTAGAACTACGCTTCCTCCTCACAGTCACCCAGTCGGCCTGCTTTCCCAGCTGCTCGGGATCTGCCAGAGGGAAACTAACGGCGGCTAAGCTACCTTGGTCCGCACCGACTACAGGGGCCTGGCTAGCTGTAGAATTTTCCACGGTGCGGAGCCTAGTCTCCAATTCGCCCAGCCTGGCCTCCAAAGCTACGAATAAGCTACACTTATTACAAGTACCATTACTGCTAAAGGAGGCCGAGGAATAACTAAACATTTCACACCCAGAGCAGAAAAGTGCGGGAGAGACAGGAGAAGCCGCCATGCTAAACCGGCTAAGAGCTAGTAGCTGCGCTAAGCTAGCTGATTCCTAAAAACACACAAAGTGAATAATGTGTAAATAATTTAGAGGTGATTCAGCAGAGGGAGTGCTTTAGTTAAGGCACGTGAAGATTACACTGTGAAACAAATCGTTATCTAGTTAACTAGATCAATCTAACTGCACAGATTAAACAGCTAACAGATACAGCAAAACACCGCTGTGCTCCGGAACAGGAAGTGATACAATACCGCAGTGAGAGCCAAGACAAGAGAGTTCCTGATTCTCTCCCCTCAGCCCCAACCAGTCCCAGCAGAAGACTGCCCTTCCCTGAGCCTGGTTCTGCTGGAGGTTTCTTCCTGTTAAAAGGGAGTTTTCCTTCCCTCTGTCGCCAAGTGCTTGCTCATAGGGGGTCGTTTTGACCGTTGGGGTTTTTCTGTAATTATTGTATGGCTTTTGCCTTACAATATAAAGCGCCTTGGGGCGACTGTTTGTTGTGATTTGGCGCTATATAAATAAAATTGATTTGATTTGATATTGCTGATGTTTAGCGAATATGGGCCAATTTTGTGCGCAATCTATACGCAAATCCTCCTAAACGCCAGTGGGACAGGGCCCTTAGTTTATACAGTTACTTCATTAACAGGTTTATGCAGTTACTTTATTAGGAGCTGCTGGCAACTTGTAACTAATAGGGTAACTAGTAATCTAATTTGGTTACTCTTAAGATTGAGAAATCAGCAAAGTAACTAAACAACAAAGTAACTAATAGCTACTTTTCTGAGTACCCAGTATTAAAAATAACCAGTTAGATAAAATAACTAGTTAGATTACTAGTTACTTTATTAGTTACATTCAGCAGCTGCCGACAAGTTGTTTGTATCTGCTGATGAAGTAACTGTATAAAGCAACTGTAAAATGGAACTTTTCAAAGTTACTGTGGCAACACTGCTAAGGAGTGGCTCAGTAAGAAGCATTTCAAGGTCCTGGAGTGGCCTCGCCAGTCTTCAGGCCTTCTCCAGACCAGTTGATAAACAATCTTTGGAAGGAGCTGAAACTTCAAACCTGAAAGATCTGGAGAAGATCTGTATGGAGGAGTGGACCAAAATCCCTGCTGCAGTGTGCAAACTTGGTTAAGAACTACAGGAAACGCCTGACCTCCATAATTCCAAACAAAGGTTTCTGTACCAAATATTAAGGTCCTTTCTGCTGTTGTAGCAAATACTTATTTGATGCAATAAAATGCAAATATACAGAATCAGTGACAAAGTTTAAGTTGCGCCGGGGCTGGATCTTTTAACAAGACAACAACCCTAAACACTGCTCAAAATCTACTAAGGCATTCATGCAGAGGGACAAGTCTGGAATGGCCATTTCAGTTTCAGTCCCCAGACCTGAATATTATTGAAAATCTGTGGTGTGATTTTAAGCAGGCTGTCCATGCTCGGAAACCAACAAATCTGACTGAACTGGAGATGTTTTGCAAAGAAGAATGGTCCAAAATACCTTCAGCCAGAATCCAGTCTATATAGGAAGTGTTTAGAGGCTGTTGTTTCTGCAAAAGGAGAATCTACTAAATATTGATGTATTTTTTTTTTTTCTGTTGGGGTGCCCACATTTTTGCACCTGCGCAATAATGTTTAAATAATTATTGCACACTTACTGTAGATACTAGAAACTTCATTTCACTTCTCAAACATCAGTGTGTTCATCTGCTATATGATAGGAGGTCTGTTAGAAAAGTATCTGACCTTTTTATTTTTTTCAAAAACCTGATGGATTTGAATCACGAGTGCTTGCATGAGCCAACCTTGAACCTTCGTGTGCATGCGTGAATTTTTTCACGCCTGTCGATTGCGTCATTTGCTTGTAAGCAGCCTTTGTGTGAGAATGGGTGGAGTCTCTCGTCATTTTTTCTTTGCAAGGAAATGGCGGAACAACTGGAGCAGCGCGACTGCATCAAATTTTACCAGAAACTGGGCGATAGCCAGGTGGAAACCATTCGGATTATTCAGACGGCTTTCGGTGACGATCCTATGGGCATCACACAGATTAAGGAGCGGTACAACCGGTTTAAAGACGTCCGCATAATGGTGGAGAGCGAGCCATGCTCCGGTCAGCCATCAACATGCTGAAATGACCGGATCATTTCCAAAGTGAACACTGTGGTGATGTGGGACCGTCGTGTGTCTGTCCAAGAAATTGTGGAAGAGGTGGACATCAGCACTTTTTCGGCACATTCCACTGTGACAGAAGATTTGGCAATGAAAAGAGTTGCAGCGAAATTCATCAGCATGAAGCTGATGGCGCAGCAAAAGCGCCTTTGTGTTGAAGCTCGTCCACAATTTCTTGGATAGTCACACGACTGAAAAGCCACCGAAAGCCATCTGAATCTTCCGAATGGTGGACGAGCTGGGCATGTCCCAATGGTTTCCACCTGGCTGTCGCCCAGTTTCTGGCAAAATTTGATGCAGTCGCGCTTGCTCCAGTCGTTCCGCCATTTCCTTGCAAAGAAAAAACGATGAGAGACTCCACCCATCCTCACACAAAGGCTGCTTACAAGCAAATGACGCAACTGACAGGCGTGAAAAAATTCACGCATGTGCACGAAGGTTCAAGGTTGGCTCATGCAAGCACACGTGATTCAAATCCATCAGGTTTTTGAAAAAAATAAAAAGGTCGGATACTTTTCTAACAGACCTCATATATTTAATTGAAATTGCTGATCCAAACAACCAATGATTTATAAAGGAAAATCATGGAACTCATCAGGGGTGCCCAAACTTTCACATACAACTATATATATATATATATATATATATATATATATATACACACACACACACACACACACAGTATCCTCCAAAGTATTGTAACACTTGGTATTTCACACATTTTAATTTGTTTATGCCATTTCAAATACAAAAAAATCCTAAATTATCTTCCTTAAACTCAAACTCAAAGCAAATCTGTCCAACATGATATTAAAAATATAAAAGCCAAGATGATGGGTTGCATAAGTAATGGAATGCTTTGGTATAATACCTGTAAATAATCCATTTTATTGCCAGTTTTCTTCAGACAAGTCAGTCTTGGACTTTATTTACATCACTTCTGAAGAAATACACAGTATGGCACTCTGTGGTAAATCTGTATGGAGTAGACAGTTCTCAAAATCTGAGTGACTGTGCAAGAAGGAGAAAGAAGAGTGAGGAAAGCCACCAAGACACCCAGAAGAAGTTCCAGGCTTCTGTGGCTGTGATTGGAGAAACTGTGCATAGTGCATGTTTTGCATTTTGTATCCAGCTTCATGATGAAGTGGTATCAACCTTATTCCTGAGGGTGCTGCAGTAGAAGCAATTATGGGTGCAATTTCCTGTTCAACACCAGAAGTTGCAGTGAGCCATTGTTTATTATCGATTTTCATTTCCCGGACCGGTTTATTTGAAAGTATATCGTTTTCTCTTCTAAACGATGATCAACTCCTATAGCATTTAAAAATGTCCTTGTGCAGCTCAGGAACATGTTGCACTGTTCGTGGTTGTACTAACAACCAGACGAAGTTAAATTTGCGGCTACGACAGCAATGTTTTTAACATGGAGCCGGACTGAGAGAGTTTCCACTGGCAACCGAGAGATGAGGAACCCAGAAGGATGTGGCTGAAAAAACTCAACTTGAAAAGACCACCTAAACCATTATACGCAAGCTCTTTTCATTTTGTTGACAAAAAGCACACTGAGGAACCCCCTACTTTGTGGTTGGGATATGACAGACCACTGGAGAAGCCAAAGAGGACTGACAACAGTGTCACAAGAAGAACAGGTATGATTTCATGTGTATGGCGACACAACACTGTAGTATTAATCATTAGCAACAACCAATGGCGGGCACTGCTCCGCTAACCTCTAATTAGGGAAGCTAACTTTTATGTTCGCAGATTATCTTTTCAGCTAATTTTGAAAACCATCATTGGATTAATTACCTTCTGCTAAATTTACTTCTGCTAACTTTCAGTCCCCTAACATTTCATTGCTGGCATAGTGAGTAAGACCGAATGGTCAGAAACGTTTGTAAACCCTTGGGTTTTAGGGTTTACAAACGTTTTTGTCCATTCGGTCTTACTCATTTTCCTGTCTGTTGGGCGTTTTGCAACAGCCAGGCTGCCGTAAGGAACTCAGACCTCTGCCCTCCCCCAGCAGTAGGAGGAGGCCTGACTGCCGGTGCAGCTGGAAAAAAAAAATTAATTTCCTTTCAACAATGGCAGAAGAGGTAAATCGCTTTATTTTCACTCATGGTCACAACTTGATCTACAAATAGTCCTTGATTTGCACACACGTTTTGTGATCCACAAACACAAATTTCCAATTTGTAACTTGTGTATTGGTTTTTACAAATATTTTGTAAATATGTCATTTTTTTCCATTTGTAAAAAAACAACAAAAAAAAAATTTGCAAAACTGAAAATTCTGTTTGTGAAGTGTGACTCAGCATGTTGGCTGCTTTTCACACTCCCATCCAGTAGATGGCAGTGTTCTATGCATTTTGATGGGGGGGAGGGGTGATAAGAGTCTGATTTCCCATAATGCCTTTTGGCGCTCGTTTGGGTTTAACGCTCAAACCTTCTTTATTCATTCTTCTTCATTACTTTAAAAGTGTGATATTTTCACTTTGTAAAAATGACAGATTTGCTGTTAATGTGTTCATGATAAACTGTCTTGAATTAGTTTATAAATGAAACCATGAGTGAAAGTGCCTTGCGTTTGATTTACGCTGCCACCATGAAAGGTAAGTGAGATGTCTTTGCAGCAACCGACAGGGTGTTTAAAGACACAAGTGCTGCATTGAATTTCCTCAGAAGTCTCTGACAGTGTGTCAAGTCAATCCTGAACGTTAGCGGTTACCTGTAACTTTTGCTAATTTTTTATTTTATTTTATTTATTTATTTATTTTTTGGAGTTTAGCATTATAAAAGTTAACTTTTCAGTTAGCAGATTAGTGGTTATTGAAGCTAACTTTTTGGTTAGCTGTGCCCACCACTGGCAACAACATGTATTACCCTTTTCTGAACAGTTAAAATGTAAAATAGACTGCTGGTCATAATTTCAGTACAGATATAACAAAATGTTCAACAATGCAGCATTTTAATCTTAATCTGAATTTAATATATAGTAGTTGTTATAATGTACCAGCTTTTCCCTGGGTTTCTGGAGCACAGAGGTGATGCTGTTACCAGTGGGAAGTAGTGGGGTTGATGGAAGGTTAATGGTATAATAAAAGTGTTGTAATGAAAACCCTAATGCATCACTTCTTGATAATCTTGTCCTGTATTGCTGATCTCAGATGAACAAGTTGAGATGGATCAGGGTGAGGAAGTCATCCTGTCAGATCCAGGGATGGAGGATCACACCTGTTCAAAAGGGCCCACCATCATGTGTGAAATGCATCCAGCATCACCAGGACCACCTCACTTAGAGAGTGATGCAGACTCCCTTCTGTATGCAGGGATTCCACTCACAGAATTTAAAACACTTCACTTCAATGCCGGTTGTGGACCAAATGACTTTGATGAAACTGAGACAAAACTTTGTCATGGCTGATTTAGCAAACTGATTTAAAATATCTCAAGGCCAGGACAATGGGACTGGGTAGGCATGTGTGAACACATGAAGGATCTCCTTGTGTGGTTGCCTCATGAAATAATCAAAGCAACATTGCCAAAAGCTTTGAAAGATCATGTTAACAACCTGTATAATTGACTGCACAGAGACAGTTTTACAAAAAAGAAATAAACCTGGATTCAAGAAATTAATCATACAGTCACTATTATGTAAATAACACAGTTCAGTATTTAGTGGCTGTTTCTCCTCTGGAACAATCATTTTTATTTCTGACGCTTATGGTGGAAAATGGAAAATGCAGAGGCATGTACATAACACAGATAATTTTTGTTTTTATTTGGAACATATATTGACAATGTATTGAAAACACTTTTCCTTGTAACAATAAAAAATAAACAACTGAATGTGTCTTATTTCCATTCTTCCTTTATTTTCCTTCATACAGTGCTCTTTCATTATTAAGAGATTCAGATATTTGGAGCAGAGCAGGACCTTTTTTGCAACAAATTCATCCGCTAATGTTGGAAGCAGATGTGAAAATTAGAAATTCTGGAGGTGTTTCATGTGTATGTAAAGACTTTGTCAAATGAAACATCCAACTCCAGGTGCTCAGTTGGTGTCTCGATAACCAGCCACAGACACATCACTGTCAAATGGACCTGGAGGGATGTAAAAATAAAATGCAAAGATATGGGTTAGACTTCATTTTAATGAAGGCCCTAATGTATTCTGTCACATTAGTCCATACATTATAATTAACAAAATGTACCCACCTGGAGATCTGCCTTGCTGTTTGTATTTCACCTGATGTTGAAACTCAAACCCAGGCTCCATGATGAGGGACTTTAAGGCTTTTGCTGACCTCTACGTCTGCCTTAAGGTAAATAAGTTGTGTCCCAAGACCTGTTTTAACAGAACAGGACCAACCTTAATACTGTGCAGGGACTGATACGCCTCTGAAGTGAATGTTAAGAAAGTAGCTAAAACTGCTACCATATGTTATCTTAGGCCACTTCTTTATGTCATCCTTCCACCTCTCTATATTGTAGGTAACGGGATTGTAATGTCTCATTTGAGCTGTGACAGCTGCTGTTTATGTCTCTAACCCTGGCAGAAAATTGATTAGCGCGAACAGTTAACATGTAAACAAATGCAGGTTCCAGTTCATACCAGAAGTCTCACCTATAATTTACGCAAGGCCTCATGGGGGCTCGGAATAAAGGTGGATAGAGGAGGATTTTGTTAAAAAGAAGACCTGAAAGGTCAGCTTCCATTTGCCAGAAGGTACATCTGAGATGCAAGCCTAGATTTGATGTGTCAGCGAAAGAAACTCCTGCTCTATACTACTACATCATGAAATATAGCAGCATAGCACTTGCATGGAGCCATCAGACACCATTATGTATGTTTAATAATAAAGGTTCTATGTGCATCTTGAATTTTTTTTACTATATTTTTGTTTAAAGACATTAATAATATACTTGTGTTATAATGTGATTGGGCCATCATAAAATACTGTATGTAATAGAAATATAAATTGTGAAATGCTTGTGCAACTAGGGACTGTTATGACCATAGTTGTACAAAATGAAGAGGATCTGGGGGCTTCAAAGGGTTTTATTTATAACATCATTTCAGCAATGTTAAGGCACCTTGACACTTGCATGAATTGCGCTGACATGCAGTCTGTTGTGCCAGTGAGTAAACCCGTCGTAAACTGTTGTAAACTGTGTGAACTGTTGCGCAGCTGCATGCCAGTGAGCAAAGAAAAGTTTGAAATGTTCCTGGCATGCATTAATTTCATTAACTAATCGTGAGCATTGCACAACCTATTCGAAAACACTGTGTGTCACTGTGTCACTGTGCGTCAGTGCATGTCATTGTGTGCAGGGCTGTTGTGTGGGCCGCTGAAGAGGAGGTACTGCTGGCCCACCACCACCAGATGGCGCCCTGCTTGGAGTGCGGGCTTCAAGCACGAGAGGGCGCCGGAGCCACTGGGAGTGACAGCTGTCACTCATCATCAGCACCAGCTGTCACTCATTCAACTCATCACCATCACCATAAAGGCCGGACTGCAACTCCACCTCCTCGCCGAGAAATCAGCTACCTTGGAGGTAATATTCTCTGTTGTATTTAACACTGACTAATAGTCTGAACTTCTTTGCAGCCATTTTCCTGTGGTGTTGCCTTATCTGTGGGATTGGCGTTTGGTGTGATCAGTGACAGCTTCGCTTCACACCCCAACCAGATAAGTGGTTAGACAGGAGCTGCACGAGTGTGTGACTGGAGGTGGAGGTGCTCCCTCCCAAAAGAACACAGACTGTGGGATTACTGAGTGTGTGTACTCACACTCACCTGTACTGTTTCTGTTCTCTGCCAGCAGTACCAGGTCTGACAGCTGGAGACGGTGACCACCTGGGGACCCAGGACTTGGCGGTTCTTCAGATCCGTTGGCGGTGAGGGCCGTGTGGGATCCGGCTCGGTTCTGGACAGGCGTCTCCTATCCTCAAGCCTGCCCACACGTCACCCAACGTAATTGACTGTAGTTCCAAACTGGTTGTTGTCTGTATTCCGTTGTGCACAGTTTACAACATTAAATTGTTACTGTTTGGCTTATCCATTGCCCGTTCTTTTACGCCCCCTGTTGTGGGTCCGTGTTCCTACACTTTCACAACAGGATTTCTCGGCCAGCGTCATGGATCCCGAGGGGCGTCAACCATCGCTTGAACAGCCAATGGAAGAGCGAGGTGCACAGGCGCCAGCAGGAGGCGTGTTAGGTGAGCTGCAGCACATCTTAACCGCTTTTACTGCTCGGTTGGACTTAGTTACCGAGCAGAGCGTTGTTCTCAATCGAAGGATGGAGGCTCTCACCGCCCAGGTGGAAGCGCATGCTCAGGGCGCTGCTGCAGCACCTCCTTCTGCTGACCGAATGCCAGAAACAGACATTCCACTGGTCGTTCAGCGAACCCCCCCACCTTCCCCTGAAGCATACATAAGCCCTCCGGAGCCGTACGGAGGCTGTGTGGAGACGTGCGTGGACTTCTTGATGCAGTGCTCGCTCGTCTTTTCACAGCGTCCCGTCATGTACGCGTCAGACGCTAGCCGGGTGGCTTACATTATAAATTTGCTTCGAGGAGAAGCACGCGCCTGGTCTACGGCGCTCTGGGAGCAGAATTCACGGCTCCTAATGATTTACACTGAGTTTGTGAGGGAGTTCCGACAGGTGTTCGACCACCCTCATAGAGGCGAGACCGCTTCAAGCGTGCTGCTTTCGATAAGACAGGGGTGTCGGAGCGCAGCGAAGTATGCAGTCGACTTCCGCATCGCGGCAGCGCGAGCCGGCTGGAATGCTGTTGCGCTCCGTGCCGCCTTTGTAAACGGACTGTCTCTGGTCCTTAAGGAGCACCTGGTGGCGAAGGACGAGCCGCGGGATTTAGACGGGCTTATCGACCTGGTTATACGGTTAGACAACCGATTAACAGAACACCGACGGGAGCGAGACGAAGGGCGTGGTCAGGCACAAGCCTTCCCTCTTCCTCCCGGGTCCGAAAGGGAGCCGTCTTCCCCACGCTCCACAGCCAGGGCACTCCACGTGACGACAGCTCCCCCTGCTGACGTTGCTATGGAAATGAGCAGGGCCAAAAGGCGATCAGATCAGAGACAAAGGAGGCTGATCCGTGGGGAGTGTTTTCTCTGCAGCTCAACCGAGCACACACAGAGAGAATGCCCCAAACGGTCAAAACAGCAGCACTCGTCCTTAGAGACTGGGCTAAGGGTGGGTCACAATACCCACGCGGGGAGACCCCGAAAATCTGCACGTATCCCAGTCACGATCCTGAGTGGGGATCTAACCCTTCACGCCCCAGCACTGGTGGACACGGGGTCGGAGGGGAATCTGCTGGATAGCAGATGGGCAAAGGAGGTTGGGCTCCCTCTAGTGGCCTTACCGTCACCATTGTCGGTGCGGGCACTAGATGGCACCCTTCTTCCACTAATCACACACCAGACACAGCCAGTGACATTGGTTGCATCTGGAAATCACAGGGAGGAGATTGTGTTTTATGTAACACCTTCTACCTCCCGAGTGATTTTGGGTTTCCCATGGGTGTTAAAACACAATCCCCGGATTGATTGGCCGTCTGGCGTTGTGGTTCAGTGGAGCGAAACCTGCCACCAGGAGTGTTTAGGATCCTCGGTTCCACCCGGTGTGACAGCTAAGGAGGAGGTTATAGTTCCCCCCAATCTGGCGGCGGTGCCAGCCGAGTACCATGACCTTGCTGATGTCTTCAGCAAAGATCTGGCACTCACGCTGCCCCCGCACCGTCCATACGATTGTGCCATTGATTTGATACCGGGCGCTGAGTACCCGTCCAGCAGGCTGTACAACCTCTCACGTCCGGAGCGCGAATCAATGGAGACCTACATCCAGGACTCGTTAGCTGCCGGATTGATCCGGAACTCCACCTCCCCGATGGGTGCTGGTTTCTTTTTTGTGGGCAAGAAGGACAGCGGACTCCGTCCATGCATTGATTACAGAGGGCTGAACAAGATCACGGTTCGCAACCGATACCCATTACCTCTGTTGGATTCAGTGTTCACGCCCTTGCATGGAGCCCAAATTTTCACAAAATTGGATCTTAGGAATGCTTATCACCTGGTTCGGATCTGGGAGGGAGACGAGTGGAAGACGGCATTTAACACCCCGTTAGGTCACTTTGAGTACCTGGTCATGCCGTCCGACCTCCACAATGCGCCCGCGACGTTCCAAGCGTTGGTTAATGACGTCTTGCGGGACTTCCTGCATCGGTTTGTCTTCGTATATCTAGACGATATACTCATCTTTTCTCCGGATCCTGAGACCCATGTCAAGCATGTACGTCAGGTCCTACAGCAGTTGTTGGAGAACCGGCTGTTTGTGAAGGGCGAGAAGTGCGAGTTCCACCGCACTTCTTTGTCCTTCCTGGGGTTCATAATCTCCTCCAACTCCGTCGCCCCTGATCCGGCCAAGGTTGCGGCGGTGAGAGATTGGCCCCAACCAACAAACCGTAGGAAACTGCAACACTTCCTCGGTTTTGCAAATTTCTGCCGGAGGTTCATCAAGGGCTACAGTCAGGTAGTTAGCCCCCTGACAGCCCTGACCTCCACTAAAGTCCCCTTCACCTGGTCGGATCGGTGCGAAGCCGCGTTTAGGGAGTTGAAACGCCGGTTCTCGACTGCACCGGTTCTGGTGCAGCCCGATCCCAATCGCCAGTTTGTAGTTGAAGTGGACACCTCTGACTCTGGGATAGGTGCCGTGCTATCCCAGAGCGGGGAGTCCGACAAGTTTCTCCATCCATGTGCCTACTTTTCCCGCAGGTTGACCCCGGCTAAAAGGAACTATGACGTCGGCAATCGGGAACTTCTTGCGGTGAAGGAGGCTCTTGAGGAGTGGAGACACCTGTTGGAGGGAGCATCGGTACCATTTACGGTTTTCACGGACCATCGGAACCTGGAGTACATTCGGACCACCAGCCGTCTGAACCCCAGGCAAGCCCGCTGGTCACTGTTCTTCGGGCGTTTTGACTTTCGGATCACCTACCGCCCCGGGACGAAGAACCAACGATCTGACGCCCTGTCCCGGGTGCATGAAGAGGAAGTCAAGACCGAGCTGTCAGACCCGACGGAAACCATCATCCCCGAGTCCACTGTCGTGGCCATCCTCACCTGGGACGTGGAGAAGACCGTCCGGGAGGCCCTGACACGGAGCCCGGACCCGGGGACAGGTCCGAAGGACAAATTGTACATCCCACCAGAGGCCAGGGCTGCGGTCCTAGACTTCTGTCACGGTTCCAAGCTCTCCTGTCATCCAGGGGTGCGAAGGACCGTGGCAGTGGTCCGGCAGCACTTCTGGTGGGCGTCTATGGAAGCCGACGTCCGGGAGTATGTCCAGGCCTGCACCACCTGTGCCAGGGGCAAGGCCGACCACCACAAGGCCCAAGGCCTCCTCCAGCCTCTGCCCGTGCCTCATCGTCTCTGGTCTCACATCGGCCTGGACTTTGTCACGGGCCTCCCGCTGTCCCAGGGCATGACTGCCATCCTCACGATAGTGGACCGGTTCTCCAAGGCGGCCCACTTCATGGCCCTCCCGAAGCTCCCGACGGCCCAGGAGACTGCAGACCTCCTGGTCCACCATGTCGTGCGTCTGCATGGGATTCCATCCGATATTGTCTCAGACCGTGGTCCTCAGTTCTCCTCTCAGGTCTGGAGGAGTTTCTGCAGGGAACTGGGGGCCACCGTGAGTCTCTCGTCCGGGTACCATCCTCAGACGAATGGACAGGCAGAGCGGGCTAACCAGGAATTGGAGCAGGCCCTCCGCTGCGTGACCTCCGCGCACCCGACGGCCTGGAGCAACCATCTGGCCTGGATCGAGTACGCTCATAATAGCCAAGTATCGTCTGCTACCGGCCTCTCCCCGTTTGAGGTGTGTTTGGGGTACCAGCCCCCATTGTTCCCGCTAGTGGAGGGAGAGGTTGTGGTGCCCTCGGTCCAGGCCCATCTGAGAAGGTGCCCTCGGGTGTGGCGTACTGCCCGTTCTGCCCTGCTCAAAGCCCGGACGAGGGCCAAGAACCATGCAGACCGCCGGCGTGCCCCGGCCCCTACGTATCAGCCTGGGCAGGAGGTTTGGCTTTCCACAAAAGACATTCCCCTGCAAGTGGAATCCCAGAAATTAAAGAACAGATACATTGGACCATTCACCATACTCAAGATCCTCAGTCCAGCCGCAGTGAAGCTGAAGCTGCCAGATTCGCTGCGGATCCACCCGGTTTTCCATGTCACGCATCAAACCTCACCACATTTCACCCCTCTGTACCCCCAGACCGGCGCCGCCTCCTGCCCGGATCATCGACGGGGAGCCGGCTTGGACCGTGCGCCGGCTCCTGGACGTCCGTCGGAAGGGCCGGGGGTTCCAGTATTTGGTGGACTGGGAGGGGTATGGACCCGAAGAACGCTCCTGGGTGAAGAGGAGCTTCATCCTGGACCCGGCCCTCCTGGCCGACTTCTACCGGCGGCACCCGGACAAGCCTGGTCGGGCGCCAGGAGGCGCCCGTTGAGGGGGGTGTCCTGTTGTGTGGGCCGCTGAAGAGGAGGTACTGCTGGCCCACCACCACCACCAGATGGCGCCCTGCTTGGAGTGCGGGCTTCAAGCACGAGAGGGCGCCGGAGCCACTGGGAGTGACAGCTGTCACTCATCATCAGCACCAGCTGTCACTCATTCAACTCATCACCATCACCATAAAGGCCGGACTGCAACTCCACCTCCTCGCCGAGAAATCAGCTACCTTGGAGGTAATATTCTCTGCTGTATTTAACACTGACTAATAGTCTGAACTTCTTTGCAGCCGTTTTCCTGTGGTGTTGTCTTATCTGTGGGATTGGCGTTTGGTGTGATCAGCGACGGCTTCGCTTCACACCCCAACCAGATAAGTGGTTAGACAGGAGCTGCACGAGTGTGTGACTGGAGGTGGAGGTGCTCCCTCCCAAAAGAACACAGACTGTGGGATTACTGAGTGTGTGTACTCACACTCACCTGTACTGTTTCTGTTCTCTGCCAGCAGTACCAGGTCTGACAGCTGGAGACGGTGACCACCTGGGGACCCAGGACTTGGCGGCTCCGGTGTTCTTCAGATCCGTTGGCGGTGAGGGCCGTGTGGGTTCCGGCTCGGTTCTGGACGGGCGTCTCCTATCCTCAAGCCTGCCCACACGTCACCCAACGTAATTGACTGTAGTTCCAAACTGGTTGTTGTCTGTATTCCGTTGTGCACAATTTACAACATTAAATTGTTACTGTTTGGCTTTTCCATTGCCCGTTCTTTTACGCCCCCTGTTGTGGGTCCGTGTTCCTACACTTTCACAACACAGGGCATCTGAAAGATTATGACGAAATGTTACATCTATAGTAAACATAACTTTACAGATACATTATCTAAGTCATAACAAGGTTTTCTTATTTGCAGCCACTTATTCCAGATTTCACTGATTTCACTGCTTATCATCAGATTCCACATGTGTTCTCCACCACACAATCCGCACGAGATGATCTGTAGCTGTAGATAATTTCTCTGTGATTCTGGGAGTGATAACAGCATGGTTTCATCAGCCAAGTTCTGAAAGCAAATGTGTAATTGGCTCTGAAATTATTTTTTATAGCGTGGCATCCAGCGAGGCAAAGCGGGATGCATTGTCACGATGAATCGCACGGCAGTACGGGCATCAAATTTGTGCAAGTGTCAACGTGCTTTTAGGCTTGCATCTGTTCCTCTTCTTTGTTACTACCTCTCCAATTTTAGAGACGACTCTCTCACAAGGCACAGAATTTGCTGCATATGAAGATACATTTTGTCTAGCTTGTAAAGAGTTGGATAAACAGCTGCCTCCATCCTTCCTATCTCTCCTTGCACATTGACTGCAAAAAATGGTTCTAGGGAACATTGGCATGGCTAAAACCCTTCAGCAAGAGGGCCTTGACCAGGGCCTTTTTGACCCACGGTATTTTATGCATTTTCCTTTATTTGCCTCTCACATGCCTGTACATACCACTTAAAGTAAATAGAAAATAGAAAACGGCTGAATAACAGCATTAGATGACACATGGTGCAACGTTAAGTAACCAAACAGCAGTGGTGAAGAAACTACTTTTAATATCAGGGTGATTAATAAACATTCAGACTAATGTTACCGCTAACAGAAACACATTTCGCGTGTTGATAATCCTAACATGCTTCTGTTGGGAAAAAGTAAACAGGACTTGCGTTGCTGTTTTTCAGTCATCTTGGCACAGCACACCAGGATGCTGTGCATTGCTGTGCAGATTCAAAGTTTTGTATAATTGTGTTCTTGCTGTGGCTTGACTTCTATATCATGAATGTAAAGTTGTTGTAATGGAAATTAGTACAATTTTTTTTTTCCTGCCACCACGAGCCTCACTCTTTGTAAATATGTAAAATAAATATGGATTTTTTTTGTTCTATTTATCCTTAAAATTGTACTCAAAGTGTACCATTTAGTACCTCATTTTCAAAAAAATCTTTCCAGGGAAGGCCCCCCGCAACCCCACCTGTGGGAGAGTAACCCCCTCCCACACCCTCCCCAGTGTTGGCACTCACAGTCTGACAGTTTCAGTTTTTCACTTCAACCTACTTACATGAATAAGAGAAAACGGGTCATTTGTTATTTTTTTCTGTTTGTGAGTGAGTAGGGATGGATATCGTTAAGATTTTATCAATATCGATACCATTATCGATTCCGCTTATCGATCCAATTCCTTATCGATTCCCTTATCGATACTTCTTTTGAATTTTCTGTGTACTAAAAGTAGACTTTACAGGTTTTCTATGTCAACAACATTTTATTGAGTCTTAAAGTAAATAAATGTGAAATTGGTTACTGGATCCTTAAACTCTGGACATAATAAACTGTACATGGTGGATCCTTGATCTCTGGGCATAAATAGAAATAAACTAAATCTGTAGTTTTTGTCAAAAGCATTTCCTTTCAGACATTATTGGCATGAATATCTTTCCATACATCTGAGCTGAGCTCTTGCAGCTGGCTGTGCTACACGTCAGGATGTAATTCATAAAGAATGCAGGACATCTCATTTTGGGAGAAAAAAACATTTTAGTAGATTGTAGTTTATTGGCTGTATTACAGCATTTGGAAAGACGTTTCATTTTATTTAAAGCGGCAATTCGTTTTGAAGTTATTAATTCTGACTGGACTCTGTCTCGGCAGAGAGCCGCGCAGTTTTTGGAGCTGTGCCAATGGAACGGAGGACGATTCTCGTTTCTTGACTGCACCAAGACAAGAGTCCCAGCTACTGACTTTAATCCATACAAAAGCGACTCACAATTGACACATTTTAATGGCTTTAAGAGGAGTTAAGAAGCGGACATGCCGCTTCTGAAGAGCAGCGAATCAAAGAACCAACGAGCCAGTGGATTGAAGCACTGCTTCACTGGTTCACGCTTCAAAGTGGAGTTGCGCTGCAGACGCAGTTGACTACAGAGCTGCTGCAGGGTGTGTAATCAATGTAGAGAAATTATTAAATTAAAATTAAAACCACGGTCACTCTGAAGGACCAATAAGGGAATTGTTAAGGAAAAAGACTATTGATATCGTGGATAAAATCATTTCTTAATGATACCTGAAAAGAACTGGTTTTCGATACCCAACCCTATAAGTGATTTTATTTTTTCATTTACCTATTCTAAATATGAAAAGAAAATAGTCATTTTTACCCGAGGCCATCAAATATGGACATCAGGTATTGCGACGATTCTGCGTCCGTCCGTCTGTCTGTGCTCAGCATAAGTCTAGTCCTATTGCTGCCAGAGTCTTCAAATTCACAAGAAACATTCTTGGGACACAGACCTTGGACAAGTTTAAAGATGGCTAACCATGACCTATTTTAAGAGGTCATTCTGTTCCTTCTTTTTTGGGAGTGGCGGGGTGACAGCCAATCAACGTAGAGTGGCACTGTGACATCGGTGGCAAGTCTCTGGAAAACCACTTAATTTATGTGTTTACATAACATGTTTCTCATACAGTGAGGAAAATAAGTATTTGAACACCCTGCAGTTTTGCAAGTTCTCCCACTTAGAAATCATAGAGGGGTCTGAAATTTTCATCTTAGGTGCATGTCCACTGTGATAGACATAAGCTAAAAAAAAATAAAAAATCTGGAAATCACAATGTATGATATTTTAATAATTTATTTATGTTACTGCTGCAAATAAGTATTTGAACACCTACCAACCAGCAAGAATTCTGGCTCACAGAGACCTGTTAATTTTTTTTTAAGAAGCCCTCTTAATCTGCACTTTTTACCTCTATTAATTGCACCTGTTTGAACTTGTTACTTGTATAAAAGACACCTGTTCACACACTCAATCATTCACACTCCAACCTGTCCACCATAGCCAAGACCAAAGAGCTGTCTAAGGACACCAGGGACAAAACTGTAGACCTGCACAAGTCTGGAATGGACTACAGGACAACAGGCAAGCAGCTTGGTAGAAGACAACAACTATTATGATTATTTATTAGAAAGTGGAAGAAATATAAGATGACTGTCAATCTCCCTCGGTCTGGGATTCCATGCAAGATCTCACTTTGTGGGGTAAGGATGATTCTGAGAAAGCTCAGAACTACACAGGAGGACTTGGTCAGTGACCTGAAGAGAGCTGGGACCACAGTCACAAAGATTACATTAGTAACACATGATGCTGTCATGGTTTAAAATCCTGCAGGGCAGCAAGGTCCCCCTGCTCAAGCAAGCACATGTCCAGGCCCGTTTGAAGTTCACCAGTGACCATCTGGATGATCCAGAGGAGGCATGGGAGAAGGTCATGTGGTCAGATGAGACAGGAATAGAGCTTTTTGGAATCAACTCCACTTACCATGTTTAGAGGATGAGAACAACCCCAAGAAAACCATCCCAACCGTGAAGCATGGGGTGGAAACGTCATACTCTGGGGGTGCTCTTCTGCAAAGGGGACAGGACGACTGCACCATATTGAAAGGAGGATGGATGGGGTCATGTATTGCGAGATTCTGGCAAACAACCTCCTTCCCTCAGTAAGAGCATTGAAGGTGGGTCATGGCTGGGTCTTCCAGCATGACAGTGACAGCCGTGGCAACTAAGGAGGGGCTCCGTAAGAAGCATTTCAAGGTCCTGGAGTGGCCTGGCCAGTCTCCAGACCTGAACTCAATAGAAAATCTTTGGAGGGAGCTGAAACTCCAAACCTGAAAGATCAAGAGAAGATCTGTATGGAGGAGTGGCCCAAAATCCCTGCTGCAGTGTGTGCAAACCTGGTGAAAAACTACAGGAAACGTTTGACCTCTGTACTTGCAAACAAAGGCTACTGTACCAACTGTCAACCCCACTGAGGTCCTTAGACTGGGTCTCATTAACATAAGATCACTGTCCTCAAAATCCTTGTTGAACAATGATCTAATTATTGATCATCACTTAGATATGATTGGGCTATGTGAAACCTGGCTTAAACCTACAGCTGTCCTCCCCTTAAATGAGGCCTGCCCACCATCTTATACATTTAGTCACGTCCCTCGTGATGCGAAACAAGGCGTGGGGTGTTGCTCTTATTTATAAATCTAGGTTTAGCTTATTAGCTGTTGGGGGTTACAAATATCACTCATTTGAGCATCTGATTCTTAGCTCTGCTCAGGATATTACACATTGCCAAGGTCAGAAGAATAAAAATCAGTCGTATTACGTTGTCACTGTATATAGGCCTCCTGGCCCATATTCTGAATCCTTAGATGAATTTGGTGCATTCATCTCTAACTTGTCAACTAGTGTAGATAACATTCTGATCATTGGTGACTTTAACATTCATATAAATAAGCCTTCTGATCCCCTCTGCAAATCATTAATGGAAATTGTGGATGCATTAGGATTTCGGCAATGCATTCATGATTTGACGCACATAAGTGGAAATGCCCTGGATCTGGTTCTTGCACGTGGTATTGCTGTCACGAATATTGACATCATGCCTCTTACATCAGTGGTGTCTGATCACTCAGTTATTAAGTTTACAGTTTCACTGCCGTGTTTAGTGGAACAACAACCTTATATATCATTACGGCGATGCATCAGCTCAACTAAGACAACTTGAAGCTAGATTGCCTGATGTCTTAGCTTCACATTTGACAAATACCCAGTCAGTAGACAGACTTGTGGATAGTTTAAAATCAGTGCTCAAAACTACACTCAACATGATTGCACCACCTGTGTTAAAACCGCGCTCCCCCAAATCACAGTCACCTGGGTTCAGTGATTATCTGCGTGACCTAAAGAATAAAGCAAGAGGTCTAGAACGGAAATGGCGTTGTTCAAAATTAGAAGTATTCCACCTTGCGTGGTGTGATGCTATCTTAGACTATAAGCATGTATTACTGGCTACAAAGCGGACTTACTACTAGTGCTGGGCGGTATACCGGTTCATACTGAATACCGGTGTTTTTTTTTCTATGTTATGAATTTTAGAAATACCTCCATACCGGTGAGTGCGTTGTGCAGAGCGGCGGAACGCCATGCCCGCAGGGCATTGTTTGAGTGGGGACAGTTTAGCGGTTGCATCAAACAAGCAGCATGAGTACAGCCCGTGTAGAGTGAAAGGATGTTTAGCGGTGAGCATAATGGCAAAACAGGGGGAAAGTTCTGAAACTGAACAACCAGAACGAGAAACTGAAACGGAAGAACTTGTACCGAAACGAGGAGCTGTGTCCGTTGTTTGGAAGTACTTTGGGTTTAAAATGTCCGACGTCGACCAAACTACAATACTATGCAAATGCTGTCGCGCTAAAGTTGTAGCAGGAGGAGGAAACACGAGCAATTTACTCCACCACCTCAGCCGCAAACATGTCCTGGAATATCAGGAATGTAAACTACGAGCTTCGTCCTCCTCGTCTGCAGGTAAAGTTAAAGCAAGCTGCACACCTTTTCTGTTTGTTTATTTATTTATTTATGGATGATTCCTTACTGAATGTTCAGGGAATAAAGAAGTCTTGCTTCAGTTACTTTGGAGTTACTAAGTTTACTTTGGAGTTACATGAGTCATATAGTTTACAAAAGATGTTTAAGTTGGAAAACGCATAATAAAAAGTTATGTATTTTGACTACAACAATCGAGCATTCTGATTCCTCTTCATTAATACTAGTGTGGACATTCATTTTTCTACAATATTCACTCCTCATAACAGTAGAATACGCCATTCCAAGCCATTTTATTGCAGTAATTATTCTCTAAATCATTAGAAAATAAGGCAAACACCCAGTTGTGCTTGAAAAGAAAAAATACTGTCAAATACCTGTACTGTCAAATACAGCACAAAATCCCAGTTTACTTTAAACCGGTTAACACCTTGAGACAGAAATTAGTTCACCCTAAGGACAGGATCCCTAGTTACAAACAGAGCAATGTAGTGTATTCTATCAGATGTCAGGAAAACTGTAACGAACACTACATAGGTGAGACTAAGCAACCTTTACACAAAAGGCTATACCAGCACCGCAGAGAGGGCGCCAGTGGACCTCAGTCTGCAGTTCATCTCCACCTTAAAGACACTAACCACACGTTTGAGGACAAGGCAGTTAAAATATTAGCCAGAGAGAAGAAATGGTTTGAGAGAGGGGTCAAGGAGGCATTCTTTGTGAAACGTTTGAAACCTAGCCTTAACCGGGGAGGGGGTCTGAGACACGCTTTATCCCCTGTTTACAATGGGGTACTCAGGTCAAAGCAGTTTCAGTCTTTTGTTCATGGTAATGAGTCATTCACGTCATCAGCAGAGTCGTCAAGGGAGCCATCAGGAGAGGGACAGCTGCCCTGTCATTAGGAGGGTGTTAACTAGAGCACAATAGGTGCTAATTAGAGCTATTGTTTAGTCACCAGCCTATAGCAGTCTGCCTCTCGGTAGGAGGGGTCTTGTTAGGTTTAAAACTCCAGCTTTTGTGACTTCTTGATTATTCTTCTCTACAAGAGTCAAGACAGAAGTCAGACCACCAGAGCAAGAATTTTAGCTGAGGAAGCTTCTGCGATTTGAAGCGAAACGTCCTCGTGTCAAGCAACCCAGTCCAGTCGAAGATTCAAGCTTCTCTACTGTCAAATACTGTGAAACCGATATAATTTAGAAAAATATCGTGATACACATTTTTGGTCATACCGCCCAGCACTGCTTACTACTCTGATTTGATCAACAAAAACAAGCATAACTCAAAGTTCTTGTTTGACGCGGTGGCAACACTTATCCATGGACAACCACCTGTAGTTCGCTCTCCTTTTACAGCACAAGATTTCCTGGATTACTTTGGGAAGAAGATAGAAGACATCAGGTTAAACATATCCCGGCATGCCTTAACCCAGCCACTACACCCTACTATTGAGGTGGGCGCCACTACTGAGGTATTACCTAGATTTACAGAATTTGATAGTATCTCACTAGGCATGCTAACAAAACTCGTAATGTCAACAAAAAGCACAACCTGTTTATTTGATCCTATACCAACAAAACTGTTTAAGGATCTGTGTCCCACTCTTGGGCCGACTGTGTTGGAAATTATTAATCTTTCTTTAACTTCTGGATCTGTTCCTAAATGTTTCAAATCTGCAGTGGTTAAACTTTATTACTTAAGAAACCTAATCTTGACCCTAGTGTATTGAAAACCTATCGGCCGATATCAAATCTATCATTTTTCTCTAAAATTCTGGAAAAAGTGGTGCACCTCGTAGACTGTCTTACTGAGAATAATTGTTGTGGCTGGCGTGCCTGGCTGGCTTTTGTGTGTCTTCTGTTTCTGTCTTTTGGTTTTCCTCCCAGGTGGTGCGCATTTGGGACTGAGTGGCTGTGTAGCTGAGTTTATCAGGACCTCACCCTGATCACCTGAGGCTGATCACCCGCGGCTCGTCAGGACTCACAGCTGTGGTGCATCTACATGGATTGGAACATGGTGGCATTTAAGACTGGAGTACACAGTGTGTATTTGCCAGAGACTCGACCTTGTGACCAGACGGGTGAGATCGTCGTCTCAAGAGCCATCTCATCATCAGTGGATGCAGAGAACGTCCAGGTTGATGCATGGTCTGTGAAAGAGGAGGGGGTGAGGTCTCACGCTCGTCAGCACACCCCTTTGAGTCTGGTCTGCTTGAGATTTCTTCCTCAGAGGGAGTTTTTCCTTACCACTGTTGCTCTGGGGGTTGGTAAGGTTAGACCTTACCTGTGTGAAGCGCTTTGAGGCAACTCTGTTGTGATTTGGCGCTATATAAAAATGAAAAATTGTACCAAATATTAACATTGATTTTCACAGGTGTTCAAATACTTATTTGCAGCAGTAACATACAAATAAATTATTAAAAAATCATACATTGTGATTTACGGATTTTTTTTTTTTTTTTTTTAGATTATGTCTCTCACAGTGTACATGCACCTAAGATGAAAATTTCAGACCCCTCCGTGATTTCTAAGTGGGAGAACTTGCAAAATCGCAGGGTGTTCAAATACTTATTTTCCTCACTGTATATTCAGTAAAAGCTAGCAAGAAATAAACACTTCTAAACCTGAAGATGTTTTTGGAAGCTAATAACATCTCTGAAGTGATTTACAAGACATTTTGCAGATGTTAGCATGGTGACGTCACAGACTAACTGCAAACTGTTTTGTTTGTGTTTAAATATAACCTCTTTGTCGTATTAGGGTGTGCCTGCCTTTATCTCACCCTGACCCTAACCCAGCCAACAGAAGTTCTTATCCTTTGAGTTGCAGTTATATTTTGAGGGACATACTGCCACCTGTGGTCTGGGGTATTCATTGTACCACCACGTCTAAACTGATAATTACTGTGTGCTGTTGCTTATGCCTTAGTAACTACCTATCCTGGCTCTGCGCTGTTGGGTTTTATTGACAGATAAACCCCTACTGCTGAAATGTTTCATTATGAAATAAAGCTCGTGGGGGGGAAATGGCCTTCTGCAGTAAACCATTTTATTGTCAAAAAAACAAACATGCAATGCTAAAATTCTAAAATACCTTCAGCTGTATGAGCATTGTGTTCTTTATAATTCGCAGTTGTTTAATTAATTATTAAGCTCCTATTGTCTTAAATAATGTGGTATGTGTGTTGGCTTTTACAAATAAATCTGTATTTGTAAATATGTCTTTTTTTTTTGCAAAAAAGGCAATTTGAAAAATAAAAATTCTGTTTAAGTAATTCAGCACTTATGGCAAATGTGTGGCAATTGGTATTCACAATGCCATGAACACTCATTTACTGGATGGGAGTGTGAATATCAATTGCCACACATTTACACGTTACAGTAACTTGTGTGTTGGTTTTTACATATATATATATATATATATATAAGCCAACCAACCACTGATGACAGGAAGCTCATTTTTTAAAACCCCGACACACATGCCCTGGTGTGTAAACGCTCAAACTTTCAAAATTAGTGCATTACTTTAAAAGTAAAACATATAGCTGATATTTTCACTTAGTAAAAACAACAGATGTGACATTAATTTTGATAATGTCTGGAATTAGTTTGTTTACAATTTTAACCATAAGTCAAAACTGCCCTGCTGTGCATGCCTCTTGTGACACATCTTCAAGACTGTATGGCTGTGAAAATAAATTCTTTTTTTTTCCTCCCTTTTTTTTTTGCTCTCTGGTCACTAGGTCTCTTTTGCTGAGAGAAGGCTGATCTTAAATAGAAGCGCTGGCTCATTGTTGTTTATGATCTTCACCTTTGAATTTACTCAGAAGTATCAGTAGCTGCCAGTATACTGGAGTCAATGCTAAAAGTTATTTGTTTAGCTTTTAGCTGTAACTTCCGCTGAATATTTTTAGGGGTTTATCGGTATAGCTTTATAAAAGTTAACGGATTAACAGTTATCGAAGCTAATGTTTTGATTAGCTGTGCCCACCACTGGATATGAGTAGTTGTAAAGCATAATGCAAACTTTTTCATGATAATGATGGATTTTTTTTTTTTTTTCACAATTTCATGGTGGTATTTTGCTATAGGCTGCATTTTTTTTTCTTCATATGACTATTTTATTTCATAATGCCTTTATTTATTAAATTTTGAACTCTTTGAGGCTCTATACTGATTGGCTTGGTGCAAAATTATTAAAGACCCAAGTATCGATAAGCTTTATCCCTTAACAGTACTCCTTCTAGTACTGCTGAATTTAAAGGAATGAATTTAGAGCTCTTTCCTCTCATTTGGAGCCTTATGTGCAGAGACTTGGCTTGTTGTCACATGTTACATTCTGTCTCTCTGGGTGTGGGTGTTTCGTATGTACACATACTAAACCATGTGTTTTCACAACCTCCTGTCTCACAAGGTACCATACATACGAGGGAAAATCAACAAGCTAGTCCTGCTAATAAACAGTATCCCAAAGTATCACATAAGGATTCACACAAGTTTAGTCACCGATATTCATTTCAGTTTTATTGTCATTATACAGTGCATGGAGTGTGTACAACAAAAAGTATTATGTGTGCTTCAAACAAGTGCAGTCCTAATGATAATCAAGTATACCAGTAAGATGACTTAAGGTAAGAAATTATATGATAAAAGACACAACGCCGGACTGCACTGGCACACCACCAGCTTGTACTTCAGTATCCAACTGTATTTGTGAAGAACAAGTGAAAGCAAGAGTTACAGAATTATTCATTCCAAAAATAAGAATGTAAAGAACTGCCTTGCACTTTGCTTGAAACATGGGAGAACTACAGTAATCCCAAGTACCTGATACCACTATTCCTTGCCATACCCAGATGAACTACCAGATGTCCTCCAAATATGTAATGAGTAAGGATCAACCAAACAGACTAGACAGAATATGACAAAATTAATTCCTCAGTCAGGACACTCTTAATATATGAGGAGCACAGTTTTCACACTGCACTCAGCTGTGGTTGCTGATGTCACTTCTATTCAGTCTTACCCTTATCAAGGTAATAATTGTGGCTCACCAAGCTTTTGAAAATGTAGTGACTGGCTGCAGTTCAAGTATGTGTGAAACTCAAAACAAACACTTGTGACATACATTTCCATATTATCAGTTCCATCAGAGCAATAATTTAATGTTGTAAGGTCATATTTAGCTTTATCATTATGTAATGAACATTGTTCTAAATGTTATCAATTGAATTGATTAATTGCAGACATGCAGCAGTTGTTGGTGACTAAAGAAGAAATTCTCCATGAAGACCAGGAGTGGAAACTGAGTGTCGACCAAGAGGGCATTAAAGAGGAACAGGAGACACTCTGTATACGTCAGCAGGGGCAGCAGCTTTGCCAGCTGGAGGAGGCTGATATCAATAAGTTCTCTTTCACTGGTGTCCCTGTGAAGAGTGAAAATGAAGATGAAAAACCACAATCATCACAGCTTCATCAAAGCCAAAATGAAGAGGGCACAGAGGCTGAACCTGTAGCCAGCAGCTCATCTGTACACAGAACACTGACAGCCCAAGCTGATGGAGAGGATGATGAAGGACCACAATCCACCAGCAACTTGGGTCCAAATAGTAATTTACATCCAGATACAAATGACAGGAGTTCAGACAGTTCTGAAACTGAGACTGACAACAGTTGTGAATGGAAAGTGACCAGAGAACTTAACTCAGGTTTTAACTGTCTGACAAATAACAGTGTCTCAGAACAACATTGTAGAATGCAAGCAAGTGAAAAACTGTTTGACTGTTCTCAATGTGGTAAAAGATTTGGACTGAAGAGCAATCTTATCAGACACATGAGAAGTCATACCGGAGAGAAACCTTTTGTCTGTTCTGATTGTGGTAAAAGATTTGGGCAGAAGGGTGATCTGATCAAACACATAAGAATTCATACGGGGAGAGAAACCTTTTGACTGTTCTGATTGTGGTAAAAGATTTGGACTGAAGAGCAATTTGGTTACACACATTAGAATTCATACTGGGGAGAAACCTTTCGACTGTTCTCAGTGTGGCAAAAGATTTGGACTTAAGGGCAATCTGATGAAACACATGAGAATTCATTCAGGAGAGAAAACCTTTGGTTGTTCAGACTGTGGAAAAAGATTTGGACAAAAGAGCAATCTGATCACACACATGAGAATTCATATGGGACAGAAACCATTTTGCTGTTCTGAATGTGGTAAAAGATTTGGACAAAAGAGCAGTCTAATCATACACATGACAGTTCATATGGGACAAAAACCAGTTGGCTGTTCTGAATGCGGTAAAAGGTTTGGACAGAAAGATAATCTGATCACACACATGAGAATTCACACGGGAGAGAAGCCTTTTAGCTGTTCTCAGTGTGGTAAAAGATTTGGACAAAAAGGCAATCTCGTAACACACGTGAGAGTTCATACTGGGCAGCAACCATTTGGGTGTTCTGAGTGTAGTAAAAGATTTAGGCATAAGAGCAATCTGATCAAACACAGGAGAAGTCATACCTAGAGGCAGCCCCTGGTTGCCCAAATGTCCATAAGGTGCAGTTACCAGCAATTAAGGGAATGGTCATGATTTTGAGGAGAACCCTCTCCCACAGAGGTCTCAAACTGATTTCAGAAAGGGTCAAGAGAATGCAGGTTTTCTTTGCCACCACCCAGTCTTGTATCAAGTACCTCAAAGTCATATTTCAATGAAATTACAAGTATCTTAACATAAAATGACATTGTTTAAAATTAAAGTCTCCTTTAAAATATTACTTGAGTAAAGTCTTAAAGTGTCTGACATTTACTGTGCTAAGTGTCAAAAGTACATTTCTCGTACAAAATGTACTTTAAAAGTATTGAGTAAAGTGAGCAGTTAGAATTTTGTGTGCTTGCAAACTTATTAAAGATATTAAAGACTGCTCTTAAACCCAGCTGTGGCATTGAGCAGATATGCTCGACAGGGGAAGATGATTATATCAGCTTTGTCTAACTTCCAGCCAAGCTGCATCATGAGCCAGGCGGACCAAGGCCAAGTACTTGTCTGACACCCCATAATCCGTCTCTGTTGTCAGGTAAAATCCAAAATGAGTGGAGAGTGAAATGGCAACATGAAAAGAAAGCCAGGCTCTTGTGAAACAGAACAGTCATTTATAGTTACACAGTTGTGCTTAAGTTAAGGAAAATTTAAAAAAAAACTTTGCAAACATCACCACCAACCACTGCAAAGCAAAAGACTGTATTTACATAGGGCTTTTCCATCTGCACCATATGCTCAATGCGCTTTACAATAATGCCTCACATTCACCCTAATGTGAGGGTGTTGCCATACAAGGTACTCACTACACACCGGGAGCAGCTAGAGCAGGGGTGGCCAAGTTCGGTCCTCGAGAGCCACCTTCCTGACACTCTTAGTTGTCTCCCTGCTCCAACACACCTGAATCCAATGAAAGACTCGTTAGCAGACTTTTAATGAGCCTTTCATTGGATTCAGGTGTGTTGGAGCAGGGAGACAACTAAGAGTGTCAGGAGGTGGCTCTCGAGGACCGAACTTGGCCACCCCTGAGCTAGACGATTAAGGACTTTGCCCAAGGGCCCTTAGTGATTTTACGGTCAGGCTGGGATTTGATCTGAGGATCCTCTTGTCTCAAGCCCAACGCTTTAACCACTAGACCATCACCACCTCAAGCAACCACATGCAGTGCTCTCAAATCCAAAACGTGGCACGGCTTTTATGCAGCGCTTCTCTGCAAAAATTTTAAATAACATAAATAAAACAAAACAGCCACGCTGCCAGTTTTGTCGATACTGAAGTTTTCTTCTTAAGTGTGTGTGTTAACTCCTATCTTGCTCTCAACACCAGCGGGAACCGATCCGTGTGTATGTGTGCTGTGTGTGTGTGCTTGAAGTCCAGAGCGCAGATGGTTTTCCAACCTCCACAGTGTCCTTTTCCTGAGCGGGGGTGCAGATTCAATCTGTCATTGTATTTTGTTGTTGTTTTTAAACTTGTTTATGTCAAACACGCCATTTGATGCTGCAGGGGTGAAAGTTGCTCTTCCGAGGCGTACCCCTGCATACCGCCTGTAGAGAACTATATATCTCTTCCCGGTACAGTGTACTGCTGCTTTCTGGCTTACTTTCACCTCTGCAAACAGGCATTGCCCAATCAAATTTACTTACTTTTATATTGTAGTAACAAGTAATGAATATGGTTAAGGGAAATGTATCGGAGTAAGTGTACACATTTTATTGAGGAAATGTAGTGGAGTAAAAGTGAAAGTTGCCAAAAATGTAAATAACAAAGTAAAGTACAAATACATCAAAATTCTACTTAAGTACAGTAACAAAGTAGAAATACTTTGTTAGATTACAACACTGCCACCACCCACTCCACCAGGTGATTTCACTGATGAACTGATTCCATCTGCTCAAAGTGATGTTAATCCGTGAAATCACCTGGTGGAGTGGGTGGTTGCAAAGAAAACTTGCACCCTCTTGGCCCTTTCTGGAATCAGTTTGAGACCTCTGCTCTCACACAATGCCAGCAGTCTTTCAGGTACAATTGTAGATCCTGGGTCTGGGGCCCATTGCATTCTGTTAAAAAGAAATTTTAAAAAAAGTTTTGTTAGATCTGCTCATGCAGACCTGCCAACCATTAAGCAGTTTCTGTCCCAAGCATGCATTTTGACATCAAAGTACACTTGTATGATGTGCCAATTAAATACACACACACAAGCTCAAGCCTGTCCAATGGTCTGTACCTCCACAAAAGTAAAAGAAATGTTTGACCAGTTCATCGCACCGTATTCTATCACCAAAGTGGCTGGCTCGCTGCTGCATGTGCACCTCACACACAAAGCACAGCTGACCCCACCTCCTACAGAGTGCAGAGACAGGGACAGAAGCAGCGTGACTTTCTGAAATGCTTGTGACTTATGGAAACTAATACGCATGTAAACGGCGATATGTCGAGACCAACAGAATGATCATGTTCATCTCTATATATATTAATAAGTCAATAAGGTCGTGTCAGACCTACCTGGAGGAGGCACTTCTCAAAATCTGAGTGATTGTGCCAAAAGGAAACTTGTGAGGGAAAGCTAACAAGTATATATGACCCCTGTGAAAGACTAGTCGGCTTCTGTGAATGTTCTTGGAGAGATTCTGTATAGGCTAAATTTGGTCTGTTGCATCACCAGTCACACTTTCATGGTGGAGTGGAGGAGGACAAGGAAACACATCAGATCTAGGATTAAGTCTTCTAAGTGCCTCAGAGGAAACTCAAGATGAAATTTTAAGTCTTCTTTTGAAGAAAACCCTTCTTTGCTCCACCATGACGCTGTGTTACTGGTGATACAAAATACAAAAGCTGCATGATTCCCAGATTCTCCAATTGTAATTAGAGAAGATTTGGTAACACTTTATTTGAAGGTATCTGTTGTGAAAGTGACGTGACACGGACCCACAACAGAGGGCGTTAATGAACGGACAATGGATAAGCCAAAAAGTAACAATTTAATGTTGTGAATCGCACAACAACGTACAGACAATAACAATATGGTGACTGTCAATCATACACCAGGTGACGTGTGGCAGGCTCGACGATAGAAGACGCCTGGAGAGAGAAGAGCTGGATCCCCACACAGCTTCCACCACCAACGGAGCTGAAGAACACCGGAGCCGCCAAGCCCTGCGCCCCAGGTAGCCGCTGTCTTCAGCAGTCAGACCCGGTACTGCTGGCAGAGAACAAAGACAGTGCAGATGAGTGTGAGTTCGCACACTCAGTAATCCACAGTCTGTCTTAAGTAAAGGAGGGAAAACCTCCACCTCCAATCACACACACTCGTGCAGCTCCTGGTCAACCACTTATCTGAGTTGGGGTGTGAGGCGAAGCCGTCGCTGTCACACCAAACGCCAATCCTCCAAATAAGGAAACACTCCAGGAAAATGGCTGCAAATAGAAGTTCAGGTTAAACACACACAGTGTCAGGCAGCAGAGAAATTACCTGAATGGTAGTTGATTTCTCGGCGAGGAGGTGGAGTTGCAGTTCGGTCTTTGTAGTGGTGATGATGGGTGACAGCTTGTGTTGATTGTTGACAGCTGTCACCTCCAGCAAATCCAACGCCCTCTCGTGCTTGAAGCCCGCACTTCATGCAGGGCGCCATCTTGTGGTGGTGGGCCAGCAGTACCTCCTCTTCAGCGGCCCACACAACAGGATCGTCATAATAGTGACATAACACTGTCATAAGTGTTACATGACAGTCATGAACATGTCATAAACATGTCAATGCCATAAATGTTTGACTGGTGTCATTAAGTGTCATTCAGTTTTTGTAATGACAAGTTGATATTTTTTGGGGTTTTGAATATGACAAATTGATATTAATCAAAGCGACATAACCAGAAGTTGTCTTTGGCTGTTTTGGTCTTCAGTTGTATGCCAACTTGTCATTACAAAAACCAAATGACACTTAATGACAGCAGTCATAAAGATTTATGACATTGACATAATGTTTTTGACACATTCATGACTGTGTCATGTAACAGCTATGACAGTGTCATGTCACTATTATGGCGATACCTTCAAGTATAGTGGCGATACTTGAAGGTATCGCCACTATTATTTATATACATGTGTTTAATTTATATAATGTGTATATGAAGAATGAGATCAAAGACAGGAAATCAAAGTAAAGACATTAATAATTGATAATATATTGAAAATTCCTGACAGTTACCAAAGATTTTCACTCCTTCACTAGTCTATTTTCATGGTCATCCGGTTCTTGTGAACTCCTTGATGGTTTTACCATAGAGTACCATACTGTTTGTATTTCTTAATTACTGATGTATCAATTATTAGTAGTATAATTATTATTCAATGACTTGGAAATGTTCATGTATCCATCCCCTGACTTATCTCAAGAAAACAGGCTGTAGTATTGATGATTCATTCGTGTTATATGAAAGGGGACAATTATTTAGAGATTTGTTTCCGGTTTGAGTTCAAAGAGCATGGTTTTAGAAATTTTAATATAGATAAGCCTGAATTACACTGACCCCCACCACCCCCTACCCAGAAATAGCTTAAAACCAATTTTTAAATGTGTAAAAGCCCAAGAGGGTTAGTATTTTTTATAAGCACTGTAGCTGAGTGGATAATGGACTGGTCTTGGTTAGAATCCTGCTCATGCTACATGTTTGTTTTCCTGGACAAGATGCTTATTCTGCATTGTCTGAGTCAATTTGTAACGGCCTTGGCTGAGGAAGTAACCAGCATTGGACTGTCATCCTGTCTGCCTTACCTCTTCTGTTGGTAACCCCCCAACTCCCCAAAGAAAACGATACTCCAAGACTTACTTCACCGTTGGCAGGTCTGCTCTGTATGTTTCTCAAAATTCAATACGATACTTATCACTGGACATTCGATACTCGATATGTGTCACAATATCAACACATTTACAGTAGTGTTCAGAATAATAGTAGTGCTATGTGACTAAAAGATTAATCCAGGTTTTGAGTATATTTCTTATTGTTACATGGGAAACAAGGTACCAGTAGATTCTCACAAATCCAACAAGACCAAGCATTCATGATATGCATACACTTAAGGCTATGAAATTGGGCTATTAGTACAAAAAAAAGTAGAAAAGGGGGTGTTCACAATAATAGTAGCATCTGCTGTTGATGCTACAAACTCAAAACTATTATGTTCAAACTGCTTTTTTAGCAATCCTGTGAATCACTAAACTAATATTTAGTTGTATAACCACAGTTTTTCATGATTTCTTCACATCTGCGAGGCATTAATTTTGTTGGTTTGGAACCATGATTTTGCTTGTTTACTAGTGTGCTTGGGGTCATTGTCTTGTTGAAACACCCATTTCAAGGGCATGTCCTCTTCAGCATAAGGCAGCATGACCTCTTCAAGTATTTTGACATATCCAAACTGATCCATGATACCTGGTATGCGATATATTGGCCCAACACCATAGTAGGAGAAACATGCCCATATCATGATGCTTGCACCACCATGCTTCACTGTCTTCACTGTGAACTGTGGCTTGTATTCAGAGTTTGGGGGTCATCTCACAAACTGTCTGCGGCCCTTGGACCCACAAAGAACAATTTTACTCTCATCAGTCCACAAAATATTCCTCCATTCCTCTTTAGGCCAGTTGATGTGTTCTTTGGCAAATTGTAACCTCTTCTGCACATGTCTTTTATTTAACAGTGTGACTTTGGGGGGATTCTTGCAAATAAATTAGCTTCACACAGGCATCTTCTAACTGTCACAGCACTTACAGGTAACTCCAGACTGTCTTTGATCATCCTGGAGCTTATCAATGGGTGAGCCTTTGCCATTCTGGTTATTCTTCTGTCCATTTTGATGGTTGTTTTCCGTTTTCTCCCACGCATCTTTTTTTTTTTTTTTTTTTTTTTGTCCTTTTTAAAGCATGGAGATCATTGTAGATGAACAGCCTATAATTTTTTGCACCTGCGTATAAGTTTTCCCCTCTCCAATCAACTTTTTAATCAAACTACACTGTTCTTCTGAACAATGTCTTGAACGTCCCATTTTCCTCAGGCTTTCAAAGAGAAAAGCATGTTCAACAGGTGCTGGCTTCATCTTTACACAGGGGACACCTGATTCACACCTGTTTGTTCCACAAAATTGACAAACTCACTGACTGAATGCCACACTACTATTATTGTGAACACCCCCTTTTCTACTTTTTTTTTTACTAATAGCACAATTTCATAGCCTTAAGAGTGTGCATATCATGAATGCTTGGTCTTGTTGGATTTGTGAGAATCTACTGGTACCTTGTTTCCCATTTAACAATAAGAAATATACTCAAAACCTGGATTAATCTTTTTAGTCACATAGCACTACTATTATTCTGAACACCACTGTATGTGCTTGTACATTTTATTGAAATGCATGCATAAACTGTAGTGTATGGTGTTGGTGTGTAACCTACCTTTTAAATATTTCGTTACACTGCTTAATGTGTGCTGTATTAGTGTTTTCTTGTGCACATTTTCTTTGCTTTTACCCTATTCCAAATTTACTTCACAACCAGAGGTGGGAAACTCTGGTTTCAGTGAGTAAAAGTCCTGGCACGTTTATTCCATCCACCCATGAAACCACCAGATTCAAATTAATTCAGCTCTTCAGTGAGCTAATCAATGACCGTATCAGGCGCACAGGTAGAACCAATATATGGTTGGACTTTTACTCACCGACACCAGGGTTTCCATCTCTGCTCACAACCTATAAGTCTCTTTGATAAGATTACTAACCCCAAGACCCTTCAACATTTTTTATTCATGACTTCCCTAACTGAGCTGATTTTAAAGCCAGAACCCCAAAAAGACAGTTTTGCTGATGCTTGGACATTGCTGAAAGAAAAGATATTGCTTCACATCCCACTTTAGTTATGCGGAAAAGTTAAAGTAAATAAACGTGTTTTTATATGGCTCATCAGTTCCATTTTGTACAGAATTGTAGTAAAACAAAGGCACAGAGTAATACTGATTAAACAGTTGCTAAAAATATTATTAGTGGTGGTAGTGGTATTGCTAGTATGGTATAAATGTCTGCAGATGTACTTTTTTCCTTTTGGGTAAGCCCCTGGCCTGCACAGTCTGTGAGCTGTTAGAATTGAGAACTTGTGTATTTATGTGGAAAGCACTACTATATGTGATTGACAGGTGAAAAGGTTTTATCCATGCTTTTGTCTCGTGCCATCCTCAGAAAGAGATTGTGTGTATTTGGTTTTAACAAAAAAGCAAGGCATTTTGTTTGGTTTTTCTCACCACAGGTGTGCTGCTTTTTTTCTGTTTTCAAGATTCAGGATATGTTAAATATCATTTATTATCTGCACTCTGTCCAGTCACAAATGAAATACTGTCCCTCCGATCAAGAACAGTGTAGCTGCTGCATCAGCTTTATGCTAACACAGCCAAATGACTGTATTTGAAAACAAAGTATATGTAAATATATTTCTAAATCTCACCGCAGGTGTACTGGTTTAATTTGTGGTGCAGTTTTTCAACTTAAAGAACTCTGGACTACTGCACAAAACAGTGGACTAACAGCTCACCACGTGTAGCGCTGATACAGTGAGGAAAATAAGTATTTGAACACGCTGCGATTTTGCAAGTTCTCCCACTTAGAAATCATGGAGGGGTCTGAAATTTTCATCTTTGGTGCATGTTCACTGTGTCTGTGAGAGACATAATCCAAAAAAAAAATCAGAAATCACAATTTTTTAATAATTTATTTGTATGTTACTGCTGCAAATAAATATTTGAACACCTACCAACCAGCAAGAATTCTGGCTCAATTCTGCACTCATTACCTGTATTAACTGCACCTGTTTGAACTTGTTACCTGTATAAAAGACACCTGTTCACACACTCAATCAATCACACTCCAACCTGTCCACCATAGCAAAGACCAAAGAGCTGTCTAAGGACACCAGGGACAAAACTGTAGACCTGCACAAGGCTGGGATGGACTACAGGACAACAGGCAAGCAGCTTGGTAGAAGACAACAACTGTTATTATTATTTATTAGAAAGTGGAAGAAACACAAGATGACTGTCAGTCTCCCTCGGTCTGGGATTCCATGCAAGATTTCACTTTGTGGGGTTAGGATGATTCTGAGAAAGCTCAGAACTACACAGGAGGACCTGGTCAATGACCTGAAGAGAGCTGGGACCACAGTCACAAAGATTACATTAGTAACACATGATGCTGTCATGGTTTAAAATCCTGCAGGGCAGCAAGGTCCCCCTGCTCAAGCAAGCACATGTCCAGGCCCGTTTGAAGTTCACCAGTGACCATCTGGATGATCCAGAGGAGGCATGGGAGAAGGTCATGTGGTCAGATGAGACCAGAATACAGCTTTTTGGAATCAATTCCACTTACCATGTTTAGAGAATGAGAACAACCCCAAGAAAACCATCCCAACCATGAAGCATGGGGGTGGAAACATCATACGCTGGGGGTGCATTGAAGATGGGTCATGGCTGGGTCTTCCAGCATGACAGTGACTCCTTGGGCCCGCAAGGATCAAAGCCCGGCGCTCCTGGACCCAATGAGTCAGAGCTGCGTCAGTCACAGTCAGTCAGAGCTGCGTGTCGTCAGAGTGAGCTGCAAAAGTTTGTACCTGAGTTTTCAGAGGTGGTGTTTGTAGTTGCCATCTGCCACGCCGGTGTTTGCCAACCCGGACAGTGGGAATACCACCTCAACCGGCAACTTAGCCCCGCGACTGGACAGCAACAACGTCCGAGGCTCAACGTGGTGAATTCACTGAGGCCGCGCGCTGCGTCACGAGTGCCGCTTCCCCGAGGCCTCGTGCAGCCACCGCGGATCCATCAGCGCGGAAACACCGAGGCCGCGCGGCACCAGCGCAGTGCAGATCCATCCCGGTGACAAACAACGCAGGCTGTTAACATCGGCGATCGACAAGCTGCTCATAAGCCGACCATGGGGCCTAAGAAGGTTCTGACAGCGGAGGAAGGTGACGATATTAAAAAATCTCTGGACTTTTTATCAGAGGAGATTTCTGTTGTGAAGCAGCAACAGAAATCAATCATGGATCTGGTGGAGGAGGTGAAGGCATTACGGCTCCAGAATGCCGAGAAAGACCGGCATCTGGTGCAGCTGGAAAATAGAGTGGCTGAATTGGAGCAGTACACCAGAATCAACGACGTCATCATCACAGGTCTTCATATCAAACCACGGTCCTACGCACGGGCGGTAACAGATGAGAGCGGAGGGGATCCCAGTGAACAGGAGGTCAGCTCTGTGGAAAAACAGGTTGCTGATTTCCTCCTATCTAAAGGTATAGAAATGGATTTAAATAACATTGAAGCGTGCCACCCTCTGCCCCGGAGAAATGACGGTGATAAACGAACCGTCATCATGAGATTCATCAACAGAAAACACAAAACAGCACTGTTAAAACAAGGAAGAAAACTGAAAGGGACAAACGTATTCATCAATGAACATCTCACCAAACGGAATGCCGACATCGCCAGGAAAGCACGCTTCTTGAAGAAACAGGGAAAAATCCAGCACACATGGACTTCAAACTGTAAAATATTCATCAAACTGAACGGAATCACCAGAACAAGCAAAAGTCATGGCAATAAGGAACATCGAGGAGCTGGACAAATATGAACAATAGTGTTTCTTAAAGCGAGGATCTGGACAGATATGACCAATAAGGTATGAGGACCCAAAACACATCACAACACCATGACACAGCCAGAGGAACCTATTTCAATCTACTACCTATTCATCTACATCTGGAGACAAGAAGGATATAACTCAAAGGATTGCTGATCATGGAAAGGTAGAACTGAGAACATTTAAATACACAGACCACAATGTACTGGCTTGGAGCCCGATATAGACCCAGACAATAATTTCTTCTCAAATATCAATGACAGTTGTTGCTATTATACAGATGAACAGTTTAATCGGATCATTAAAACGGATAACAAATTATTTTATAATCCATTTCAACAGCAGAAGTCTATATGCAAACTTTAACAACATTAAAGAATATTTAAGGTCAGTTTAAAAAAATATTTAACAATAATGCTATATCAGAAACATGGATCAATGAAGATAAAGGAATGGATTTTGAACTGGATGGATATGAATTTAATTGTGTACACAGAAAGAATAAGAGTGGAGGAGGAGTGCTGTGTATGTGGATAAGAACATGGATTATAAAATAGTAGACATATGACAACTGTGATTGATAACTTATTAGAATGTATAACTATTGAGAATATGTGAAGGAAAAAAGCAAAAATGTATTAGTCAGCTGTTATAGTAGAGCACCAGGATCTAGTATTGAAACATTCACTGACTGTATGGGAAAAATGTTCTCAAAAACTAATCAAAAACTGTGTTCATTTGTGGTGACTTAAATATTGATCTGCTCAATCCAAATAAGCATAAAATAACAGATGAATTTATCAGTATAATGTACAGTATGAGTTTTATATCCAAAAATCACCAGGCCAAGCAGAATTACATCCCATAGTGCCACCTTAATTGATAATATATTCAGCAATGATATTGAGAATAACACTGTGAGTGGATTATTAATCAATGACATTAGTGATCATCTACCAGTTTTCATCGTTTATAATAGAAAACATCGGCGGAATCAGCCAGAGGAGAAAATAAAATACAGGCGAGTGCGGACAGAGGAAACATGAAACACACTAAAGAAGGATTTACAGTTGCAAACTGGGAAAAGGTATACAGTGAAAGTGATGTTGATAGTGCATATTAACTTTTACAAATATTTACATCATTATATGATAAAAATTGTCCATTAAACAAGACTACAGAAAACAAAAAATCCAAGCTCGACCATGGATGACGAAAGGGTTACGAAATGCATGTAATAAGAAAAATACACTGTATAGAGAATTCATAAAACTAAGACTAAAGAGGCAGAAAATAGATATAAGAAATACAAAATAGATTAACTAATATTATACGGGTATGTTAGGAAGGAATATTATAGTAACATATTATATAATAACAAAAACAATATTAAAGGAATATGGATATATTAAATAGCATTATCAAAAATGGTAATAAAAACAGAGTTACCCTCAGTATTTCATTGATAATAAGGTCAAGAAGGAAAATAAGGATGAGGTAGTCAACGGTTTTAATAATTTTTTTGTAAATATTGGACCAAGCTTGTCAGAAAAAATTCCCGATTCCCAACCTGAGGATTGGGATAATAATCTCATAGAAAAGAATCCCTGTTCAATGTTCCTCACAGCAGTGGATGGAAATGAAATTATAGACATTGTGAATAATTGTAAATATAAAACATCTACCGATTTAAATGAAATTGATATGGTGGTGGTAAACAGGTCATTGAATGGATTGTAGAACCATTAACATACATCTGTAACTTATCATTTCAAACCGGTAAATTTCCCAATCAAATGAAATAGCTAAGGTTGTGCCGCTGTATAAGACTGGGGATAGACACCACTTCACAAATTATAGACCTGTTTCTTTGCTTCCACAATTTTCCAAATTATTAGAAAGTTATTCAATAATAGATTAGACAAATTCATAAATAACATAAATTACTTACTGATAGTCAATATGGATTCAGAGCACATAGTTCAACATCACTTGCATTAATAGAATCAGTTGAGGAGATTACAAACGCCATAGACCACAAATTACATTCAGTTGGAATATTTATAGATCTTAAAAAGGCTTTTGATACAATTAATCATGACATATTAATCAATAAACTTGAACAGTATGGGATTAGGGGGTTGGTGTTGCACTGGGTGAGAAGCTACTTAAAGTAACAGAAAACAGTTTGTGAAGTTGGGGGAATATACATCATCATGCTTGGACAATGCTTGTGGCGTCCCACAGGGGTCAGTATTGGGTCCAAAACTGTTTCTAATTGATATAAATGATATTGTCAATGTTTCCAAAATATTAAAATTAGTATTATTTGCAGATGACACAAGCATTTTTTGTTCAGGGGGATTTGCAGGAGTTACTGAGGAGGATCAGTATAGAAATGGGAAAATTGAAAATATGGTTTGACAGAAATAAATATCATTAAACTTAAGTAAAACAAAATACATGTTATTTGGCTATTGTAATACAGACATACAGGTTCAGTTACAAGTCGAGGGGGTAGATATTGAAAGGGTACATGAAAATAAGTTTCTGGGGGGGATAATAGATGATAAGATAAACTGGAAGACTCATATAAAACATATACAAAGTAAACTGTCAAGAAGCATTTCAGTTCTAAACAAAGCGAAACATATTCTGGACCACACTCACTCCGCATTCTTTACTGCTCACTGGTTTTACCATATTTACAGTACTGTGCAGAGGTATGGGGTAATACTTATAAAGGTACAACACAATCACTATCAGTAATGCAGAAAAGAGCTATAAGAATTATTCATAATACTGGCTATAGAAATCATACAAATCCACTATTTTTACAATCCAAATTCTTAAAATTCACAGACTTGGTTCATTTTCAAACAGTACAAATTGTGTATAAAGCAATAAACAATTTACTTCCAGCAAATATTAAAAATATGTTTTTTAACAGATCAGGGGATTACAGTCTGAGGGGGAAATTTAATTTAAAGCATCAGTGGGCACGAACAACATTAAAAGGTTTCTGTATTTCTGTCTGTGGGGTGAGGATGTGGAACAGATTGGGAGTGGGGCTCAAGCAATGTCCAAGCATGAACCAGTTCAAACAGCGGTACAAAAATATGGTTTTTTCTGGGTATAGGGAGGAGGAAGGGTAATGAGGGTTAGGGTGTTTTGTTGTTTGCTTCGGCTTGTAAATATATAGTATTTTGTATGTAAGTAGGTATGTGTAGGTGTATATTTATGTTTGTGTATATATATGTGTATATATGTATATGTGTATGTTGATGTGTATATGTATGTGTGTGTATATATATGTATATATATATATATTGATACCGGTTTAGGTGTGTAGGAATTTATGTGTATATGTGGCAAAGGGTATTACTGGTTGTGGGGAAGAAGGGGTAGGGATAAATAAGCTGATGCTTCACCCTACCCCTTTTCGGACATGTTGGGTACACAGTAGGAACTTTTTGTTGTTGTCTTTACTGATCTATCTTGTAATTGTTGTTGTATCAAATGTTCGAAATAAACAGTTTTCATTCATTCATTCATTCATTCATTCAAACACACAGCCAGGGCAACTAAGGAGGGGCTCCGTAAGAAGCATTTCAAGGTCCTGCAGTGGCTTAGCCGGTGTCCAGACCTGAACTCAATAGAAAATCTTCGGAGGGAGCTGAAACTCCAAACCTGAAAGATCTAGAGAAGCTCTGTATGGAGGAGTGGACCAAAATCACTGCTGCAATGTGTGCAAACCTGGTGAAAAACTACAGGAAACATTTGACCTCTGTAATTGCAAACAAAGGCTACTGTACCAAATATTAGCACTGATTTTCACAGGTGTTCAAATATTTATTTGCAGCAGTAACATACAAATAAATTATTTTAAAAAATCATACATTGTGATTTCCGGATTTTTTTTTTTTTTTTTTTGGATTATGTCTCTCACAGTGGACATGCACCTAAGATGATTTCTAAGTGGGAGAACTTGCAAAATAGCAGGGTGTTCAAATACTTATTTTCCTCACTATATATATATATATATATATATATATATATATATATATATATATATACATACACACACACACATACATACGCAGATACTATAGGGCACTTTTTTTTGTCAGGACTGGACAGTAATGCCTCATAGCCATACTTCGGTAATACCGTGACCCACATTCCCTACTGCATCTGTATTAGTGATGGGAATGTCTAGGTCAGGGGTGCTCAAGTTCGGTCCTCGAGAGCTACCTTCCTGATACTCTTAGTTGTCTCCCTGCTCCAACACACCTGAATTCAATGAAACGCTCATTAAAAGCCTGCTAACGAGTCTTTCATTGGATTCAGGTGTGTTGGAGCAGGGAGACAACTAAGTATCAGGAAGGTAGCTCTCGAGGACCGAACTTGAGCACCCCTGCTCTAGGCACATCATGATTCAATTCGATTTTCCTTCAGAGGACAGCGATTTGTTTATAAAATGATTATCAGTGCATTGTGATGCATTTTTTCTCCCTATACAGGACTTTATATTGGGCTGGGTGGGTGGTCTGTTGCCCCCACCCCCAAGCTAAAACAGCCTCTATAAATGTAGGCTGTATAAATGTGTGACTGATATGGTGTTAAAAGAGGCGTTGTGATCATGGGAAAACTTTGTTGCACTGCTGATTTTCTGACACTTCAACTGCAAAAAAAGTGGTGCACAACATCTGTTCTCATCTTGTCCACACATTTTTCTTTTAACTGTATTTTGGTTTCACTGTGTTAAAGTATGCACAATACTGCACTCCAACACAATGCACAACAATGTATATTAAAATGAAAATACTGCTGAAGATGATTGTAGGTGATGAACCATTCATGACAGCCATGCTACTTAGTCAATTTTATATATATATATATATATATATATATATATATATATATAATATTATATATATATATATATATATATATATATATATATAAGCCTGTGAGCAGGTGTGGTCCACCCCTCTCGTCTATTTTTATTGCGAATAAATGTCTGAATGATTTGGAGCTTTGCTGCATCAATTTTTTTCCAGAAACTGTGAGAGACTTCCAGGTGGACACCGTTCGAAAAATTAATATGGCTTTCAGGGACAATTGTATGGGGATTAAACAGATTACGGAGTGTTACTGCTGCTTTAAGGACTGCCCACAACTCCTGAGAGCGCAGCGCACTCCCAGCGCCCATCGACAGGCTGACACCCCCGCTGGAAACAACCAGATCATTTCCAACGTGAAAGCTTGTTGATTCGGGACCTCGTCTGACTTTCACAAAAGGCAGTAGATGTGGACATCAGCACCTTTTTCGGCACATTCCACCATTACAGGAGTTTTTTTCATGGAAAAAGAAGCGGAGGGACGCGCCACGGAGCCGTTCATTACGCGGCACAAAACCACCTCCGTGTTGGTCTCACAGGACGGCTTTCAGGTGTATTTCAGACGGATTCCGGTTGCTTTCTAGTCGTGTGAATATCCGATTGTGATTGTGCATGAGCTGGACATGCCCAAACATGTCCTGGAAGGCTTCATCACAGCGTTTCTTTGCGCCATGCGGCTCTGCCGCGACGCACGGTGGAGCCGCTTCTCTTTCCATGCCAAAAACTCCTGTAACAGTGAAATGTGCCGTTCATTTTTAAACTGGACGCTGTCTTGATCCGGTATGTCATCTGACTAGCACAGGAATTGTGAAAAGACGTGGACATCAGCACTTTTTCGGCACATTAAGACAGACGTGCGGAGAAGTTCCGCGTGTTGCGGCGGAGCTGCATGGCGCAAAGAAACACCGTGATGAAGCCTTCCAGGACATGTTTGGGCATGTCCAGCGCATGGATAATCACAATTGAATATTCACATGACTGGAAAGCAACCGGAATCCGTCTGAAATCCACCTGAAAGCCGTCCTGTGAGACCAACACGGAGGTGGTTTTGTGCCGCGTAATGAACGGCCCCGTGGCACGTCCCTCCGCTTCTTTTTCCATGAAAAAAACTCCTGTAACGGTGGAATGTGCTGAAAAGTGCTGATGTCCACATCTTCTGCCTTTTGTGAAAGTCAGATGAGGTCCCGGATCAACAAAGCTTTCACGTTGGAATGATCTGGTTGTTAGAGCGGGGTGTCAGCCTGTCGCTGGGAGTGCGCCGCGCTCTCAGGAGTTGTGGGCAGTCCTTAAAGCGGCAGTAACACTCCGTAATCTGTTTAATCCCCATAAAATCGTCCCTGAAAGCCATATTAATTTTTCGAACGGTGTCCACCTGGAGGTCTCTCACAGTTTCTGGAAAAAAATTGATGCAGCAAAGCTCCAAATCGTTCAGACATTTATTCGCAATAAAAATCCGATGAGAGGGGTGGACCACACCTCACTCAAAGCCTGCTCACAGGCGAATGGCGCAACCGACAGGCATGAAAAAACTCACGCATGTGCACGAGGGTTCAAGCTTGTCTGACGCAATCACACGTGATTCAAATCCATATGGTTTTTTAAAAAAATAATAAGGTTGGATACTTTTCTAATAGACCTCGTATATATGGATTCTTTCTTAGCCCTTTATGAAACACAGGACCATTCTGCTTTCACTCTCAGCTGATCCTTCAGCATCTGTACAGGGGGTGAAGATAAAAGCAGAGATTTTCACTAGAGGCACAACAAGGTAGCCTCCATAACACCACATTTTGTTTGTTTTTTAGATTCTGAAGTAAAAACTGTCTTCAGATGTAGCCAGAACTTGTCACTCAGTGCTTCTTGTTCTGTGATGTGTAAGATTTCTGATAATCCAAAAACAGGTGGTTTTTCTCTTTTTATTTCGCAGCTCAGCACCTGTAGCTGCACCATGCGCTGTCTGTCTCCCCCAGATTTTGGAACAGACTGGACCAAATTTGTATATGGCATATGTGCTGAAATAAAAAGTATATTACTGTTGACCAGGTAAAAACAGGAATACAGATTTACAGGAAGAACATGAAAAGTGCTCATTACCAGTAGTCTGCAGCCGACTTCCTACCCCAAAAATAACATTGAGAAAATTGATTTTTGACATTTGTGAACCGATTCAAAATCATCTATGTCCACATTGAGAATTGAAATCCCTCCAATATGTAATTCCACCACACATCACACGTAAATTTTGCAGGTTTCCCAACTTCAAAGTATAGACAGGTCTGTAATTTTCATCGTAGGTACTCTTCATTTGTGAGAGAGGAATCCAAAAAATAATAAATAATGAATAAATAAAAATCCAGAAAATTCACATTGTATGATTTTTGAATAATTGATTTGCATGTTATTGCATGAAATAAGTATTGATCACCTACCAATCAGCAAGAATTCTGGCTCTCACAGACCTGTTAATTTTTCTTTAAGAAGCCCTCCTATTCTGCACTCTTGCCTGTATTAATTACACCTGTTGAACTCGTTACCTGTATGAAAGACACCTGTCCACACACTCAGTCAATCACATTCCAACCTATCCACCATGGCCAAGACAAAAGAGCTGTCTAAGGACACTAGGGACAAAACTGTAGACATGCACAAGGCTGGGATGTACTACAGGACAACAGGCAAGCAACCTGGTGAGAAGGCAACTGTTGGCGTAATTATTAGAAAATGGAAGAAACATAAGATGACTGTCAATTTTTGTTAGTCTGGGGCTCCATGAAAGATCTCACCTCGTGGGGTAAGGATGATTCTGAGAAAGCTTAGAACTACATGGGAGGACCTGGTCAATGACCTGAAGAGAGCTGGGACCACAGTCACAAAGATTACATGAGTAGCACACTATGCCGTCATGGTTTAAAATCCTGTGAGGCATAAGGTCCCCCTGCTCACACCAGCACATGTCCAGGACCGTTTGAAGTTCACCAGTGACCATCTACAAAATCTAATAATATGATTTAAAAAAAAACAAAAAAAACAGTGAGAACAAAGAGAGGATGAGGCGGAATGAGAAGGAAGAACAGTTTACACAAAACTTGAAGGAAGGAGGAAATCATTTTATTCGGCTATCCCCACGCCAGACAGCAGGTGGCAGTAATCCAATTTTCTTCCAAAATACAAAACAGACGAGTTGTTTCCTGTCAGCTTCCGTAGCTACAGCTAGCTAGCTGGGCACCTTGAAAACTCGGAACAAACCAAACCACTCTTTAAGCCTCTAATATGTTTCTTAAATCGTTCTGGAGGCACACAAATCGACAGTAAACCGGATGAGGAACAAATGACTAATTTTGCACAAGAAGTCCAACAGTTGAGTTTGTTGAAACAGCGGCTAACGACAAACAAAACATCTCAGAGTAAAAAGAAGAAAGAATCGAGTTAAAGTGCTGGATGCTGACACGGAGCAGGTTTGTTCGCTAAACTTTGTTTTAGATTATCCCAGCAAAAAAAAAACAAAAAAAAAACGCAAAATCTTAATTAGTTAAAACCGTCTATCTGACTTGAGCGACTTTAAATTATATCAGAGTAATTAGATAAGATTGTGCATTTTTGCAGTGAACTCCACCACATCAAATTATTTTATGTTGGAGTTAATATGTATATGTCGCTGACATGACGAGTGAAGCTCTTCAGCATCTCATCTGTTCCTGTCTTTTAGGTCCTTCAGACTTTTTTGAGTAAATGCTTCGGTGGAGCATGAGCATGGCTAAAACCTTTCAGCTTCTGCCTTTTTATTTTATGTATTAATTTTTTGCCTTTCAGCCCCACACCTTTTTAAGCATTTTTATTTTTTACCTGCAATATGGCTAAATTATCGTATCTCAGTATGATAATATAATGAAGGCAAAACCTTTGGCCGAGCAGCGTTTTTCTCTGAAAAAATATTGCAGTTGTTTCGTTGAAATACTGTAAAAAAAAAATTGAAGATTCAACTGGACAATAGTATTTTAATCATTTTTTTCAGGGGTTGATGATTTTATTAAAAAAGTGATGTTTACACAATAAATTTTTTTTTTCTCCTGACTTATGTAGTAGCACTGACAACTAGAGCTGGGCATCGATTCAAATTTAAAAAATCAATTCGATTCCGATTCTTAAGATTCAGAATTGATTTTTTTTTTTTTTTTTTTTCGATCCAATATCGATTTGGGTAAGTGTTATTATACCATATTAATACAAGTATTATACTGAAATTTGACAGTAAAATGAAGTATTGGTAGTAAATAATGATGGCTATAAGACTGATGGCACGGACCACCCCTCCCAGAATGATAGAGTAGTATTTTTATTTTACAAACATGCTGAATGGCAGCCAAAAGAGGGCGCCAGAGGTACCTGGTTCATTGGCCCTGACAGGTACGTTTCTACAGGCTTCCATGTTTTGGTCTGATGCCTTGTTTCTTTTGGGTTTAAAGTAAGGCTGTAATAAAAGATTTTTTTTTAAAAGTATGGCTTTACGTCACAAAATGTGGCCTCAAAATGCAGGCAACAGTGTTTCAGGGAGTTATAAATTTAAAAATTTTCCCAGGGCAAACGTCCCGGTCTCCCCTACAGTGCTGGCTGTGCGGCGCGCTGCTGCAGAACTTCTCCCACAGCCACACAGCAGGAGAACTTCTCCCACAGCCACACAGACTGACTGGCGGTTCAGTCAGTCTTTTCCACCAGCACTTGCTGCGTGGCTGAAAAGTCATTCCACACCACAGAACCTTTGCGCTCTCTGTCACAGAAAAGGCACGTTATGAGGAACGAACGCAAAAAAAAAGCCACTGTGTGAATTAAATGGCAGACTTTTCTTTTTTCTTGCCCGCCACAGACAAGAGTCGAGGTCATCATGACTGACATCTTTAAATAGCTTTGACAGAGGTTGATGAATAAATTGTGGACATGCTTCGAAATCAGAACCACCTGGTCCACAATCAATGTAGAGAAATGATCGTTTTCACACCCTGAAATAGCAGAACAGTCGAAATGCAGCGGCATTTTTTCAGCAATGCTGCTCCAACGCTGGTGTGAAGTGCATATAAAACTTTTCCCCCACTTTCCTGTTACACTGAGGCTTGTAAACAGTTTGTAGTTTCTCAACAGTTCCAATGAAAACTATTAACTTTTCATTGTGAAAATGAGTGAAGTCCCCCCCCCCCCAAGTTAACGTCGTTTCTATGCGTTTCCTGCCTTTTAATTAGTACACGAACAGACTATAGTAATTAATTTTTCAGAACTACTTTGTTGATGGAAGCCGTAATGTGGCTCACTCAGTGTATTCCTACGCCAGCCTTTCGCTGGTGTCCGATGGGATGATCGCCGCAACGACAGCGGTAACCAGGTAACGGCGTTCTCCCATCATGCACCTCGGCTTTTCCCATCATGCTTCTTGTGTAATTCCTGTTTTAACTTCCTGTTTTTGGTGACGAAAGCGTGCCTCCAGTTTGCAGTCATGGCAGAAACTGAGTCTGATGGACTACAACTCTGACATCACGCCCGTCTGTCCGCCGCCGAGCGCTGCTCGGTATAAGATATGACTATGATTTCACACAAAGTGCAGCAACAGTGAAAATTAAACATTCTTAAACAAAACAGTAATAATACCACACTCATTTTGCACACATCATAAGCTTAGGATACTGTGCCCTCCAAAATTATTGGAACACTGTATTTAACACATATTATGTTAGAAAGATTCAAAAAGAAAATAAGATTATAAAAGCAAACTTTCACTGTCTTGTGATAGAATCACTACGATGACTGCTCCAAGATGGCGGCTGCATTTCTTGCGCCTCAGCAACCAACGCAGCGTCTACTCTTCTTTATAATGTCAATGTTTGTACCATCGGTTTGTGGCTTTTTACGACAACAGCTTGTGTCTTTTTCCCTATTGTGGAGATTTTTTGTGCCTTCGTCTACCATAGAGCGAGCCTCACACCGCTGTGCGGTGTTCCGCTCGTATTATTCAGTCGACATGACAGTAAAAACAAACAGGCAAACTGTTTGTGATTAATCTCTGGCGGATCCTTGGGAACCACTTTGTGTGAAATGAATTAATGTGTCGCGGACATGAATGAGCGAAGCACTTCAGCATCGCACCATGTCATTTCCGGTTTGCTGCTTTCTCTAACATTGGTTTGTGGCTTTTTACGTGTTTGTTTTGTGCCATTTCCGGTTTGTGCCTTTGTCTACCATAGAGCAAGTTTGCTTGTATTACTTACAGAGATTTGGTTGAGGAGCACCATTTGCTTTGTGAGGTAATACCAGCTATGACACTACAATTATGTGGCGCAAAGCACTTTGATGAACCTGATCTAGAGACCAGGGGCCTCATGTACAAAAACATGCATGGATTTCCTACTGAAACATGGTGTACGCCAAAACCCAGAAACTGGCGTAAACACAAAAAAAAAACAAAAAACATGTATCAAAAAGTGTGCGTACACATGGATCCATGCACGTTCCGTTTGTGCACCCCAATCAATGTGGAATTGAGCATACATACCAAACCTCTCCCTGGCTACACCTCTGTATGAATATGCAAATTTTTTCCAAATAGTTTGGTTGTGTTGTGCTGATGGTAACATAAGTGTGAGGTGTATTGTTTGATGACACCCGCCATAGTCTTGTGTTGTATGTATAAATTAAAGAACTTTTAAAGGCAGTGTGCAAAAACAACGAAAATTGTGGTTAGGTCACTGTTCTCTCATGCAGCTTGCTGTAATGTCATGTGGCTTTCTGTTTTTCGTTTTCCCCAACTTGTAAAATTTAAGCATTTTGAATTTTTTTTTTTTTTTTTTTTTTTTTTTTTTTTTTAAGGTTGGTGGACTGGGTCCCTGCATGATTTTTAAAAAATAATTTTTTAAACCCCTCTTTCTCTGCGATTCAAGTGAAACACTCAGTGTGAGTCTGAGCAAAACATCTAGAAAGAGTGGACTTCTTCCAGAGACTGTTTGTCAGTGTGGCCGGGGACGGAGCTGTGACTCGCCTGGTGTGAGGGGAGTGCTGAGCCCCTCACACCAGGCAGAGAGAGACAGCAGCCAGCCGCTGCATGAATAGCCACTCCCATGTAGAGCGGAGAAGCCAGCGAACGAAAGTGTGGGGTTTTTTTTTTGTGTTTTTTTTAAACAAAAAACACACTGCTTCACTTTAAATGCGCAGTAAGCTATTTCAGATGATCAGCGTGGACAGTCTTTCTCCTAAAAGGCTTTATTTTACTCTGTGTTGCAAAGATGTAGCTTTTGTGCTAATTTGATTAGCGCTTACACAGCCTGTGCACATGCTCTAGTCTTCTGTTTGTTTTTCTGGGGACGTTACAGCCTGGCATATGTACTACAACGTTAAACGAAGCTTTGAGGCGCAGAATTTGCCTCAGACATTTTTTGTAATCGAATTATTCGAGTTACTCGACTCATCGTTTCAGCCCTACCGAGTAGCCAACCGCTGATGTCAGGAAAATAATGTAACCATAATGCAATGTGGCATGTGTGTCTAAATGCTAAAACCTTCCAAATTAGTGCATTAGTTTAAAACTAAAACATATAGCTGATATTTTCACTTTGTAAAACAGACATGATGTTAATTTCTAGGGGTGTTGGAAAAAAGATTCACATCCGAATCATGATTCTTATTTATTACGATTCTGAATCGATCCAAAATGTCCAAGAATCGATTTTTAAAAAGCTGTTGTTTTTTTTTTGTTTTTTTTAACATTTTCTTGCTTACTCGCTGCGTGTACTTGTCAGGCAACGGCTTCCGTACTGCAGCGTCCCCGCGAGGGGAGGGTCCGGCATGCTTCAAACATAAGTGAGCTGCAGCTTAGCATGGCGGACGAAGAGCTAATTCAGCCAGCACCGTCTTTGCTGAAGGCAAATGTTTGGGCGCATTTTGGATTTTATTATTTGCTGCGTAAGAAGGAGCTTGACATGACTTATGCAGTGTGCAAAATCTGCAAAATGAAAGTCAAGTACTTTGGAAACACTTCCAAATCTGCAAGCCCACATGCTACGCCATCATCCGGAGCTTAAAAGAAGCAGAGCAGCGGTCTCTGCCGACTACTGACAGCGCTCGCTAAACTGCCAAAGCACATAAGTAAATTTACATCTAGAATCACTTGATTAACCTTGTAAAGCTGCATTTTCTTAAAACATAAACATTTTTAAGTAATATAAACTATTTCTCCAGAGCTCTTTGAATCGAAAATGATTCTGAATCGAATCGTCACCCCAAGAATCGAAATCGAATTGAATCGTGAGTTGTTGTATGATTCACATCCTTAATTTCAGTAACTTGTCCAGAATTAGTTTGTTTAAAATTATAACCATTAGTCAAAACTGTGTCACTGTGCAAGACTCCAGCAGGTCTGTATGGTGTGAAGAGAAATTATCTTTTATTTTTCCTCTTTTCTTTCTCTCTGATCACCAGGTCTCTTTTGCTGAGAGAAGGCCTATCTGAGACAGAAGCGCTGACTCGTGTCAATAGCTGCTGAGTACTGAAGTCAATACTGAAAGTTATCAGTTTAGCTTTTATCTGTAATGTCCGCTAAATCTTTTAGGGATTTATCAGTTTAGCTTTATAAATGTTAACTTTTCAGTTAGCGGATTAACAGTTACGAAGCTAATTTTTTGGTTAGCTGTGCCCAGCACTGCAACACCTGTGTCCATTGGCCGACCACGGCCTTCTTTGTGTGTTGTCTGTGCCCCCTTTGAGGCTCCTCCAGCATTTGCGTCCCTGCTGTGCTTTGTTTTGAACATGCTCAAAAATTTATGGCTAACATAATGTCCTGTGTGGCTCCACTGAGTGTTCTTTGTAGGATATAGGCATGGGCTGTGCCTTCCTTCAGTGTCCTGTGGCACCCTCACCAATTTTCTGTTTGCACAAGGGATGTAGTAGGGACTTCATCCCTGTGTAAGTGGGGTTTCATAGCAGTGAGGAGAAACCGAAATAAAGCAGAGGATGTTATTTTAGAAATTGATTTTTGAAAGTTTTGAATCATTAAGGATGGCAGGAAGACAGCTGCTGAAATTGGCAGAAGAAAAAAGATGGGAAGTACAACATGGACTGAAATGGGTGGGGCTTGGGAGATTGAGGGCAGTGCACTGGAGGTGGACGATGGCACGGTGCCTTCCAAAATCTGGCTAGCTGGAACCATGGAAATATAGACCTGGAATGGACGTGCGCGCCTCAATCTATTAGCGTCGGTCAGGACAGGAAGGTGCCATTGCTAAGGGTGGAAATGTGCCGATTATAAATAATAAACTGACCGCTTTTTTTGTACAAGCGTCACTATTTCTTAACAGATTTTAATAAAGTAGGTTTGTTTTAAAGCTCTTTCCAATGATCCTATGCGTGTGTGTGTGGGTGAAAAAAAAACTTATGTAAAATGCAGAAATTTAGGGAAATTATGACATGTGTGCTGCTTTTCTCTCTCTGTTGTTGCTATTTGTTAAAAGATTTTAATAAAAGTAGGCTTGTTTTAAAGCCCTTTAATTGCTCTTTCTAATGAACCCATACATGCCTGGGTAGAAAAAAAATGTTTTATGTAAAGTGTGGAAAACTGGGGGGAAACATGCCATTCTGTTCATTTACTGTGATGTTTTTTTTTTCTCCTGTAATCATAATTCTCAATGGATTTGTATAAATGAGGGCTTGTAAGTTGTATTCAAGCTGATTAAAAGCTCTAATGAACCCATTCATGCCTGAATAAAAAAAATCCTTATGTATTAAAATATAAATGTGAAGTGTGCCTTGTCATTGTGGTCATTTATCTTGCTGCTTTTTCCACTGTAATATTATTACTAGTCTTTTAATGACAACAGGTATATGATTTTTACTAACATTTTATTACAAGTAGATATAAAGCCATTCAGAATTTGACTTTTGACCCTCAGTCAGGGTAAAAAAGTACCACCCCAATCCCCCCCCAACCACACTGTTAAAATTTAATGCCACCTGTGACCACCATGTACATATCATATTAAACAACTGCAAGTGTGTGTGTGTGTATGTATGTGTAAATATTTAACATTTTTGTTTCCGTATTTGTATGCATGTGAACGCAGCTTAATGAAAAGAACGTTAGCATTTTGTTAGTCTCAGTATATCGATTAAATTGCGAAATAATGACTTTAAAATAGACATTTGTTTTACATAATTACATTAAGGCTATTGTACAGTTCATTTTAGTATTCGAGAATTTGTTTTTGTAGTTGGTGAAGCACTGGCTGCCTTTTTTCCCCCTCATTTCGTTTCTGTTTAACAGGTGCCTTAACTGGCTCAAGGCGCTCTGTCCACCCTTAGTAATGGCCGCCGTGTGACACGCCACTTGTCACGTGACGTCCATTCCAGGTCTCTATTTCCATGGCTGGAACACTGAAGGAACTGGAAAATGCCAAGAACACCTCCAACCATTATTTCATTAATTTAAATTCTTTCTTGCAGACATGCAGCAGCTGTTAGAGAAAGAAGAAGGTATTCTTCCTGAGCAGCAAGAATGGAATCAGAATCTGAGTCCAGACCAAAATGATTCAGAGCCTCTAAAGATTAAAGAGGAACAGGAGGAACTGTGGGTAAGTAAAGGAGGGAAAGCAGCTTCATGGGCTGGGGTTGAGGGGGGCTAATATCACTAAGTTCTCTTTCACTGTTGTCTCCCAAGAGTGAAGATGAAGAAAAACCACATTCATCACAGCTTCAACAAACCCAAAAAGATGAGAACACAGCAGTAGAGCTTCTTGCCAGCGACTCAACTGAACCTAGAACACTGAAAGTAGAAGTTGCTGGAGATGACTATGGAGGATCACAACCAGCTAGCAACTCAGATTTAAAACCACATACTATGGTAAAGTTCTGACTTTTCTTACACTAACACTGATCTACATTATTTATCAAAACTCAATACAATACGGCATGCTTTTCAGAGTGTCCAATACTCTATATCGATACAAATACACACAGTGGTGGGCACAGCTAACCAAAACGTTATCTTCGATAACTGCTAATCCACTAACTAACTAAAGTTAACTTTATACTATATACCGCTCAAAAATTTAGTAGAAGTTACAGCTAATCACTAACGTTAGTATTGATTCTGTACACTGTCGGCCTACAGATAAGCAGTTTGAGTTTAAGGGCCCGGCCACACGACTATAGCTGAACGAAGGGGGGGGAAAAAAAATTCACAAATTTTCGAGGAAAAGGTGGAATGAATGATCTGCACTTCTCCCATCACCGAAAAACCTGTGAATCAAGAGCGCATAAAGGAACGAAACAAAACCCAAACTAACGAAGAAAAAAACAAAGCGAACACTGACCTTGACGCTTTAAACAAAATCAAAACGAACGTTCTTGAATGATGGGACTTGAAAGGGGGTATGAGACCGAGCGCCAACCTGTGTTCATGTCAGCAGCCAGCCCTGCGCTGTCCGCAGCACCTGCAGGTGCGGGATCTGGTTGTCTTAACAGGTTTGTTTTCCAGCCACAAAGGTTGTAACGTGCGTAAATAGTTAAAGTAGTTGCTTAAAACATCCATCCATTTTCTTCCACTTCATCCGAGGTCGGGTAACGGGGGCAGACAGCTCAAGCAAAGCCGCACTCAGGAACCTCCCGATCCACACACACCTCCCCCAGCTCCTCCGTGGGACTCCGAGGCGTTTCCAAGCCAGCTGCAAGACATAGTCCCTCCAGCGTGTCCTAGTCTCCCCGGGGTATCCTCCCGATGGGACGTGCCAGGAACACCTCTCCTGTGAGGCTCTTGGCCTCTATTGTTTCTTTATGAAATGGTTAAATGGACTGCATTAGCGCTTTTCTATCTGTATCATGCTCAAAGCACTTTACAATTATGCCTCACATTCACCCATTCCCACACTGATGCCCAGGGTGCTGCCATGCAAGGTGCGCCACTACACACCTGGAGCAACTTGGGGATTAAGGACCTTGCCCAAGGGTCATTAGTGATTTTTCTGGTCAGGCTGAGATTTGAACCAAGTATTCTCTACTTTGAAACCCAATACTTAACACTAGACCATCACCTACCCCAAACATGGACGTTCGTCCACACACATGGATGAGTCACGTACAGCTCATCGGATCTTTAGTTATTGATCCCTTCAGATATTGTCAATGGTTTGTGCAAGATGTCGGACTTGGGATGTTGGACAAAGTTGAACGACAGTCAAACGGAACGCTGACAGTACGGGAACTATGCAAATGATGAGGAACCATCAAGAGAGAAAGCAAAACGGAATACAGATGAATTGAAGTTGTTTCTGGATTCGTTCACATTTAACAGTTTGAAAATTCTCACGAAGCACCAGCTACAGGAACGAAGCTGGACGACAGTTAAACAATGTTTCCAAAGTCAACGTAAGTCCAGATTTCTTGTTTCGTTGGGCTTTGGTGTCCTTTGTTAGTGTTGTGTGACCGGGGCTTAACTCATTGAGTGCCATTGACGCTTAAATGCGTCTTTTCAGATAATAACGCTCAGCGCCAAAAACGCGTTATCGCGCCAATTACACTTTTTTATTGGGGGGGGGGGGTGGTAATCAGCTGATCTAGCTTGTGTAAAAAAAATTAGAGTTGTAATCACAAGGGAACCCATTCTGTGGGTGGTAGCAGTGTGTGTGTGGACCAGAGCGCGGCTCGCTCTCCACCGTTGTGCGGACGTCTACGGTGTAACCGCTTCTAATCTGACTGGTTTCCACCTGCCTGTATCTGTCAAACTGTGATGCGTAGCGCTGCTCCAGTCGTTCCGTCTTTTCCTTGGAATGAAAAACGCTGAGCGCGCGACACACCTCACACAAAGGTCTGCTTACAAGCAAATGACGCAGTCGACAGGCTCATGCAAGCACATGATTCAAATCCATCAGGTTTTTGAAAAAAAAATAAAAAGGTCCGATACGCGGGACCAGAGGGAAAAGACGCGCTGCCGAGAGAGAAGAGACAGACGGAGTCCCTCCCCTGATGTTTTTTTTTTTTTTTTTGCATTATACAATAGGATCACTTTTCATAATGTTTGAGATGTCACTGAAGCAAAAACAATTTTAATCAGACATTTTCTCCTTGAAATGTTGCTTGTCACAAAAAGCCAATTTTCTCAGTTTTTGTCAGAAATCAGCATTTTTAGTGATACCCACACATGTTCTGTAGACAATTACTAAAGAATGGAAAGAGGTACAAACAAACGTTTTTTTTTCTGATGATAAAGGAAAGTCTGAAGTTTCTTTTGGTATGTTTGTTGTTGACATGGACATAGAACTCAGTTTTCTATGGATCTTGAAAAAAACACTCAAATGCTGAAACATCCTGGCACTGGGATGTTCTGAACTTTGAAAATGGCTGGCACTCAACCGCAGGGGCTTCTGAGTAAATTCAAAGATGATCACAAACCCAAAAAGAACAATGCGCCAGAGCTCTTGTCTTTATACACGCTGCCAGCTGCTGCAAAGAATTGTCATTTTCACACACAACGCGGTGGTAGAAGACAAACACAAGGCACTTTTCACTTATGGTCACAACATAGCTCTTCACCAAACAAACTACAGTACTTGAACTATAAAAACACAATAAATTTCATCAGCATAATCTCGTTTTTGAGCATTAAAGGACCATGTGAGATCAACCTCAGTTGTTCAAGGGGTGACGATGTCTTATTTGGCTGCTCAGAACAGAGGAGTCAGGAACACTGTGCACAGCAGAGTGGTAAGTGAGCGAAGGAGGAGCCGCCACTCTTTATGTTGCTGTCTCTTGTACTCTACTTCAGTGTTGTTTCTCCATGTGGGCTGTTCCCTTAGTGATGGTGCGCCTCCACTCCTTGCGGACCTCGGCGAGGGTCTCCCAGTTGGCATGGTTGATGTTACAGCGATGGAGTGTGGCCCTCAGCTGGTTGCAAAATCGACATTTGGGAGCACCTCTGGCTCTTGTGCCCGATTCGAGTTGTGAGAACAGGATCTAGCGGGGGAGTCGGGTTGTGGGATTCTTCCAACATGTCCTGGAGGCGATGTCGAGCCATCATGCTCTCAGTGCTGGGGAGATTGGCTCAGAGAAGCACAGATTCATTGGAGACACGGTCTTGCCATTTGATCTTAAGGATTGCACAGAGTTTCTGCAGTAGGAAACGCTCCAGCCTTCTTGTGTCACTTCTTGTGTATACAGGACCCATAACTCAGAGCCATAGAGGAGGATGGAGAGAACGATGGCTCAGAACACCATGATTTTGGTCTGGAGACTGAGATTGTTGTTCTGAAATACCTGTTTGGAGAGCCTCCCAGATGCTGCATGTGCGGCACAGATCCTGTTATCAATATCTTTGTGCAAAGTGCAGTCATTAGAGAGGTAGTTTCCTAGGTAGGGGAAGGCTTCCACGGTCTTAAGGACTTCACCATGGAGTCGTACGTTGCTGGTGTCTGAGGGGGTATGGCCCGGGACTCCCTGCGCAAGGATTTTGGTCTTTCCAGTGTTGGAGGTAAGGCCAAAGTGGGATTAGGCACCATCGAAGAGATCAACAGTGGTCTGGAGGGTGGCGACTGTGTCCACAGGGATCACATTGTCGTCAGCGTACTGTAGCTCCTGTACTGTGTCCAGGCTGGTGAGTCAGCAGGCGCAAAGGCACCCAGTGTTGAAGAGACCTCCATCCATTCGGCAGTGAAGTTGGATGCCAGAGGCCATGTCAGGAAGTTCATGGCTCATGGTCCCAAGGTAGAGAGAGAGAAGAGGGTGGGGGCCAAAACACAGCCCTGCTTCAGACCAGTGGTGATAGCGAAGGAGTCAGAGATGCTGTTCTTATCCACGACACGACCAGTCATCCCATCTTGAAGGGCCTGTACAAGGTCCATGAAGTGGTCGGAACAGCCAAATCCTCTCAAGGTTGCCCACATAGCTGGTCTTGGGACACTATCGAAAGCCTTCTCCACGTCCCAGAAGATGAAAATGAGAGCTCTTCGTTCACCGGACTTCTCCTGTAGCAGGCGGACACAGAAGATCATGTCAGTGGTGCCACAAGATGGTTGGAAGCTGCACTGTGACTCTGTGAGGACTTCCTCAGCTGCAGTCAAGAGCCTGTCAAGCAGAACCCGTGCAAAGATCTTTCCGGCGATGCTGAGGAGGGAGATCTCATGGTAATTTCCACAGATGGAGTGATCCCCCTTCTTGAAGATGGTAATGATGGTGGCGTCCTTCAGGTCGCTTTCGTCTCACATATGCGCAGGATCAACATGAATAGCCTGGTTTTCACAGCTATGCCCCCATGAGAAATGAGTTCCAAAAAAACCCTGAGCACTCATAATGCATGTTTTATTAATGTTTCATTTTGGGGTCAAAAGTTAAAGTTGCTCCAATTTTGGTAAAAAGTGATGCAAATTATTGGTTGAGCTAATAGGATTAATACATGAATAGTGTTGACAGTGTTGAATGCTTGGTCTCCAAAGTAAAGGTCAAACAAGGTTGATGTCTATTAGATTTTTTGACATGACATATGTTACCCGTAACGTGATAAGGATGATACATGGTCCAAACTATTCCTTTTTAAAACTGTTAACACAACTAGTAATTTGCATCATTTTTTACCAAAATTGGAGCAACTTTAACTTTTGACCCCTGTACAAAATGACACTGACCTTTGTCACCATGCTTGCTGTTTTTATCCCATAACTCCATAGAATTCAGTCTCAGTCCAAACTATACCTTTTTGGAATCTTTATGATCAGGCAAATAATGTGGAATATTTTTCAATATGTTTGGAGCATCTTTTAATTTTGACCTCTGTGTAATTCTTCAATTGACCCCTACCTGACCACTGATTGAAAATTCAAGTGGCCAATTGGTTTTTTAAAAAGAGGATTGTCTGAGGAGTATTTCTGCCAAATTTGATGCTTTTATCACCATTTGCAGGATTCCCCTCTGAATGTTCTCTTATCTGCTGCACTAAATTATGTGTAACCAGATCCACAAATGTGCAAAAAAAAAAATCTGTGTGTAACCAGATCCACAAATGTGTAAAGTAGGGCTGCAGCTATCGATTAATTTAGTAATCGAGTATTCTATCGATTATTCTGGCGATTAATCAAGTAATTGGATAAAAAGAACTTTTGCATTTTTAAACATGAACAGTCCAGGGCTCTCCCTAAGTAATGGCACAATGTCACTGCGTCATCGCGGAGATTGTCAAATTTAGTGTATCCCTTTCTGTTTTCCTGGGTAACTATTTATTTTTTCAGATCTTTACAAGTTTTGGATCTTTCCTGGTGTCAGGAGCTTGGCCAAAGTTTTGACATTTTGCTGAAATGGCGATGGGTTGTGGCTTTCTGTTTTTTGTTTTCCCAAACTTGTAACATTTAACCATTTTTATTTATTAAGGTGGTGGACTGGGTCCCTGCATGAATTTCTTAACACTCTCTGGGATTCAGCCAATGCATTTCATTTTCAGCTGGAGGTTGAACATGCAGTCTCGCAGTCAGTTTTTTTTTTAATTATTATTATTTTATTTGAGTTCCCGTGTTTGTGAAGCATTGTGTGTTGCCCAAAAAAGCGAAAATTAAAAAGCAAAACACTCATTGTGAGTCTAAGCAAAACACAGAAGAAAGAGTGGACTTCTTCCAGAGACTGTCTGTGGCCGGGACGGAGCTGTAGCTTTTGTGATAATTTGATTAGCGCTTGCTCTAGTCTTCTTCTGTTTGTTTTTCTGGGGACATTACAGCGCCACACACAGGCCTGGCATATGTACTACAACGTTAAACGAAGCTTCGAGGCACAGAATTTGCCTCGAACATTTTTTGTAATCGAATTACTCGACTAATCGTTTCAGCCCTAGTGTAAAGTAAAAATCGGTACGTGTGGATTTCGATTTGTGCATGTGTAAAAGAAAAGTGTGTGTGTGTTGGCTGTGTTCGCACAGGTTGAAATACATGTTTGCAAATGCTTTTGCTACAATAATGGCCCCATAACAAATTTTTGCAGAAATGAGTAATTGTAGCTAACCAATAAACAATGGATGTTGTGCTGCAATGCACCATGGGAGTTTGGGGTTTTAAATGTTGTTATTGTGGTTCATGTTAGTGTTCTTGATTTATTGTGTTGTTCAATTGGTTTAGTCAGTTTAGACAAGTGTTATGTTGCTGTTATTGTGAGTGAGTTAAATGTGATGTTGCACCATGAGTGAAATGTGTGGTGTTTTTAATGTCTTCTGCCACCGTCTGTTTATCAAATTAAAAGCATCTGTGTAGAGCAGAAAGCAGAAAAGACAAACAGCTGTGCATGTGTGCAATTTGAATCACGCACAAACGGGGGAGAGCTGACATTTGCTGTTTGGGTCAAGGATGAACAGCACTAAAACCGAATGTTAATAGGAGTAATATTTTTAGAGAAGCTACATATATTAACTAACAACACTGAACAATGGACACTGATATTTGCATTCTGGACTCAAGCCAATCCAACAGGGGGTGGCAAATTATCTATAAAAAGTGTGCATGGATTTGTTTTTTTGAAATAGTAAGTTCAATGTAAGTACATAATATAATTGTAAATTCATTAAAAATACATGGATGACATAAATCAAAACACTTATTTCCATTGTGGTCAATATAAAAATCACATGAACAAAAAGAGGTAAAAATAGTGTGCATATAAGGTCTAACATCTAAGGATCTAAAAACATTCTGGAATCGCACATCATTCCAACTCATTATAAAAACTTTGCACAATTTATTACCACCCTTGAAAAAATGTCAGCTACCTATTTTATAAACACTACCCAATCTAGAGCCCGTGAATCCCCATGGGCATCATCTGTGTTTGTGAGAAGACGATAAAAGAAAGCAATGCGATTGAGGTCACATTCAGCCGTGTTCACTTTTGTTTCATCTTCTTTCTGCTGCTCCCATTACGGGTCGCCACAGCAGATCAATTGTTTCCATCTTCCTCTGTCACACCAACCACCTGCATGTCCTCCATCAGCACATCCATAAATCTCCTCTTTGACCGCCTCCGCCTCTTCCTGTCTGGTGGCTCCATCCTCAGTATCCTTTTCCCTATATACACTGGGTCCCTCCTCTGCACATGACAGAACCATCTCAATCTCACCTCTCTGACTTTGTCTCCACACTGTCCCACCCGATCTGTTCCTCTGATATGTTCATTCCTAATCCTGTCCATGGTCATCATTCCCAAAGAGAATCACATCATCTCTAGCTCCTGTCTTTTTGTTAGTGCCACCGACTCTAAGCCATACAACACAGCTGGTCTCACTACTGTCTTGTAAACCTTTCCCTTCACTTTTGGACATATTCTTCGGTCACAAATTATGCCTGCCACCTTGTTCCACTCCAACCTGCCTGCACTCTCCTTCACCTCTCTGCCACACTCTCCACTACTTTGGACAGATGACCCAAGTATTTAAACTCATCTACTTTCACCACTTCTACTCCTTGTAACCACACTATTCCACTAGGCTCCCTCTCATTCACACACATGTACTCAGTCTTGCTCCTACTGACTTTCATTCCCCTTCTCTCCAGAGCATATCTCTACCTCTCCAGGTTACACTCAATCTGCTCTCTACTCTCCCTACAGATCACAATTTCATCTGCAAACATCATAGTGCATAGTCCTGTCTGATCTCATCCATCAACCTGTCCATCACTGTTGCGAACAAGAAAGGACTCAGATATTTTTATGGCACTACAAACATCCTTATACAATACCACAACTGTTCTCTTGGCATCTTGCCATAAGCTTTCTCTAAATCCACAAACACACAATGTACAGTGAGGAAAATAAGTATTTGAACACCCTGCGATTTTGCAAGTTCTCCCACTTAGAAATCATGGAGGAGCCTGAAATTTTCGTCTTAGGTGCATGTCCACTGTGATAGACATAATCTAAAAAAAAAAATCCGGAAATCACAATGTATGATTTTTTTTTTAATAATTTATTTGTATGTTACTGCTGCAAATAAGTATTTGAACACCTGTAAAAATCAATGTTAATATTTGGTACAGTAGTATTTGTTTTGCAGTTACAGAGGTAAACGTTTCCTGTAGTTTTTCACCAGGTTTTCACACACTGCAGCAGGGATTTTGGTCCACTCCTCCATACAGATCTTCTCTAGCTCTTTCAGGTTTGGCGTTTCAGCTCCCTCCAAGATTTTCTATTGAGTTCAGGTCTGGAGATTGGCGAGGCCACTCCAGGACCTTGAAATGCTTCTTACGGAGCCCCTCCTTAGTTGCCATGGCTGTGTGTTGGGGTCATTGTCATGCTGGAAGACCCAGCCATGACCCATCTTCAATGCTCTTACTGAGGGAAGGAGGTTGTTTGCCAAAATCTCGCAATACATGACCCCATCCATCCTCCCTTCAGTACGGTGCAGTCGTCCTGTCCCCTTTGCAGAAGAGCACCCTCAGAGTATGATGTTTCCACCCCCATGATTCACGGTTGGGATGGTTTTCTTGGGGTTATTCTCATCCTCTAAACATGGTAAGTGGAGTTGATTATGACAGCATCATGTGTTACTAATGCAATCTTGGTGACTGTGGTCCCAGCTCTTTTCAGGTCATTAACCAGGTCCTCCTGTGTAGTTCTGAGCTTTCTCTGGATCATCCTTACCCCACAAAGTGAGAGCTTGATTAACGTTTTGGGGGTTAACACTTCACCTTATCCTTTCTAATCTCTTTCACTTCCTGATTTACTCTCCCCACATCATCCAGCCTTTTCTCTCTCTCATTTTCTTCATTCAGACTGGATATTGATTGAATATTCTGGCTCTTCTTCATGGGCCCATTTAGTCCTTTTACATTCCTGCTAATTAAATACATACCGTCCTTCCCCATATTGGTTAGTTTTTCCATATTTAACCCCTTAACACCCGAATTTATATAGCTGTATATAAAAAATGTTTTGTGTGTGTTTTTGCCTTTAAGTAGATGGTTAATAATGTTGAGATTATTAATTTCACTTTTGCACAAAAACTAGATAGTAATATTGGGTATTCTGGTAATGAATGACTAGATAGTTAAATAAAGTGACAGTCTAATGAGCATCACAGTATCTACAACCCCTTGCAAAAATTATGGAATCACCGGCCTCAGAGTTCATTCAGTTGTTAATTTTGTAGGAAAAAAGCAGATCACAGACATGACACAAAACTAAAGTCATTTCAAATGGCAACTTTTTGGCTTTAAGAAACACTATAAGAAATCAGGAAAACAAATTGTGGCAGTCAGTAACGGTTACTTTTTTAGACCAAGCAGAGGGAAAAAATATGGAATCACTCAATTCTGAGGAAAAAATTATGGAATCATGAAAAATAAAAGAACGCTCCAACACATCACTAGTATTTTGTTGCACCACCTCTGGCTTTTATAACAGCTTGCAGTCTCTGAGGCATGGACTTAATGAGTGACAAACAGTACTCTTCATCAATCTGGCTCCAACTTTCTCTCATTGCTGTTGCCAGATCAGCTTTGCAGATTGGAGCCTTGTCATGGACCATTTTCTTCAACTTCCACCAAAGATTTTCAATTGGATTAAGATCCGGACTATTTGCAGGCCATGACATTGACCCTATGTGTCTTTTTGCAAGGAATGTTTTCAGTTTTTGCTCTATGGCAAGATGCATTATCTTGAAAAATGATTTCATCATCCCCAAACATCCTTTCAATTGATGGGATAAGAAAAGTGTCCAAAATATCAACGTAAACTTGTGCATTTATTGATGATGTAATGACAGCCATCTCCCCAGTGCCTTTACCTGACATGCAGCCCATATCATCAATGACTGTGGAAATTTACCTGTTCTCTTCAGGCATTCATTTTTATAAATCTCATTGGAACGGCACCAAACAAAAGTTCCAGCATCATCACCTTGCCCAATGCAGATTCGAGATTCATCACTGAATATGACTTTCATCCAGTCATCCACAGTCCACGATTGCTTTTCCTTAGCCCATTGTAACCTTGTTTTTTTCTGTTTAGGTGTTAATGATGGCTTTCATTTAGCTTTTTATGTAAATCCCATTTCCTTTAGGCGGTTTCTTACAGTTCGGTCACAGACGTTGACTCCAGTTTCCTCCCATTTGTTCCTCATTGTTTTATTGTGCATTTTCAATTTTTGAGACCTATGCTTTAAGTTTTCTGTCTTGACGCTTTGATGTCTTCCTTGGTCTACCAGTATGTTTGCCTTTAACAACCTTCCCATGTTGTTTGTGTTTGGTCCAGAGTTTAGACACAGTTGACTAAACAACCAACATCTTTTGCAACATTGCGTGATGATTTACCGTCTTTTAAGAGTTTGATAATCATCTCCTTTGTTTCAATTGACATCTCTCGTGTTGGAGCCATGATTCATGTCAGTCTGCTTGGTGCAACAGCTCTCCAAGGTGTGATCACTCCTTTTTAGATGCAGACTAACGAGCAGATCTGATTTGATGCCGGTGTTAGTTTTGGGGATGAAAATTTACAGGGTGATTCCATAATTTTTTCCTCAGAATTGAGTGAGTCCATATATTTTTTTTTTTTTTGTTGTTCCCTCTGCTTGGTCTAAAAAAGTAACCATTACTGACTGCCACAATTTTTTTTTTCCTGATTTCTTAAAGCCAGAAAGTTGCCATTTGAAATGACTTTAGTTTTGTGTCATGTCTGTGATCTGCTTTTTTTTTCTACACATTAAACAACAATGAACATCCTCCAAGGCCGGTGATTCCATAATTTTGTCAGGGGTTGTATAATTCAAACAATTACATATGTATCAAATGCAAATGAAGCATTTGATATGTATTTGTATTTAGCATATGTTTGTATATGTATCATATTTGAAGTATATGTTGCTGCGAATGAAGCTAGCTTTCCAGCTGCGCTCCTAGCGGAACCTGTTGCTGGAGTTTGTGCGACAGCAGCCTGCTTAATATTCTTTGAGTTCCTCACTTTGCAAATAAAACTTCAAAATAACTCTGACTTTAGATGAAAAAGGTTAATTGGGAGCCTTCCTTCCTGTGTCCTTGCCCTACATTACAGCCGCAAGTCTGCCACCAACTTATAGGTTATGGGTCTGCAACCTTCACTGTCAAAAGAGCCACTTTTGTCCTGTCTCCCGCATTAAAATTCGTCTGGAGCCTCAAAACATATTTGACCCTTAAAATGGTTGAATAAAGACAACACAACTTCTAATTTTTTTTTTTTTTTTGTGCATATAGTATAGTTTTGTTTACAACCCCAAATCAGAAAATATGTTTAGAGAATGGAAAATGTGGTGGTGGGTAGACCCACAATGATCCTTAAATTTTCTTTGACTTCTGTTTCATTGCAGACAGTATGAACCCAAGATGTTTTGTGTGGCCAACTTCATTTCATTTAATATAAATCCACTCATTTATGGCCTGCAACACCTTCCAAAAATACTGTAATTTTCCCACAATTGTTTTTTTTTTTTTTTGAGCAAAAATTGGTATGTGCTAGTTTGTTAAAAATGAGCAACGGCAGGAACAGAAGGTGGCCATTTTTTTTTTTTTTTTTTGAGCAATTCAACCAAATTAACTGGTCTGAAAAGAAGGAAAGTGGTTCATACAGGTCATTTTTATGATGGTCCATTGTGCAGCAACTCATCAGGGAAGGATAAGGTGCTTATGGTGAAGAGATCACACTACAGATTCCCACACAAAGAACCAGTGACCTTCTGATATACAATTCCACACTGTCAGTTCCATCAACTTACTGTTGTAAGGTCATATTCACCACTCTGCAGCTTTATCATCATGTAATGACCATTGTTCTAAATGTTATCAATTTAATTGATTAATTGCAGATACGCAACACTTGTTGGTGACTAAAGAAGAAATTTTCCCTGAACACCAGGAGTGGAAACTCAGTGTTGACCAGGAGGAGATTAAAGAGGAACAACAGAAAGTCTCAATAAGTCAGCAAGAAGAGCAGCTTCACCAGCTGGAGGAGGATGATATCACTGATGTCCCTGTAAAGAATGAGAATGGTAAAAAACCACTGTCATTACAGGTTCGCCAAAGTGATGAGACCACAGAGGCTGAGCCTGTAGCCAGCAGCTCTTCTGTACACAGAACACTGACAGCACAAGCTGATGGAGAGGACTATAGTGGACCGCAGCCAGCCAGCAATTCAAGTCCAAATAGTAATTTACAACCAAATACCAATGACAGGAGTTCAGACAGTTCTGAACCTGAGACTGACAACAGTTGTGATTGGAAACAGACAAGAGAACTGCATTCAGGTTTTAACTGTCAAACAAATGTATCAAAACAACACAGAAAAATACAAGCAAATGAAAAACCATTTGAGTGTTCTGAATGTGGTAAAAGATTTGGACACAAGAGCATTTTACTCAAACACAAGAGAATTCATACAGGTGAGAAACCATATCACTGTTCTGATTGTGGGAAAGGATTTGGACAGAAGGATGATCTGATCAAACACATGAGAATTCATAATGGAGAGAAACCTTTTGCCTGTTCTGATTGTGGTAAAAGATTTGGACTTAAGGGTAATCTGATTACACACATGAGAATTCATACGGGAGAGAAACCATTTGACTGTTCCGATTGTGGCAAAAGATTTGGACAGAAGGGGGATCTGATTATACATATGAGAATTCATACAGGAGAGAAGCCTTTTGATTGTTCTGATTGTGGTAAAATATTTAGACACAAAGGCAGTCTGATCACGCACATGAGAATTCATACGGGTCAGAAACCATTCGGCTGTACTGACTGTGGTAAAAGATTTAGACACCAGGGCAGTCTGATCACACACATGCTAATTCATACGGGTCAGAAACCATTTTTGTGTTTTGAGTGTGGTAAAAGATTTGGACAAAAAGCAAAACTAATCAGACACATGAGAATTCATGCAGAACATAAATGATTTTGCTCTTAGACATATGCAGGGTTTGAGAGTAACTCGTCCACTCGTCACACTGGTGCTACCACCTTTCAGGTTGTACCATAACATGATTTGGCCCCAGCATGGTATTCAGAAATGAGTTTGTATGTTCATGAATTGTTATCTGAATTTGCATGCCAGGCATTGAGGTAAAGACTGACAGTGAATCAGACTTAGACTTACTATAATAAATTATAGTAAGTAAAACAAATCAACAACTCAAAAGTGACATATAAGCACTTTTAGCCATTTCAAAAATAAGTGACCAATATCACCACCCTTGTTTTCAATTACTGTCATGAGCCTTCCATTCAGGCAGTCTGTCAGTTTCTTGATCTTTTAGCCGATGGCTATAATCTGGCTTGTTTACGTTACTGTATGTTGATGTACATGAAGTTGCACTGTCCCTTCACAAATAAAATAATATATAAATAATGAAAGTTTGAGTTCAACGGTACACATATTTCATGAGGTGAATTAACTATTCATTCCATTGAACATTCATTTGTTTTATATAATGGCTAAACTACATCTTTGATATTCTATTAACAGAAAAGGGACTTACATTTTGGTGTTCCACTGCTGCTAAAGTCCAACATGAACTTTAAATAGGAGTCCAAATTATGACGATGTAGTCCGGTGATGCTGTGCACTGACTTCATATTCCAAAAAAAAATATTGTGTAGTTTCTCAGTCCAGTGAAAAATCAAGTCAGCTTTTCATCCGAACAGCTCTGCATGCCTCTGGGCAGCTTACAGTGGAGTGGATTTTTTTTTTTTTTTTTGAAGAATTAGCACTGTCAATTAGCTCCTTCAAATCATCGTCCGTCAGCAAAAAAAAAAACAAAAAAAAAAAAAAAAACACCGCCACTAGTGGCAGGGTTCGCAGTGTGCAATGGGACAAAATGTATGGGACCAAATTGCACGCTAATGCAACGCAACACAAATGGATGAATATCTATGTCCATGTTGACATACAAAACACCAGTCATATGACAAGGATCCACTCAGCTGTTATAGTAGTGTTCAGAATAATAGTAGTGCTATGTGAGCTAAAAAGATTATCCAGGTTTGAGTATATTTTTATTGTTACATGGGAAACAAGGTACCAGTAGATTCGTCACAAATCCAAACAAGACCAAGCATTCATGATATGCACACTCTTAAGGCTATGAAATTGGGCTATTAGTAAAAAAAAAACAAAAAAAAAGTAGAAAAGGGGGTGTTCTCAATAATAGTAGCATGCTGCTGTTGACGCTACAAAACTCAAAACTGTTATGTTCAACTGCTTTTTTTTAGCAATCCTGTGAATCACTAACTACTACTTAGATGTATAACCACAGTTTTTCACGATGTCTTCACATTTGTGAGGCATTAATTTTGTTGGTTTGGAACCAAGATTTTGCTTGTTTACTAATGTGCTTGGGCCTATGTCTTGTTGAAACACCAATTTCAAGGGCATGCCTCTTCAGCATAAGGCAACATGATCTCTTCAAGTATTTATGAACATATCCAAACTGACCCATGATACCTGATATGCGTATATAGGCCCAACACCAATAGTAGGAGAAAACATGCCCATATCATGAGGCTGCACCACCAGGCTTCACTGTCTTCACTGTGAACTGTGGCTTGAATTCAGAGTTTGGGGGTCGTCTCACAAACTGTCTGCGGCCCTGGACCCAAAAAGAACAATTTTACTCTCATCAGTCCACAAAATATTCCCCCATTTCTCTTAACGCCAGCTTGGTGTGTTCTTGGCAAATTGTAACCTCTTCTGCACATCTTTTATTTAACAGAGGAGACTTTGCGGGGGATTCTTGCAAATTAGTTTTCCCCTCTCCAATCAGCTTTTTAATCAAACTACACTGTTCTTCTGAACAATGTCCTTGAATGTCCCATTTTCCTCAGGCTTTCAAAGAGAAAAGCATGTTCAACAGGTGCTGGCTTCATCCTTAAATAGGGGACACCTGATTCACAACCTATTTGTTCCACAAAATTGACGAACTCACTTACTGAATGCCACACTACTATATTGTGAACACCCCCTTTTCTACTTTTTTTACTAATAGTCCAATTTCATAGCCTTAAGAGTGTGCATATCATGAATGCTTGGTCTTGTTGGATTTGTGAGAATCTACTGAATCTACTGTGTACCCCTTGTTTCCCATGTAACAATAAGAAATATACTCAAAACCTGGATTAATCCTTTTATTAGTCACATAGCACTACTATTATTCTGAACACTACTGTATAAAGCGCTTTAACATCTGCATCAGAAGCTCAAAGTGCTTTACAATTATGCCCCACATTCACACACCGATGTCAGGGTGCTGCCATGCAAGGTGCTCACTACACACTTGGAGCAACAAGGGGATTAAGGACCTTGCCCAAGGGCTCTTAGTTATTTTCCAGTCGCCCTGGGATTTGAGCTGAGGATCCTCTGGTCTGAAGCCCAACACTTAACCACTAGACCATCACCTTCCTGAAGTAGTCCAAGAACTGTGATGGCCCAAGATATCTGCCAGGTAAACAAATGTTAATACACTTTCACAAATGCAACCAGATGAAACTTACTCTCACATTCTCAAAAAAGTGGTTGCAGTGACCGGTCCAGTGTAAAGCCTTATTTTGTAAGGTATTACACTAGGCATGTAAATCTTATCACTGACAACGATTCGATAAACACCTCGATAACACTACCAGCAATACCATACATTTGGTGTTTCTCAGTTGTGAATCTTGTGCCGTCCGGTGGTCTGTGACTCGTGAGAGGTCAGTTTCAGCAGAGTTCCACTGTCAAGGAGTTCAGCACATCACAGTGTAAACACATCTCGTGTATGGACAATAAGACAATATCGAGGCACAGCACTGGTCTGTCACAGGTGCTACATCTCCTCTAGATAACCCTCTCAACTTCGGAGAGCATCTAATCATTATAATCGGCCATGAACTCACTAAATTAACACCATCCACATCCTAGCTTTGCCATTGTTTACATGTGCTGTGAAACAGTGGAACTCTGCTGGCACCGTGGTGCATTCTGGGAAGCGCAGGCAGACGCCAGGGGCATTATGGGAAACACAAACACCGAATATAGCGATACGATCGGTATGATTCACCCTGTTCCCAATTCGATGCGATTTGATGACGATTAAATTCCTCGCAATATGATTAGGGATGGGTATTGATACGATTTTATTTATATCGATGTCATTATCGTTTCCGCTTATCAACCCGATTCTTTATCAATACCGCTTGTGTACTACTGTGTACTAAAAGTAGGTTTTACAGGTTTTCTGTGTCAACAACATTTTATTGACTCAAAGTAAATAAATATGAAATTGGTCACTGGATCCTTGATCTCTGGACATAAATAAAAATCAATAAAATCTGTACCTGGTCACTGGATCCTTGATGTACATGGTGGATCCTAGATCTCTGAACAGAAATAAACAAAATCTGTTGTTTTTGTCAAAAGCATTTCCTTTCAGATATTAATGACAAATGTAACTCCATAGTCTCTGAGCTGAGCTGTTCAGCTGGCTGCGCTGCATGTCAGGATGTAATTCATAAAAAACGTGGGATGTCCCATTTTTGGGGGGACCTGGTTTTGGTCAGTTGCAGTTCTATTGCTTGTATTAGAATCTTTGGAAAGCGCTGTCATTTGATTTAAAACAGCAATTCGCTCTAAAGTTATTAATTCCAACCAATATCTGTGCAGCTGTTCACTCAGTCTCACAAAATAGAAGATATTATCATTTCCTTTACCTGATGGACAACTTCAGTTTCTAACCAGGTGGTGGACTGCAGTCAGCATATAGAAATAATCATTTTCTTGATAAACACCCTCAAGAACGACGGCTGCCCCGGTGTCCCAAACTGTCTGTGGTGCATTCAATGGGCCTCAGAAAAAATGTATGCAAGCAGGCAGTGAGTTATGCAACGCCGATTCAACCCATCAGCTGAATTGATGCACACTGAATGAATCAATGCACTCACACGTCGCAGGCTTACAAGATTGTGGCAGATCGCAAATGGTCAATAGCGCCTTTCTACGCCCCGGGATAATGGGTTTGGCTTTCCACGTGCCACCTGCCACTGCGAGGAGTGCCTTGGAAAATGGCTACCAGGTTCACTGGCCCGTTCCTGGGATCCAAGATCATTAACCCTGTCTCTGTCCATCTCCGCCTTCCAAGGTCCATGAGGGGTTCACACCAACCTGCCATGTCAGCCACCTGAAGCCTGTATGGTCCAGCCCTTTGTGTCCCCCTGTTGATCCCCCGCCAGCCACCCAGTTCATGGATAGGGGACCGGTCTTCATGGTGCGGCGCCTCCTGGGTTCCCAGCGGCGGGGTCGTGGTTTCCAGTATTTGTGGATTAGGAAGGTTATAGCCCTTCCTAGTCGTGATTCACTCCTGGTTTGTTTTGGACCCCGCCCTTATTCGTGAGTTTCATGCTTCTCACCCTTCTGCCCCTGGGCCATTGGGAGTCGGCCCTTGTGCGGGGGGGGGGGGGGGGGGGGGGGGGGGGTGGGGGGGGGAGGGGGGGGGGTACTGTGAGGTTCTGGATCCGTTTAGGTTGTGTTCTGTTTTACTGTCTTTTTTGGTTTGGTTTGGTTTGCCTTTGTGATCTGTCTTTTTTTTGCTCTGTCTTTATGCTTGGGTTTTCTGTGTCCTGCTCTTTCTTGTCTTTTAGTGGTGGGTGTTTCTTTGTCTGGCCACACCCTGGTTCTGTGAGCTTCTCCATACACCTGTTCTTGATTTACAGTTAATCACCTGGGTGCTTTATAAGTCTCACAGTTTGCCTTTGTCACTCGCCAGATCAATGTGCCTTGTGCCTCTTTCCAGCTCAGTTCCTTGTGGGTTTTTTTTTTTTTTTTTTGCCTTGCCTTGATTGCTTCATTGCATTTTTGATTACCTGCCTGTGTCATGTACTGGGTGTCTTCTGGTTTTCGGCCATGCCTAGGTTGGGGTTCTGTTTCTTTTCTGTGTAGTTCCTGCATTGTTAGAATGGTCTTATTCGGGGAGATGTTGGTTTGTGCTGTATTTGTGACTTCTCTTGCTGGGTGTTTCCTGCTTGGGCTTCTCTGGCCCTATCTCTCTTGTCTGTCTCGCTTGGTGCTTGGTGGGGGGTGTCACACTCTGTCTAGGCGGCACCCTGTTCCGGTTCTTTCCACAGGTGTTCCCAATCTGTAGCTCAATACTTGGTGTATGTAAGCTTCACTGGTTGCACTGATAATTTGCCTGATCATTGTGCCTTGTGCCACCATTTCTAGCTCCGTCCCTTAGTATTGTTCAAGTCCTGCTGCCAAGTGTGTTTTGACCTTCTGCCTGTTTATCTCAACCACACTACTTGCCTGATGATTTTGATCTGTTTGCTGTTTTTGGACTGCCTCTCTCTGTACCGGACCCACTGATTAATTCAGTAAATGTCTCTTTGAACCTGAGCTACTGTGTCAAGTCCTGCATTTGTCTCCAGCCATTCCTGCTAAACAAACCTGATACTGTGTACCTCGACCACACCTAAGCCTGATGATTTAGTTACTGTTGCTTCTTCTGAACTGCCTATCTGTGTACTGACCGCAGCTAATGAAACAAGTAAACGCTTTAACTCTACTGAGCTGTGTACCTGCATCCTGCATTTGTGTCCAGTCTGCTTTACCAGCCAACCCTGATAGAACCTATGTCTTGGTCCTGTTTTTCCTCCTTTTCTTTATATCTTCCCTTGGGCACCAGACAGTTTGGACTTTTTTGATATTGTTATGCCGCAGTTATGTAATGATGTAATGACCTGGAAGGTCTCATAAGGCACTTTTATCATCATTATTATTTAATAGGCTTTGCTATGCAGTTAAATCAATATGGGGCATGTGCATATTTATTTTATATTAAAAGATAAACAGTATTAACTCATTTTAGTATAAGAATAGTGAAAGTTTATTTTTTCCCCCTCATTTGTGGCGCCCCCTGGATGGACAGTGCCTTTAGCAATTATATATATATATATATATATATATATATATATATATACACACACACACACACGAGGTCTGTTAGAAAAGTATCTGACCTTTTTATTTTTTGCAAAAACCTGATGGATTTGAATCACGTGTGCTTGCATGAGCAAACCTTGAACCTTCATGCGCATGCGTGAACTTTTTCACGCCTGTCGATTGCGTCATTTGCTTGTAAGCAGCCTTTGTGTGAGGACATGTTTGTGCGCTTGGCGGATTTTCATTCCAAGGAAAAAGACAGAACGACTGGAGCAGCGCCGCATCAAATTTTGCCAGAAACTGGGCGACAGCCAGGTGGAAACCATTCGGATGATTCAGACGGCTTTCGGTGACTTTTCAGTCGTGTGACTATCTGAGAAATTGTGGAAGAGGTGGGCATGTCACACAGCATGTCCTGTGAGACTTCAACAAGGAGGCACTGTTGCTCCACCGTCAGCAGCAGCATGAATTTCACAGCCACTCTTTTCATGGCTAAATCTTCTATCACAGTGGAATGTACCGAAAAAGTGCTGATGTCCACCTCTTCCGCAATTTCTCGGACAGTCACACGACGGTCCTGCATCACCACAGCGTTCACTTTGGAAATGATCTGGTCATTTCGGCATGTTGATGGCCAACCGGAGCGTGGCTCGCTCTCCACCGTTGTGCGGACGTCTTTAAACCGGTTGTACCGCTCCTTAATCTGTGTGATGCACATAGGATCGTCACCGAAAGCCGTCTGAATCTTCTGAATGGTTTCCACCTGGCTGTCACCCAGTTTCTGCCAAAATTTGATGCAGTAGCGCTGCTCCAGGCGTTCCGCCATTATCCTTGTAATGAAAATCTGCCGAGAGCGCTACACGTCCTCACACAAAGGCTGTTTACAAGAAAATGATGCGATCAACAGGCGTGAAAAAGTTCACACATGCGCACGAAGGTTCAAGGTTGGCTCATGCAAGCACACGTAATTCAAATCCATCAGGTTTTTGCAAAAAATAAAAAGGTCCGATACTTTTCTAAAAGACCTTGTATATATGCCCTTTATTGTGCTATCAGTGTATCAGTGATATATTCACCTCTGTATGTTTATATTGATGTTGTAGGATAAACTCTAACATTTTATTTACGTTTTAATGACATCTAGGCATCCAAAGGAGGACATGTGTGTGCACATGCATGAGCTTCTGTAAAGCGTGGAAGTTACCTTTGACCGGAGGATGTGCGTGCACACTGATGTTCGCAAGATGTCTTAAATCACTCCAGACGTGTTATCAGGTTGTGGAAACAGCGTAGAAGTGTTTTTCAGTAGCTTTTACATAATATATGATCGACATGTTAGACATACACAGAAATTAAGCTGTTTTGGAGTGGATTCTGCCATGTTGGAGTAGCAGCCAGAGAGAGACCAGACGTCATGGTGCCTCTCTACTGTGACTGGCTGTCATCCCTCCAAAAAAAAAAAAAAAAAAAAAAAAAAAACATTTGCAAGATTGTTAGTTTCTTAAACCTGTAATATGGGTCAGGAAAAAGTTCAGGATGGTCTCGTCTATATTTCTTTGATTCTGCTTGGATAGGACAGCTTCGGATTATAGCACAATTGCAGAAATGATGGTAGTACTGTCCATTGATGTGATACTTATTACAGCCACCATGACAACTCTGTAAATTTGTGGCACATCCCTGGCAAGGCTGCCTTTGATAGTTCCTGATTTGCCCTGACTGCCAAAGATAAACAGGAGCCGTAGCATACAAGCCGCCCCTGACAATGCTTGTTACCGTATTCTTCCCTTGTTCCATTCCACGGGTGTATGCAGTCAAGGCATTGATTAGGGCATTCCTCCAGTACCTGGTTCCCTTGTCCTTGCCATCAAGTTTGTCATTAGCACTCTTGAGCTGCAAGTTTCCATTGTTTCCAAGCTGAAAATTTCCATTGTTAGTCATAAGCAATTATATATATATTTTCCTGTTCAGCTACTGTATAATTTGAGCAGCATGGTCATAGCTGGTATTCAACTCAACACCTTATTGGACAGGCCCTATATTTTTAGCAAGCTGCTTATATTGCTTGCAGAATTTTCTCAAGTTAGTTATCAGCGAGGTATACCACACTGGTGAAATCAGATCAGACAAAAATGATTAATCCTATGTACCCACTGCTATTTGTGTAAAGGGCCTTTCACACCACATGTTTTGGAAGCGTGACAAATTGGTCTAAAAGCATTATTTTCATTGAAATGCGCTGCTTTTTAAAGGCGTCAGGAGCATCACCTCAAAACCTGAGCTAAACCGATGCTTCTCCCAGGAGCGCGTGCATTGCTGCTTGTCAACAACCTAATGGTCAAAGTTCAACCCAATCCAACTTTCAGCGCTCTGAACTGTGATAAAGCTTCGCACTGTCCAATAGAAACAACGCGTCGGGTCCAAACACCGAAGACTAGTGGCAGAAACCACTGATCTCTACAAAATAGAAACATGTCACGACTGCTCATTTATACAGAAGAAAAATTCTAGCAAATGTTTTTTTTAAATCTCAAAATTCATTTAATTGCTATATTAAAGCTTTTTTGGTGGTTCATCATCACACATACAACATGGTGATCACTCAGCTTTCCTCTGGAAAAAAAAATCAAAGCAAAAATCTCTGCCCCATTGCCACATGCGACACGTTGGTCATAAAAAGTTATGTATAGTTTAAATTTAACCTTTAACTAAGCAAGTTAGTCCCATTGAGATCAAGACCTCTTTTACAAGCGAGACCTGGACAATTATAAAGTTTCCAATTCACCCAACCTGCATGTCCTTGGATGTAACATGCCCACACACACCTTACTGACACCTTTAGGCTTAATATCAGAATAGATAAAACATGCACAAAATATTAATTAGGCCCGTGCCTCTCTGTGGCTAATATTAGCTCCATGCTAGTCAAAAACATGTTGGCTTGGTTCCCATTAGTCCATGGCTGGCCTAATCAAGCTTCAAGCAAGTTTTGTTACTTCTGGCTAAAACGGGTTCGTGCTCACATCAGGTTCCGTTACCTTAAAGTGTCTTTTGATATTCACAGCATTGTGATCATGATAGAAAAGCCCCGCCATTTGAAGCTAGCTGCTAACTCGTGGTAGCAGCGGCCTTCTCTCTGACGAATCCCATTCGATGGTCCTCCAGCGTTAATCTCCTCTTCTGCTCAGTGGTCTCTTAATCATAGTATAGAGACTGAATAAGCAAATTAACTTGTTGAACATAAACTTTTATTTGCCCAAACAAATCAGAGAGCAGCACTGTTAGTTAGCCAGCTAAGTCTTCTTCTCTTTGGTTAAACAGTGGGTTTTAACCCAACTCGGTGCACTACTGCCACCAAGTGCTTGATGGAGAGCACTCCAAGCAACTGTGAGCAGCTGCAAGCATATTGTTAACAAAATAAGTTAATAGGAAATAGATCTATGTTTACAAACTACTTTAAATAAAATTAATTCATTTGAATTGCATCCCCTGATAATGTTGGTCAAACTTTTTTTTTAAATAAAGCACTATAGTGTTTCAGATATTTAATATGACCCATTTATTACGGTAGTTTTGTGAGAGAGCATTTCCCTGAGCATAGCTGATAAACCTGCACCTCTGCCTTACCTTTAACCACGAAGGAACCAAACACTTATGCTAGAAATTTAACTTAATTAATTGGCAATACAGTGAGGAAAATAAGTATTTGAACACCCTGCGATTTTGCAAGTTCTCCCACTTAGAAATCATGGAGGGATCTGAAATTTTCATCTTAGGTGCATGTCCACTGTGAGAGAAAAAATACGGAAATCACAATGTATGATTTTTTTTAAATAATTGATTTGTATGTTACTGCTGCAAATAAGTATTTGAACACCTTTGAAAATCAATGTTAATATTTGGTACAGTAGCCTTTGTTTGACCCAATGCTCAATGCTCTTACTGAGGGAAGGAGGTTGTTTGCCAAAATCTCGCAATACATGACCCCATCCATCCTCCCTTCAATACGATGCAGTCGTCCTGTCCCCTTTGCAGAAGAGCATCTCCAGAGTATGATGTTTCCACCCACATGCTTCACGGTTGGGATGGTTTTCTTGGGGTTATTCTCATCCTCTAAACATAAGTGGAGTTGATTCCATAAAGCTCTATTCTGGTCTCATCTGACCACATGACCTTCTCCCATGCCTCCTCTGGATCATCCAGATGGTCACTGGTGAACTTCAAACAAGCCTGGACATGTGCTGGCTTGAGCAGGGGGGCCTTGCTGCCCTGCAGGATTTTAAAACCATGACAGCATCATGTGTTACTAATGTAATCTTTGTGACTGTGGTCCCAGCTCTCTCAGGTCATTGACCAGGTCCTCCTGTGTAGTTCTGAGCTTTCTCAGAATCATCCTTATCCCACAAAGTGAGATCTTGCATGGAATCCCAGACCGAGAGAGATTGACAGTCATCTTGTGTTTCTTCCACTTTTTAATAAATAATCATAACAGTTGTCTTCTACCAAGCTGCTCGCCTGTTGTCCTGTAGTCCATCCCAGCCTTGTGTAGGTCTACAGTTTTGTCCCTGGTGTCCTTAGACAGCTCTTTGGTCTTGGCTATGGTGGACAGGTTGGAGTGTGATTGATTGTTTGAACAGGTGTCTTTTATACAGGTAACAAGTTCAAACAGGTGCAATTAATACAGGTAAAGAGTGCAGAATAAGAGGGCTTCTTAAAGAAAAATTAACAGGTCTGTGTGAGACAGAATTCTTGCTGGTTGGTAGGTGATCAAATACTTATTTTCAGCAGTAACATACACTTAACAAAAATATAAACGCAACACTTTTGGTTTTGCTCCCATTTTGTATGAGATGAACTCAAAGATCTAAAACTTTTTCCACATACACAATATCACCATTTCCCTCAAATATTGTTCAAAAGCCAGCCTAAATCTGTGATAGTGAGCACTTCTCCTTTGCTGAGATAATCCATCCCACCTCACAGGTGTGCCATATCAAGATGCTGATTAGACACCATGATTAGTGCACAGGTGTGCCTTAGACTGCCCACAATAAAGGCCACTCTGAAAGGTGCAGTTTTTGTTTTATTGGGGGGGGATACCAGTCAGTATCTGGTGTGACCACCATTTGCCTCATGCAGTGCAACACATCTCCTTCGCATAGAGTTGATCAGGTTGTCAATTGTGGCCTGTGGAATGTTGGTCCACTCCTCTTCAATGGCTGTGCGAAGTTGCTGGATATTGGCAGGAAGTGGTACACGCTGTCGTATACGCCGGTCCAGAGTATCCCAAACATGCTCAATGGGTGACATGTCCGGTGAGTATGCCGGCCATGCAAGAACTGGGACATTTTCAGCTTCCAAGAATTGTGTACAGATCCTTGCAACATGGGGCCGTGCATTATCCTTCTGCAACATGAGGTGATGTTCTTGGATGTATGGCACAACAATGGGCCTCAGGATCTCGTCACGGTATCTCTGTGCATTCAAAATGCCATCAATAAAATGCACCTGTGTTCTTCGTCCATAACAGACGCCTGCCCATACCATAATCCCACCGCCACCATGGGCCACTCGATCCACAACATTGACATCAGAAAACCGCTCACCCACACGACGCCACACACGCTGTCTGCCATCTGCCCTGAACAGTGTGAACCGGGATTCATCCGTGAAGAGAACACCTCTCCAACGTGCCAAACGCCAGCGAATGTGAGCATTTGCCTACTCAAGTTGGTTACGACGATGAACTGGAGTCAGGTCGAGACCCCGATGAGGACGATGAGCATGCAGATGAACTTCCCTGAGACGGTTTCTGACCGTTTGTGCAGAAATTCTTTGGTTATGCAAACCGATTGTTTCAGCAGCTGTCCGAGTGGTTGGTCTCAGACGATCTTGGAGGTGAACATGCTGGATGTGGAGGTCCTGGGCTGGTGTGGTTACACGTGGTCTGCGGTTGTGAGGCTGGTTGGATGTACTGCCAAATTCTCTGAAACGCCTTTGGAGACGGCTTATGGTAGAGAAATGAACATTCAATACATGAGCAACAGCTCTGGTTGACATTCCTGCTGTCAGCATGCCAATTGCACGCTCCCTCAAATCTTGCGGCATCTGTGGCATTGTGCTGTGTGATAAAACTGCACCTTTCAGAGTGGCCTTTTATTGTGGGCAGTCTAAGGCACACCTGTGCACTAATCATGGTGTCTAATCAGCATCTTGATATGGCACACCTGTGAGGTGGGATGGATTATCTCAGCAAAGGAGAACTACTCACTATCACAGATTTAGACTGGTTTGTGAACAATATTTGAGGGAAATGGTGATATTGTGTATGTGGAAAAAGTTTTAGATCTTTGAGTTCATCTCATACAAAATGGGAGCAAAACCAAAAGTGTTGCGTTTATATTTTTGTTGAGTGTACAAATAAATTGTTAAAAAAATCATCATACATTGTGATTTCCAGATTTTTCTTTTTTTTCTTTTTTAGATTATGTCTCTCACAGTGGACATGCACCTAAGATGAAAATTTCAGACCCCTCCATGATTTCTAAGTGGGAGAACTTGCAAAATCGCAACATGTTCAAATACTTATTTTCCTCACTGTACTTGAATGTATAATGTGATTACAGGAAATTATACACAGTGATTGCTGATGCTTTTTTTTTTTTTACCAGAATGAGTATGTTGCATTTTACATACAGAAATGATTGTATCTGGGTGTTACAATTATATTGTGTACAATGTACATGGTTTACCCTGGATAATTATAATATCATGCCTCACTGCAAACATGAATTAAGCAGCCTAAATAAAGGAATCAGAAAGCAAGAAATATGTTTTTATGTTAACAATTCCCACCAAACACTGTTTGACTGTTACAGTCTTCAGGAAGAACCAGCTGCAGCAGCTCTGCCTCCGGACTAAACCCTGTCACCGGGACAAAGGACAATGTCCCGGTCCTCCTCAACAAGTGTGGACGTAATTATGGACAACAAAAACATTTCATTTAGACCCCTGTTAGACCATGATGGTGCGCTCAGGCACATTTGGAAAATTCGAGCGCACTCAAATATATTCTGTCGAACCGCAATGGACCGCAAACGTCCGGCTTGTAAATTCATTCTAATTGTTGTTTCTGCATCCTGGCAGCTGTCCAAGTACTCTTACTGTGTTCCATGCACATTTGTGCTGCGTTGAGAGGCTCATGCACACAGTACATGCACGAATCAGTCCGGGTGCGCCGGAGCGCAGTCTGGGTGTTCAGGCGGCTGTCCTCTGTTTCTTTTTCTTTGTTACTGAGACTACAGATGGAAATTAGCATCCTGCTATAATCTGGCAGATTTACATGTAACAATGTTCATTAATATGCATTGTCCCATTTCAAATAAACATCTATAAATTAACACTGCCAGTGTACATATGGACCTACTCTGGCCAGAGTGGGATTGGTGATTGGTGATTTTATTGTGTAGGTGTCACACTCAGGGAGGACAGAAACGTCCCCTGGAGACTCCAGTAAAGTCAGAAAGATCTTCACAGATTCACAGCTCAATAAATCTTAAGAGAAACGTTGTAGAAAAGCAAACACTAGTTTCTAACCTCAGGAAGGAGCTACAACCTTATTTTTATCCATATGAGCCGTCCTCTGATCTGAACGAGCACGCGGCTGAGAAATGGAAGTGTGGGAACCGTCTACAAAGTGCAAAAATGAAAAGAGACATCAGAAAAATATTCCATAAATTCAGGTGTGGTGTCACCAAATTCCCTGAACACATTATTGGTCTCCTGCTGGTTATACTGCAGCACTCAGTTTGGAAAAATGCCTTTTTGAAAAATTTAGGGAATTTTTCATTGTTTCCGTTTTCAGTAGTGTCACTGTTATAAGGTGTAGTGACACAAAATTTACTGCACACAACAGTGGGGCCCTGCTGGTTATACTACTGCACTCGTTTGGAAAAACATGTAAAAACTGATTTTTATTGCTCATTTTATTACTTATTTTAATGAAATCACTAAAATTCAATTCTGGTCTCATTCGTGTTGCATTCAAGCGCCCACTTGGGACATTGTGGGGGCAGTCAGGTGTATTCCAGCTCATTCATGCCACATCCAGGGCATCACAACATGTGCTCTACGTTCAGGCTGGTCACATGACTATGCGCCCGATTGTTTGGAATGCACTCAGGATACTGTCAGAGGTTTTTGGAAGCACCTCAACAATTCCGGAATGGAAGTCAAATTTTCATTCAGGTGTCATTCAGCCTCATTCGGCCTCTGGTGTGACGGGGATATGAGGGTGATTCTTTAACTACGGGCACTATTGGCCTTGTAAATGTAATTTCCACCACACCATTGCCTTACAATATAAAGCGCCTTGGGGCAACTGTTTGTTGTGATTTGGCGCTATATATATGTGCTCTGATGTCACTGTTTATCTCCATAGAAACTACCCAAACAATCTTTCATACAAACTGTTTAGGGACATTACAGTGTTGTTGGAAATTAGTGTGGGACAACTACATTTTGTTTAAAAAAATCACAACAATTGTATGACATTGAATACCCCAATTATGTTTTATTTTACTGATATTTTATTCAGAGATATTTTAAAACATTACAAAAAACGTTTCTTCACCATTCATTTTTATCATTGAAGATCAAAAGTCTGGGTGTGGGACAAGCACAAAACGGCAATATTTGCATATAATGATGCTGAAAAAAGGTGAAAAAGTCATCATAGACTACTAGAACAAATTTCTTAACACAATTTCATTGTAAAGATAACTATAAAAGTGTGAAATTTCCCCTTTTTTCTGTTTTTCATACAATATGATCAAAGGACATAATAAGTGCCCGTAGTCTAAGAATAACCCATGAACATTCAGGGCGACCACACAACTCTGCCCACCTGTTTGACTGCTCTCAGAATGCTGTCCGACATTTTCAAATGCACCTCGACACTTCCGGAATCTCATTTGGCCTCTAGTCTGACGGGGCCCTTGAAGATACTTGTTGGCTGTTGAATATTTGCTTCAGAATATCAGATGTGAAGGACTTGGTTGTCATGACAGCAATGTATTGCTATTAATGTTTGATTTGAGTCTTTTACAGGTGCATCAGTTACCCATGATGCCGTGGACATGAGCGCGCACCAGAACCATGAATGTGTGTTTAGTGTTTTTGGTGCATTAAAGGTCTGTAAGAGCAGCAGGAGGAGGACAGAGTGAGTCTTCACTGTGTGCAGACAGACACAGACCTCAGAGTCTGACAGCTTCCTGAGGAGCCTCGAACACATCCTGAAGGAAAACCACACACACACACACACACACACACACACACACACACACACACACACACACACACACACACACACACACACACACACACCGTCAGGCTTTATCTCCACAAACACTCACACATGGAAACAGATTGTTCAGACTGTGATGTGTAACAAACTGCACACTTTGACAGTGAAGCTGAAAAGGAATTTAAACATTGCGTTCTGATCTCATCCTGGAATTTAAAGGCTGTTGTTCTTGTGTGTGTCTGATTGTTGGACTTTCTGTTTGACGGGTTTGTCAGAGACATCATGTTTTTACTGGAAATCCTTCTCTCTGGTGATGGTTTTAACGTGGGCTGACTTTAACCCGACATAATGTTGGAAAACATTTAGGATGTTGGCCAAAAACATAGTGGGCATTGCAAACATTTTGTTGTGACTGTTGGTCACATGTTAAATAAATATATTTTGAGGTATTTACATGAAATGTTTAGTTTTAGAAAAAGTCGATCTTTTCTTTTATGAAGAATTTCTTATATGTTGTTGCTAGAGTTTGTTCACATGTTTGTTGACATTACACTTTTTAATGAATAAAATTACAATCCAAGGTACAGTCAGATAAACACAAATTAAAACAAACAGGGATTCATTCACACACATTCACTATTATTGCAGACTTTCAAACCAAAGTATTTCATTTAGCACTTTGTAATGTTGCCATTCTTTCACAATGCCGAATTTTATTTTTTCATTGACAATACTGTGGTGCAAAAGCCTAGAATGATTCATCTGTTTCCAGAAAAGCTAAAACATGTTTATTTCTTGATTAGTTTCAAACATTCTATACTTCCCTGTGGCAGGCCTCTCTGGCAATGTTTTTCCCAGCACTTGTCATTTGAACCGTTCTTGTAAATAGCCAAGGATTTGTTACTGAAGGATTATTGAGTGTTATTGTTACTGAGATACATTTGTCCCAGTAGAATACAACAGATACCAAGCAACAAAACATTTCAATTGTTGTTTTTGTCCCATTATTTCTAAAAAAAAAAAAAAAAAAAAAGTAGTATGGGGTCATTGCTGCATTTATTTATTTAATTTTTTTGTAAAATTATTACACCTTCTCCACTGGGGACAGGTCTGGAGTGCAAGCAAGCCAGTCCAATGCCCTTCACCTCTTCTTCTGCAACCATTCCTTTGTCATGTGCAGAATGTGGTTTTGCACTGTTTTGTTGAAAAATGCATGGATGCATGGAAAACGTATCCTTGGAAAATGTTTTCTTGAAGGCAGCATATGTTGCGCTAAAATCTTAATGTACTTTTCTGTATTAATGGGGGCATCACAAGTGTGAAGTACAGAAGTGTTCAGAATAATAGTAGTGTTATGTGACTAAAAAGATTAATCCAGGTTTTGAGTATATTTCTTATTGTTACATGGGAAACAAGGTACCAGTAGATTCAGTAGATTCTCACAAATCCAACAAGACCAAGCATTCATGATATGCACACGCTTAAGGCTATGAAATTGGGCTATTAGTACAAAAAGTAGAAAAGGGGGTGTTCACAATAATAGTAGCATCTGCTGTTGACGCTACAAACTCAAAACTATTATGTTCAAACTGCTTTTTTAGCAATCCTGTGAATCACTAAACTAGTATTTAGTTGTATAACCACAGTTTTTCATGATTTCTTCACATCTGTGAGGCATTAATTTTGTTGGTTTGGAACCAAGATTTTGCTTGTTTACTAGTGTGCTTGGGGTCATTGTCTTGCTGAAACACCCATTTCAAGGGCATGTCCTCTTCAGCATAAGGCAACATGACCTCTTCAAGTATTTTGATCCAAACTGATCCATGATACCTGGTATGCGATATATTGGCCCAACACCATAGTAGGAGAAACATGCCCATATCATGATGCTTGCACCACCATGCTTCACTTTTTTTTTTGTCCATTTTAAAGCATTGGAGATCATTGTAGATGAACAGCCTATAATTTTTTGCACCTGCGTATATGTTTTCCCCTCTCCAATCAACTTTTTAATCAAACTACGCTGTTCTTCTGACCAATGTCTTGAACGTCCAATTTTCCTCAGGCTTTCAAAGAGAAAAGCATGTTCAACAGGTGCTGGCTTCATCCTTAAATAGGGGACACCTGATTCACACCTGTTTGTTCCACAAAATTGACAAACTCACTGACTGAATGTCACACTACTATTATTGTGAACACCCCCTTTTCTACTTTTTTTTACTAATAGCCCAATTTCATAGCCTTAAGGGTGTGCATATCATGAATGCTTGGTCTTGTTGGATTTGTGAGAATCTACTGAATCTACTGGTACCTTGTTTCCCATGTAACAATAAGAAATATACTCAAAACCTGGATTAATCTTTTTAGTCACATAGCACTACTATTATTCTGAACACTACTGTACCTTTACAAGGGCACTTGCACACCATGACAGACTCTGGCTTTTGGACTGATATCAGACTGGACGATCCTGCTTGTCTTTGGGGTGGAGCACAAGGTGCCAATTTCTTCCAAAAAGATCTAGAATACTGATTCATCTGACCATAACCCACACATCCACTGTGTGATGGCATCAACCTGATTGCATCAGAGACCAGAGAAGTCAAAGCCACTTCTGGACAGAGTTGACAAAAGGCTTCTTTTTGTACACAGTAAGTTTAAGTGGCATCATGAATGTAACTGTGCTTGACAAAGGATTTCCAAAGTAATCCTTTGCCCATGTGGTTATATCATCTAATGATGAATGATGGTTCTTGATGCAGTGCTGTGTCAGGGTTCAGAGATAACATATTCACACTAAAATTTCTCCAAGTTCATTGACTCATTTGACATTGTGCTCTGTAGTGGGGAAAAATATGCAAATCGCTTCCAGCCTTTCTTCGAGGAACATGGTTTTTAAACAGAATTGTTTTAAACCAGTTTTCTCTTGCATTTGACAAACTGATAATCCTTTGCTCCTCAACAACTCACCTTTTTGTTACCAGCGCTTTTGCATCAATCATGATTACACTCACCCTGTTGTATGGCTGGGGGGCCTGGCTGCCTTTTTGTTTCTGTCTTTTGTTTTTTCCTTCCAGGTGGCTTGCATTTGGGACTGAGTGGCTGTGTAGCTGAGTTTATCAGGACCTCACCCTGATCACCTGCGGCTCATCAGGACTCACAGCTGTGGTGCATCTACATGGATTGGTAACATGGTGGCATTTAAGACTGGAGTACACAGTGTGTATTTGCCAGAGACTCGACCTTGTGACCAGAACGGGTGAGATCGTCATCTCGGGAGCCATCTCATCATCAGTGGATGCAGAGAACGTCCAGGTTTGATGCATGGTCTGTGAAAGAGGAGAGGGTGAGGTCTCACAGCTCGTCAGCACACTTCCTGAGGTACGTTAGATTTTGTGACTAACATTTATACAGTCAGTAAATGTGGTGTCCCTCACACCTTATTATATTGAGCTGTATGTTGGTCGTTTAAAATCAGCTTCCGCTGCATTGAGTTTGTGAACTGGATGTTCTATGCCTGCAGGTGGGAAGCTGATTAGTAATTAAGGCCAGGAAAGTGTTTTGCTGTTTGTGCACCTTTGAGCGTTCTCTCTGTGTGTTGAGTGTGGACTCACATAATGATTCCTTCTTTCACAGACTCGGTTTGTCGGCGCCACCTGGGGGTGTCGGCGGGGTCCTTGGGTCCCGAACCAGTTCTGCTCCGGACCGTTAGCGCTGCTGGGAGCGCACACGCAATCCACCACGCCAGACCGCGCACTTTATATTTTTCACAGCACGGTTATGTTCATTAAACTCTGTTATCCTTTGTACCGTGCTCTGCTTATTTTATACTGGGTCCGTCAAACGCTGGTCGGTTCTCCGGGCTGCGTCCGACACATAACACACCCGTTGACATGTGACCTCTTCTGCACCTCATAGGGCATTTCACCTTCAATAAGCGAAGTGCACAACGCATCTGCCATGCATGGTCAAAGGGGGGCAAAAACTCCAGCTAACCAAACTCACAAGACCCGCTCCCATTGAATTTCATATACATTAGCATTAGCGGACTGTAAAAGTTAAGGCTTACAGGGATGTTTCAAAGGCTTTAAGCCTTAAGCGATGCATACATAATGACAGGGGCACATTGTGCTGTTTTCAAATGCTCGAGACGGGAATTTATAGGCTTGAAAGTTGGCTGAAACACACGATAGCAAGCTCCGCCGAGTCCAAACAAAGACGGAAAGAAGAAAAATGTGGTCGTAAACCTCCGTTCATTCTACACAATGTCGCCACAGAAAAGAAAGATCCAGAGGGACGTAAAAGACGGACTAAAATTGTAAGTTTCTTGCACACATTTATTTTGACAATATCCTGAAACCGTACCGCCGTTTTCGTGCATCGGCTTATGACTGTAATGTCGCGCCATGAATGACGTGGCACGTAATATTGTAAAATTGACATGTTCTATAAACAAACTGTATGCATGCACATATCATCAACTTATCAAAACAAACGTGACACCAAAGAGGTTATATGCGAGACCCAGCTTCATTGTAAATCAAATTAAATCAAATCAATTTTATTTATATAGCGCCAAATCACAACAAACAGTTGCCCCAAGGCGCTTTATATTGTAAGGCAAAAGCCATACAATAATTACAGAAAAACCCCAACGGTCAAAACGACCCCCTGTGAGCAAGCACTTGGCGACAGTGGGAAGGAAAAACTCCCCTTTAACAGGAAGAAACCTCCAGCAGAACCAGGCTCAGGGAGGGGCAGTCCTCTGCTGGGACTGGTTGGGGCTGAGGGAAGAGAATCAGGAAAAAGACATGCTGTGGAAGAGAGCAGAGATCAATCACTAATGATTAAATGCAGAGTGGTGCATACAGAGCAAAAAGAGAAAGAAACACTGGGTGCATCATGGGAACCCACCAGCAGTCTAAGTCTATAGCAGCATAACTAAGGGATGGTTCAGGGTCACCTGATCCAGCCCTAACTATAAGCTTTAGCAAAAAGGAAAGTTTTAAGCCTAATCTTAAAAGTAGAGAGGGTGTCTGTCTCCCTGATCCGAATTGGGAGCTGGTTCCACAGGAGAGAGCAGATTCAAAAGAGCAGAGTTGTAGTCTTACACACCTCTCTGCAGCTTCTCTCCCCCTGCCATCCCCTCATTACCCCATCCCCGTAGAGACGGTGCCTGCTCCCAGACCACCAATAACCAGCAAAAATCTATTTAAGCATAAAAACTCAAAAGAAAAATAATATCGCACCTTCAACTGCACCACAGACTAAAACAGTTAAATGTGGTCTATTAAACATTAGGTCTCTCTCTTCTAAGTCCCTGTTAGTAAATGATATAATAATTGATCAACATATTGATTTATTCTGCCTTACATAACCATGGTTACAGCAGGATGAATATGTTAGTTTAAATGAGTCAACACCCCCGAGTCACACTAACTGGCAGAATGGTCGTAGCACGGGCCGAGGCGGAGGATTGGCAGCAATCTTCCATTCCAGCTTATTAATTAATCAAAAACCCAGACAGAGCTTTAATTCATTTGAAAGCTTGACTCTTAGTCTTGTCCATCCAAATTGGAAGTCCCAAAAACCAAGTTTATTTTGTTGTTATCTATCGTCCCTCCTGGTCGTTACTGTGAGTTTCTCTGTGAATTTTCAGACCTTTTGTCTGACTTAGTGCTTAGCTCAGATAAGATAATTATAGTGGGTGATTTTAACATCCACACAGATGCTGAGAATGACAGCCTCAACACTGCATTTAATCTATTATTAGACTCAATTGGCTTTGCTCAAAATGTAAATGAGTCCACCCACCACTTTAATCATATCTTAGATCTTGTTCTGACTTATGGTATGGAAATTGAAGACTTAACAGTATTCCCTGAAAACTCCCTTCTGTCTGATCATTTCTTAATAACATTTACATTTACTCTGATGGACTACCCAGCAGTGGGGAATAAGTTTCATTACACTAGAAGTCTTTCAGAAAGCGCTGTAAACTAGGTTTAAGGATATGATTCCTTCTTTATGTTCTCTAATGCCATATACCAACACAGTGCAGAGTAGCTACCTAAACTCTGTAAGTGAGATAGAGTATCTCGTCAATAGTTTTACATCCTCATTGAAGACAACTTTGGATGCTGTAGCTCCTCTGAAAAAGAGAGCTTTAAATCAGAAGTGCCTGACTCCGTGGTATAACTCACAAACTCGCAGCTTAAAGCAGATAACCCATAAGTTTGGAGAGGAAATGGCGTCTCACTAATTTAGAAGATCTTCACTTAGCCTGGAAAAAGAGTCTGTTGCTCTATAAAAAAAAGCCCTCCGTAAAGCTAGGACATCTTACTACTCATCACTAATTGAAGAAAAATAAGAACAACCCCAGGTTTCTTTTCAGCACTGTAGCCAGGCTGACAAAGAGTCAGAGCTCTATTGAGCCGAGTATTCCTTTAAGTTTAACTAGTAATGACTTCATGACTTTCTTTGCTAATAAATTTAACTATTAGAGAAAAAATTACTCATAACCATCCCAAAGACGTATCGTTATCTTTGGCTGCTTTCAGTGATGCCGGTATTTGGTTAGACTCTTTCTCTCAGATTGTTCTGTCTGAGTTATTTTCATTAGTTACTTCATCCAAACCATCAACATGTCTATTAGACCTCATTCCTACCAGGCTGCTTAAGGAAGCCCTACCATTATTTAATGCTTTGATCTTAAATATGATCAATCTATCTTTATTAGTTGGCTATGTACCACAGGCTTTTAAGGTGGCAGTAATTAAACCATTACTTAAAAAGCCATCACTTGACCCAGCTATCTTAGCTAATTATAGGCCAATCTCCAACCTTCCTTTTCTCTCAAAAATTCTTGAAAGGGTAGTTGTAAAACAGCTAACTGATCATCTGCAGAGGAATGGTCTATTTGAAGAGTTTCAGTCAGGTTTTAGAATTCATCATAGTACAGAAACAGCATTAGTGAAGGTTACAAATGATCTTCTTATGGCCTCAGACAGTGGACTCATCTCTGTGCTTGTTCTGTTAGACCTCAGTGCTGCTTTTGATACTGTTGACCATAAAATTTATTACAGAGATTAGAGCATGCCATAGGTAATAAAGGCACTGCGCTGCGGTGGTTTGAATCATATTTATCTAATAGATTACAATTTGTTCATGTAAATGGGGAATCTTCTTCACAGACTAAGGTTAATTATGGAGTTCCACAAGGTTCTGTGCTAGGACCAATTTATTCACTTTATACATGCTTCCCTTAGGCAGTATTATTAGACGGCATTGCTTAAATTTTCATTGTTACGCAGATGATACCCAGCTTTATCTATCCATGAAGCCAGAGGACACACACCAATTAGCTAAACTGCAGGATTGTCTTACAGACATAAAGACATGGATGACCTCTAATTTCCTGCTTTTAAACTCAGATAAAACTGAAGTTATTGTACTTGGCCCCACAAATCTTAGAAACATGGTGTCTAACCAGATCCTTACTCTGGATGGCATTACCCTGACCTCTAGTAATACTGTGAGAAATCTTGGAGTCATTTTGATCAGGATATGTCATTCAAAGCGCATATTAAACAATATGTAGGACTGCTTTTTTGCATTTACGCAATATCTCTAAAATTAGAAAGGTCTTGTCTCAGAGTGATGCTGAAAAACTAATTCATGCATTTATTTCCTCTAGGCTGGACTATTGTAATTCATTATTATCAGGTTGTCCTAAAGGTTCCCTGAAAAGCCAGGAGAGAGCATATCTCACCCATATTGCCCTCTCTTCATTGGCTTCCTGTTAATTCTAGAATAAAATTTAAAATTCGTCTTCTTACTTATAAGGTTTTGAATAATCAGGTCCCATCTTATCTTAGGGACCTCATAGTACCATATCACCCCAATAGAGCGCTTCGCTCTCAGACTGCAGGCTTACTTGTAGTTCCTAGGGTTTGTAAGAGTAGAATGGGAGGCAGAGCCTTCAGCTTTCAGGCTCCTCTCCTGTGGAACCAGCTCCCAATTCGGATCAGGGAGACAGACACCCTCTCTACTTTTAAGATTAGGCTTAAAACTTTCCTTTTTGCTAAAGCTTATAGTTAGGGGTGGATCAGGTGACCCTGAACCATCCCTTAGTTATGCTGCTATAGACTTAGACTGCTGGGGGGTTCCCATGATGCACTGTTTCTTATTCTTTTTGCTCTGTATGCACCACTCTGCATTTAATCATTAGTGATTGATCTCTGCTCCCCTCCACAGCATGTCTTTTTCTTGGTTCTCTCCCTCAGCCCCAACCAGTCCCAGCAGAAGACTGCCCCTCCCTGAGCCTGGTTCTGCTGGACGTTTCTTCCTGTTAAAAGGGAGTTTTTCCTTCCCACTGTCGCCAAGTGCTTGCTCACAGGGGGTCGTTTTGACCGTTGGGGTTTTTCTGTAATTATTGTATGGCTTTTGCCTTACAATATAAAGCGCCTTGGGGCAACTGTTTGTTGTGATTTGGCGCTATATACACTCAACAAAAATATAAAAGCAACACTTTTGGTTTTGCTCCCATTTTGTATGAGATGAACTCAAAGATCGAAAACTTTTTCCACATACACAATATCACCATTTCCCTCAAATATTGTTCACAAACCAGTCTAAATCTGTGATAGTGAGCACTTCTCCTTGCTGAGATAATCCATCCCACCTCACAGGTGTGCCATATCAAGATGCTGATAAGACACCATGATTAGTGCACAGGTGTGCCTTAGACTGCCCACAATAAAGGCCACTCTGAAAGGTGCAGTTTTATCACACAGCACAATGCCACAGATGTCGCAAGATTTGAGGGAGCGTGCAATTGGCATGCTGACAGCAGGAATGTCAACCAGAGCTGTTGCTCATGTATTGAATGTTCATTTCTCTACCATAAGCCGTCTCTCTTCACGGATGAATCCCGGTTCACACTGTCCAGGGCAGATGGCAGACAGCGTGTGTGGCATCGTGTGGGTGAGCGGTTTTCTGATGTGAATGTTGTGGATCGAGTGGCCCATGGTGGCGGTGGGGTTATGGTATGGGCAGGGGTCTGTTATGGACGAAGAACACAGGTGCATTTTATTGATGGCATTTTGAATGCACAGAGATACCGTGACGAGATCCTGAGGCCCATTGTTGTGCCATACATCCAAGAACATCACCTCATGTTGCAGCAGGATAATGCACGGCCCCATGTTGCAAGGATCTGTACACAATTCTTGGAAGCTGAAAATATCCCAGTTCTTGCATGGCCGGCATACTCACCGGACATGTCACCCATTGAGCATGTTTGGGATACTCTGGACCGGCGTATACGACAGCGTGTACCAGTTCCTGCCAATATCAGCAACTTCGCACAGCCATTGAAGAGGAGTGGACCAACATTCCACAGGCCACAATTGACAACCTGATCAACTCTATGAGAAGGAGATGTGTTGCACTGCATGAGGCAAATGGTGGTCACACCAGATACTGACTGGTATCCCCCCCAGTAAAACAAAACTGCACCTTTCAGAGTGGCCTTTTATTGTGGGCAGTCTAAGGCACACCTGTGCACTAATCATGGTGTCTAATCAGCATCTTGATATGGCACACCTGTGAGGTGGGATGGATTATCTCAGCAAAGGAGAAGTGCTCACTATCACAGATTTAGACTGGTTTGTGAACAATATTTGAGGGAAATGGTGATATTGTGTATGTGGAAAAAGTTTTAGATCTTTGAGTTTTGAGTTCATCTCATACAAAATGGGAGCAAAACCAAAAGTGTTGCGTTTATATTTTTGTTGAGTGTAAATAAAATTGATTTGATTTGATTTACAATGAAGCTGGGTCTCGCATATAACCTCTTTGGTGTCATGTTTGTTTTGATAAGTTGACAGACATATATAATATATTTATATATATATATAAATAAAATTGATGATGATGATGATGATGAGAGGAGCCTGAAAGCTGAAGGCCCTGCCTCCCATTCTACTCTTACAAACCCTAGGAACTACAAGTAAGCCTGCAGTCTGAGAGAGAAGCGCTCTATTGGGGTGATATGGTACTATGAGGTCCCTAAGATAAGATGGGACCTGATTATTCAAAACCTTATAAGTAAGAAGAATAATTTTAAATTCTATTCTAGAATTAACAGGAAGCCAATGAAGAGAGGCCAATATGGATGAAATATGCTCTCTCCTTCTAGTCCCCGTCAGTACTCTAGCTGCAGCATTTTGAATTAACTGAAGGCTTTTCAGGGAACTTTTAGGACAACCTGTTGTGTGTGGGCCGCCAGAAGAGGAGGTACTGCTGGCCCACCATCAGAGGGCGCCCTGCCTGAAGTGCGGGCTCCAGGCACGAGAGGGCGCTGCCGCCATGGACACAGCCGGGGGTGACAGCTGTCACTCATTACCTCTTGACAGCTGTCACCCATCTACTCAACGTCCTCTCACTCCATAAAGACCAGACGTCATCTCCACCTCGTTACCGAGATATCATACTTCATTGGAGGTAATATCCTCAGCCATTCTGTAATTGCAATATTTGTATATTGTGAGTGTTTGCAGGAGTACCAGTTCCTCCGTTGGTGAAAGCTGTGAGAGCGCTGAAGGCACTCTTTTCCCCTGAGGAATCTACAGTACTCAGCAGTGTTTGAGTGTGAGGTGGAGGTGGCATTCCCACCGCTGTTGTTACTGGGTGTACACACACCCACACTTGACTGTCTTTGTTCTCACCAGCAGTACCAGATCCGACAGTCGGGGACGGTGATCACCTGGGAATTCGGGACTTGGCGGCTCCAGTATTCACCAGGTTCTGTGGCGGCGGAAATCGTGTGGTTCCGGCTCTTCTCAGGACGGACGTCTTCTATCCTCGAGCCTGCCCACACGTCACCTTTGTGGATTGACTGTAATTATATTCTGAGATTGTCTGTATGTTCGTTGTGCACATTTCACAACATTAAATTGTTAAATTGTTAAATCTATTGGCCGTTCATTTGCGCCCCCTGTTGTGGGTCCGTGTTCACTACACTTTCACACAACCTGATAATAATGAATTACAATAGTCCAGCCTAGAAGAAATAAATGCATGAATTAGTTTTTCAGCATCACTCTGAGACAAGACCTTTCTAATTTTAGAGATATTGCGCAAATGCAAAAAAGCAGTCCTACATATTTGCTTAATATGCGTATTGAAGGACATATCCTGATCAAAAATGACTCCAAGATTTCTCACAGTATTACTAGAGGTCAGGGTAATGCCATCCAGAGTAAGGATCTGGTTAGATACCATGTTTCTAAGATTTGTGGGGCCAAGTACAATAACTTCAGTTTTATCTGAATTTAAAAGCAGGAAATTAGAGGTCATCCATGTCTTTATGTCTGTAAGACATTCCTGCAGTTTAGCTAATTGGTGTGTGTCCTCTGGCTTCAAGGATAGATAAAGCTGGGTATCATCTGCGTAACAATGAAAATTTAAGCAATGCTTTCTAATAATACTGCCTAAGGGAAGCATGTATAAAGTGAATAAAATTGGTCCTAGCACAGAACCTTGTGGAACTCCATAATTAACCTTAGTCTGTGAAGACGACACCCCATTTACATGAACAAATTGTAATCTATTAGATAAATATGATTCAAACCACCGCAGCGCAGTGCCTTTAATACCTATGGCATGCTCTAATCTCTGTAATAAAATTTTATGGTCAACAGTATCAAAAGCTGCACTGAGGTTTAACAGGACGAGCACAGAGATGAGTCCACTGTCTGAGGCCATAAGAGGATCATTAACCTTCATGTAACCTTCACTAATGGTGTTTCTGTACTATGATGAATTCTGAACCCTGACTGAAACTCTTCAAATAGACCATTCCTCTCCAGATGATCAGTTAGCTGTTTTACAACTACCCTTTCAAGAACAAAATCCAGAGAATCTCACACAGTGAAAAAGTGGAGACAAAATAACAAATTGATGAGTTTCTGCATCCATGTTGATGTTCTGCTGCAGAACATCAAGGAGAACATGGGGATGTTTATGAAAAATGAGCTGAAGATGATCCAAAAGTTTCTCCTGACAAATGATACAGAATACTTGGAGAGTCAGAGTGAGGATGAGGAGCAGAGGAGCATCCAACTGGTTTTCCTGGACCTCACAGTGGCCTTCATGAGGAGAATGAATTATAAGGAGCTGGCTGACTGTCTGCAGAGCAGTAAGAGGACTTCTGTCCACATTTAACACAGACGCTAAATGACATGTGATGTTTGTCTGTTTGAAATATATTCATGTGTGAATTCTGTCAGGGAAACAGGAAGTGATGTCATCATTCAGTAACTGATCTGTGCTGTTTGTTCTTTCATGAACTCGTGCTGAAGTTTGTCGTCGTAAATTCAAATCTAACATGAAGCAGAAGTTTGAGCGTGTGTTTGAGGGGATCTCTAAAGCAGGAAAGACGACTCTTCTGAAGGAGATCTACACAGAGCTCTACATCACAGAGGGCGGGGCTTCAGAGGTCAACCAGGAACATGAGGTCAGACAGATTGAAGCAGCATCCAGGAAAACAGACACACCACAAAGAACCATCACATGTGAAGACATCTTTAAAGCCTCAGCTGACACACAGCCACCAATCAGAACAGTGCTGACAAAGGGCGTGGCCGGCATCGGGAAAACAGTCTTAACACAGAAGTGGATTCTGGACTGGGCTGAAGGACAAACCAACCAGGACTTCCACTTCATATTTCCATTAACTTTCAGAGAGCTGAATGTGCTGAAAGAGAAGAAGTTCAGCTTGGTGGAACTTGTTCATCACTTCTTTCCTGAAACCAAAGAAGCAGGAATCTGCAGCTTCCAGCACTTCCAGGTGTTGATCATCTTGGACGGTCTGGATTGTCGCCTCCCTCTGGACTTCCACAGCAATGACATCCTGACTGATGCCACAGAGTCGAGCTCAGTGGATGTTCTGCTGACAAACCTCATCAGGAGGAACCTGTTTACCTCTGCTCGCCTCTGGATCACCACACGACCTGCAGCAGCCAATCAGATCCCTCCTGAGTCTGTGGACATGGTGACAGAGGTCAGAGGCTTCACTGACCCTCAGAAGGAGGAGTACTTCAGGAAGAGATTCAGAGATGAGGAGCAGTCCAGAAGAATCATCTCCCACATGAAGACATCACGAAGCCTCCACATCATGTGTCACATCCCAGTCTTCTGCTGGATCACTGCTACAGTTCTGGAGGACGTGTTGGAAACCAGATACAGACAAAAGCTTCCAGAGACCCTGACTGAGATGTACATCTACTTCCTGGTGGTTCAGTCCAAAGTGAAGAAGGTCAAGTATGATGAAGGAGCTGAGACAGATCCACTGTGGAATCCAGAGAACAGGGAGATGATTGTGTCTCTGGGAAAACTGGCTTTTGAGCAGCTGCAGAAAGGGAACCTGATCTTCTATGAAGAGGACCTGACAGAGTATGGCATTGATATCAGAGCAGCCTCAGTGTACTCAGGAGTCTTCACACAGATCTTTAAAGAGGAGAGAGGACTCTACCAGGACAAGGTCTTTTGTTTCGTCCATCTGAGTCTTCAGGAGTTTCTGGCTGCTCTTTATGTCCATCTGACCTTCATCCAGTCTGGAGTCAACCTGCTGTTCAAAGAACAAACATCATCCAGAAGGTCTGAGATGTATGAAGAAGAATCTGATGAAGCACTTTTCTCTAAGAGTGATATGTCAGAAGATGAAGATAAACCTGAACTAACACGTCTCCATCAGAGTGCTGTGGATGAGGCCTTACAGAGTCCAAATGGACACCTGGACTTGTTCCTGCACTTCCTTCTGGGTCTTTCGCTGCAGACCAATCAGACTGTCCTACGAGGCCTGATGACACAGACAGACAGAATCTCAGAGACCAATCAGGAAACAGTCGAGTACATCAAGAAGAAGCTTAATGAGAATCTGTCTGCAGAGAGAAACATCAATCTGATCTACTGTCTGAATGAACTGAAGGATCGTTCTCTACTGGATCAGATCCAGCGGCTCCTGAACTCTGGACATCTCTCTGCAGGTGTTCTGTCTGGTTCTTATTTATCAGCTCTGGCCTTCATCTTACTGTCCTCAGATCAACATCTGGATGTGTTTGACCTGAAAAAATATCAACCTTCACATGAGGCTCTTCTGCTGCTGCTGCCAGTGATCAAAGAATCTACAAACGTTTTGTAAGTACAAAGACACTTTGACATTTGAACTCTAGGTGTAACAGATCACAGAACTCACAGATCAGATCAAGACTTAAAGTCACGGTTCTGATCGAGATTTCAAGTCGCAGTTCAGATCATTTTCATGTCACAAAAAAAAAAAGATGATGGGAAGACAAAAATAACTGATTTCTAACTGAAAGAACAATGAAAACAAGAGGCACAGTTTGTAAAGAAGAATTTGAAACCGTTTGTTACATTAAATTACAACATGAACAGTGATGGTGAATAAAAACATCATAAAAACAGACCAGAGTTTCTAACTTCAAATTCTTTTTCAACGTGAGGATGTCTCCATCATCTGGTTAGAAGGTAAAAATCAGAATAATAACTATTTCTGTCGCTCTTTCAGGATAAACACCACTCAGCAACAGTCAGGAACAGTTTTTTTTGTTTTTTTTGCTGATGACGTCACGGCTCACACTCACTGATCTGAACCATCTCAGTGAGATCAGCGCTCACATTCCATCCTCATCTTCCTGATGTTTCGGTGTTTTTTTTTTTCACATTTGGAGCTTCAGTCTGTCTGCTGCCGACCACAAGGGGGGCAGACTCTGTCTGCTTTGAACTCGCTCCGTGCACGTGAACGCACAAAAGCTTTTTCTGCTCACACTTTGATTTCACTGAAACTCAGCATTGAAATTTACTCAGTTGTTCCTTTAAAACAACTTATAGGGACAATAAATCTGTATTTCACACTATGATGGAAACTTTGGAGTTAAATCACAGTTCATATGTGAGCTGAACCGTGGGGCATCTGTGATTTGTTCCATCACTAATTTGAACCGAGACTTAATTTCTCTGATTTTAAAGTGAAAATCTTTCTTGTTTTGAATCGTCTCTGCAGGTTATCTGGCTGTAATCAGCTGAGAAGCTGTGAAGTTCTCAGCTCAGTTCTCAGCTCTCAGTCCTCCAGTCTGAGAGAACTGGACGTGAGTAACAACGATCTGCAGGATTCAGGACTGAAGCTGCTGTCTGCTGGACTGGAGAGTCCACACTGTCACCTGGAGACTCTCAGGTCAGGACTCATCCATGTGTGCAGCAGCTCCATAAATCAGAGTGAAACTGCAGCTTTGCTCCCTGTCATGTTGTTTGAGTGTTGATGGATCTCAATGTTTGGAACCACAGTCATGAGCTCATCCTGCAGCAGACATCAGTGTGTCAGTGCTTCTGCAAAGTGGGGACGTCCTGACACTGTCCTCACGTTGTGTCTGCTGGTTTGTTGTTTGCAGGCTGTCTGATCACACATGAAGGCTGTGCTTCTCTGGCCTCCAACCCCTCCCATCTGAGAGAGCTGGACCTGAGCTACAACCATCCAGGAGACTCAGTCAAGCTGCTGGATCTACTCCGGACTCTGGACTCTCTCAGGTATGGACTGGGTCTGGCGGAGGAGCTCCGTGTGGTTCCTGTGGACCTGACACACTGAGCTGACCTCAAACATCTCACACTGACAAACAGTGACTCAGCAAACTCTCTGTGCCGACTCATTGTTACTGTTTGACATAAACACATGACAGAGATCCAGCTGATGGTCAGCTGACCTCTAACATACGTTTGTGTGTGTGTCCTGCCCACGTGTTTGAGGAAATCATTTGTTAGTCGTTCACACGGTCTGGTGCAAAGACAAACAAAAAAACAGTCGTCGATCATTTTCACTGTCAGACTGTTCAGAGTCACATGTTTCAAAGAGGAACGGAGACAAAAAGCTTAATTTCTCTGAAGCTGGAGTCATCAACCTGCTCCTGGAGATCACCTGTTGCCTGCATGTTCTCCATGTGGACCTGCTGCAGCCACAGCTGATGAGTCCAGTCTGGTGTTTCCTCACAGGCGTCACATGAAAGAGCTTCAGAAAAGCTTCTTCATGGAACATCTCTGAGCTCCAACAAAACTTTGAGTTTTTAGGCTGAAGAATTCAAAGTTTGAGGTTTGTGTCTCCAAATTCCTGTAGTTTTTCAGCTTCTGGACCATTAAAGGTTCACTTGTTCTGGATGATAGAAAATCTTAAAGTACTATCAGTGGTTCTGCAGTAAATCATTATTTTCACAGCCAGTTTTCTTTGGAGATGAACACATGAACATTTTCTTGGACTTCATTTCCATCAGTCCTTCAGAAATCCAAACAGTCTGATACTGTGGAGTAAATCTGTGTGCAGCAGGCAGCTCTCAAAAGCTGAGTGACTGAGAATGAGGGAAGCCACCAAGACACCCAGACAGCTCTGAAGGACTTACAGGCTTCTGTGGCTGTGATTGGAGAAACTGTGCAGAGTGAAACATTTTTCTGAGACAGAAAATCTGATCTGGTCCGTCTGTGGACTCGTGGATGCCGCCATCTTACAAAGGGATCACTCACTAATACTGCATGCTGATTGGTCCAAATCAATATGGACATCATTCTGCACCAACTGGAATGGAAAAGCACCAAATTTAAAACAGGATTTTTAAAATAAAAACTGCAGGAAATAAATTTTTCAAACATAAAACTTAAATTTAGTCCTTGATCTTTGGAACATGCAGTTTTAGTTCTGGAGGATCTGCTCCAATATGAGGGGACATGTGACGCCTGCAGCTGATTGGCTGAACACACATGACTTAATGAGCATTGGGCGGAGCCTGGAGAGTCAGGTGACCTCCAGCAGCAGGGTTGGTGAGCCCTGATTGGTTAAATCCACTTCAACAGATTTCACCAGCATCTTCAAACCTGAAAAAGCCAAAAGTTGTTGTTTGCTGCTGATCAGCACAGTTAGAGGTGATCAATAATCAATCCATTTGGAGCGATGAGTGTGTTAGAAGAGAAGAAGTGTGTGGATGAGATCAATGTCATGTTGATGTTTCCATGATTAAAGACCATGTGTTGCTCCGCCCCCTCCTCCTTTCAGGGTGGATCCTGGTGGAGTCCGATGGCTGAGACCAGGTCTGAGGAAGTGTAAGTGTCTTTGTACTTTGATCCATCTGTTTCCATAGAAACCACCCTCTGTGACATCACTCATTCAAGTCCTACTGAGTTGTGTTGTCATGTCGATTGATAACTGTCGTGTCGATTGACAAGTGAACTGGTCGATTGATAACTGTGTGGTGTTGATTGATGAGCTGATCGATTGACAACTGTCATGTTGATTGATGAACTGATCGATTGATAACTGTGTTGTTTTGTTCCATCAGATTTCTCTGAACTCTCTCTGGATCCAAACTCAGTGAACAGAAAACTCAAACTGTCCAAAAACAACACAAAGGTGGAACATGTGGATGAGGATCAGTCATATCCTGATCATCCAGACAGATTTGACCTTTGGCCACAGGTCCTGTCTTCAACTGGTCTGACTGGTCACTCTTATTGGGAGGTCGAGTGGAGAGGAGGCGTTTATATATCAGTGACTTACAGAAGAATCAGAAGGAAAGGAGACATTTTGGACTGTGAGTTTGGACGTAATGATCAGTCCTGGACTCTGTTCTGCTGTGATGACCGTTGTTTCTCTGTTTATCACAATAACAGAGGAACAGACCTTCCTCGCTCCCCTTCGTCCTCTCACAGAGTCTCAGTGTTTGTGGACTGTCCTGCTGGGACTCTGTCCTTCTATGAAGTCTCCTCTGACTCTCTGATCCACCTCCTCACCTTCTGCTGCATGTTCACTGAACCTCTGTGTGCTGGGTTCTGGTTTGGTTCTGGTTCCTCTGTGTCTCTGTGTGGACTGTAGGAGAGAGTAGAGAGTCTGTAGAGAATCTCCTCTTGTGGACACAAACACTCGATCATGAGTGTTTGGACAGTAAATGTCCAGCTGGTTTTACTTTGACGTCTCAGTATGACGCCCTATCCAGACATCGGCGTGTTTGTGGTTCTGTGTCAGCGACTTTGTGCCTTTAAAACATACTACTAGCCTGTGCAGTGTTACTGCACAGTCCAGACCAACATCTGGACATCAGCAGAGCCCACACTGTGCCAAACCCCAGCTTGCTGGACTTGGACTTCTTCAAACAACTGAACCGAGTTAATTCCAGCCAACAAGAGACGGCAGCTCCGGATACACGTGAGCAACGAAGCAGACGAAGCTATTCACAGAACATCCGAAGAGGAGGAGAGGGAAGAGAGGCGGGCTAAATCCGAGCCTAAAGGTTAGAGCTACCACACAATAGCTTCCTAGTCTGTTACCAGCTGATATCCACTCGTAGGCTAAAGGCGGGGGCTACCAGACCGCAGCTGTCTAGTCTGTTACTTGCTGATGTCCGCTCGTAGGCTAAGGCAAGAGCAACCAGGCCACAGCTGCGTAGTCTGTTACTAGCTGATGTTTGGTCTCTTGAAAACCAGATGATGAGCTGAGAACCAGACTAACCACCAGCATGAGATCAGCTGTGCTCTTATTTTGTCTGAAACCTGCTTGGATGGATCTTGTGACTGCACTGGGGACACTGCAGGACGTCCTCAGCAGACATGAAACTGTCCACCGATGCTGCGGAGACACGTGTCTCTGCAGCGGCCTCAGTCCACAGTGTCCTCAGTCCGCTTGCTGTCTGTCCTCTGACAGTCGGCCAACATCTTTCCTAACATCAAGCCTCTGAAGACCGTTGTCTTTTGTCCACAGGTTTGTTGATGTTTCAAGGAAAGTGTGAAAGTGAAACAGCCAAAAACAAAGTCATTAACATATTTTCAGGTTCAAACTTCCGTCATGTGATTTTTCCATGTCATCAATTTTCCATTTGTTCATAGCTGTTGATCTTTTCTTCATGAGTTTTAAATACCAACAACACAGCAGAAACAACTTCAGGCTTTATTTTGTTTTTAAGAAATAAATGAATCAAACATCATGTAACTGAGACCAAAACAATGATGGACAGCAGTGAAGACAAACTGGTCTTATGCAAAGTTCTCGTGACACCCAGTGGCCAATAAGACAAACAGCAGCTTTATTGTGGGAAATGATGAAAAAAAAAAACTCTCAGCTCTCAGTCTGAAAACTTCCTGGAATTTTAAGAGTCTGAAAACTAATCATGTTTAAATAAATGACTTTGAATCACGTTAAATCTTTGAGTGTTAAATTACAGTGTCATCTGCATAAGTCTGTTTATACAAGCTGTAACAAGTCATTGTTCTAAATTCTCATGGGTCTAAATACTCAACAAGCCCAATTTGAGGTCTTCCATCTGGACACACTGAACTTTGTTTCAACAAAAAATTGCAGTTAATTTTACACAAACAATTTTTAATCTGCTGCCTTTGAGCATTTCACCAAAAATAAAATAAATAAACTGCAGGATCAGCAAAAATGTTCTTCCAAAATCCAAATGAGTGTAAATAGTTCATCCGGATTCAAATTACATCAGATTGACCCCTGAATATGTGTTTAGGTTTGATCCAGTTCCTCCACATGAGAGAGAGAGACACAATCCGGAATTCTATTCCTGACCCACCTGCAGTGGTGGCTCTAGAGGGGGTTTTGGAGGTTGCAGAACCACCTTCCCCCCCAACCTGAATCTACAACCCCTGGCAATAATTATGGAATCACCGGTTTCGGAGGATGTTCATTCAGTTGTTTAATTTTGTAGAAAAAAAGCAGATCACAGACATGACACAAAACTAGAGTCATTTCAAATGGCAACTTTCTGGCTTTAAGAAACACTATAAGGAATCAAGAAAAAAAAATTGTGGCAGTCAGTAACGGTTACTTTTTTAGACCAAGCAGAGGGAAAAAAAATATGGACTCACTGAATTCTGAGGAATAAATTATGGAATCACCCTGTAAATTTTCATCCCCAAAACTAACATCTGCATCAAATCAGATCTGCTCGCTAGTCTGCATCTAAAAAGGAGTGATCACACCTTGGAGAGCTGTTGCACCAAGTGGACTGACATGAATCATGGCTCCAACACGAGAGATGTCAATTGAAACAAAGGAGAGGATTATCAAACTCTTAAAAGAGGGTAAATCATCACGCAGTGTTGCAAAAGATATTGGTTGTTCACAGTCAGCTGTGTCTAAACTCTGGACCAAATACAAACAACATGGGAAGGTTGTTAAAGGCAAACATACTGGTAGACAAAGCGTCAAGACAGAAAACTTAAAGCAATATGTCTCAAAAATCGAAAATGCACAACAAAACAAATGAGGAACGAATGGGAGGAAACTGGAGTCAGCGTCTGTGACCGAACTGTAAGAAACCGCCTAAAGGAAATGGGATTTACATACAGAAAAGCTAAACGAAAGCCATCATTAACACCTGAACAGAAAAAAAAAGGTTACAATGGGCTAAGGAAAAGCAATCGTGGACTGTGGATGACTGAATGAAAGTCATATTCAGTGATGAATCTCGAATCTGCATTGGGCAAGGTGATGATGCTGGAACTTTTGTTTGGTGCCGTTCCAATGAGATTTATAAAGGTGACTGCCTGAAGAGAACATGTAAATTTCCACAGTCATTGATGATATGGGGCTGCATGTCAGGTAAAGGCACTGGGGAGATGGCTGTCATTACATCATCAATAAATGCACAAGTTTACATTGACATTTTGGACACTTTTCTTATCCCATCAATTGAAAGGATGTTTGGGGATGATGAAATCATTTTTCAAGATGATAATGCATCTTGCCATAGAGCGAAAACTGTGAAAACATTCCTTGCAAAAAGACACATAGGGTCAATGTCATGGCCTGCAAATAGTCCGGATCTTAATCCAATTGAAAATCTTTGGTGGAAGTTGAAGAAAATGGTCCATGACAAGGCTCCAACCTGCAAAGCTGATCTGACGACAGCAATCAGAGAAAGTTGGAGCCAGATTGATGAAGAGTACTGTTTGTCACTCATTAAGTCCATGCCTGAGAGACTGCAAGCTGTTATAAAAGCCAGAGGTGGTGCAACAAAATACTAGTGATGTGTTGGTGCGTTCTTTTGTTTTCATGATTCCATAATTTTTTCCTCAGAATTGAGTGATTCCATATTTTTTTCCCTCTGCTTGGTCTAAAAAAGTAACCGTTACTGACTGCCACAATTTTTTTTTTCCTTATAGTGTTTCTGAAAGCCAGAAAGTTCCCATTTGAAATGACTTTAGTTTTGTGTCATGTCTGTGATCTGCTTTTTTTCTACAAAATTAAACAACTGAATGATCATCCTCCGAGGCCGGTGATTCCATAATTTTTGCCAGGGGTTGTAGATCTGGCCCTGTTCTGGAGTCACAAGATGAACGAGCCAAAGAGCCGCTCCATGGTGCTGACTTATCAAATCAGATTGACTCAAAAAATACAATGGATCATCTGGACCAGCTGAAGAACCGGCTGGAGCCCTTCAACACCACAAAGTCTTCAAGAAAAGACAACTGGAACCCTTCAATACCACAAAGTCTTCAAGAAGAACCGGCTGGAACCCTTTAACATGACAAAGTCTTCAAGAAAAGCCAGCTGGAACCCTTCAACACCACAAAGTCTTCAAGAAGAACAAAGCTGGAACTCTTCAAAACCACCAAGTCTTCAAGAAGAACAAAGCTGGAACCCTTCAAAACCACCAAGTCTTCAAGAAGAACAAAACTGGAACCCTTCAAAACCACCAAGTCTTCAAGAAGAACAAAGCTGAAACCCTTCAAAACCACCAAGTCTTCAAGAAGAACCAGCTGGAACCCTTCAACACCACCAAGTCTTCAAGAATAGCCAGCTGGAACCCTTCAACACCACCAAGTCTTTACGAAGAACCAGCTGGAACCCTTCAACACCACCAAGTCTTCAAGAAAAGCCAGCTGGAACCCTTCAACACCACAAAGTCTTCAAGAAGAACCAGCTGGAACCCTTCAAAACCACCAAGTCTTCAAGAAGAACCAGCTGCAGTGGCTCTTCCTCCAGACTGAACACTGTCACCAGGACACAGGACAACATCCCTGTCCTCCTCAATAAGTGTGGATGTGATTATGGACAACAAAAACCCTTCAGTTAGACCCCCATCACACATAGTACAAATGAGGCCGAATGAAAACTCAACCTACATTCGGGAGGTGTCAGTGTGCATTTGGAAAACATCGGACAGCAGGCTCAGAGCAGTCGACACAGTTGGGCCTGATTGTGCAGCCGCCTTGAATGTTTTGCACATGTTCAAAACCCTGGTGGCTCAGTGGAGGTGGATCAACTATATCAAACGACAGTCAAAGTGCCGCCTGACTGCAGTCTGATCAGTCAGACGGCATGAAAACATCATTGTGACATCCTGATCCAGGGTTGCCAACTCTCATGTATCAGGCGTGACAGTCATGCTTTCATCATCAATCTCACGCACAAGCAAGAAATGTCAGGCCAAAATAAAAATATCTCCCGTTAATTTTCTGTTAATGATGAGACCAGACCACAGCGCATCATTTCTTAATGAAAGGAGAGAAGTTTCAGGCGCACACACAAAACAGCTGTTAACAGTGTTCTGACTGCAGGATTCTCTGATCGTTGATTTGCTGAAAAATTTGCACTTGACACATCAGCTGCGTGTGAAGAGTTCAGAGAGAATACGAGCAAAGCTTCGAAGCTTGTTTCTCAGTCGGTCACTGTTTGGATGACAAGGTAAGCCGATAAAAAGTCGAACAATTTATTAGTGAATACAAACTTAAAAAAAAAAAAAATGGGTTACTGCACACAGCACCAGCCACAGCCGGGCTGGTGCTGTACTGTTGGTGCTGGATTAGTTACTAGTACAGGTTAGTTTAAAAGACTGATCTCATCACAGGACCATGGGGCCAGAAACATGACCACACACAAAAAAATGACACTTCTACATCACTGTCAGAATTAACAACCCTCTTCATAAAGGCTTCTTCGATGATGTCATAGAGTGCGTATGGTCCTTTGAATATTGAGGATGAAGAGTGTGTTCAAGACAGAGGGAAGATTTTTGGTGTTTGTCCGTGTCCACAAAGACAAAAGAAAATCACTGCTGTTAAAGCAGCTTTCTAGAATAATGTTAAAAAAGGAAATAAAGAATTAAACGCAGTCCAACAGTTTTTATTAATATATTTTCTCACAGCAGCTCAGATCTGAAATTTATACTTAAATCAACATTTTATATTAAAAAATATCTTTGAGATATGAACAATATTGTGCTTATGATACATCATAACCAACTATTGATTAGTGCACTGTTCAGTATCAGCAAAATATTTTTTTAAATAGGATTGTAATGGAAATAACAGATACAGTGTACGAGTATTGAAATTTAAAAAAGATATTTGAAGTAATCAAATCTCATGCTGGAAATGAAAGAAATATGGTGAAAAAGACCATCAGCAGCCACAACAATTACTTTGGGTATCACACACGAAACCAAATAATAAAGTTAATGAGCAGCAAAATGATGTCAGTGATGGCGAATGATATCAGACAAGCAAAGTGCTATTTTTTCCTGCATAATTCTTGACTTCAGTCCAGATATCAGCCACACTGACCACTTATCAGTGGAGATTGGAGTGGTCTCACTGTAAGAGAAAACCTGCTTAAAGGAACATTCTCTGGGTTTTTCTGGTGGCAGATGAGTCCACAGGTGAGCACTTGACATCCCTGATTTGGAAGAAACTTGACGAGTTGACAATTCCTTTTAAGGACTGTAGAGGACAGACATAAGACAACAGGGCAACATGAGTGGAAAAACCAAGGTAGTACAAGCTACCAGGCTCCTAGAAATAAATCCTAGAGGTTTTTTGTGCCATGTGGGGCACAAACCTTAAACTTGGTTGTGCCTGATGCTGTAAAAAACTCCACCGATGGTCCACATGACTTTGGCATTTTGAAGAAGCTCTAGGCCTTGTTTTCTGCCTCCACACAGAGACAGAGCATTTTGAGAAAATCATGTGAACATTACTTTGAAGATGTGCTCTGAAACAAGGTGGGAAAGCAAAGTAAAGAAGTCTCCCAGCATGCACGTGGACACTGCATTTGGTCTCCTCAAAAAGACAGAGCATCTCTGATTACTTGAAGTAAATTCTTCAATGTTGTTGATTCTGTAATATCAGCACTTAGAGAGGTTTGCCACTGTGCAAATTGTAGGAGACAAGTCTGGTGTTCTGACTAGTTTTCAAAGTCTCTTTGATGCTGAAACAACCAAACAGTGTCAGGCTCTAAGTGCTGCTTTGGACTTTAATGGTCAGTCTGACCTGGATGGCAAAGAGCTAAAGAACCTGCCAACAAAACCAACGTCCCACTTTAAGCTGCTGTCTGTCATTTATGAAGCTGAACCCCAATTTGTGGACGGCTCTGAGAACAGCACGAACTCTACTGTAGCTGAGACAGAAAGAAGCTTCTCCAAACTCAAACTCATCAAAACAGATTTAAGGGCAACAACATCTCAAGAGCACCTTTCTGGACTTGCTGTCACAAGTATCAACCATATTCTCACTGAAAAAGTTTCATATGATGATGTTATTCATAAGTATGCAAGAAGCAAGAAAGCAAAATTTTTTAGATTTCACTGGATTTGATGAAGATTATAATGTCTGTATTTGCTACAACCCCTGGCAAAAATTATGGAATCACCGGCCTCGGAGGATGTTCATTCAGTTGTTTAATTTTGTAGAAAAAAAGCAGATCACAGACATGACACAAAACTAAAGTCATTTCAAATGGCAACTTTCTGGCTTTAAGAAACACTATAAGAAATCAAGAAAAAAAAGATTGTGGCAGTCAGTAACGGTTACTTTTTTAGACCAAGCAAAGGAAAAAAATATGGAATCACTCAATTCTGAGGAAAAAAGTATGGAATCAGCCTGTAAATTTTCATCCCCAAAACTAACACCTGCATCATATCAGATCTGCTCGTTAGTCTGCATCTAAAAAGGAGTGAGCACACCTTGGAGAGCTGTTGCACCAAGTGGACTGACATGAATCATGGCTCCAACACGAGATATGTCAATTGAAACAAAGGAGAGGATTATCAAACTCTTAAAAGAGGGTAAATCATCACGCAATGTTGCAAAAGATGTTGGTTGTTCACAGTCAGCTGTGTCTAAACTCTGGACCAAATACAAACAAGATGGGAAGGTTGTTAAAGGCAAACATACTGGTAGACCAAGGAAGACATCAAAGCGTCAAGACAGAAAACTTAAAGCAATATGTCTCAAAAATCGAAAAATGCACAACAAAAATGAGGAACGAATGGGAGGAAACTGGAGTCAACGTCTGTGACCGAACTGTAAGAAACCGCCTAAAGGAAATGGGATTTACATACAGAAATGCTAAACAAAAGCCATTATTAACACCTAAACAGAAAAAAACAAGGTTACAATGGGCTAAGGAAAAGCAATTGTGGACTGTGGATGACTGGATGAAAGTCATATTCAGTGATGAATCTCGAATCTGCATTGGGCAAGGTGATGATGCTGGAACTTTTGTTTGGTGCCTTTCCAATGAGATTTATAAAGATGACTGCCTGAAAAGAACATGTAAATTTCCACAGTCGATGATATGGGGCTGCATGTCAGGTAAAGGCACTGGGGAGATGGCTGTCATTACATCATCAATAAATGCACAAGTTTACGTTGATATTTTGGACAATTGAAAGGATGTTTGGGGATGATGAAATCATTTTTCAAGATGATAATGCATCTTGCCATAGAGCAAAAACTGAAAACATTCCTTGCAAAAAGACACATAGGGTCAATGTCATGGCATAGGGTCAATGTCAACAAGTAGATCTGATTTGATGCAGGTGTTAGTTTGGGGGATGAAAATTTACAGGGTGATTCCATACTTTTTTCCTCAGAATTGATTCCATATTTTTTTTTTCCTCTGCTTGGTCTAAAAAAGTAACCGTTACTGACTGCCACAATCTTTTTTTCTTGATTTCTTATAGTGTTTCTTAAAGCCAGAAAGTTGCCATTTGAAATGACTTAGTTTTGTGTCATGTCTGTGATCTGCTTTTTTTCTACAAAATTAAACAACTGAATGAACATCATCTGAGGCCGGTGATTCCATAATTTTTGCCAGGGGTTGTATGAGCTGTTATTAGACTAAAGACTGCATATTTTATTTGAATCAGTTTTCAGTACTTTGTGCCTTGGAGCCAGTGATGCTGTGGACTGGAAGGAAGAATAACTCCAACGTTAGGCACACAGGTTTTCTGCAAACTCGGCAGAGTAGGAGGTTCACTTACAAAACTTAGTGAAACTGATTATAAAAACACAAACAATTGATAAAACATTCAAGATAAGTCAGTAGTCCCCATCTGCAGGTGGCCTCTCTGAACACCAGAGGGAACCATCACACCACCAACTCCATGAGCAGGCATCAGCCTAATCTCCAAGCTGAACGACAAATCCAGACAGGTAGCAGCAGACATCAGGGCGGAGCAATGGTCTCAACTCCAGGCAAAACAGCAGAGGCGTCTGCAGGGCTCACTCCTCACCACCAAGAACCTGGAACTTCAATAGCACAATCATAAGTGACGCACAAATATTTGGAGGTGGAAACCAAGCCACCCACACATACCACTCCATCGGTCCCAGCCAACACAGCACCGGAGCATCCAACAGCCAGCAACCACCCGTGCTGAGCAGTGCATAACCAGCGACGACTCCCATGGAGATCTCTATGAACAAAACCATTCACATAAGCACTTTAACAGTGCACACTTCAACACACACACAGCCGTGGCCGGCACCTACCTGCCTTTACAGGAACACGGAAGTGGAACCATCAAACAGACACCTGCAGCAAACCTCGACAAGCGAGAGAAAGAAGAGCTCTTTGCCCCTTTTATGAGAACACCCTCCTACACTGATGGGCTGAAATCCAACAACCAGCTGAAGATAATTAAGCTCAATCATACTGCTGCACAAGCAATAGTGCACAATCCCAAGCACAATGACAAAACTGGTAAACCTAATTTTTCAAACTATAATGGGTAAATATATTCTTTTTAAAGAGCCTTTTAAAGCCAACAAAGGTACCAAGTAATTTAATATTATTAGGACAATTATTCCAAATATTTATATCTTTGATGGAAACACAGTGACTTTTTACAGTAGTACAGATCTTTAATTTTTCAAATAATAATATTCCTCTCAAACTGTAGCTGGAGTCCCTCATTTTAAACAGATCCTGGACATGTTGAGGCAAAAGTTTGTTTTTAACTTTATACATAATTTGTATTGTGATATAATCAACCAGGTCTCAGAACTGTACTGTATGATTTGTGACTCTTTCACAGGTGCATCAGTTACCCATGATGTCGTGGGCACGAGCGCGCACCAGAACCATGAATGTGTGTTTAATGTTTTAGCTGCATTAAAGGTCTGTAAGTGCAGCAGGAGGAGGACAGAGTGAGTCTTCACTGTGTGCAGACAGACACAGACCTCAGAGTCTGACAGCATCCTGAGGAGCCTCGAACACATCCTGAAGGAAAACCACACACACACACACACACACACACACACACACACACACACACACACACACACACACACACACACACACACACACACACACACACACACACACACACACACACACACACACACACACACACAGAGGCAGGCTTTATCTCCACAAACACACTCACACATGGAAACAGATTGTTCAGACTGTGATGTTGTGTAACAAACTGCACACTTTGACAGTGAAGCTGAAAAGGAATTTAAACATTGCGTTCTGATCTCGTCCTGGAATTTAAAGGCTGTTGTTCTTGTGTGTATCTGATTGTTGGACTTTCTCTCTAACTGGTTTGACGGGTTTGTCAGAGACATCATGTTTTTACTGGAAATCTTTCTCTCTGTCTTACTTTGGTTCCTGGGTTTGAGGTGGAGGGATATTTTGTCTTTGTTTGTTTTTTTTTTATTCTCTTTTGGACTGTTGTCTGTGTTTTTGCCTCTTCTGTTGGCTGCTGATAATCAGGTAAATATTGACTTTTACTTTCAGATGATGTCACAGTGTTGGTGTGTAGTTTGTTTCCTCCATCTGATACTGGTGGTATTTTGGATTGTTCCTGATGGTGGAAGAGGTTCAACCAGCAGATCACATGTTGTTATTAACTGGATGAATCAGGCAGTAATGGATTTTGTTTGAAATCAGATATGAAGATGAATATTTTCACTCAGGTTTCACTGGTCTTCAGTCAGAACACTTGTCTGGTCTCCCTCCATTTGTTCCACTGAGCTGTTGGAGAATGAACTGTGGAGATTTTTGAGCAGGTTTAAAACTGATCTTTTTAAATGTTCATCTGAAGCTCTTCCTGTCTTTGTGGAGGCAGCAGTTGATTGTTGGACTCTCTGACAGTGGGCGTGTCCACAGAGTGAAACACGATGATGGTTTTTACGTGGGCTGCGTTCAGCCTGACATAACGCAGGAAAACCTTTCCAGTCTTCCACTGCTTTGATTGGTGATTCCCACCAATCAAAGCAGTGGATATTGCAAATGTCCATATGTAATAAATTTTTGAGTATTTACATAGAATATTTGTTTTTTGAAAAAGTTAATGCTTTTTGGTATGAAGAATTTCGTATATGAAAACTGAAAAATGCGTGAACGCCTCTGGAAAGAATGTTGTCTTGAAGGCAACATATGTTGTTCAAAAATCATAATGTACTTAATGTATCCTTCATTTTTTGTGAACTTTCCACGAAGCTGCCATTTGACTCTTTCTGACAGAGAACTCAAGATCTCTGTTATAAAAACTGTTATAAACTTTAAAAGAGATAAGTCGTTATAAGCCTTAGAGGCATTAAATTATGATCTTAAAAATCAAAATTGGGAAGAGGTTTATGTCGGTGACGTTAATGTAGCATATAGTTCATTCATGAAAATACTGATGAAATCATATAATAAAAATTGTAAATTAATAAAAACTAGTAAGAAAAGAGTAAATAAACCATGGCTGACCAAGTGAATAAAAAACGCTTGTGTAAAGAAAAACTATTTATATAAGTGCTTTTTAAAAATGTAAACAAAGGAAACAGAACACAGATACAAAAAATATAAAAATGAACTATTGACAATAATTAGGAAACAAAAAAAAAAGATTATTATAGTGAACAATTGAATAAGAGTAAAGATAATATAAGGGCAACATGGGGAATTATAAAAAGTGTGATGGAAATTGATGGAGTGAAATCAACTTTTCCGAATTACCTTGTCAAGGAAAATAAAGAGATAAATGATATAAAATAAGTTGTAAATGAGTTTGATTATTTCTCAAAGGTGGGATCAAATCTGGTGGGAAATAAACCAATAGTAGAAGATAAATTAAATACAATTGTAAATATGGTCAATAGTATTTTCCTTGACAATGTGGAGAAAGATGAAATAAGGAATATTGTAAAAAACTGTGTAAGCAAAAGATCAACTGACTATGAAGATTTAGACATGATGACTGTAAAAAGTATAATAGAAACCGTTATTGAACCATTCACTTACATTTGTAATCTGTCTCTGTCAACAGGAATTTTCCCAGACGAAATGAAAATTGCCAAGGTAGTCCCATTATATAAAAATGGAGACAAACATAACATTTCAAATTACAGGCCAGTGTCATTGCTTCCACAGTTTTCTAAAATTATGGTAAAGGTTTTTGTGACAAGGTTGGATAAATTCATTGAGAAACATCATATTTTAACTAATGCTCAGTATGGATTTAGAACAAAACATTCGACACCTATGGCAATTATGGAATTAACAGAGAAAATATCAACAGCAATAGATAATAAGGATTATATGGTAAGTGTTTTTATTGACTTGAAAAAAGCTTTTGATGTTATCGATCATTCAAGATTGCTTCACAAGTTAAAAACAATATGGAATAAGAGGGATTGCACATCAGTGGGTAAAAAGCTACTTAGAAAATAGAAAACTGTTCAGATAAATAATACTAAATCAGAATTGTGTAATATTATGTGTGGAGTACCACAAGGGTGGGTACTTGGACCCAAACTGTTTATTTTGTATATCAATGATTTTGTGAATATATCTAATGTACTTGGTAGCATTTTATTTGCTGACGATACAACATTATTTTACTCTGGATCAGATATACAGGAAGTAGCACAAGTGATAAATACAGAGTTGGAAAAAGTGAAATATTGGTTTGATATAAACAGATTGTCACTTAATCTTAATAAAACAAATTTCATATTGTTTAATGACAGAGTTAAAAAAAATGATGTCATTAAAAATAGATGGAATGGACATTCAAAGGGTAAAAGAAATGAAAGTTTTAGGAGTTATAATTGATGAAGATTTTACATGGAAGTCACACATAAATTACATAAAAGGAAAGATAGCGAAAGCCATTGCTGTTTTGCATAAAGTTAAATATTCATTAAATAGTTATGGATTATTAACATTGTACAATTCATTGATTGTTCCATATTTGACTTATTGTGTAGAAATCTGGGGATCAACATGTACAACTTATACACAACTTTTGTTTATTTTGCAGAAAAGAGCTTTAAAAGTGATTGGCAACAGTGGATTTAGAGATCCATCTAATCCATTGTTCATTAAGTATAGGGTACTTAAATTTCATGATTTAGTTGATTTGAAATTACTACAAATAATGTACCAAGCGAATAACAATACCTTACCAATAAACATTCAAAATATGTTTGAAAAAAGAGTAAGTAGTTATAATTTGAAGGGCATAAAAGTCTTTAAAAAACCAAGATTCAGAACCAAGATAAAGGAACGGAGTATTGCAGTGAATGGTGTAAAATTATGGAACAACCTCAACAAAGAAATCAAAGAATCAAGGTCGCTTTGTTGTGTGGGCCGCTGAAGAGGATGTACTGCTGGCCCACCACCACCAGATGGCGCCCTGCTTGGAGTGCGGGCTTCAAGCACGAGAGGGCGCCGGAGCCACTGGGAGTGACAGCTGTCACTCATCCTCAGCACCAGCTGTCACTCATTCATCATCATCACCATCACCATAAAGGCCGGACTGCAACTCCACCTCCTCGCCGAGAAATCAGCTACCATTCAGGTAACTTTCTCTGCTGACTCAAAACATTGAGTAATAATCTGTACTTCTTTGCAGCCGTTTTCCTGTGGTGTGTCCTTATCTGTGGAATTGGCATTTGGTGTGATCAGCGACGGCTTCGCTTCACACTCCAACCAGATAAGTGGTTAGACAGGAGCTGCACGAGTGTGTGATTGGAGGTGGAGGTTCTCCCTCCTTTACTGAACACTGACTGTGGGATTACTGAGTGTGCGAACTCACACTCATCAGGACTGTCTCTGTTTTCTGCCAGCAGTACCGGGTCTGACTGCTGAAGACAGTGGCCACCTGGGGCGCAGGGCTTGGCGGCTCCAGTGTTCTTCAGCTCCGTTGGTGGTGGAAGCTGTGTGGGGATCCAGCTCTTCTCTCGCCAGGCGTCTTCTATCGTCGAGCCTGCCCACACGTCACCTGGTGTATGATTGACAGTCCACCATATTGTTACTGTCTGTACGTCGTTGTGCGATTCACAACATTAAATTGTTACTTTTGGCTTATCCATTGTCCGTTCATTACCGCCCCCTGTTGTGGGTCCGTGTCACGACACTTTCACAACAGGATTTCTCGGCCAGCGTCATGGATCCCGAGGGGCGTCAACCATCGCTTGAACAGCCAATGGAAGAGCGAGGTGCACAGGCGCCAGCAGGAGGCGTGTTGGGTGAGCTGCAGCACATCTTAACCGCCGTTACAGCTCGGTTGGACTTAGTTACCAAGCAGAGCAGTGTTCTCAATCGTAGGATGGAGGCTCTCACCACCCAGGTGGAAGCGCGTGCTCAGGGCGCTGCTGCAGCACCTCCTCCTGCTGACCGTGTGCCAGAAACAGACATTCCGCTGGTCGTTCAACGAACCCCCCCACCGTCCCCTGAAGTATACATAAGCCCTCCGGAGCTGTACGGGGGCTGTGTGGAGACGTGCGCGGACTTCTTGATGCAGTGCTCGCTCGTCTTTTCACAGCGTCCCGTCATGTACGCGTCAGACGCTAGCCGGGTGGCTTACGTTATAAATTTGCTTCGAGGAGAGGCACACGCCTGGGCTACGGCGCTTTGGGAGCAGAATTCACGCCTCCTAACGGTTTATACTGAGTTTGTGAGGGAGTTCCGACAGGTGTTCGACCACCCTCATAGAGGCGAGACCGCTTCAAGTGTGCTGCTGTCGATACGGCAGGGTCGTCGGAGCGCAGCAAAGTATGCAGTCGACTTCCGCATCGCGGCAGCGCGAGCTGGCTGGAATGCTGTTGCGCTCCGCGCCGCCTTTGTAAACGGACTGTCTCTGGTCCTTAAGGAGCACCTGGTGGTGAAGGACGAGCCGCGGGATTTAGATGGGCTTATCGACCTGGTTATACGGTTAGACAACCGATTAACGGAACACAGACGGCAGCGAGACAAGGGGCGTGGTCAGGTACAAGCCGTCCCTCTTCCTCCCGGGTCTGAAAGGAAGCCGACTTCCCCACGCTCCACTGCCAGGGCTCTCCACGTGACAACAGCTCCCCCTGCTGACGTTGCTATGGAAACGAGCAGGGCCAAAAAACGATCAGATCAGAGACAAAGGAGGCTGATCCGTGGAGAGTGTTTTCTCTGCAGCTCTACCGAGCACACACAGAGAGAATGCCCCAAACGGTCAAAACAGCAGCACTCGTCCTTAGAGACTGGGCTAAGGGTGGGTCACAACACCCACGTGGGGAAACCCCGACGATCTGCACGAATCCCAGTCACGATCCTGAGTGGGGATCTAACCCTTCACGCCCCAGCACTGGTGGACACGGGGTCGGAGGGGAATCTGCTGGATAGCAGATGGGCAAAGGAGGTTGGGCTCCCTCTAGTGGCCTTACCGTCACCATTGTCGGTGCGGGCACTAGATGGCACCCTTCTTCCACTAATCACACACCAGATACAGCCAGTGACATTGGTGGTGTCTGGGAATCACAGGGAGGAGATTGTGTTTTATGTAACACCTTCTACCTCCCGAGTGATTTTGGGTTTTCCATGGGTGTTGAAACACAATCCCCGGATTGATTGGCCGTCTGGGGTTGTGGTTCAGTGGAGCGAAACCTGCCACCAGGAGTGTTTAGGATCCTCGGTTCCACCCGGTGTGACAGCTAAGGAGGAGGTTTTAGTCCCCCCCAATCTGGCGGCGGTGCCGGCTGAGTACCACAACCTTGCTGATGTCTTCAGCAAGGATCTAGCACTCACGCTGCCCCCGCACCGTCCGTACGATTGTGCCATTGATTTGATACCGGGCGCTGAGTACCCGTCCAGCAGGCTGTACAACCTCTCACGTCCGGAACGCGAATCAATGGAGACCTACATCCGGGACTCGTTAGCTGCCGGGTTGATCCGGAACGCCACCTCCCCGATGGGTGCTGGTTTCTTTTTTGTGGGCAAGAAGGACGGCGGACTCCGTCCATGCATTGATTACAGAGGGCTGAACGAGATCACGGTTCGCAACCGATACCCGTTACCTATGTTGGATTCAGTGTTCCCGCCCCTGCATGAAGCCCAAATTTTCACGAAATTGGATCTTAGGAATGCTTATCACCTGGTTCGGATCCGGGAGGGAGACGAGTGGAAGACGGCATTTAACACCCCGTTAGGTCACTTTGAGTACCTGGTCATGCCGTTTTGCCTCACCAATGCGCCCGTGACGTTCCAAGCGTTGGTTAATGACGTCTTGCGGGACTTCCTGCATCGATTTGTCTTCATATATCTAGACGATATACTCATCTTTTCTCCGGATCCTGAGACCCATGTCAAGCATGTACGTCAGGTCCTACAGCGGTTGTTGGAGAACCGGCTGTTTGTGAAGGGCGAGAAGTGTGAGTTCCACCGTACTTCTTTGTCCTTCTTGGGGTTCATAATCTCCTCCAACTCCGTCGCCCCTGATCCGGCCAAGGTTGCGGCGGTGAGAGATTGGCCCCAACCAACGAACCGTAGGAAACTACAACAGTTCCTCGGTTTTGCAAATTTCTACCGGAGGTTCATCAAGGGCTACAGTCAGGTAGTTAGCCCCCTGACAGCCCTGACCTCCACAAAAGTCCCCTTGACCTGGTCGGATCGGTGCGAAGCCGCGTTTAGGGAGTTGAAACGCCGGTTCTCGACTGCACCGGTTCTGGTGCAGCCCGATCCCAAGCGCCAGTTTGTTGTTGAAGTGGATGCCTCTGACTCAGGGATAGGAGCCGTGCTATCCCAGAGCGGGGAGTCCGATAAGGTTCTCCGTCCATGTGCCTACTTTTCCCGCAGGTTGACCCCAGCTGAACGGAACTATGACGTCGGCAATCGGGAACTTCTTGCGGTGAAGGAGGCTCTTGAGGAGTGGAGACACCTGTTGGAGGGAGCATCGGTACCATTAACGGTTTTCACGGACCATCGGAACCTGGAGTACATCCGGACCGCGAAGCGTCTGAACCCCAGGCAAGCCCGCTGGTCGCTGTTCTTCGAGCGTTTTGACTTCCGGATCACCTACTGCCCCGGGACTAAGAGCCAACGATCTGACGCCCTGTCCCGGGTGCATGAAGAGGAGGTCAAGACCGAGCTGTCAGACCCCCCTGAAACCATCATCCCCGAGTCCACTGTCGTGGCCACCCTTACCTGGGACGTGGAGAAGACCGTCCAGGAGGCCCTGACACGGAGCCCGGACCCAGGGACAGGTCCGAAGGACAAACTGTACGTCCCATCAGAGGCCAGGGCTGCGGTCCTTGACTTCTGTCACGGTTCCAAGCTCTCCTGTCACCCAGGGGTGCGAAGGACCGTGGCAGTGGTCCGGCAGCGCTTCTGGTGGGCATCTATGGAAGCCGACGTCCGGGAGTATGTCCAGGCCTGCACCACCTGTGCCAGGGGCAAAGCCGACCATCACAAGGCCCAAGGCCTCCTCCAGCCTCTGCCTGTGCCTCGTCGCCCCTGGTCTCATATCGGCCTGGACTTTGTCACGGGCCTCCCGCCGTCCCAGGGCAACACCACCATCTTAACGATAGTGGACCGGTTGTCCAAGGCGGCCCACTTCGTGGCCCTCCCGAAGCTCCCAACGGCCCAGGAGACTGCAGACCTCCTGGTCCACCACGTCGTGCGTCTGCATGGGATTCCAGCAGACATTGTCTCAGATTGTGGTCCTCAGTTCTCCTCCCAGGTCTGGAGGAGTTTCTGCAGGGAACTGGGGGCCACCGTCAGTCTCTCGTCTGGGTACCACCCCCAGACGAAAGGGCAGGCAGAGCGGACGAACCAGGAACTGGAGCAGGCCCTCCGCTGCGTGACCTCCACGCACCCGACGGCCTGGAGTGACCATCTGGCCTGGATCGAGTACGCTCATAATAGCCAAGTTTCATCTGCCACCGGCCTCTCCCCGGTTGAGGTGTGTTTGGGGTACCAGCCCCCATTGTTTCCACTAGTGGAGGGAGAGGTCGGAGTGCCCTCAGTCCAGGCTCTGAGGAAGTGCCGTCGGGTGTGGCGTACCGCCCGCTCTGCCCTGCTCAGAGCCCGGACGAGGGCTAAGGCCCATGCAGACCACCGGCGTTCCCCGGCCCCTGCATACCAGCCCGGGCAGGCGGTTTGGTTATCCACAAAGGACATACCTCTGCAAACGGAATCCCAAAAGCTGAAGGTCAGATTTATAGGACCCTTCACCATCGTGAAGGTCCTCAGTCCAGCCGCAGTACATCCGGTATTCCATGTCTCCAGACTCAAACCCTGCCACACCTCTCCCCTCTGTGCCCCTGGACCGGCGCCGCCGCCTGCCCGGATCATCGACGGGGAGCCGGCTTGGACTGTGCGCCGACTCCTGGACGTTCGTCGAAAGGGCCGGGGGTTCCAGTATTTGGTGGACTGGGAAGGATATGGACCCGAAGAACGCTCCTGGGTGAAGAGGAGCTTCATCCTGGACCCGGCCCTCCTGGCCGAATTCTACGCCCGGCACCCGGACAAGCCTGGTCGGGCGCCAGGAGGCGCCCGTTGAGGGGGTGTCCTGTTGTGTGGGCCGCTGAAGAGGAGGTACTGCTGGCCCACCACCACCAGATGGCGCCCTGCTTGGAGTGCGGGCTTCAAGCACGAGAGGGCGCCGGAGCCACTGGGAGTGACAGCTGTCACTCATCCTCAGCACCAGCTGTCACTCATTCATCATCATCACCATCACCATAAAGGCCGGACTGCAACTCCACCTCCTCGCCGAGAAATCAGCTACCATTCAGGTAACTTTCTCTGCTGACTCAAAACATTGAGTAATAATCTGTACTTCTTTGCAGCCGGTATCCTGTGGTGTTCTGCCTTATCTGTGGGATTGGCGTTTGGTGTGATCAGCGACGGCTTCGCTTCACACTCCAACCAGATAAGTGGTTAGACAGGAGCTGCACGAGTGTGTGATTGGAGGTGGAGGTTCTCCCTCCCTTACTGAACACTGACTGTGGGATTACTGAGTGTGCGAACTCACACTCATCAGGACTGTCTCTGTTTTCTGCCAGCAGTACCGGGTCTGACTGCTGAAGACAGCGGCCACCTGGGGCGCAGGGCTTGGCGGCTCCGGTGTTCTTCAGCTCCGTTGGTGGTGGAAGCTGTGTGGGGATCCTGCTCTTCTCTCGCCAGGCGTCTTCTATCGTCGAGCCTGCCCACACGTCACCTGGTGTATGATTGACAGTCCACCATATTGTTATTGTCTGTATGTCGTTGTGCGATTCACAACATTAAATTGTTACTTTTGGCTTATCCATTGTCCGTTCATTAACGCCCCCTGTTGTGGGTCCGTGTCACGACACTTTCACAACACGCTTAAATTATTTTAAAAAACATATTAAACTTGATGTATTTCGTAAGTATGAAACTATGAAATAAGTCAGTGGGCTGTGACAAAGCCAAAAATGTAATCTGTTAATAATGTTTAGAATGTCTGAAGTTTAAAATGTAATCTATTAGGAATGTAGTCTTTTAAATAATGGTTAAAATTAGGAAAGAAGTCGGTGGCATGTGACAAAGTCATAGAAATGCAATGATGTCGATTGATGATGCTTTGCAAGATTGGATTGTAAAAAAGGAGCAGAATATATGACTTGTTCTTCCAAACTGCTCCTTTTCGTTCAATGGCTTGTAATGTTTTGTTAATTTTGCTTTTCTGTTTTTCTTTTAAATGAATGAAATAAATCCTCAATAAAAAAAAAAAAAAATAAAATAATGTCCTCTACTTGGTCTACAAGACTCCGTGTCTCGATACTAATCCATGGCTTCTTATCCTTCCTCGATGTAGCCAGGACGGATTCTGCAGCTTCTGTATCTGGCGTTCTAATTACCTGAACCTGCTGGTTCCACTTCGTTGTGACATACGCCTGATTTATAATTTATAAAACTAATATTCAAGTACTAAACTATCCAGAGTTTTTGGAAAAACTGTCCCGTTAACTCTACTAAAATCAGTCATGAGCTGGGGAAAATACACAAAACTAAAAAGGAGCATTTCAAAGTTTTTGAAGTTTACTTAAATTTATCTTTAAGAAATCAAAAGATGTGATACAGTAACTGGAGGAGATTACATAGTGAATGAGTGTGCATGAAGGAGACTATTGTGGGAAACAGTTACAAGTGAGGGAAGCTCCAAGACAACCACAACAACAGGGAGGGGGGAAAAGGTGGAGGCAATTACACTGTACTATATTCTGTTGAATAACTCTGTTACGTTTAAAAATGATAATACATGCCTCCAAGATGGTGGTATAGGTGTAGAAAAAGAAAGTAATCCCTTGAGTGTTAAACTGTTCTGTTACTGTCTAATAGAATTCTTCTTTGTCTGTTATATTCTTGTCACTCCAATAACACGTGCTCAGCCGTCTCTTCTGCGGCATCTCAAAAACTGACCGGTTTCATGTTTTCTAATGATGCTGAGAGTTTGATTTAAACCTGTGTGATCTATACGTAGTCGTGTGATTACTTCTCCATCTCTCCTGTCTCCTTGATCCAACCTTTTAAACTTAAAAATTTTCGACACACACACACACACACACACACACACACACACACACACACACACACACACACACACACACACACACACACACACACACACTGTTTGTGTTGAGAAACCATGTTTCTGCTCTGCTCCTGAAAAAAGTTCAGGCATTTTCAACACAGAAAAAGAAACCATTTGGCTGTTATCCTCTTTGAAACATATTGCCATGAAAGAGAAATCTGAGGATTCAGACACAAGTGCACACACACACACACACACACACACACACACACACACACACACACACACACACACACACACACACACACACACACACACACACACACACACACACACACACACAATGTTTTTGTTGAGAAACCACGTTTCTGCTCTGCTCCTGAAAAAAGTTCAGACAAATTTCAAAACAGAAAAAGAAACCATTTGGCTGTTATCCTATTTGAAAAATATTGCCATGAAAGAGAAATTTGAGGATGCAAACACAGCCACACAGGCACGCATGCCCACAGATACAGACAGACAGACATACATACACACGCACACCTTGTGTGCGTGTGGCAAAAATGACAAAAAAATTACCTCAAAATCGAAACTTCAAATCCCCCAAACCCACTTCCAAAATATTGAATTTTGGATCCAGCCGGATGACTTTGCAAAGTTTGGTGACTTTTTGAGCATGGGAAAAGGCAGAAATTGGGGCTTGAAAGGTGTGAATAATAATAATAATAATAATAATAATAATAATAATAAACAGCGCAATTACAATACGGTCCTCATAGGGTCCTCGGGCCCTAATTATAAATAATAATAATAATAATAATATACATCGCGACTTTGTCCTACTCAGGCACTAATAATAAATTATAAATAATAATTAACAGTGTAATTGCAATCAGGTCCTCATAGGACTGTTGCCTTGCTCTGTTATGATACAAATCAGTGCGTTTTATCCCACCTGTGTTCATTATTCATTGATCCAAATCACAGACACATGTGCCTATAAACCTAATAAATGACAGAACATGCAGGGAAATGGGCCAGGCAGTTACTTCATGATTATTTACTAGAGACACCATTCAACTGCCATTCACCAACCAGATCCATGTTTCATTTTGTTTTATTCTTCACAAAAAAATTATTTCATACTCTCAGAAATACAAACGTAGTGTGCAAGATTTACAGAGATCTGCAAAGCGAAACAGTGATCAGCTGATTCTATGTTTATGAATCGACATTGCCTGGGTCGGCAGTGGGTCGAGTCGGGCAAAACCTGAATTTTCAGTTCGTGTGCAACATAAGCTTCAGTTTTTCTTCCTTGGATACAAATACCATGAAAATTCAGTAAGGTATATCTTATATATTATTTCCAATTCTAAGGTGGAACTATGCTAGTATACTAAGGTATATCTAAATATCTAAAAAGGAGGACTTGTTGGGAAAGTGTAGGAACACGGACCCACAACAGGGGGCGCAAATGAACGGACAATGGAGTAAGTCAAATAACAACGCTTTACTGTTGTGAATGTGCACAACGAATACGACCAATCACAGAAATGGACAACAATCAATTCACAAAAGTGTCGTGTGGGCAGGCTCGAAGGTAGGAGACGCCTCTCCAAGGTAAGACCGGAACCACACGGCTTCCTCCGCCACAGAACCCCGGGAATACTGGAGCCGCCAAGTCCCGAACTCCCAGGTGGCCACTGCCTCAGCGTGTCGGACCTGGTACTGCTGGCGAGGAAACAAAGTACAGTCAGATGGGGGCGCGTTTGCACCCAGGACTCCGAACAGCAGGAAAGTTACCTCCACCTCTCGTTGGAACAGTAATCCAAATAACTAGCTCAATCCAAAAAGATACACTCTGTTAGCTTCAATACGTTACCTCTCCGGTAAAAACGATATCTCGGCAATGAGGTGGAGATGCCGTCCTGCTGATATACCCCACTGATGATTGCCGTCAGCTGTCTCCGGTGATGGGTGACAGCTGTCACCGAGGCTGCTCCCGTGAGGCGGCGGCGCCCTCTGGTGCCTGGAGCCCGCACTCCAGGCAGGGCACCCTCTGGTGGTGGTGGGCCAGCAGTACCTCCTCTTCAGCGGCCCACACAACAGGACCCCCCCCTCAACGGGTGCCTCCTGGCGCCCGACTGGGCTTGTCCGGGTGGCGACGGTAGAAGTCGGCCAGGAGGGCCGGGTCCAGGATGAAGCTCCTCTTCACCCAGGAGCGTTCTTCAGGGCCGTACCCCTCCCAGTCCACCAGATATTGAAAGCCCCGGCCCATCCGTCGGACGTCCAACAACCGGCGCACTGTCCAAGCCGGCTCGCCATCGATGATCCGGGCAGGAGGTGGCGCCGGACCGGGTGTACAGAGGGGCGAGGTGTGATGGGGCTTGATTTTTGACACATGAAATGCTGGATGGATCCGCAGTGAGGCTGGAAGCCGAAGCCTCACTGCGGCGGGATTGATGACCTTGAGAATCTTAAACGGACCAGGAGGTCCGCTGTCTCCTGGGCCGTTGGGAGCTTCGGGAGGGCCACGAAGTGGGCCACCTTGGAGAATCGGTCCACTATCGTGAGGATGACGGTGTTTCCCTGGGACGGCGGGAGGCCCGTGACAAAATCCAGGCCGATGTGGGACCAGGGGCGATGAGGCACGGGCAGCGGCTGTAGCAGTCCCGGAGCCTTGCGATGGTCGGCCTTGCCCCTGGCGCAGGTGGTACAGGCCTGGATATAGTCCCGGACGTCGGCCTCCAGGGACGCCCACCAGAAGCGCTGCCGGACAACTGCCACGGTTCTTCACACCCCTGGATGACAGGAGAGCTTAGAGCCGTGACAGAAGTCCAGGACTGCAGCCCTTGCCTCTGGTGGGACGTAAAGTCTGTTCTTTGGTCCAGTCCCGGGGTCCGGGCTTCGTGCCAGGGCCTCCCGGACGGTTCTCTCTACGTCCCAGGGGAGGGTAGCCACGATAGTGGACTCCGGGATGATGGGTTCCGGTGGATCCGACAACTCCGTTTTGACCTCGTCTTCGTGTACCCGGGACAAGGCATCCGATTTCTGGTTCTTGGTCCCGGGCCGGTAGGTGATGCGGAAGTCAAAACGGCTGAAGAACAGTGACCAGCGGGCTTGCCTGGGATTCAGCCGCTTGGCGGTCCTGATATATTCCAGGTTCCGGGGTCAGTGAAAACCGTGAATGGCACGGACGTTCCCTCCAACAGATGTCTCCACTCTTCAAGAGCCTCTTTCACCGCAAGGAGTTCTCGGTTGCCGACGTCATAGTTCCGTTCAGCCGGGGTCAACCTGCGGGAAAAATAGGCACACGGATGAAGGACCTTATCGGTCTTCCCACTCTGGGACAGCACAGCTCCTATCCCTGAGTCCGAGGCGTCCACTTCAACCACTAACTGGCGACTAGGATCGGGCTGCACCAGAACGGGTGCAGACGAGAAGCGCCGTTTCAACTCCTTGAACGCGGCACCGCAACGATCCGACCAGGTGAAGGGGACTTTTGGTGAGGTCAGGGCTGTCAGGGGGCTAACAACCTGACTGTAGCCCTTAATGAACCTCCTGTAGAAATTCGCAAAGCCGAGGAACTGTTGCAGCTTCCTACGGCTTGTGGGTTGGGGCCAGTCTCTCACCGCCGCAACCTTGGTCGGATCAGGAGCGACGGAGTTGGGGGAGATGATGAACCCCAGGAAGGACAAAGAGGTGTGGTGAAACTCACACTTCTCGCCCTTAACAAACAGCCGGTTCTCCAATAACCGCTGCAGGACCTGACGTACATGTCGGACATGGGTCTCAGGATCCGGAGAAAAGATGAGTATGTCGTCTAAATATACGAAGACAAATCGGTGCAGGAAGTCCCGCAAGACATCATTAACCAATGCTTGGAACGTCGCGGGAGCATTTGTAAGACCGAACGGCATGACCAGGTACTCAAAATGACCTAACGGGGTGTTAAATGCCGTTTTCCACTCGTCTCCCTTCCGGATCCGAACCAGGTGATACGCATTCCTAAGATCAAGCTTGGTGAATATCTTGGCTCCATGCAGGGGCGTGAACACCGAATCCAACAAGGGTAAGGGGTATCGGTTACGAACCGTGATTTCGTTCAGCCCCCTGTAATCTATGCATGGACGTAATCCGCCATCCTTTTTCCCCACAAAAAAGAAACCCGCACCCATCGGGGAGGTGGAATTCCGGATCAACCCGGCAGCCAAAGAGTCCCGGATGTAGGTCTCCATTGATTCGCGTTCAGGTCGTGAGAGGTTGTACAGCCTACTGGACGGGAACTCAACGCCTGGAACCAAATCAATGGCACAATCATACGGGCGGTGCGGGGGAAGGGTGAGTGCCAGATCCTTGCTGAACACGTCTGCAAGGTCATGGTACTGCACCGGCACCGTCCCTAGATTGGGCGGGGCTCTGACCTCCTCCCTGGCCTGGGAACCGGGAGGAACCGAGGAACCTAAACATACCCGATGGCAGGTCTCGCTCCACTGAACCACTACCCCGGACGGCCAATCGATCCGGGGATTGTGTTTCAACATCCAGGGAAAACCTAAAATCACACGGGAGGTGGCCGGAGTCACGAAAAACTCGATTTCCTCCCGGTGATTCCCCGACACCACCAGAGTTACTGGTGGTGTCTTGTGAGTGATTGGAGGGAGTAGGGAGCCATCTAGCGCCCGTACCTGCACAGGCGAGGTAAGCGCCACCAGAGGGAGCCCTATCTCCCTAGCCCATTTGCTATCTAGCAAATTCCCTTCTGAGCCCGTGTCCACCAGTGCTGGGGCCTTCAGGGTTAAATCCTCATAAAGGATTGTAACTGGGAGTCGTGTGGCGATGTGGGTGTGTCCCACGTGAACGTCTCGGCCCACCCCTAGCCCAGTTTCTAGGGGCGGGCGTTGGTGTTTAACCGCTCGGGGCAGTCCCTTACTTGATGCTCAATCGAGCCACAAACAAAACACGCCCCGCGGGCCAGCCTCCTTTGTGTGACCGGTGCCCTAAATGTTGCCCTACTCGTGTCCATAGCTTCGTCAGCAGGGGGGGCTGTAACCGCACGGAGCGCAGGGGCCGTGGAGCGTGGGGAGGGCGGAACGCGGTCGGAACCGGAAGGGAGAGGGACGACGCGTGCCTGGCCACGCCCTTCGTCTCGTTCCCGACGGCGCTCATTTAACCGATTGTCTAAACGTATAACAAGATCGATAAGCCCATCTAAATCCCGCGGTTCGTCCTTAGTCACCAGGTGCTCCTTGAGGACCAATGACAGTCCGTTTACGAAGGCGGCGCGGAGGGCAGCGCTATTCCAGCCGGACCTCGCAGCCGCGATGCGGAAGTCGACTGCATAGGCAGCTGCGCTCCCGCGCCCCTGTCTCATTGACAGCAGCACGGCTGAAGCGGTCTCTCCTCTATTAGGGTGATCGAACACCGTTCTGAGCTCCCTCACAAACCCATCATATGTCAGAAGGAGCCGTGAACTTTGCTCCCAGAGCGCTGTAGCCCAAGCGCATGCCTCACCACGAAGCAGATTTATCACATAAGCTACTTTGCTAGCGTCAGTCGCGTACATGACGGGACGCTGTGCGCAGACGAGCGAACACTGCATAAGAAAATCCGCGCACGTCTCCACACAGCCTCCGTACGGCTCTGGGGGGCTTATGTATGCTTCAGGGGAAGGTGGGAGAGGTCGTTGGACAACCAGTGGAACGTCGTTGTTACGCACAGGTTCTACGGGAGGGAGAGCTGCAGCGGCACCCGGAGGGCGCGCTTCCACCTGCGCGGCGAGAGCCTCCACCCTGCGGTTCAGGAGGACATTCTGCTCGGTCATCAAATCTAACCGAGTCGTGAAAGCGGTGAGGATCCGCTGCAACTCACCGATTACCCCTCCTGCGGACGCCTGTGCGCCTTGTTCTTCCAACAGCCGGTTGACGCCCCTCGGGATCCATGACGCTGGCCGAGATATCCTGTTGGGAAAGTGTAGGAACACGGACCCACAACAGGGGGCGCAAATGAACGGACAATGGAGTAAGTCAAATAACAACGCTTTACTGTTGTGAATGTGCACAACGAATATGACCAATCACAGAAATGGACAACAGTCAATTCACAAAAGTGTCGTGTGGGCAGGCTCGAAGATAGGAGACGCCTCTCCAAGGTAAGACCGGAACCACACGGCTTCCTCCGCCACAGGACCCCGGGAATACTGGCGCCGCCAAGTCCCGAACTCCCAGGTGGCCACTGCCTCCGCGTGTCGGACCTGGTACTGCTGGTGAGGAAACAAAGTACAGTCAGATGGGGGCGCGTTTGCACCCAGGACTCCGAACAGCAGGAAAGTTACCTCCACCTCTCGTTGGAACAGTAATCCAAATAACTAGCTCAATCCAAAAAGATACACTCTGTTAGCTTCAATACGTTACCTCTCCGGTAAAAACGATATCTCGGCAATGAGGTGGAGATGCCGTCCTGCTGATATACCCCACTGATGATTGCCGTCAGCTGTCTCCGGTGATGGGTGACAGCTGTCACCGAGGCTGCTCCCGTGAGGCGGCGGCGCCCTCTGGTGCCTGGAGCCCGCACTCCAGGCAGGGCGCCCTCTGGTGGTGGTGGGCCAGCAGTACCTCCTCTTCAGCGGCCCACACAACAGGACTAAAATAGAAGAGTAGAAAAGAGTAGAGTAGAGCCACTTAGGTGCCTGGTCTTGAGAACCAGGGATGGTAGGTTGAATGCACTATGTTTTCACAAAACATCTTTCAAGGAATCAATGCTCCAACGGGAAAAATAATCAAAGTCTCTGTCATTCTCTCTGCCAACACAGTCAGTCATAATGCCTCAAGACTGCAGTTTACACCTCTTGCTCTTTGACCTCGCACATCAGACCCGGAAGAGAGCGAGTGTGTGAAAAGGCTTATTGAGTTCAGCGACGTTTTAACCGGGCAAATGCCTGGGTGGCTGACCTTCAGAATAAAGAACTTACCATATTAATTTTTTTTTTTTATCCAGTCTCTGTTGGGGACACGGACCCACAACAGGGGGCGTAAATGAACGGACAATGGATAAGCCAAAATATAACAATTTAATGTTGCAAACTGTGCACAACGGAATACAGACAAATGCAGTTTGAGAATGATAGTCAATTATACGAAAAGTGACGTGTGGGCAGGCTCGAGGATAGAAGACGTCTGTCCAGAGAAGAGCCAGGTCCCACACGGCTTCCACCACCAACGGATCTGAAGAACACCGGAGCCGACAAGTCCTGAATCTCCAGGTGGCCACCGTCTCCAGCTGTCAGACCTGGTACTGCTGGCAGGAAGCAGAGACAGTTAATGGTGGGTGTGTGGATACACACCCAGTAAATCCTCACTCACAGAAACAGTTCCTCCGGGAGGGAGCACCTCCACCTCCGAAATAGGAACATGATAGCAGCTCCTGTTAACCACTTATCTGGTTGCAGTGAGAGGCGAAGACGTCGCTTCTCTCACTACTCGCCAACCCAGCTGAAAGTGCACCACAGGAACACGGCTGCAAACAGATCACACGTAAGTCACAGTTCAGACACAGCTAGTTAGTAGATGATATCTCGGCAGCGAGGTGGAGTTGCTGCCTGGCTTTTATGGTGCTGGTGATGAGTGACAGCTGTCACTCCCGGTTGCTCCGGCGCCCTCTCATGCCTGAAGCCCACACTTCAGGCAAGGCGCCCTCTTTTGGTGGGCCAGCAGTACCTCCTCTTCAAGGGCCCACACAACAGTCTCCTGGTCTTCATGTTGACTTGTATCTCTGTCATCTGTGTAGTTGGAACATCAGCAGTTTCCTTCAGGATAAATTAAGGCTTCTGATTGTAACTGGTTTGAGCAAAGCCTTGGTGTTGTACTCTGAGTTCAGCAGTTTGGAGTCATGATGTTGCCTCAGATTTTATGAATTCTGTGCACAGTTCCATTTTAGTGTGTATAAAATGAGGAAAAACTGTAATCGATAACTATCGACTGATCGGCTTCATCAGTCCATCACCATGCTGAACTGTCCTTCATTTATCATCATAACTAACAGCTATCATTTGGATGTGGTGGAGTTGGTCTGAAATAAAGTTTAGTGGACAAACCTGCTCTGGATCAGCAAACTTCAGGCTTGAAAACAGCATCCAGCACATTGACTAGTTTCTTCTCTTCTTTAAATCCACTCGTTTCTTCTTGCTGATCTGCGATCTGTTTGTTTCTACCAACTCAAATATCTCGGTATTAGCTGCAGTTAGTCGCTGTTTCAACAACCTTCTCAACTGTTCCACCTTTTCGCACAAACTTTGCCTTTTCTTCTTCTTCCGGTTTACTGTCGACCTTTGTGCTTCTGGAGCTCTTTGAAAAACATATTTGAGGATCACCGAGTGAAGTTTGATGAAGAATTACCAGCGTCTCCATTTAACTAACTTTAGCCTTTGGCGCTGACAGAAAAGTTCTTTGTTGCATTTAAATGGCGTTGACTAATTTATCATTGCATTACTGCTCCCTGCCGGACTGGACCATAGACAAGAGATTTGCAAAGATGAAAGAAAGAAAAACCTATATTCTCTCCATCGATCCTGTAATTCTAAGATAAGATAAGATAAGATAAACTTTATTGATCTCACAGAGGAGAAATTCACGTTACGTCAGCTCTTAAAAACACACAAGATGGCTGCGAGTAGAGGAAAATGTTCATCAAACAGCGTGTGCAAGGATAAGCAATAATAATAATAATACTTATAACAGTACAAGACATAAGAAAATGAGATAAAAATAGAATATGTATGTATATATATATATATATACACACACACACACATATATATATATATATATATATATATATATATATATATATATACACACCCACATAGTGCTGCAAAGATGTTCAAAGATTCCTGGGTTTTGCCAATTTCTATTGCAAATTCATCCGCAACTTTAGTACAATTGCTGCTCCACTGCTGTAACCTCCTCACTTAAGTCTTTTGTGTGGACACCTGAGTGTGATGAGGCGTTCAAGAACCTAAAGAATCGTTTCACAATGGCCCCCGTGTTGCACCTTCCTGACCCCGCCCGGCAGTTTGTGGTCGAAGTCGATGCATCTGATATTGGGGCAGTTCTTTCTCAAACCAGGTCTGGGGATAACAAATTACATCCCTGCGCCTTTCTGTCAAAGAAACTCACTACAGCTGAACGAAACTATGGCATTGGAGACCGCAAACTGCTGGCGGTCAAAGTGGCCTTGGAGGAGTGGTGTCATTGGTTGAAGGGGGCACAGTTGCCTTTTTTAGTCTGGACTGACCATAAAAATCTGGAATATCTATGCACCCCTAAGAGACTTAACACGCGTCAGGCTAGGTGGGCTATTTTCTTCAGCAGGTTCAATTTCGTCTTATCATATCGTCCAGGGTCCAAGAATGGCAAGCCTGATGCGCTTTCACGTATAGGAGAGTCCACGGTCTCCGCTCACAGTCCTGAACCGATCTTGCCTGAAACTTGTTTTGTGTCCGCTCTCACCTGGGATATTGAATCCAAAATCAGGTCAGTGGTAGGCAATACTCCCATTCCGCCAGATTGTCCTCGTGGCAAATTATTTGTTCCGGACTCGCTTAGGGGGGAGGTTATTCAATGGGCTCATGACAGCCATTTTTCGTGTCATCCGAGCGCTCAAAGAACCTTATCCGTACTTAATCAGAGGTTTTGGTGGCCAAAAATGGTAGCTGATGTGAAGGAATACGCTAATGCTTGTTCTATCTGTGCCATGCATTAAACATCTACGCGCCACCTACGGGTGCGCTATTGCCTTTACCTGTCCCTGTTCGACCTTGGACCCACATCATTGTGGATTTTGTAACAGGTCTGCTGCCCTCTAGGGGCCTAACTGTGATCATGACTGTGGTTGACCGGTTATCAAAGATGGTCCATTTTGTGCTGTTACCCAAATTTCCGTCTGCTAAAGAAACTGCTGAAGCACTATTGTTACATGTCTTCAAATTGCACGGTTTGCCTCAGGATATGGTCTCTGACCGGGGTCCACAGTTTATTTCGCAATTCTGGAGGGAATTCTGCCGTCTACTCGGGGTCACATCTAGCCTTACTTCTGGTTATCATCCCAAAGCTAATGGACAGATGGAACGTCTGAATCAAGAATTAGAAAACACAGAACAAAATAGTTTGATATTTCCTCAATGTCCCTCCCAGGACCCACATAGGGCACGCTGAGTTCAAATAGGTCCAAATTCTCCCAGTAAGTCTGAGAGTTAAACAGTTAAAAATTAACTTAGTGCATAATATTATTTGTTGTACGCCCTGAACTATCTATCATCCACCTTTTGTCCAAAGTCTAATCCTCACTCAGGGCCCTACTCTCTCATTATTTATCCTGTAAAATCTTTTGGCCAAACTTCCGTCAAACATACTGGTGCCACAGCCTGGAATTGGATCATGACTCAGTTACAGTCGATAAACAACAAGGTAAGTTTTAAAATACAATTAGTAATTTTATTGTCACTTAAGGGAAGAGGAACTCAACCCTTTCATTTGTTATTAATGTGATTTTTAGTTGAAATGTCTCACCTAAGTCCATTGTTTTTCTAGTCCTAGTTTCGGTGCTAAATTTGTTGTTGTGTTTACATATCTATAGGTATACAGTTACTATTTAACTTACAGTTACTATTTAACTATTTACTATTTAACCATATATATATATATATATATATATATATATATATATATATATATATATATATATAGTTATTTACATTAATTATTAAGGCCCCATTGTCTTATTTACAAGTTGTACATGTTCAATCAAGCCCCTCTATTTTGTCACGTGATAGTTTCACAAAGATCACAATGGAAATAATCGTTTATTGTTTATTGTTGTCCGTATATATGATATATATTCACCTCTGTATGTTTATATTGATTTTACAAAATCAATCAATCAATTCAATCAATCAATTTTATTTATATAGCGCCAAATCACAACAAACAGTTGCCCCAAGGCGCTTTATATTGTAAGGCAAGGCCATACAATAATGACGTAAAAACCCCAACGGTCAAAACGAAAAATAAACTCAATCAATCAGTCCACAAACACACTTAAAGCAACACATTACTTATGCTGCAACAGTGAAAAGCATGTCACGCTTTTCAATTTGACAATTCTCAGGAATAGGGAGATTAGGGAAATACAGTGTTCTACGGGTTACCGTTTAACTCCGCGCGTGCACGCTGCGAGGAGAGTCCGTGATTGATGAAGCTACAGCATTTAATCGGCGCAGCTGCAGAACCACGTCCTGATTTTGTGTCAAAATAAAAGCTCTGAAGAGTTTCATACACGGTGCAGTCTTATACTAGGTTTCAGTTTTGTTTCCGTTTGATCACACAACGGTGAATTACATCGAGCACAATAATTAACATGACCAACAGCCAATGACAATTGGAGAAGCACACAGGGTGGCCAGTCAGATTGCAGGCGGGTCGCTCCCGCCCCTTTGAATGGACTGACTCCTCGGCGCCTGGACTTCTTTCCGCGCTTCTACTGACTACAAGGTTGGAATCGTTTGTTTTATGTTAATTAACTGTGCATTACTTTTGTTAGTCTTTAAATGCAACAGCTACGGAGTTTAGCGCATTAATTTGCTGCTGTGTGAATCCTAGCAGTGGTTAGCTTCTCGTTAGCATTTAGCTTGTGCTAGCTGTCGCTCCTCGCTTGTTCTTTTCTTAGTGCTCAACACTTTAAAATAACTTGTGTGATGTTGTCAGACAGGGTGGCCCTCTGAGAGAGCCGTGTCCGTAAGTTAGGGCAGCTTCTGAGTTCGGTGGAGTTAGATATCACGGACACTCCAGACCAGCTTAGTGTCTGGTCAGCTAGCGGGCCTGTTAGCATTAGTTTAGCTCCGCCGCCTAAAGACGAAGCTTTCAGCACCGAGCTTCGCCCTCCGAGGCCGCGGGTAACTTCTATCCCGATCTCCAGGCCAGAACGCCGTGCGATAGTGAGAGGGGATTCCATTTGAGTTCTTTAATGTAAAAACAAAAATACACTAAAATACAAGGAAACACATAAACCGACAAATGCACTTGTTTCCATTGTAGCTCAACGTACACCTCCATTTTCGATTTGGCGCGGTGCACGCTGGGATTGTTTGGGTACATCCCGCATGTCCGCCTATCAAACGTGTTGTAGGTTATTTTCAGGTGTGATCTGGATACCCTGCTGAATCTAATCATCGTACTCATTTGTCATGCCAGTGTGTGTCTGAGCGTGAGAGGCTAATGAGTGGGGCTGATTATTATTAGTATTATTATTATTATTTTATTGAAGTAGCAAGTCCAAAATTTATTCATCAACCTCTGTCGAAGCCATTTAAAGATGTCGATTGTAACTCGCCTGTCCGCTTATTAAAGACAGGACCCATGTTTGCCATTTCACAGTGAGCAGTTATGAGTGGACCATTAATATCTCCCAGTTTGTGAAAGAAGCTACATTAAGTGGAACTATGTTAAAATGTGTGTGTGTGTGTGTATATATATATATATATATATATATATATATATATGTATGTGTGTATATATATGAGGTCTGTTAGAAAAGTATCAGACCTTTTAATTTCTTGCAAAAACCTGATGGATTTGAATCACGTGTGCTTGCATGAGCCAACCTTGAACCTTCGTGTGCATGCATGAATTTTTTCACGCCTGTCGATTGCGTCAGTTGCTGGCAAGCAGCTTTCGTGTGAGGACGTGTGTAGTGCTGTCGGCGGATTTTCATTGCAAGGAAAATGACGGAACGACTGGAGCAGCGCCGCATCAAATATTGCCAGAAACTGGGCGACAGCCAGGTGGAAACCATTCGGATGATTCAGACGGATTTCGGTGAATTTTCAGTCGTGTGACTATCCAAGAAATTGTGGAAGAGGTGGGCGTGTCACAGCATGTCCTGTGAGACTTCAACACGAAGGTGCTTTTTCTTCATCGTTAGCAGCTTCGGCATGAATTTCACCGCCACTCTTTTCATGGCCAAATCTTCTGTCACAGTGGAATGTACCGAAAAAGTGATGATGTCCACCTCTTCCACAATTTCTCGGATAGTCACACGACGGTCTCGCATCACCACAGCGTTCACTTTGGAATGATCTGGTCATTTCAGCATGTTGATGACCGACCGGAGCGTGGCTCGCTCTCCACTATTATGCGGACGTCTTTAAACCAGTTGTACCACTCCTTAATCTGTGTGATGCCCATAGCATCATTACCGAAAGCCGTCTGAATCTTCCGAATGGTTTCCACCTGCTGTCACCCAGTTCCTGGCAAAATTTGATGCAGTGGCGCTGCTCCAGTCGTTCCGCCATTTTCCTTGTAATGAAAATCTGACGAGAGCACTACACACGTCCTCACACAAAGGCTGCTTGCCAGCAAATGATGCAATCGACAGGCGTGAAAAAATTCACGCATGCGCACGAAGGTTCAAGGTTGGCTCATGCAAGCACACGTGATTCAAGTCCATCAGGTTTTTGCAAAAATAAAAAGGTCCGATACTTTTCTAACAGACCTTGTGTGTGTGTGTGTGTGTGTGTGTGTGTGTGTGTATAGATAAATAAAGGGGTGGGAGAAAAAATCGATTTACATAAGTATTGCAGTTTTTTGTTTTGCAATTTTTAAATTGTTTTTTTTTTTTTTACACAAAAACATTGATTTTTTTCGAAATTTGAATGCTTCATTTTAGACTACGTTTATCAGCCAGGTTGGAAAAAGTTACCACTTTTATCTAGCAGAGGGCGAAATGCTTTTTATTGATTCTCTACCTGGCAATGCAACGTCACATCCATCTGGGGGGAGCAGGGGGAGGAACTTAAATTGAAAGCGGAGAATGGCAGACAACTCACGAAATGGCGTGGGGATAAAACCTCCACCATCATATTTTAAATCTAAAGTGTGGGCACATTTTGGATTTTTTGCTTTGAAGGGAAAAGCAGAGCTTCCAGACAAATGTCCTGCAGCAGCAAGCCAGCAGACACTGAAAGCAGCATTGTCCAATCTACCCAGCACTTATGAAAAAGCGAAACATGTTTTAAAATTTCTTTTTGAGGCCCTTCATCACACTTTTTCAAGTTTTAAATTAGACAGCACATCTTTATAAAAGTGTGATATGGTGGGTGGGGCAGCTTCCTTCCATTTTAAGAGGATGAGGCGATGGGCCAAGAGAGTTGAAAAGGCAATAACTCTACAACCTCCACTTGGTAAATCCAGTCCTTCAGGGGTGACCACGAAAAGCAAAAGTAAGGGTTGTGGGGTGACTTTTGATGCAAGGACAGGAGAAAGTGCTTCACAAACATCCTTCCAAAAAAATGGGATTTTAGGACAAGTCCAAAACATGTATCAGAGTCACTTCCCCTGATTTACATCTATTGCACGTTGGGTCAGTTTGAGGATAAATTTTATCGAGTTTGGATTTGTGTAGGTATGTCCTGTGAACCACTTTCAATTGAATAAGAGAATGTCTTGAACAGATTGAAGATGAATGAATGTTCCTCAAAACATCAACCTATACTGCCTCATTAAATGTAATTTGAAGATCTGACTCCCAAGAATGTTTAATTGCAAGAGAGGAGGGTGAATTTATATGAGAGAGTAGATTCAGCATGACAGAGATGGCTTTGTTTCTGTTGGGTCAAAGGACATGAGCTCATCAATAACATAACAAAGAGGCTTAACCGGAAACCCGGGGGAGGATGATTGAATGAACTGTCTTACCTGTAAATATCTAGGACAGGGGTGGCTAAGTTTGGTCCTCGAGAGCCACACTCCTGACACTCTTGTCTTCCTGCTCCAACACACCTGAATCCAATGAAAGACTCGTTAACAGACTTTTAATGAGCCTTTCATTGGAAGGGCATCCAGTGTAAAACTTGTGCCAAATAACTATGCAGATCTGACTGTATCCACTGTGCTGACCCTGAACAATAGCGGGAGCTGCTGAACAGACAACAACCTCTGAGCCAAATTCTTGCAAACGGCTGTGGTGCTTGTCAGGATGTCTCATTTTGGGAGGCAAAAAAAACATTTTAGTCTGTTGTCTCTGTTACAACATTTGGAAACAGGTGCCATTTGATTTAAACGGCGATTCGCTTTGAAGTTATTAATTCCGACTGGACTCTGTCTCAGCAGAGAGTGGCACAGTGTTTGGATGGGTACAAACGGAATTGAGGATTTTTTTTTTTTTTTTTTCTCGCAACAAGACAAGAGTCCCAGTTAGTGACTTTAATCCACACAAAAGTGACTTACAATTGACATTTTTAAATGGCTTTGAGAGGGGTTAAGAACCGGACTTGCTGCTTCTGAAAAGCTGCGAAGCAATGAACCAACGAAGCAGCGGGGTGGATCACCGTTTTGTTGTTTTAAGATTCAAAGTGGAGCCGTTGCAGAAGTGGTTTATTACAGACTCGCTGCAGGGTCTCTAATCTATTTTATCACTTTTGACTTAAGGCGTATGGATAAATCACTGTGCAAAAAAGTGTTAATTTTGCATTTTAGGGCAAAAAGCGTGTCCTATATTTGTGTGCCCAAATTCGGCCACCAAAATTTTAAACAAAATCAAAGTAAGAGGTCCTAATCTATCATCACATGCATAAAAGACTTTGGGTGACAAAGGGCGCAGGCCACACCGCCCCTGAGAAAATGTGCACAATTACAAAAAAAAAAAAATAGTACCGCACCTCCATGTCAAAACTTTGCAGTGCCATCAACCATGAGGCAACTCTGGAGTTTGTTACTACACCTTCTCGCCGTCTTTGACTGTTAAGGAATGTCACTGGTTGATGATTGGTTTCTACAATGACTTTTTGTCCGCCCAGGTAGTTGGTGAAATTTTTCACAGCCCAGACTGTTGCTAGTAGGGCTTTTTCGCTGTCACTGAATTTAAGTTCCGGCGGTTGTAGCGTTTTGCTCGCGTATGCGACCACTCGCCTATCTTTGTCATACATCTGGTATAGTCCCGCGCTTAGGCATTGATTGGAGAATCCCACCTCTAGGTGGAATTCTTTGCTACAATCGGGGTATGCTAGGTAGGGGGCTGAGCAGAGTTTGTCTTTTAGAGCCTGCATGGCCTCTTCTTGGGGTTCACTCCATAGGAACGGCGTATCATTTTTGAGCAGGTCTGAAAGTGGTTTCGCCAAATCTGCATAGTTTTCATTGAATTGGCGGGAGTAGTTGCACACTCCCAGAAAGCTGCACAGTTCTGTTAGGTTCATAGGCATTTTGATGTTGGTGATGCCTTGGACTCGTCCAACTTGTGGTTGCCCACATAGTTGACCTTGGTCCGACACCATTGACACTTTGAGAGTGAGATTTTTGCACCAGTAGTCGTGAGTTGGCTCAGAATGAGGTCTCTCTCATTCAAATTTGTATCTAATGTGGGGTTTCTCATTAGGATGTCGTCAACATAGATAAGGGTGCCTTGTTTGTTAGCATCGGGGCACGCCTTATTCAAGAAGATGTTGAGTTCTGCAGGTGAATTGGCATAGTAGTGCAGCAGCTAAAAGCATATTTGCAAAGTTGGCACAAATACTCCTTAGACATTACTCTTTTGAACAAACCGACTGGCCACTTGAATTTTCAATAGACGGCCAGGTAGGGGTCAGTTGAAGAATTACACAGGGGTCAAAATTGAAAATGCTCAAATCATATTGAAAGCTACACCACATTAGTTGTCTGATCATAAAGATTCCAAAAAGGTATAGTTTGGACTATCTATGACTGAATGTTATGGAGTTATGGGGTAAAAACAGCAAAAATGGTGACAAAGGTCAGTGTCAGTTTGTACAGGGGTCAAAAGTTAAAGCTGCTCGAATTTTGGTAAAACATGATGCAAATTATTAGTTGGGTTAACAGGGTTTTAAAAAGGAATAGTTTGGACCATGTATCATGCTTAGTTATCATGTTATGGGGTAACATATGTCACATGTCAGAGAATCCAGTGGACGTTGACATTGTTTGACCTTTATTTTGGAGACCAAACATTCAACACAATCAAAACAATTCCATTTATTAATCCTGTTAGCTCAACCAATAATTTGCATGACTTTTTTTTACCAAAATTGGAGGAACTTTAACTTTTGACCCCTGTACAGACTGAAACTGACCTTTGTCACCATTTTTGCTGTTTTTACCTCATAATCCTGATCATTCAGTCATAGATAGTCCAAACTACACCTTTTTGGAATCTATATGATCAGACAAATAAAGTGGTGTATTTTTCAAAATGATTTGAGCATTTTTAATTTTGACCCCTGTGTAATTCTTCCATTGACCCCTACCTGGCCGCCAAGTGAAAATTCAAGTGGCCAGTCAGTTTGTTCAAAAGAGTAATATCTAAGGAGTATTTGTGCCAACTTTGGTGCTTGTATCACCATTTGCACGATTGTTTCAGTTATCTGCTGCACTATAGCCAAATGGGCACCTGGTGAAAGTGTACTGGCGGTTGGCGAAGGTGAATGCCAGTTTGTGTTGATCGTCTTCATGGACAGGGATTGTCCAGAACCTGGAGGCCATGTCAAGCATGGAAAAGTATTTTGCGTCTTTCACTTTAGGAAGTTCCTGCTCTAACCAAGTCATCGGCCATCGAGATAGCGACACCTGTTGGTTGAGTTTGCGGTTATCGATGATAAGTCTCCACTTACCGTTTGGTTTGATTAGCGACCATACAGGGGCTGAATAGGTGCTGTTGCACGGTCTTATGATCCCTTTTCCCAATAGGTCATTTATGATTTCCTGTACAGGTTAATAAGATGCCAGAGGAATTTTGTACTGTTGCACGAAGGTGGGCCGACCAGAGGAGTTGGGATGCGCACAGAGTGGATGTGGGTGAGTCCACAATCCAATGAATCATTGGCAAAGGACGCTGTATTTATAGAGTAGATGTCTTAGGCATCCTCGCTCCTTATCATTCTTTAGAGCATCTGCTGCTGCTACGACTTGTTCTATCTGAGATGCAAACTCAGAATTAGAACCTTGGTTAAGGTTCGGAGCTGGTTCGGTGTGAGTGGCTCAATTCTCGTCGGTTCCAGCGCGTTCTGAGTGTGCAGATTCCAGTGCCTTGAGTACAGTCTGGGGTAGAGGGGCCTTTGGAAAACGTAAAGATTTTTCCACATATAAAATGTCTGGATTGGATTTGCTCAATGAGTCAAACAGACTTTGAGTAATAGCTGATCTTTTGGCCCAAAGAGCCAGAGTTACGTCAACCGTGTGTGTTTTCCAAATGGAGACCATCTACAATGTAGTAGATAGTGTTTCTTAAAGCCAGAAAGTTGCCATTTGAAATGACTTTAGTTTCGTGTCATGTCTGTGATCTGCTTTTTTTCTACAAAATTAAACAACTGAATGAACATCCTCCAAGGCCGGTGATTCCATAATTATTGCCAGGGGTTGTACTACCAGAGGGCAGTACTCACTCGCATTAGTGTCCTCTGACAGCTTACAGAGGAAAGTGTCCTTCTTGGCCAGCAGTGCATCTGGGGGCCATGAAGCATTCCGCGGGTTGACAGCTGGCAGAATGTCCGCTGTGACCGTGTCGCGTGGGGGTTCTGGGGGTCCCCCAGAGGAGCTGGGGGGGTGGATTGGGAGGTCTGGGCCGCTTTGCTTGAGCTGCTGTCCGGATAAAGTGGAAGAAGATGGATGGATGGATGGATGCTTCTCTCCTGTGTAGTTGGTAAAATTGAATTTAGAAAAAAATAAATTTTATTACATGTTGCATGCATACCCTCTAGCCTTTTAATCTGTTAACCAAGACATAGCTCATAATGTTTCTCTCCTGCGATTGTTCATAATTGGGGGAAAAATTAAAATAATTGGTAAATGCCAATATGCATCTGCTTCTCTCCTGTGTGTTTTCTGAATTCATCACTGTTCAATGCATGATCATTTGCCAGTATGTTTTTTGATACAGCAAATCAAATTCTTTTATTTCAACATTTAAAAATGAGTTACTGGTCCGCAATTGAAGGAAAATCCCGACAGACATGGCAGTATATTGTGTTGTCCTCTTGTGCCCCAGCCACAGATAATCCTGTGTCCAGCTACTCACAAACTTCCTCTCTCTTCCTTTCTCTTCATACTTCTTCTTTGAAGCTTCTACACTTGCAGGGGTTGATGCTTTACGTTTGACTGGTGTTTTCCCTGGTATCTGACCCGGTTTCGGAGGTTTTAGAAACGACATTCTGTTCAATATATTCTTCAAAAGGTTGTGTTAACCGATGCGATGTTCGTTATCTAATGTTTCCCCCAACAGCATCTTTCAAGAAGATGCTACGAACGTACACTCCATACAGTGGTCTTGTGCACACATGATACAGGGTTCTCCCCAGAAATTTTTAGTATAGCAGTGCTGTTGGCAATTATCACCTTAAGCGGCACGCGTTGTGAGTAATTTTGATTGGTTTTAGATGCATTGAAAGCAAGAATAATAGACAAAAAAATTACACTTATGTTGTAATATCACAGTTCTTTTTTGTATTTTTCTGTCCATGTTAAGAAAATAAATGACATTGAAAAGTTTAAAAACACATTAATATTTGATGGACATAACATTTGCTCTCTTCTTTAAAAATGACACGCTGTACCTTTAGTCCAGGCAGAGTTTTTCTGTCATGTTGACAGTTTAGCTTTTTTTTTTTTTTTTTTTTTTTCTTTTCATTTTTGAGTGGAAAACAAAAAACAATATAACCCCTAATTGTCTTGTTTGAACAAGAGCTAAATCTGGACTCATTTGATTGTCAAATCAGAATCAAATTTATTGCCAAATAAGTTCTCACATGCAAGTAATTTGATCTGGTGTCATTGGTGCATAAACAACAACAATTAAAAGAAAATGAAAAAAATAATTCTGGAAGTAAAGGAGTAAAACTGGTCTTTTAAAGATGAATCCTGGATGAAAAAAACTTTCTGAAACATGAAGGCTTTCAACTGTAAAATAAAGCCTGTAAATGAATTTCTGGAGCTTTGCAAGCAGAAGGAGCTCTTTTTATCTGAAGACTTTAACAGTTTTTTTTTTTGTTTTTTTTTTTCCCTCCCCCCCACTGTGCTCTTCTGAGCTGCAGCCTGCCGGCGGTGGAGGGGCGAGCAGGCAGTTCAGCACAAACAATCTGGCTGGATTTTAGAAAACGACCTGAGAGCAGAGCAGAATGTGACGGCGCTGTCATAACACTGTTGGCGTGGCGCCGTGTTCTACTGTCTGGGGAGAGCCCGGTGATATCATGTTTTCCGATTGTCCGCTGCGTGGAGAGTGGCGGGAAAAAACGGAAGACGCTTTCTTGCGAGGTGTAAGACAAGACGTGATGTAAATAAGAAAACAAAGCGATGAAAATAAAGAATTTGAACATTTTAAACCAAAAAAATGCCACTTGTCCGATCGGACAACGATTTGAGCATATTGCTTGTCCAATCACATTTTACACTTGTCCCGGACAATCAGACAAGCGTTAATGTCGATGGTAGCCATGGAACGGGACACCTTTGTCGTCATCATTTGCCTATACGTTATACACCGGTTATGTTTCACTGTGAATTTCGAATAAACTTTTGTACTTTGTGCTAAAATGTCTCCACTTTTGTGTAACATCAATTTCATTTGGAAAAGTTACCAAGGTTTACTGATTTAAATTAAATGCTAACAGTTTGAAAAGCTGTTTAAGCAAAATCCAGTAGTAAAATAAGTTTTACATTTAATGGAGTCATAAATGTAAATGGAAGTAAACAGACAGTAAAACTGGTTGTTCAAAATATCTGAATAAATTACTTCTGGTTTGGTATAACGCATTTGTTGCTTTATGTGTGTTACATTACTTAGTCAATAGTGTCATTTTCCCCCTATACAAGGAGTAAATTGTAGCAAATCATAATGTTGGAGCCACAGAGGTTATATATGAGAACTAGAGTCTGCAAATGCACTGAGCCGTGTCCCGGCAAGGAGGTGTGGTCGCCATTTTAACTCCGGGCAATTTACTGAGCACGGCTCATAGAATTTCAATTGGTCTCAACAAGAAACAGGCCGGAAAGCTGCACATGTTGGCAATATCCAGGTCAAAATGGCATTTTAACACATATATTGCAAGCGTTTTTCTGAGTGTTCAGTCGTGATTCCCCATTGAACTTCGTCAATATTTTGTCCGGTTAGGAGGCGTCATATTGCTGTCCATGAAGGGACGTTCACATTTAGTGGGCAGCATTGGGAATGTGGACTCTAGTTCTCATATATGACCTCTTTGGTTGGAGCATAACTAGCAAGGCTACTTTGTGTTGCAAGTTTTAACAAAAAAGTTATGATCATTAATTGAGCCTTAAAAAGGAGCATTTTGACATTGAATAATTGTTTAATAAAATGCTTATAATAAAAAAATATGTTGAAAAAAGGCTTGAAAGTGGAAGTTTTTAACATCTAGATGTTGAATAAATGGCCAACACCTCTTTGAACATGTATATCAGATGGTAAAAAGTGCTGTAGAAATGCAGTCCATTAACGTTTTGTTTTTGTGAACAACAACTTTACAAACTATGAATTAAATTATTTGGCTTATATATATTTTTAATGAGTTGTAATGTCACTATAGATGTGTTCATATCATATTTGATGACTTATGACATCTTGTTCAAGTGCCATGTAAGTAGTAGTAGTAATATCCCAAAATAAAAACAAATAAAGAATTAAATACAAGAAAAAAATAATGAAAAGATGAAAAACCTTAACTAATTACAGTCGACAGAAACTATGTTTTAAAAATAGTCTTAAAGTCACATTTTAAATGCCAACAGGCAGCCTGTTCCACAAGATACAACCACTGCAAAAAAAAGGCTCTGAAGCCTGCTGGCTTCTTTTTAAACCTTGAGACACAGAGCAAGTCTGCATCCAAGAACCACAGGGCACGTGGAGGCACATAAGGCTGAACAAGTTCAGCAACATAGTTGAGTTCATGACCGTTTAAGTGCCTGAAATGTCTAACAAAATCTTGAAATTTAGTTCTCAATCAGTGAAGGGAAGCCAGAATGTCTGTGATCAAACCTCCTGGTTTTCATCAAAACTGGAGCAACAGTAATTCTGTACCATCTGTAGACATCCAACACTATTTTATAGCAATCCAGAAAATAAAACACTGCAATAGTCAATTGTGGAAGACAAGGCCGTGAATTACAATTTGTGAAATTTAAAACAAATGCTGATGTACATTTCCACTTTATCAGTTCCATCAGTGCAATAACTGACTGTCATCAGGTCAAACTTACTGATACTTTATTTTAGTGAGTGTTGTTAGAACATTTATTGTTAATTTGTTTCTTTGCAGACATGCAGCCATTGTTGGTGATTAAAGAAGAAACTCTCCCTGAACACCAGGAATGGAATCTGAGTGTTGACCAGGAGGACATTAAAGACGAAGAGAAGCTGTGGATAAGTCAGCAGGGAGAGCAGCTTCAGCAGCTGGAGGAGGCAGATCTCACCAAGTTTGGTTTCACTGCCGTCCCTGTAAAGAGTGAAAATGATGATGAAAAATCAGAGTCATCGCAGCTTCACCAAAGCCGAAGTGATGAGAGCACAGAGGCTGAGCCTGTAGCCAGCAGCTCATCTGTACACAGAACACTGAGAGCAGAAGCTGATGGAGAGGATGATGGAGGACCACAGCCAGCCAGCAACTCAGGTCCAAACAGTCATTTACAACCAGAAACCAGTGGTGGGAGTTCAGACAGTTCTGGAACTGAGACTGATGACAGTTATGATTGGAAACAGACAAGAGAACTTCAGTTGAGTTTAAACTGTCAAAAAAATACCAGTATTGTTCCTTCAGGGAACACTGATGAGAAACAATTTAAAGGCTCTAAATATGGAAAAGCGTCTGGTCACATGAACAACTCAGAGCAACAAAAGGGGAGGAAAGCAAGCAGAAAACCATTTAGCTGTTCTGATGGGAGTAAAGGACAGAAACAGAAGGGCCCTCTGAACAAACAGATTAGAATTCAGACAGGGCAGAAACCATTTGTCTGTTCTGAGTGTGGTCGAAGATTTGGAGAAAAGAGCACTCTGAACAGACACATGATAATTCATACAGGGCAAAAAGCATTTGGCTGTTCTGAGTGTGGTCAAAGATTTGGACGAAAGGGAACCCTGAAAACACACATGATAATTCATACAGGACAAAAAGCATTTGTCTGTTCTGAGTGTGGTAAAAGGTTTGGACAAAAGGGCACCCTAAAAACACACATGATAATTCATACAGGACAAAAAGCATTTGTCTGTTCTGAGTGTGGTCAAAGATTTGGAGAAAAGGGCACCCTGAAAACACACATGATAATTCATACAGGACAAAAAGCATTTGTCTGTTCTGAGTGTGGTCAAAGGTTTGGACAAAAGGGCAACCTGAAAACGCACATGATAATTCATACAGGACAAAAAGCATTTGTCTGTTCTGAGTGTGGTCAAAGGTTTGGACAAAAGGGCGCCCTGAAAACACACATGATAATTCATACAGGGCAAAAAGCATTTGGCTGTTCTGAGTGTGGTCAAAGATTTGGAGAAATGGGCACCCTGAACAGACACATGATGATTCATACAGGGCAAAAAGCATTTGGCTGTTCTGAGTGTGGTAAAAGATTTGGACGAAAGGGCACCCTGAAAACACACATGATAATTCATACAGGACAAAAAGCATTTGTCTGCTCTGAGTGTGGTAAAACGTTTGGACAAAAGGGCACCCTGAAAACACACATGATAATTCATACAGGACAAAAAGCATTTGTCTGTTCTGAGTGTGGTCAAAGGTTTGGACTAAAGGGCGCCATGAAAACACACATGATAATTCATACAGGACAAAAAGCATTTGTCTGTTCTGAGTGTGGTAAAAGATTTGGAGAAAAGGGCTCCCTGAACAGACATATGATAATTCATACAGGACAAAAAGCATTTGTCTGTTCTGAGTGTGGTCAAAGATTTGGACAAAAGGGCAACCTGAACAGACACATGATGATTCATACTGATCAGAGTAAAAGACAGTAACAGATGGGCACTCTGAACAAACACGATAATTCATAGTCATTCACTGACACCCCCCCCCCCCCCGAAAATGAGCCATTCACCAGCTCATCTACAAAACAATATACAGGTGCACACAGATGCAGAACAGCAGGAACTAGAAGAATAATTGGCAAATAAGATTGAAGAAACCAGAAAAAATGGACACGAAAGAGCGTCCAAAACTGACTAAAGGAGAATAAAAAAAATTCAAAACTATCCTGAAAAAAGTTAACCTGGGACTGACTAAACTGTTCCCAGAAGGAACCGCATTGACAGATTTAAACTCTGTAAATTATGGAGCGGCATGGTACATACAAAGTAAATTAGCCCCACAAGATTTGGAGAGAAAAGGAACCACAATTAAGAAAAAGAATACCGTACCACAATGGTAAAAGAAACTACAACAAAAAAATCAGCTGCCTAAGAGCAGAGATCTCCCAAATGGCAACATTTTTGGGAGGCCAAAACCATAAGAGGAATCTCCTTAAAAAAGTAAATCGCATTAAAAGAAAATACAATGTTGAAGATAAACAGCTGGGTGGGAGGCTGGCTGAACTTCAAGCCTTAGTGAAAGCTTTTGTGGCACAGATTAGGAACAAAGATAAGAAAATACAAGCAATTTGCAAAAAATCCCAGGCTTGTGTATAGGAAGTTAGCAAATGACACAATAGAAGTACAACAGCCACCTGAGAGAGAAGAAATTGAAAAATTCTGGAGGCCACTCTTTGAAGACCCAAAACAACACCAAGAGGCTGAGTGGATTGAAAAAATAAAACAGAAAAACAAAGACAAACAGCAAATGCAAGCAATTGTAATCACTGAAGAGGAGATCAGAAAGAAAATGAGTGAATACAGTAACTTCAAGGCACCTGGCATCGACAAAATCCCAAATTTTTGGCTGAAAAGACTGACAGCACTGCACCACCACTATGCTGTGGCTTTCACAAAAATATTGAATGGAGAAGAGGACACACCAGACTGGCTAATGACTGGGAACACAAGCCTACTTCCAAAGACCAAGGAAACACAGCTTCCCAACAAGTACAGACCCATCTGCTGCCTAACAACAACGTACAAATGGCTGACAGGAATCATAGCTGATGCCATTTATGAACATCTGGACACTGGTGGCTACCTGGAAAATGAACAGAAAGGTTGTTCCAGAAAAAGATTAGGAGCTAAAGACCAGTTACTGACAGACAAAGCTATCCTGGAGAACTGCAAAAAAAAGGAGAAACCTCAGCATGGCTTGGATTGATTACAAAGAGGCATTTGACAGTGTACCACACTCCTGGATCATGAGGTGCTTAGAGCTCTACAACATCAATGAGGATAAGATCTTTCCTGAGAGCACAAATGAACAAGTGGAACACCACCATCACCCTCAATCACACAGAGGGACAAATAACAATCCCAGACATATGAGTTCAGAGAGGGATATTTCAGGGAGACAGCCTTGCCTTTCGCCTGTTTTATTCTGCTTAATCATAGACCCGCTCAGCAAGATCCTGAAGGAGCATGACATCGGATATGACTTAAGTAAAGACAGAGGAAAGGAAAACCAAAAACTTGTGAACAATCTGCTGTTCACGGATGATTTGAAAATCTATGCCATCACATAAAAAGGGACTCAGTCAGCTCGTGGAAACTGTCCATAAGTTCTTCAAAGACATTGTTATGGAATTTGGACTGGATAAATGCTCAAAATGCACAATCAGAAAAGGTAAAAAGACAAAAACCGAAAACATACAGTTGGATGAAGGGAGCTACATTGAAGATAAATGGGATACTTTATGTTTTTGGCATGACATCTTTGCGCACGCAGTTAGTATCTACGCGTGTGAAATAATATGCCTCAATGCATTTTTTTTTTTTTTTTACATCAGAGTGGTTTTGGCACCGATCTGACGACATATCTGTTTCTCTGAGTGTAATAATGTCTTAATGTTGGAATTGTAAGTTTTTTGGAAAATATGGACTTTTTAGGGTGAAAACTGAAATTCACCCAAATTTTTTCCTTCAGTTCTTGATGGATTTTGATGATTGTTTTTGTTTGTTTCATCTAAACACTGATTTACAAGCCTTCCTCACACAATATTGAACTTTTGAATTGTTTTGGAAATTGTAGATTTTTTTTTTTTATGGTGAAAATAGTGAAATTCACCAAAACACTTTTTTCTCTTTCAGTTTCTGATATATTTTAATTCTTGGTTTTGTTTGATTCTTCTAAACACTGTTCACAATTCATCCTTGTGGATATATGAAATGATAAATTTTAGTAAAAAATGGATTTCATTAACGTGACATTCATGCAAACGTTTTTCATTTGGATTCATATTAGGTTGATTTATTTAAATACTTCACAATTCTTCACAAATTATGATTTTTTTTGTTGAAAACAAGTATTGTGTGTTTGGAAAACAAAATTCACCAAACTAGTGAATTTAGTTTTGTTTGAAGTTCTGTTCTTCCCTGTTGAATTTTGAATGACAACTTTTGGTCATGAAAAACCATGGAATTCACCCGCAGTTGTACAAGTTCCAAAATTGCATGAGAGAGAGGGGAAAAAATCACCACAAGATGGCATTCAGTCATTGAATTTTTGGAGGAGAATCTCAACTTCCAGCAATAATTCCAGTACATTTCTGTCCTCTGATCCAGTCGACACACTGCTGTCAACATTTCAGCTGCTGCTTCAGGTTTCATTCAAAAGTCTATTTGCACAATAGTGTAAACACTAAAATGACTCTTACAGAATTTACAGCCGTTGGTAAAGAATTTTATTTGGGGTGTGTCATTGTCCTCACCTGCATAGTGCATGGAAATAATTAGGAGAATAAACCCGCATGAGCGCTGGTTATTAACTAGAACCGGTTCATGATGTCTGCTGCTGTACCTGTCAGAGGTCAAACCATCAGCGGGGACAGAGGTTGATGGTGGAGGTGGAACGAGGAGTGTCTTAAAGGGGAACAACATTTTACCTGAATCAGCAGCGTTTCTGATTGTCATGAAGACCATTTGGCAGCAGAAATGCTGGAAGATCAAACTGAGGACAACAGGGTGTCCAGATTTACAGCGCTGCCATTTAGCTGCTTTGATCCAGTTTTGTGACAGCTTCAGTCAGATGGATGTTGGAGGTAAGAGGGCGGAGCTTATCAAGGTCGGTGGTCAACCAGGATCAAGTGCTGTGAGATGTCACAGCTGAGAGAAGTGAGCAGGTGAGGGACTGAAGGTCGTGTCCAAATTGATTTGCAAGAAGAATTTGTAGATTTTCCTGCAGAGAAACTGAATTAAAGGAAACACGGTCTGAAAAAAATCGGTAAAACTGAGTCATGAGGTCAAGTTGTTTGTCGGCTTTGTGAGACAGTAGGCAGCAAAATCAGGGACGAGATCAAAGTGCACTTAAAGAGCCCAGAGACGCCACTCGAGTGACCTTCAGTCCTCATCTCAGTCTCAGTTCAGAGACTCATGAAATCTGATCTGGTTTGAGAGCCAAACTCAGCCACGTGTGAATGTTACTGAACTCCAAAATCAAATACTTTGTGTTCACTCAGTCACACAGTCTGAGTTTGACAAATTCAATCTGACAGCAGCTGGGAAAAAAAACTTCTAGACTCCAGAAAAACATCTGGATTCAGCAGATAAATTCCACTGATGCTAAAACCTGCCTGGATCAGGGATGAGAATTTTCCATGGATTCACGGATTTCAGAGTTTTTCTGGGCCATTTATGAGATCAGTGTAAATCCGTTGAGAAAACGTTTGGGTGTTGGTGCAGCACAGGTCATCGTACCAGTTAAATCTTTCCTCATATGCATGTGAACTACAGGTGGGCGGATCGATCCTAATATCGATACCAGTGCTGGTATTGATATCGAATGATCCCCGTGTAAAAAGATTGATACTCAAGCTTTTTTCTCTCCCGCACGCACTGACTGCTGCGCACGCAGATTCGTCAGTCTACTCTGTAAGAGCAACGCTGCGCTGTGTCACACAACATGGAGCTGCTCACCCTTGTATTGTGGTTTGTTAGCCCTCTACCTCAGGAGATTTTGTTTTAAGTTGTGTTGAGTGATATTTTTTTAAACAAAAATGTTGATTGTGATAAAGTATTTTGTTGTCATGTACAATGTTTGGCAAAATTCTATCCTAGGTCTTTTGGATGCTTTGTGTTGTAATATGTATTAAATGGAACATATAGTGCCCTACGTGGAGTGATATCACAGTCAGCCCTATCACCACTGTTGTAACCTTTCGGGTGTGTGGTTCACTGGAAGCGGTAACGGTAAAAACAAAAGAAAAAGAATGTTTCCTCCATTCATCTGTGCCGCTCTGTAAAGCTTACCAAATAATACTTCATGGTGGCAGCGGTGCAACTCTCCATGCCCGATGTGAGTACAGCGAGTATTGTCTGAGGACAATTACTGCTGCCGTGGAAACGAGCGATCAAGCTAACTGAGCTAAGCTAAACCAACATCGCATTGCATCTACCCGCGATGAACTGGTCTGACCCGGATCTGAGCGAGGTGATCTCGTTGGTCAAACAGAAAATGTGTCTGTACCTAGAAGATGAAGAAATAACAGATGAAGCTAAACGAGCAAGGAAAATATGCAGAGGCATCGGAGATGAGGGACTAAGGAGGCTAAATGCTAGCGGTCTAACCGAAGGGGAATAGAAAGTACCAGCCAACCTGTGGAAGTTTTTTGAAGGACAGTTAAAGCTGGATGTTAACTTTAGGATTCACAGGCTCCACCTTATGCAATACAGACAAAAGCCAGATGAAAGTATTGATGATTTTGTTACCAGAGCAAGAACTCTTGCACTAAAATGCCAATTTAAAGATCAAGAACTAAACGAATGTCTGACTGAGCTTATTATAGCCAGTACACCACATGAATCTTTCAGAAATGAGCTTTACAGTAAGCCACAAGGTTGCTCCCTGGCTGAAGTAATAACAGAGGGATGAAAGTATGAAGCTCTGACAGCAAGAAATCTTCAGCTGCATCAACTTGAGGTAACCAAAGCAGGAAAATGCGAGAGAGTGGATGCCATAAAGAGGCAGAGGACAATCATGTCAAAAATGTACAGATAATAAACCGCGCCAATGCCCTGCATTCAATGATGAGTGTCGCATATATGGACTTAAGGGACACTGGGCAAAATGCTGCAGAAAAGGGAAACAACAGCTTAAACAAGCACCCCAGCCAGCATCAGAGAAGCAAGTTTCAACAGTCAAAGAGTAAATATCACAAAAACAATTGCCAGCGCCAGTCATACCAAAATGACCACAAAAAAACAAGTAAAGCTAACATTGGTGCCATACAAACCAGCAAATCCAGTGAAGAAGATATGTACCAAAAACAGTTCTACTCAATCACAGTTATTTGGGCACAAGAACTTACACAAGCAACAAAACTCCCCGCTTCAGATCGCCGCCATGTTGGAAAGCGCTGACCAAACTCTGATTGGTCGAGAGGAAATGTCGCACTCAGCCAAAAACCATGTGCAGCGCCAATCGCGGTTTGGAAAGAAACAACAGTTTGCAGCACATATAAACAAGGAAATGTAGCGATTTGGTATGTAATGTGCCAATTTTCTCTAAAAGTAAAGAACAACCTGACTCTGAGAACTAAGAGTTATACAAGTTGCTATAAAACGTACTTATTTCCTCATCAATATCCGTTTGATTATCACTCACTTTACCATTTATATTCAATTTTTGAATTTTCTTTTTGACTTGTCTTTGTTTTTCAAGACTAAAAAAGCAGGATGAGTTCTTTTCTCCTTCTTCAATCCAATGGGCTCTTGAACGTACAAAAGCACCCTTGGCTTTTCCAGATAAAGAGTATCAAGTTGCGTCTGTAGATTGTTCAAATTAGTTTTTTCATCTTCAGCTAAATTTGATTTGCTGCACAACTGATTAATGTTCTTTATAATATCTTGTTTTATTTTTTTAAGCTTACATATCTGTTTACTGGTATTAATTGCCATCTTCTTTACCTGAAATTTAAACCATTCCCATTTGCTTAGATTTGACATATCCAAGCCCTCAATTTCTTCAAGTAGTTGTTTAACAGAAAGGCACATTTTGTAGTAACATATTGTTAAATTTCCAGATATAGTTTGGCACAGGCTCATATCCATACAAGAACAGAGATAAAGCTACAACACAATGATCAATTAAAGGAGAAGCAGAAATTTCACATTTAGACACATCGTTAATCAAATTGTCTGAGATTAGCCAATAATGTAACCTAGAGCATTGAATGCATTTGCTGCATTAAACCAAGTACACTGCTGCGTACTGGGATTCTGCATTCTCCAATAATCTATCAACCCTAAATTTGTGACTAATTGTAGAATAGTTACATCATAATTGTGACAATTTGTTTTAGTAGGCATACGATCTAACCAGAGATCCGGGACCGTATTAAAATCCCCTCCAATAATAACTTTATCAGTTGTATAATGTGTCTTCCATCCTTCCACCCTATTACTCAACGATGAATAAAACGATTTATTCTGTACTTTTCTGTTAAACCCGTAGACACACAGTAAGATGTAGTTTACTCCATTAATTTCAGCAACCACCATTACCCAATGGCCCATATCATCACTTTTATAGTCAATTACATTAACAGGAAATCTGTTCAACAAAATCATCACGCCTGCTGATTGTGATGTACCATGACTAAGAAAAAGAGTGTCCCCCCACTGACTTTTCCAAAATCATCTTTGACTGAATGAGTCTCTTGAAGAAAAACACAATTAACCTTTTGCTCCTGACAAAAAAGAAAACTAGCCTTTCGCTTTACATTGTCCCTTAGCCCCCTAGTGTTTAAGGAAATAAATGATAGCATTGAACGATTCATTTTGAACGAAAACACAAGGTTTAGCTGATGTGCAGGAATGAGTAACTAAATTAGTCCTTATAAAAATTACCTTATGTGCGCTATAACCCTCAAAAACTTTAGGGCAGCATGCTAACCTCACATTAGACCTTAGAGCCGTTAACGTGCCTAAGTTGAGTCTATTCTTTGGTTATCAATCATTGCATATCCCTCCAGCGGCCACAGCTTGCTACGAGCCTCACGATCCTCTTTTGAGAAATCTTCTTTAAACCGTATGTGCAGTTCCTTGCACACTTTGGCATCCTTCGATCTCCTCCATACATCATCTCGCATGGTTCTCATGGCAAACTGGATGATGAGTGATCTTGCTATGTTGTTAGACGTAGCAGCATTCCCTTTTTTACCCATGTGATGCACTGTATCCACCACATCCTGCAATCGTTCGACAGAAATAGGTACCACTCTCGTTAGAATGCCAGAATCCCTCCGGCGGTAGATGATTTTATGTTCCGGTTCAAACACCTTTATGGCACCCAAAACGGCATTTAAAGATGAAAAATTAGCACCAACACTTAATGCCGAAAGACGCCGCCATGTTGATACTCTCTATGATGACGTCATTTGAACTCGCCATTCAGCGAGGAGATCCGGTCAAAATTTTTTTCTTTTTAAATTTTTATTTATCTATTTATTTTAATATATAAATTTACTGAAAAATATGCCAAATGCAATAAAACAAACAAGGCACAACTTGGTATGTAATTACAATTACAGTCACAGGAAACAAGAAGTGCAAATGATTTTCCGGTCAAATATCGCTAGGTGCGTGTTTGCCGTATCCAGCAAAATATACGCAAAAGATATTTATTCTCCTGCCTTATGTGGCACTGACAACATGTATAATGTATTAAATTGCAATAATAAAAACTTTTTACATACTTTCCTGTTACACTGATGCTTAGAAACAGTTTGTAGTTTCTCAACAGTTCCAGTGAAAACTTAATTTTTCATTGTGAAAATGAGTGAAGCCCCCCCTCCGCTCTCTCTCTCTCTCTTACTGAGCAAACAGGGTGTTTTGGAACCACAAAGCCTTTACCATACATAAACCATATATTTATGAATGAATCAGCATCTACGCGACACATAAGTAACTGGATTATTTAATGAAAGATTCTAATGGGAGTTTTTTTTTTTCCTTTCAACTCAGAGCGAGAGCGACGCTTCACTTTGTTGATCGAAGTTATGGCAGTAATGCGGCTCACTCAGTGTATTCCTACGCCAGCCTTTAGCTGGTGTCCGGCGTGACGAGCGCAAAACAAATGCAACAAACGTGGTAACCAGCTAATGGCGTTTCTACGCGTTTCCTGCATTTTATTAGTACGCAAACTGAATATATTGGTTAATTTTTCTGAACTGCTTTGTTGATGAAAGCCATAATGCAGCTCGCTCAGTGTATTCCTACGCCAGCCTTCGCTGGTGTCCGACGGGACGATCGCCGCAACGACAGCGGTAACCAGGTAATGGTGTTCTCCCATCATGCACCTCGGTTTCTCCCATCATTTTTTTTTTCCGCTTAAGTCGATGGTTTTTTTTGTCAAAACTTTATTTCAACAAATGCAATAAACAGTAAACGAACAAAAAGCAAGGCCACAATAACGTTCTCAGTATTATCATGAGAAATAGAGATTAAAAAAAAGAAAAAGAAAAAAAATGCTTGTTGTGTACTTCCCGTTATAACTTCCTGTTTGCGGTGACGAAAGTGTACTTCCGGTTTGCAGTCATGGTGGAAACAGACGGATGGACTACAAACTCACTCACTCACGCACGTCTGTTAACATCCTTGCTTCGCTCGGCGGCTGTTAATTTACAGATGAAGAGAGTTTTCTAAAGAACCTTTTATTTATTTATTTGCTATTTTAATTACAAGTGTTCTAAACTTTTTTTTACAGTAATCAAATTTTGAGGTAAAAAAATTTTTGCAAGGTTTTTCTTCAGAAAACTTCTCTGTAAATGAGAAGTCCTGTGACACTTTTCTGTTTTGTAGAGATCAGTGGTTTCTGCCACTAGTCTTCCGTGTCTTGACCCGACACATCATTCCTATTGGACAGCGCGAAGCAACGTCACAGCTCGGAGCGTCGAAAGTTGGATTGGATTGAACTTTGGCCGCATCAGCCTGTCAATAAACGGCAATGCGCGCTCCCGTCAGAAGCATCGGTTTAGCTTGACGTTTGACGCAACGCTTCTGACGCCTCTAAAAAGCAACGCGTCTCATTGAAAATAATGCTTTTTAGACCGATTTGTGATGCCTCTGAGTCTTCCAACGCATCCGATGTGAAAGGCCCTTAATTCTGTACCATCTGTAGACATCCAACACTATTTTGTAGCAATCCAGAAAAGTCAGTTGTCAGTTGTGGAAGACAAGGACGTGAATTACAATTTGTGAAATTTAAAAGAAATGCTGATGTACATTTCTACTTTAGCAGTTCCATCAGTGCAATAACTTACTGTCATCAGGTCAAACTCACCACTGATACTTTATTTTAGTGAGTGTTGTTCTAACATCCATCTATCCATCCATCCATTTTCTTCCGCTTTATCCGGAGTCGGGTCGCGGGGCAGCAGCTCAAGCAAAGCCGCCCAGACCTCCCGATCCACACACACCTCCCCCAGCTCCTCCGGGGGAACCCCAGGGTGTTCCCAAGCCAGCTGAGAGATGTAGTCCCTCCAGCATGTCCTGGGTCTTCCCCGGGGCCTCCTCCCATCCAGGGGGCATCCGGAAAAGATGCCCGAGCCACCTCAACTGACTCCTTTCGACGTGGAGGAGCAGCGGCTCGACTCCGAGCTCCTCACCCTATCTCTAAGGGAGCGCCCAGCCACCCTGCAGAGGAAACTCATCTTGGCCGCTTGTACTCGCGATCTCGTTCTTTCGGTCATGAGCCAAATCTCATGACCATAGGTGAGGATCGGAACGTAGATCGATCGGTAAATCGAGAGCTTTGCCCCCCTACTCAGCTCTCTCTTCACCACGACGTCAAAGGCACACACTATCAGCAACACATTCAGGTCTGAATTTAAGCTTTATGTAAATGAGCAGCTTCTCACAACAGGTGGAGGATCATCAGTCCGCACGCCACGGCAGTGAGAAGCGAGCTGCACAATTCTCATCAATGTTCAAATATACTGCGTAACAAAATAACAAAATACCAAGTTACTGTTAACGATTATTCAGATAATCAATCACCTCTGATGTGTGCTGACAGCATGTGTCCCTCACCCGTCCTCCTTCACAGGCACGATGTGTCAAACCCAGGCGCGGTCCTCAGCGTCTCACAAACGAACGTCACAAGGTCGAGTTCCCGGCAATTCTGCTTGAATCACACATGGCTTAAATGCAGAACGCCATCTCATTATCTGCTTCAGCTGAAAGTCCTTAAGGTTGCACGTGAGCACCATCCACAGGTGCTGCACATTACATTGATGAGGGTGAAGGACTCTTCTGCCAGCACCTTCTCCACAGACAATAAATCAGTTTGCATACCACCTGGAGAGCAAAGAAAAGAAAAGAACACCCAAATGTCCAGCCAAACCCCCCAACACACAACATTTTATGTTCGGTTCATCATCAGTCCATATTCTCCTTTGCTGTCGAGTTGAAAGGTTTTCACTTCTCCATTGTTTCCAAAAAGTCTGTCAAACAAAATGAGTCTGTCAAACAGGACTGAACAGCGCACACCTACAACATCTTTAACACAACCCCGCTGGTCCTCTTTTCATCAGCCAGCTCCAATATGTGCTTTTGCGGCTTGAAAGTTGAGTCAGAACTCTTAAATAAACCATCACTTAAAGTCTCTATGACAGTCTCTGCATGAATAATATAATCTGTGACGCTATCAATTTTCAATTTAATTTTAATTTCAATTTATTACCTCCGCCAAGGAGGTTATGTTTTCGGTCGCGTCCATTTGTTTGTTGGTTGGTTGGTTGGTTGTTAGCAGGATTACTCAAAAAATCCTCAACGGATTTCAAATAAATTTTTACCAGGGGTGTATCTTGGCCTAACTTAGAAGTCATTAAATTTTGGTAATGATCTGGAACATGATCCAGATCCAGTAATTTTTTAAGGATTCTTTATCATTGCAGGATAGGGCCAATTTAAACATTTTTGCATCTAACTTCATGAAGACGGGTCACAAAGGCTGAACAAAAATTAAGTTACGACACGACAGTAATTTAGCATTTGTTTTTCCTCATTGAATAAACTTATTAGAAAATAAAAACGTGTAGTTCATGCAGTTTCTCTTTATAAATACATTTGCTGAAGATCTAAGGGTTTAACCCTCTGGGGCCGATGCCGTCGTATACGATGGCTGAGACCAAGCTTTACTAAATTATAAATAACTTTTTAATGACATGAGATAGAAACTTACTTTTTTTTTTGCTGAAAAGTTAACTCCGCAGAGTTTCGAGCCACCGCCCACCATCTTTGTACTCCTCATAGAAGCTGTGTGATGACGTGAGCAATGTGAGTGTCCAATCGGAATTGGTTCAATTGGAATTGGCTGGGATGGACTACAGGACAACAGGCAAGCAGCTTGGTAGAAGACAACAACTGTTATGATTATATTAGAAAGTGGAAGAAACACAAGATGACCGTCAATCTCCCTCGGTCTGGGATTCCATGCAAGATCTCACTTTGTGGGGTAAGGATGTTACTGAGAAAGCTCAGAACTACACAGGAGGACCTGGTCAATGACCTGAAGAGAGCGGGGACCACAGTCACAAAGATTACATTAGTAACACATGATGCTGTCATGGTTTAAAATCCTGCAGGGCAGCAAGGTACCCCTGCTCAAGCCAGCACATGTCCAGGCCCATTTGAAGTTCACCAGTGACCATCTGGATGATCCAGAGGAGGCATGGGAGAAAGTCATGTGGTCAGGTGAGACCAGAATAGAGCTTTTTGGAATCAACCAAGAAAACCATCCCAACCGTGAAGCATGGGGGTGGAAACATCATACTCTGGGGGTGCTCTTCTGCAAAGGGGACAGGACGACTGCACCATATTGAAGGGAGGATGGATGGGGTCATGTATTGCGAGATTTTGGCAAACAACCTCCTTCCCTCAGTAAGAGCATTGAAGATGGGACATGGCTAGGTCTTCCAGCATGACAATGACCCCAAACACACAGCCAGGGCAACTAAGGAGGGGCTCCGTAAGAAACATTTCAAGGTCCTGGAGTGGCTTGGCCAGTCTCCAGACCTGAACTCAATAGAAAGTCTTTGTAGGGAGCTGAACCTCCAAACCTGAAAGATTTGGAGAAGATATGTATGGAGGAGTGGACCAAAATCCCTGCTGCAGTGTGTGCAAACCTGGTGAAAAACTACAGGAAACATTTGAACTCTGTAATTGCAAACAAAGGCTACTGTACCAAATATTAACATTGATTTTCACAGGTGTTGAAATACTTATTTGCAGCAGTAACATACAAATAAATTATTAAAAAAAATCATACATTGTGATTTCCGGATTTTTTTTTTTTTTTTTTTTTTTTAGATTATGTCTCTCACAGTGGACATGCACCTAAGATGAAAATTTCAGACCCCTCCATGATTTCCAAGTGGGAGAACTTGCAAAATCGCAGGGTGTTCAAATACTTATTTTCCTCACTGTATATGTCTGAAATTCGGTTTGCGTTTATTAAATTCCAAGCAGATTAAACGTAGCAGACACAGATTATTTGTTATAATTGTTTTAGCAAGTTTTCAGGGTATCATGCATGCAGTCTCTTATTAATGTGATGAAAAGCATAAAAAATTACATTTGTAGTATAATATTCATTTACAATTGTCATCATGTGGATTCTCTATGTTGTTTGACTGCAGTGACTCTCTGGCGCACAAGGGGTTATGGGATACGTCAATAGGGCGAATAGAGAATTTAAATGTCCGCCCACGTCATATGTGTTCAAGAAACATGGTTGATACCAAAGCTGGATTTTACTATTAAAGGATACACAGCTGTGAGTTTGGATAGGAAAGAGGGTAAAGGTGGGGGAGTGATCACCTTCATACAAAGAGGAATTCAGTACAGGGAAGTGGGGAAAGAGGATGACTTGGAATTTGTTACTGTGGAGGTGTGGCTAACCGGAGGGAGTATGACCATTATAAACTTTTACAATCCATGTAGGAGACTGGAGTTGGAGCAGCTGGAGTTGATGTGGAAGGGTGTTCGAAGGAAGGCTGTCTGGTATGGAGATTTTAATGCCCACAGCACACTATGGGGAGAGAGGGATGATGGAAATGGGAGAAACTTGGAAGAGTTTTTTGAGGAAAAAGAGCGAGATCTGTAGACTGATGGAACAAGTATGAGGATTGATGTAGTAAGGGCTATTGAATCAGCTCTTGATCTCACTATAGTAATGAAAGACGTTGCTGATAAGTTATCCAACTGAAACGGATAGGAGTCCAGTTTGTATGTGACGCTGGGATAAGAGAGGAAAAAAAGTGGATTTTAGAGAAGGGATAAATTAAGGCGGTCAGTGAAGAGCTGTTGCTAAGGGTTGACACAAATCTGGACATTGATAATTTAAGCATAGAGATCAGTATTCTTTCTCCAGCTGCATTGGCAATCCCAAAATCTAAGCCTAAAACACTGAATAGAATTGTCTCATGGTGGACAGATGTGTGTAGGCAGGTTATCAAAGACATAAATAAAGCTTTTATACTTTAGAAAAGGACACATAACTTCCAAAACCTGATTAATTATAAGAAATCCCAGTCAATGGTGCGGAAAACTGTTAAGAATGCTAAAAAGGAGGAAGTTCTATAACTCGATCGGCTGAACAACCCCAGTAGCGGGGGATATATGGCTAACATTGTGCGTTTTTGGTGTGAAAACTTGAAACTTGGCACACTTGTAGAGTGACCCCAGGTGAGCATTTCTGGATATGGAAACAAGTTGGCAGAGCCCCCTGGTGGTGTCTTTGGGAACTAATGTTTTGCCAACTAACCGTATTCATGAACACATACTAATATTGGGATAACTTTTACATTTCTTAATATAGAATCAGGAAACTTGGCAAATTTTGAAAGGAGAACAGGGTAAATATAATAAAAGTATTAAAAATTTCATAAGAGCCACCTGGTGACCAGATATGTAAGCAGTGCTGGTGTCGTTGGTCCATATATGAAACTGTCTCGTCCATTGTGTATTATCTGAAAGTGTAAACTTTACAATATCGGATGAAAAGCAAATTGTAGAAAAGAGAATGAAGTAAAGGTGAACTAGCTTAAACCAAAACAAACTCTTTGGGAATATTTGCAAGTGATCTATGTTTGAAAACAGCTCCCTTCACACTGGTAGAGTGATGTGCATTTGAGCTTTGCTTTGCTGCATGTACACATGCCACGTCATGATTTCTTACAATTGCAATCTATCAGCTCATAACACATTTCATGGGCCTGTTGAAGGGTGGTCCATTTTGGCAACCATTGAGATGAGGGTGCATCCCATTCCCAGCCAAAGTCAGAAGGGCTCGGCAGTTTTGCGTCTAGCTGAAATGACTGACCCCACACGTGCAGCTCTCAAGGTATGCTGTTTGAGTGCAGCTTCTGTGGGAGGAATGCCTTCTATAGATTTTGATTTCTTTGAGAACATGTGCTGACGTGCTTCATTGACACTGGAGGTATCAGCAGTGCGGTCATACCACAGCGCAACAAATCTTTGAATAAGAGCCAGTAGATCATCTGTTGCGCGTAGCCAAGGGTGGGCCTGGATGGGCCTGGGCCCGCCCACTTGTCAGCCAGGCCCGCCCCAATGAATGAATGAATGAAAACTGTTTATTTCGAACATTTGATACAACAACAATTACAAGATAGATCAGTGAAGACAACAAAAAAGTTCCTACTGTGTACCCAACATGTCCAAAAAGGGGTAGGGTGAAGCATCAGCTTATTTTTCCCTACCCTTTCTTCCCCACAACCAGTAATACCCTTTGCCACATATACACATAGATTCCTACACACCTAAACCGATATCAATATATATATATATATATATAAATACTATATATTTACAAGCCGAAGCAAAAAACAAAAACAGCCTAACCCTCATTACCCTTCCTCCTCCCTATACCTAGAAAAAAACATATTTTTGTACCGCTGTTTGAACTGGTTCATGCTTGGACATTGCTTGAGCCCCACTCCCAATCTGTTCCACATCCTCACCCCGCAGACAGAAATACAGAAACCTTTTAATGTTGTTCGTGCCCACTGATGCTTTAAATTAAATTTCCCCCTCAGATTGCAATCCCCTGATCTGTTAAAAAACATATTTTTAATATTTGCTGGAAGTAAATTGTTTATTGCTTTATACACGATTTGTACTGTTTGAAAATGAACCAAGTCTGTGAATTTTAAGAATTTGGATTGTAAAAATAGTGGATTTGTATGATCTCTATAGCCAGTATTATGAATAATTCTTATAGCTCTTTTCTGCATTACTGATAGTGATTGTGTTGTACCTTTATAAGTATTACCTCATACCTCTGCACAGTACTGTAAATATGGTAAAACCAGTGAGCAGTAAAGAATGCGGAGTGAGTTGTGGTCCAGAATATGTTTCGCTTTGTTTAGAACTGAAATGCTTCTTGACAGTTTACTTTGTATATGTTTTATATGAGTCTTCCAGTTTATCTTATCATCTATTATCACCCCCAGAAACTTATTTTCATGTACCCTTTCAATATCTACCCCCTCGACTTGTAACTGAACCTGTATGTCTGTATTACAATAGCCAAATAACATGTATTTTGTGTTACTTAAGTTTAATGATAATTTGTTTCTGTCAAACCATATTTTCAATTTTCCCATTTCTATACTGATCCTCCTCAGTAACTCCTGCAAATCCCCCCCCCGAACAAAAAATGCTTGTGTCATCTGCAAATAATACTAATTTTAATATTTTGGAAACATTGACTATCATTTATATAAATTAGAAACAGTTTTGGACCCAATACTGACCCCTGTGGGACGCCACAAGCATTGTCCAAGCATGATGATGTATATTCCCCCAACTTCACAAACTGTTTTCTGTTACTTAAGTAGCTTCTCACCCAGTGCAACACCAACCCCATAATCCCATACTGTTCAAGTTTATTGATTAATATGTCATGATTGATTGTATCAAAAGCCTTTTTAAGGTCTATAAATATTCCAACTGAATGTAATTTGTGGTCTATGGCGTTTGTAATCTCCTCAACTGATTCTATTAATGCAAGTGATGTTGAACTATGTGCTCTGAATCCATATTGACTATCAGTAAGTAATTTATGTTTATTTATGAATTTGTCTAATCTATTATTGAATAACTTTTCTAATAATTTGGAAAATTGTGGAAGCAAAGAAACAGGCCTATAATGTTGTGTGTTGGGGGGTGTGGCTGGATGTTTTGGTGTTCTTTTCTTTTCTTTGCTCTTCAGGTGGCATGAGAACTGATTTGTCTGTGGAGAAGGTGCTGGCTGAAGAATCCTCACCCTCATCAACATCATGTGTAGCACCTGTGACTGGTGCTCACATGCAACCTTAAAGACCTTCAGCTGAAGCAGATAATTGGATGGCGTTCTGCATTTAAGGCATGTGTGATTCAAGCAGAACTGCCGGGAACTCGACCTTGTGATGTCCGTTTGCGAGACGCTGAGGACCGCGCCTGGGTTTGACACATCGAGCCTGTGAAGCAAGGAAGGGTGAGGACACTTGCTGTCAGCACACATTAAAGGTGATTAAGTGTTCGACTAATTGTTGATAGTAACTTGGTGTTTTGTTACGCAGTATACTGGAACTGTGATGAGAATTGTGCAGTTTGCTTCTCACTGCTGTGGCGTGCAGGATAAGTGATCCTCCACTTGTTGTGAGAAGCTGCTCATTTGCATAAAGTTAAAAAATACAGACCTGAATGTGTTGCTGATAGCGTGTGTCTTTTGAAAGATATTGTTGTAACTGCTGACTTACCTCACCTCTTCTTTGCTTCACAGAGAGTCAGTTTGTCGTGTCCACCTGGGGGGTGTTTGTCTGGTGGTAGTGGGTCCAGGAACGCCGGGCTTCTATCCTTTTGGACGCTTAAGAGCGTGCCAACAGTCACTCCACCAGAAGGACGTTCTTTTAGTTTTGTACACATTATTATGCACAGGTGAAAAATAAATTGTTTCTGTTGGAACCGCTTTCTGGTTATTTTTAGCGCTGGGTTCCGTCTGACGCAGGTCCGCTCCTCAACTCGCGTCGACACATAACATATAATTTGTGAAGTGGTGTCTATCCCCAGTCTTATACAGCGGCACAACCTTAGCTATTTTCATTTGATTGGGAAATTTACCGGTTTGAAATGATAAGTTACAGATGTATGTTAATGGTTCTACAATCCATTCAATGACCTGTTTTACCACCACCATATCAATTTCATTTAAATCGGTAGATGTTTTATATTTACAATTATTCACAATGTCTATAATTTCTTTTCCATCCACTGCTGTGAGGAACATTGAACAGGGATTTCTTTCTATGAGATTATTATCCCAATCCTCAGGTTGGGAATCAGGAATTTTTTCTGCCAAGCTTGGTCCAATATTTACAAAAAAATTATTAAAACCGTTGACTACCTCATCCTTATTTTCCTTCTTGACATTATTATCAATGAAATACTGAGGGTAGCTCTGTTTTTATTACCATTTTTGATAATGCTATTTAATATATCCTGTTGTGTGGGCCGCCGAAGAGGAGGTACTGCTGGCCCACCACCACAAGATGGCGCCCTGCTTGAAGTGCGGGCTTCAAGCACGAGAGGGCGTTGGAGCGACCAGGAGTGACAGCTGTCACACATCATCCATACCAGCTGTCACTCATCCACTACTCATCACCACCACCATAAAGGCCGGACTGCAACTCCACCTCCCCGCCGAGAAATCAGCTACCATTCAGGTAATTTTCTCTGCTGACTCAAAACATTGAGTATTAATCTGAACTTCTTTGCAGCCGTTTTCCTGGTGTGTCCTTATCTGTGGGATTGGCGTTTGGTGTGATCAGCGATGGCTTCGCCTCACACCCCAAACCAGATAAGTGGTAAAACAGGAGCTGCACGAGTGTGTGATTGGAGGTGGAGGTGCTCCCTCCTAATTAAACACTGTCTGTGGGATTACTGAGTGTGCAAACTCACACTCATCAGGACTGTCTCTGTTTTCTGCCAGCAGTACCGGGTCTGACTGCTGAAGACAGCGGCCACCTGGGGCGCAGGGCTTGGCAGCTCCGGTGTTCTTCAGCTCCGTTGGTGGTGGAAGCTGTGTGGGATCCAGCTCTTCTCTCGCCAGGCGTCTTCTATCGTCGAGCCTGCCCACACGTCACCTGGTGTATGATTGACAGTCCACCATATTGTTATTGTCTGTACGTCGTTGTGCGATTCACAACATTAAATTGTTACTTTTGGCTTATCCATTGTCCGTTCATTAACGCCCCCTGTTGTGGGTCCGTGTCACGACACTTTCACAACAATATCCCATATTCCTTTAATATTGTTTTTGTTATTATATAATATGTTACTATAATATTCCTTCCTACATACCCGTATAATATTAGTTAATCTATTTTTGTATTTCTTATATCTATTTTCTGCCTCTTTAGTCTTTAATTTTATGAATTCTCTATCCAGTGTATTTTTCTTATTACATGCATTTCGTAATCCTTTCGTTATCCATGGTCGATCTTGGATTTTTTGTTTTCTGTAGTCTTGTTTAATTGGACAATTTTTATCATATAATGATGTAAATATTTGTAAAAAAGTTTCATATGCACTATCAACATCACTTTCACTGTATACCTTTTCCCAGTTTTGCTCCTGTAAATCCTTCTTTAGTGTGTTCATGTTTTCCTCTGTCCACACTCGCCTGTATTTTATTTTCTCCTCTGGCTGATTCCGCCGATGGTTTCTATTATAAACGATGAAAATTGGTAGATGATCACTAATGTCATTGATTAATAATCCACTCACAGTATTATTCTCAATATCATTGCTGAATATATTATCAATTAATGTAGCACTACGGGATGTAATTCTGCTTGGCCTGGTGATTTTTGGATATAAACTCATACTGTACATTATATTGATAAATTCATCTGTTATTTTATGCTTATTTGGATTGAGCAGATCAATATTTAAGTCACCACAAATGAACACAGTTTTTTGATTAGTTTTTGAGAACGTTTTTTCCATACAGTCAGTGAATGTTTCAATACTAGATCCTGGTGCTCTATATATACAGCTGACTAATACATTTTTGCTTTTTTCTTCACATATTTCAATAGTTATACATTCTAATAAGTTATCGATCACAGTTGTCATATTGTCTACTATTTTATAATCCATGTTCTTATCCACATACACAGCCACTCCTCCTCCACTCTTATTCGTTCTGTTTACACAATTAAATTCATATCCATCCAGTTCAAAATCCATTCCTTTATCTTCATTGATCCATGTTTCTGATATAGCAATTATGTCAAATATTTTTTTAAATTGACTTAATATTCTTTAATGTTGTTAAAGTTTGCATATAGACTTCTGCTGTTGAAATGGATTATTGATAATTTGTTATCCATTTTAATGATCCGATTAAACTGTTCATCTGTATAATAGCAACAACTGTCATTGATATTTGAGAAGAAATTATTGTCCGGGTCTGTATCGTGCTCCAAGTCCAGTACATTGTGGTCTGTGTATTTAAATGTTCTCAGTTCTACTTTTCCATGATCAGCAATCCTGTGAGTTATATCCTTCTTGTCTCCAGATGTAGATGATGTAGTAGATGAATAGGTTCCTCTGGTCTGTGTCATGGTGTTGTGATGTGTTTGTGTCCTCCTACCTTATTGGTCGTATTTGTCCAGTTCCTCGATGTTCCTGATTACCATAACCTTCGCTTGTTCTGGTGTTCCATTCAGTTTGATAAATGTTTTGTAGTTGGATGTCCATGTCTGTTGAATTTTTCCCTGCTTTTTTAAGAAACGAGCTTTCCTGGCGATGTCTGCGTTTCTTTTGGTCAGATGTTCATTGATGAATACGTTTGTTCCTTTAAGTTTCCGTCCCTGTTTTAACAATGCCATTTTATGTTTTCTGTTGACAAACCTCATTATAACTGCTCGCTTGTCTCCATCCTCTCTCCTGGGCAGGGGGTGGCACGCTTCAATGTTATTACAGTCCATTTGAATACCTTTAGATTGCAGGAAGTCAGCCACCTGTTGTTCCACTGAGCTGGCCTCCTGCTCGCTGGCCTCCCCTCCGCTGTCTTCTGACACCGCCCGTGCGTAGGATCGAGGTTTAATATGAATTCCTGTAATAATAGTGTTGTTCATCCTTGTGTACTGTTCCAACTCCGCAACACGGTTCTCCAGGTACACCAGACGCCGGTCTTTCTCGGCATTCTGGATCCGGAGAGACTTCACTTCTTCCACCAGCTCCATAATGGATTTCTGCTGCATTTAAACAACAGAGATTTCCTCAGACAAAAAGTCCAGGGACTTCTTGATATCGTCTCCCTCCTCCGCCGTCAGTGCCTTCTTCGGACCCATGGTCAGATAACTCCGCGCTGGCGCCTCGGGCCTCGGTGGAGCCGCGCCGGTGGAAAACAATCCAGCTGTGGATCAGCGAACTTCACACTAATAATGTGATTATTAACTGTCAGATGACAATGTAAAATCTCTTAATCATTCTAAAATTGATTGTAAGCAGAAACAAGGCAGTTTAAGCGCAAACGGGGCGATAATCTCTTAATTGCTGCTAGCGCTCAGTCATGACGCTGCTAGCGCTCCATCCAATGAGAAGGCTGAGTCGACACTCGACAGTCACGTGTTGTTCATTGTATTCCTATGATATGGTATTGCATTAGCACTGAGCGACAATACATTTTGGCAAAAAAATCTGGTTCATCTTCTGTGATTTTTATTAATTCATTTTCAGAGTACAGTGGCCCCTCACTAATACGCGGTTCACCTTTCACGGCCTCGCAGTTTTGCGGATTTTTTTAGAGCAATTTTGCATGCTTTTTTTTTTTTAACGGCGCATTGTGTTCTGCGTACTTATCAGGCGGGCTGTTCGCGGCACCGGTCGGCATCACCGTGATTGCTCTCACTGATGGATGTTGATCGCAGCCGCAGAGCTCCTTGACCACCGAGAGAGGACTTGGATTCTTTGCGGGTCCCGCATCTGTACCTCCGGAGGCAGTGAGCGAAGGGAGAGCTGCGCATTGTGTTCTGCGTGTGTCTGTTTATAATCTTCTCGCACAGAAGAAAAAAGAGAGTGTTTACACAGGAGAGAAAAGTGAGAAAATGTTAATGCCTGTTTGAGAAAAGTGTGTAGAGAGGGGTTTTACAGCCTTAAAACATCTATAATAATTGCAAAAAAATAGCGCTGACTACTTCGCGGATTTCGTTTATCGCGGGTTATTTTTGAACGTAACTCCCGCGATAAACTAGGGACTACATTTTTGCTCAAATAGTCTTCTGCGGGCCCTCATCACAATGCCAATAACAACATGCACTGTCGAACGGCTGTTTTCTACTGTTAATCGGATAAAAACGTCCACCAGAACATCCATGTTGACTCACAGACTGAATGCACTTTCCCTTGAAAGATATACTGACCGAATCATTGGACTATGATGACGTGATAAGAGAGTTCAACAAAAAACCCCGTCATCTCCTATTGTAGCATGCATTAAAAGAATTCATCAAATGTAAGTGTGAGACCATTAATTACTTTTTTCTTCTAAATAGGCCTAATTGTTAATATTATATTGCAACTGCCACGATGGTGTCCATTCTGATGGTTTTTAATTTGGCCGCGAGCCATGGTTTCCATTGTTTATCAATTTCATAATTTGGCCGCCGAGCCAACCTGTTTTAATGTTGCGGATATATTTTTAATTTTTATTTTAAAGGACTTTACATGACTAAGCGTTGCGTTGCTGCTTGCATTGTCCATGGGGTGCTTGTGTCTGACACTTTGCGTCTGTGTAACTGCACACAGCGTCTGTGCAGTTGGCTGAGATGTGTTCATCATTAAACTTGGAATTAATTTTTGAAACAATGCCTTATTTAAATACCTGTTGACGTTTTGGGTTTAGGCCGAGCCAAGTAGGCTACCAGACTTGCACTGTGTGTGTGTGTGTGTGTGGGGCGCTGCACTGCAGCTTGCATTATTCATGAAGAGTGTTGCGTGTTGGGGGGTGTGGCTGGATATTTTGGTGTTCTTTTCTTTTCTTTGCTCTCCAGGTGGCATGAGAACTGATTTGTCTGTGGAGAAGGTGCTGGCTGAAGAATCCTTCACCCTCATCAACATCATGTGCAGCACCTGTGACTGGTGCTCACATGCAACCTTAAAGACTTTCAGCTGAAGCAGATAATTGGATGGCGTTCTGCATTTAAGTCATGTGTGATTCAAGCAGAACTGCCGGGAACTCGACCTTGTGATGTTCGTTTGTGAGACGCTGAGGACCGCGCCTGGGTTTGACACATCAAGCCTGTGAAGCAAGGAAGGGTGAGGGACACATGCTGTCAGCACACATCAAAGGTGATTAAGTGTTTGACTAATTGTTGATAGTAACTTGGTATTTTGTTACGCAGTATACTTGAATTGTGATGAGGATTGTGCAGCTTGCTTCTCACTGCTGTGGCGTGCGGACAAGTGGTCCTCCACCTGTTGTGAGAAGCTGCTCATTTGCATAAAGCTTAAAATACAGACCTGCATGTGTTGCTGATAGTGTGTGTCTTTTGAAGGATATTAGTTGTAACTGCTGACTTACCTCTTCTATGCTTCGCAGAGAGTCGGTTTGTCGTGTCCACCTGGGGGGTGTTTGGCGGTGGTAGTGGGTCCAGGAGCGCCAGGCTTCGATCCTTTTGGGCGCTGGAGAGCGTGCCAGCCTTCACTCCACCAGAAGGACGCTATTTCAGTTCTTACACTTTATTATGCACCAGTGGGTGAAATAAATACATTGTTTTTGTTATTGGAACCGCTTTCTGGTTATTTTTAGCGCTGGGTTCCGTCTGACGCAGGTCCGCTCCTCAACCCGCGTCGACACATAACAGAAGAGTACTTGTGTCTGACGTGTCGCGTCTGTGTGCTCACTTTGCCAGTGCTGTAGGCTAAGTGATAACGTTGCTTGCGATGTCCAAACGAGGCATACTTTTCCAACGGTCTATTATAATACCTACACCTTACCTACAACCCCAAAGGTTGGGCCCGTCTGATTTTTTCTGGGCCCACCCGTTTTATGATTTCTGCCTACGCCCCTGACTAAATTGTTCACTGTTTAAGATTAATACACATGTTGATGGAACCTGCAAATGCGGTGACAGTCAAGAGACCGTAGAGCATGTTCTTATACAGTGTCCAATGTACCAACAACATAGACAACTATTGTCCATTCAGCTACAGGGGAGACAGGTAGACCTCAGCTTACAGAACATACTTAAGCTTGAGTCTGGTGGGTTCTGCGTCAGTTACTTTTATGACTATCTGAAGAATACAGGATTACTGCACAGGCAGGGTTGGGAGGGTTACTTTAAAAATGTATTCCGATACAGTTACTAGTTACCTGTTGAAAAATGTAATCAGTAACGTAATCCAAGTACCATAATATTAAAGTAATGTAATTTGATTACTTTCAATTACTTCTGGATTACTCCAATATCAAATATGCTAATACAGACAAAAGAAACTAAAATATAAATAGTCTTGACTACATAGTACAGTTTATTAAGCAAAAATGAAGCTGTTTCTTTTACATGACATGCTCTGTTTTACTTCACATTATGAATTAAGAGCGCCACAATATTGTTTTAAACACACCCAGTGTTCACCTGCTAAATTTTCAACAAAAAATGCCAAACAAATGAAGGATAATGAAAACTCAGGCGGTCTGCGGATGAATTTGTAATTAAAAGTGGCTTGCAGAAGAATATACAAAACAAACAAAAAGTCTACTACTTGTTCTACTACATATCAGTCCACTTATTGAACTTTCAAAACAAGAACAACAGCATAATGAAAACCATTAGGTAAATACTGTCAGTAAGGAGGCGTGGTCACCATTTTAATTCCAGGCAAGTTAGTGATTTGCGTGCATAGAAGTTCAAGAAACAGGTGGAATATGCCAGAAAGCTGCGCATGTTGGCAAAGCCACAAACGGAGGAACAAGGGAGACAATATTTCCTTCCATAAGTAAGTGGTTTTGGTTTCACTTTGTCCGTGATATTTGGATGATAAACAGCTGTATGTCTCCTGCCGTGTCGCCCGATGACACGGACCATTAACTCTTCATTTATGTCTAGTTGATATTTTCCACTGCGAGACCAATGTCTAGTTAAAAAACTTGTCGTCAGTGATTAAAATTGTTCGACAAGACTGGGGATTTTTTTTAATTATTTGCACCTTAAAATAATGAGATTATAATGACCCGCACTGTGCCGCTCTGTTGTGAAAGTGTAGTGACACGGACCCACAACAGGGGGCGCAAATGAACGGTCAATAGATGAGCCAAAAGGTAACAATTTAATGTTGTGAAACGTGCACAACGAACATACAGACAATCTCAGAATATAATTACAGTCAAATTACAAAGGTGACGTGTGGGCAGGCTCGAGGATAGAAGACGTCTGTCCTGAGAAGAGCCGGAACCACACGATTTCCGCCCCCACAGAACCTGGTGAATACTGGAGCCGCCAAGTCCCGAATTCCCAGGTGATCACCGTCCCCGACTGTCGGATCTGGTACTGCTGGCGAAGAACAAAGACAGTCAAGTGTGGGTGTGTGTACACCCAGTAACAACAGCGGTGGGAATGCCACCTCCACCTCTCACTCAATATGTTGCAGAGTACCGCAGTGATTCCTCAGGGGAAAAGAGTGCCGTCCTGCACTCACTCAGCTTCCACAGAAAAAGGAACCGGTACTCCTGCAAACACTCACAATATACAGATATTGCAAAAGACACAAACGGCTGAGGATATTACCTCCAATGAAGTATGATATCTCGGCGATGAGGTGGAGATGACGTCTGGTCTTTATGGAGTGCGATGATGAAGAATGTGTGACAGCTGTCAGGAATTAATGAGTGACAGCTGTCACTCCCGGCTGTGTCCGTGGCGGCAGCGCCCTCTCGTGCCTGAAGCCCGCACTTCAGGCAGGACGCCCTTTGGTGGTGGGCCAGCAGTACATCCTCTTCTGGCGGCCCACACAACAGGACCCCCCCCCTCAACGGGCGCCTCCTGGCGCCCGACCAGGCTTGTCCGGGTGTCTGCGGTAGAAATCGGCCAGGAGGGCCGGATCCAGGATGAAGCTCCTCTTCACCCAGGAGCGTTCTTCGGGTCCATACCCTTCCCAGTCCACCAAATACTGGAACCCCCGGCCCATTCGACGGACGTCCAGGAGCCGGCGCACTGTCCAAGCCGGCTCCCCGTCAATGATCCGGGCAGGAGGCGGCGCCGGACCGGGAGCACAGAGGGGTGAGGTGTGGTGAGGCTTGAGTCTGGACACATGAAAAACCGGGTGGATCCGCAGTGAAGCTGGGAGTCGGAGCTTCACTGCGGCAGGACTGAGGATTTTGAGGATCTTGAAAGGTCCAATGTACTGGTCCTTCAACTTGGGGGAGTCCACTTGGAGGGGGATGTCCTTCATGGACAGCCACACCTCCTGCCCGGGCTGGTAAGCAGGGGCCGGGGATCGCCGGCGGTCTGCATGGGTCTTCGCCCTCATCCGGGCCTTCAACAAGGCAGAATGGGCGGAGCGCCACACCCGGCGGCACTTCCGCAGGTGGGCCTGGACCGAGGGCACACCGACCTCTCCCTCCACCACGGGGAACAACGGGGGCTGATACCCCAAACACACCTCAAATGGGGAGAGGCCGGTGGCGGAAGACACCTGGCTGTTATGCGCATACTCGATCCAGGCCAGATGGTTACTCCAGGCCGTCGGGTGCGTGGATGTGACGCAGCGGAGGGTCTGTTCCAGTTCCTGGTTGGCCCGCTCTGCCTGTCCGTTCGTCTGTGGATGGTACCTGGACGAGAGGCTCACGGTGGCCCCCAGTTCCCTGCAGAAGCTCCTCCAGACGTGTGAGGAGAACTGGGGACCACGATCTGAGACGATGTCGGTGGGTATCCCATGCAGACGGACAACATGGTGGACCAGGAGGTCTGCTGTCTCCTGGGCTGTTGGGAGCTTCGGGAGGGCCACGAAGTGGGCCGCCTTGGAGAATCGGTCCACTATCGTGAAGATGGTGGTGTTGCCCTGGGACGGCGGGAGGCCCGTGACGAAATCCAGGCCGATGTGGGACCAGGGGCGATGAGGCACAGGAAGCGGTTGGAGTAGTCCTTGGGCCTTCCTGTGGTAAGCCTTGCCCCTGGCACAGGTGGTGCAGGCCTGGATATACTCCCGGACGTCGGCCTCCATAGACGCCCACCAGAAGCGCTGCCGGACAACTGCCACGGTCCTTCGCACCCCTGGATGACAGGAGAGCTTGGAACCGTGACAGAAGTCCAAGACTGCAGCTCTGGCCTCTGGTGGGACGTATAAACGGTTCATCGGACCTGTACCTGGGTCCGGGCTCCGTGCCAGGGCCTCCCGGACGATCTTCTCCACGTCACAGGTGAGGGTGGCCACGATAGTGGACTCCGGCAGGATGGGCTCCGGTGGATCCGACAGTGCAGTTTTGACCTCCTCTTCGTGTACCCGGGACAAGGCATCCGACCTCTGGTTCGTGGTCCCGGGGCGATAGGTGATCCGGAAGTCAAAACGCCCGAAGAACAGTGACCAGCGGGCTTGCCTGGGGTTCAGGCGCTTGGCGGTCCTGATATACTCCAGGTTCCGATGGTCAGTGAAAACCGTGAACGGAATAGACGCTCCCTCCAACAGGTGTCTCCACTCCTCAAGAGCCTCTTTCACCGCAAGGAGTTCTCGATTGCCGACGTCATAGTTCCGTTCAGCCTGGGTCAACCTGCGTGAAAAGTAGGCACACGGGTGAAGAACCTTATCGGTCTCTCCGCTCTGGGACAGCACGGCTCCTATCCCTGAGTCAGAGGCGTCCACTTCAACCACAAACTGGCGGCTAGGGTCGGGCTGCACCAAAACTGGCACAGTAGAGAACCGTTGTTTCAACTCCTTGAATGCGGCTTCGCATCGATCCGACCAGGTGAAGGGGACTTTTGGAGAGGTCAGGGCTGTCAGGGGGCTAACTACCTGACTGTAGCCCTTAATGAACCTCCTATAGAAATTAGCGAAGCCGAGGAACTGTTGCAGCTTCCTACGGCTTGTTGGTTGGGGCCAATCTCTCACCGCCGCAACCTTGGCCGGATCAGGGGCGACGGAGTTAGAGGAGATGATAAACCCCAGGAAGGACAAAGACGTGCGGTGAAACTCGCACTTCTCGCCCTTCACAAACAGTCGGTTCTCTAATAACCGCTGCAGGACCTGACGTACATGCTGGACATGGGTCTCAGGATCCGGAGAAAAGATGAGAATATCGTCCAGATATACGAAGACGAATCGGTGCAGGAAGTCCCGCAAGACGTCCTTAACCAAGGCTTGGAACGTCGCGGGGGCGTTGGTGAGGCCGAACGGCATGACCAGGTACTCAAAGTGACCTAACGGGGTGTTAAATGCCGTCTTCCATTCGTCTCCCTTCCGGATCCGAACCAGGTGATACGCATTTCTAAGATCCAGCTTAGTAAAGATTTTGGCTCCATGCAGGGGGGTGAACACGGAATCCAACAATGGCAACGGGTATCGATTGCGAACCGTAATCTCATTCAGCCCCCTGTAATCAATGCATGGACGGAGTCCGCCATCTTTCTTGCCCACAAAAAAGAAACCTGCCCCCATCGGGGAGGTGGAGTTCCGGATCAGCCCGGCAGCTAATGAGTCCCAGATGTAGGTCTCCATTGATTCGCGCTCAGGTCGTGAGAGGTTGTACAGCCTGCTGGACGGGAACTCAGCGCCTGGAACCAAATCAATGGCACAATCGTACGGACGGTGCGGGGGAAGGGTGAGTGCCAGATCCTTGCTGAAGACGTCAGCAAGATCGTGGTACTCAACCGGCACTGCCGTCAGATTGGGAGGGACTTTGACCTCCTCCTTAGCCTGTAAACCGGGAGGAACCGAGGATCCTAAACACACCCAATGGCAGGTTTTGCTCCACTGAACCACCACCCCAGACGGCCAATCAATCCGGGGATTGTGCTTCAACATCCATGGGAAGCCCAAAATCACGCGGGAGGTAGAAGGAGTTACAAAAAACTCAATCTCCTCCCGATGGTTTCCAGACACCACCAGAGTTACTGGTTGTGTCTTGTGTGTGAGTAAAGGGAGGAGGGTGCCATCTAGTGCCCGAACCTGTAATGGCGAAGGAAGCGCCACCAGAGGGAGCCCTACCTCCCTTGCCCATCTGCTGTCTAGCAGATTCCCTTCTGACCCCGTGTCCACCAGTGCTGGGGCTTGAAGGGTTAAATCCCCGCTCAGGATTGTGACTGGGAGTCGTGTGGCAATCTGTGTGTGTCTCAATTGAATGTTTTGACCCCCCCTTAGCCCAGTCTCTAAGGGCGAGTGTTGTCGTTTTGGCCGTTTGGGGCAGTTTTTCTGTATGTGCTCCTTTGAGCTGCAGAGAAAACACTCCCCGCGGATCAGCCTCCTCATTTTGGCCCTGTGCGTTTCCCTAACAACATCAGCAGGGGGAGCTGTTACCCCACGGAGCGCTGTGGTTGTGGAGCGTGGGGAGGGTGGCGCCTTTTCGAACCCGGAAGGGAGAGGGGCGGCGCGTATCCGGTCACGTCCTTCGCCTCGCTCCCGACGGCGTTCCTCCAACCGATTGTCTAACCGTATAACGAGATCGATAAGCCCATCTAAATCCCGCGGTTCCTCCTTAGCTACTGGCTGCTCCTTCAGAACCAACGACAGTCCGTTTATGAAGGCGGCGCGGAGCACAACGTTATTCCAGCCGGACCTCGCAGCCGCGATGCGGAAGTTGACTGCATAAGCGGCTGCGCTCTCGCGTCCCTGTCTCATTGACAGCAGCACGGTTGAAGCGGTCTCTCCTCTGTTAGGGTGATCAAACACTGTTCTGAACTCCCCCACAAACCCAGTGTATGCTGATAACAACCGTGAGTTCTGTTCCCAGAGCGCCGTAGCCCAGGCGCGTGCTTTACCCTGAAGCAGAGCAATCACATAAGCTATTTTACTAGCATCTGACGCGTACATAACGGGACGTTGTGCGAAGACGAGCGAACATTGCATGAGAAAGTCCGCGCACGTCTCCACACAACCTCCGTACGGCTCAGGAGGGCTTATGTATGCTTCAGGGGATGGTGGGAGGGGTTGTTGAACCACCACTGGAACGTTCATATTCTGCACAGGGTCGGCTGGAGGACGAGCTGCAGCAGCGCCCTGAGCGCTCGCCGCCATCTGTGCGGAGAGAGCCTCCACCCTGCGGTTCAGGAGGATGTTTTGCTCGGTCATTTGGTCCAACCGAGCCGTAAAGGCGGTGAGAATGTGCTGTAGCTCACCAATCACGCCTCCTGCAGACGCCTGCGCTCCCTGCTCTCCCATTGGTCATTCAACAGCCGGGTGACGCCCCTCGGAGTCCATGACGCTGGCCGAGATATCCTGTTGTGAAAGTGTAGTGACACGGACCCACAACAGGGGGCGCAAATGAACGGTCAATAGATGAGCCAAAAGGTAACAATTTAATGTTGTGAAATGTGCACAACGAACATACAGACAATCTCAGAATATAATTACAGTCAAATTACAAAGGTGACGTGTGGGCAGGCTCGAGGATAGAAGACGTCTGTCCTGAGAAGAGCCGGAACCACACGATTTCCGCCCCCACAGAACCTGGTGAATACTGGAGCCGCCAAGTCCCGAATTCCCAGGTGATCACCGTCCCCGACTGTCGGATCTGGTACTGCTGGCGAAGAACAAAGACAGTCAAGTGTGGGTGTGTGTACACCCAGTAACAATAACGGTGGGAATGCCACCTCCACCTCTCACTCAATATGTTGCAGAGTACCGCAGTGATTCCTCAGGGGAAAAGAGTGCCGTCCTGCACTCACTCAGCCTCCACAGAAAAAGGAACCGGTACTCCTGCAAACACTCAAAATATACAGATATATTGCAAAAGACACAAAGGGGTGAGGATATTACCTCCAATGAAGTATGATATCTTGGCGATGAGGTGGAGATGACGTCTGGTCTTTTTGGAATGCGATGATGAAGAATGTGTGACAGCTGTCAGGAATTAATGAGTGACAGCTGTCACTCCCGGCTGTGTCCGTGGCGGCAGCGCCCTCTCGTGCCTGAAGCCCGCACTTCAGGCAGGGCGCCCTTTGGTGGTGGGCCAGCAGTACATCCTCTTCTGGCGGCCCACACAACACCGCTCACAGTCACACCCACACATAGAGATGTGAAACTCGGTCAGTAAAGGATAATTGTGTAAAAATATTATATATACTCGTGTATATATATATATATATATATAGTAATGGTTTTAGGAGCCGCGCTGCGCTGAACAGCAGCTGCAGCAGCAGGACGCCTCAGCTCGGCAGCTTGAACAGCGCAGATCCGCGTAACTTTCATCACTAATATTTGGGAATGTGTGTGTGTGTGTGTGTGTCAGAGTAGGTTTAATACTTTCCTGACATAATTTAATGTAATTTAATTTTACTGGCTCAATATCCAGGTCAAAATGGTATTTTAACACGTATTTTGCGAGCATTTTTCTGAGTGTGTTCAGTCGCAGATCTCCATTGGAAATGCATTAACATCCGGGAACTTCATCAATATTTTGCCAGGTGTTGTGCCAGATTCAGCACGCGAAGGGGGTGCATTTCACGGCAGGTGTGCTGAATCTGGCACAACACCTGTTAGGAGACGTCGTGTCGCTGTCCATGAAGGGATGTTTTCGTTTCAAAGAAAAAATATATATTATATACAGATAATATCATAAAATGCATTAAAATTGTAATCCATCTAAGTAATTCCCCATTTTTACTAAATATACCTGTAATCTGAATACGTCTTTTTTTCTGTAACTAGCGGAATACAGTTACCTTTTTTTGTATCCTAATTACGTAACGCCGTTACATGTATTCGCGTTACTCCCCAAGCCTGTGCACAGGGTATAAGTCTACTGCCCCCTTAAAAAAAAAAATTATTATTATTATTATTTTGGGGAAGTTAGCCTCCTGAACACTCCAGTCCAGTTGGTGGCGGTAACGTTCCGTATATGCTGGTTGCCAACCGCCATTAAACACGAAGAAAACTTTCCTGTTGTCGTCCGAGGCTAAAGCTAGTTAGTTGGAGACGCTGGAAACTCTTCTCTGAACAGATCAAACGTCACTTTGTGATGTTCGAATATGTTTTTGAAGAGCTCCAGAAGCACAAAGGTCGACAGTAAACCGGAAGAAGAAAAGGCGAAGTTGATGCGAAAAGGTGGAACAGCTGAGAAGGTTGTTGAAACAGCGGCTAACGTCGAGATATTTGAGTTGGTAGAAACAAATACATCACGGAGCAACAAGAACAAACGAGTGGATTTAAAGAAGAGAAGAAACTAGTCAACGTGCTGGATGCTGTTTTCAAGCCTGAAGTTCGCTGATTCAGAGCAGGTTTGTCCACTAAACTTTATTTCAGACCAACTCCACCACATCCAGATGATAGCTGTTTGTGTTGGAGTTCTTATTATAGACCGGAAGAGTTCTTGGAGATGTGAGCAGCTGCAAACATGTTATTACTGGACATATGTGGAGCATAAAAAAGGACGACTGATGCTGCAGGGAGGGGACAGCTGTTATGTTAATGAGTGAAGGAGGGAGGAGTTGTAGAGTCTAATGGATAATTTTGAGGCTAACTCAGCCACATGGGGTGTGCAGCCAGTACATTCTGAGTGCTGGTCCCAAGCCCGGATAAATGAGGAGGGTTGCGTCAGGAAGGGCATCCGGCGTAAAACAAGCCAACCCAACTATGCAGACTCAGAATCGAATTCCCATACCGGATCGGTCGCGGCCCGGGTTAACAACGTCCGCCACCGGTGCTATTGCCCAACAGGGTGCCGGTGGAAATTGGGCTACTGCTGGGTGAAGACGACGAAGAAGAGGACGAAGATACAGAGGACAGGGTGAGATGGAAACGATTGATCTGCTGTGGCAACCCCTAACGGGAACAGCCGAAAGACAAAGAAGGAGGATAATTTTGAGGCTACATCATCCACCGCTGGGCTACATGACATTAACTGTGCTGTTCAATGTACTGTACTGTATTCTGGTGTCTCCCTAAGCAATGGAAACGTGGCACAGTGCCAGGTTGTTACATTCTCAGTGCCATCATGCTGATTTTCAAGTTTAGAGTGTTCAGTCTGTTGGATAATTTTGCTGAAAATGATTGAAATTCATTGGTTTTTAGCCCCGCAAAGTGATAATTTCAGATCAATTTAGTACATTTAGACAGACAAAGAAGGCCCTTTATATAATGTAAAAGTTTCAGGGGGGCTCGGAACTTTTTAAGGTGATTTTTCCATCCCATTACTCTGCTAAAAAGTCTTGGTGAGAACCCTGTGGACAAATACACCAATAAATTAGCAAGATCAATACTTACATGGAAGTTTTTTTATTATTATTATTATATTATTTATTTATTTTATTATTATATTTTTTTTTGCTTTTTTTATTTATTTTTTACAATTTTTGGGGAATCAAGCAAGATCAGTTTTTTTTTTCTCAGATGTTTTTCCTCGTTTAGTAGCCAGTCTGCTCTGTGTCAGCCTGATCTCGTCAGATCTCAGAAGCTAAGCAGGGCAGGACCTGATTAATACTTGAATGGGAGACCTCTTTGGAACACCAGCGGTTATGTGTGTTTCTCCGGGTAAAGGTGCGTTTACACATAACCAAGACGCGTTACGAATGCCATTTTTCTGTCATTCATGACACATTCCTGACATTCTTAACATGACTTAAGGCATCTGAATAGGTTTCTTAATAGGTGTGTTGGTGCGTGATATTCGTGGAGCATGTTTTTGCCTGTCAAAAAATCTTCCACGAATGTCACACACCACCCTCATTTCGTCTCATGTCGTGGAGGTCGCAACTGAGCATATTGATCCGTCTTGATGAGTAGTGATCCTTAATAGAACGTGACAATGTTCATAGTGGTTCCTGTGATGGTTCTTGGAGCCCAAACTGTCACACGTTATTACGAAGTGACACGGAAACTGTCAAGTTTTGACACAACTTGTAACGCGGCGTCACATTTCACTGCGCGCACGACGAATCAGTTTTCTGTCACGTGCGCACAATTAAACTCGGCTTCAAGTGTCGTTCCACAGTTCCCGCTGAAGCTCCTCGGGACGCTCCTGCAGGTGTTCCACCTGCTGTTGTAACCGATGAACGGGAGAATGAATCTGAGCAACCAGAGGAGCGAGAGGAGACTCACATGCAGCCAGACATCTCTGCACCTCCTCCAGTCCGGCGGATGAAGAAGTGCGCGCACAATTAAACCCTGCTGCACCGCATTCAGTTTGATTGCTGACACCAAGTCGGCTAAAAGACTAATTTCAGTGCCCTTCAGCGCGCTCCTGCAGGTGTTCCACCTGCTGCGTGTGCCTGATGTTTGGGAAAATGCGTGAGACGAGAGCCGCATGAAGCCACACATCTGGCTCTGTCTTCCTCCTCCTCTCTGCACCACTCCATGGCACAGAACCCAACTACACATGCAGTCGCAAAGTTATTCTGAAAAACTGGAGCAATCTGAATTCGGTTGGATGAATATGGGTGTGTGTGTAGAGACAATTCACCGCGTTCACAACGTGACAGAACTTAATGCACTGTTACGCGCAACAACGCAGAACACTATTCTTGACCGTGCGTAATGGTTCATGATAATTCTCCAACAACACGTGCCATTAATCGTAATGTGTGGTAACAGGTTGCAGCAGTTCCTGAGGACACCTGACGCCTCTGCCCCGAATAATCACATTCGTGATCAGCGGCCAAGAATGTGTACTTCATGGCATTCGTGACTTGTCGTTGTTATGTGTAAACGCAGCATAAAACTGGAGTTGCGTCAGGAAGAGCATCCGGTTTAAAACTTGTGGCAATTATCAATGTGGATCTGGCTGTATCCGCTGTGGCGACCCCGAACAAAAAACCGAGAGCAGCCGAATGAACGACAGCGTTTTTCCTCATTTCTTCTGCCATTTCAGAAAATAGCTTCCATTTGTATTTTAAAAAGGCAAAGGGTTACAGTTTATCCACTGTTCAAATCATACACACACACACACACACACACACACCTCTGACACTGGGACCAAATCATTGCTAAATTACAAAATGCTTTGAGTAGCAAGAGGTGGTAATGGTAGAAAATATTTTTTTTCAAATATCCTTACATCCACTTCAGAGATTGTGCATTGCATAATTTGGGAGATATTTCATATAGGAAGTGGGTGTCTACTATGACAACAAAAAAAAAAAACCCCACCCCATGCAAAAAAGAAAACTGCAGTATATACTGTAATTGTAACATCTTTCGAAATATTAGAATGTAATTGTTTTGACTTCATGATTAGTTTTGATGAACCCTGCATTGAACACAACATTCAAGTTTATGATATATAATGCTCCTATCTTGGTAGTACTTGTTTTAGAGAAGTCACAAAAGCTACATAAGTACTGATATTATTACAGTGATCATGCAATTGCACATGTAATTTCAAGTCACAGCATGGCAAGTTGTAGTAAATCAAATGTCATAGCCAAGCCAAAAACAAGATCTTAGGCTAACAGTGTGACTGAAATAAAACCTTTGACAGTGCAGGGTTCTAGCTAGCGCAAACTTGCGTTATGGCCCGTTAGGCTATAATTTTGGACCGTTACGCTTATTTTCAATACGTATGTAATCAACCGTTTCTGCAGCACGACTCCAGTTTGAAGTGTGAATCAAAGCAATGCTTTGATTCAATGGCTCGTGGCTCTTTGATTCGCTGCTCTTCAGAAGCGGTAAGTCCGCTTCTTAACCCCTCTGAAACCCATTAAAATATCATGAGTCATTTTTGTGTGGATTAAAGTCACTAACGGGGACTCTTGTCTTGTTGCAGTCGAGAAACGTTCTCCATTCCGTTGTCACAGCTTCAAACGCTGCACGGCTGTCTGCTGAGACAGAGTCCACTCAGCTCAGCTCAGATATGGAAAGACATTCATGCCAATAATAATGTCTGAAACGAAATGCTTTTGACAAAAACGAACAGATTTTATTTCTATTTATGTCCAGAGATCAAGGATCCACCATATAGAGTTTATTATGTCCAGAGTTTAAGGATCCAGTAACCAATTTCGTATTTATTTACTTTAAGACTCAATAAAATGTTGTTCAATTTCAATTTAATCAGCTTATAAAGCGCCAAATTACAACAAAAGCCGTCTCAAGGCTTCTCACACAGAACAGTTCAACATAAAAAATTAAAATAAATAAATAAAAATAAAAAATTCAAATACCTAATTAAAAACTGAAGTAAAAGAGTAAAACATAACAAAATAAAAACTACTCATGAGAAAGAGAACTAGAAGCACTTAGAGAGTGCAAACCTCCGCCAAGGTCATGGGGTCACTGACGCCATAACATCTACACGCCGTGGAATCATTGAACCTAAAAAAGTCTAACAATGATGTTTGCTCAGTAGTAAAAAAAAGTTTCATCTGCTGTGACTGGATAGCATGTATCTTTAGCGCTTGGCATCACAGTTTATTGCAACTTGCACCTTTCCCAGAAGCTACTGTCATCTGAGCACTGATATTGATATTGCATGTGCTTATAGACAAAAACAAATGAGACAAAATTCAATTTATTATTCAACTAAACTGCAAATATCTGAATTTTTTAACATTTGTGAAACACTTGTCTAAACAAGGCCATAGGGTCACTGACCCTAAAGAGATTCCCTCCTTGGCACAGTGATCTATTCAACAATTCAGTGTTACAACCAAAATTATGATACATACACTTTTCATCCTTTATATTTGACATCCTTGACCATGAAAACATACCACTAGAACTTGGAATCACTTTTATATCACTTTTATTAGTTCAAAAGTTATTGTATAAAAATGATTTTTCGGTAATGGCGGTTTTCTTCTGGATCTAGCTCCATAACATTTGAAGCTACATCAAATCTGATGACACCTTACTGAATCAGTACAGATTCAGCTACAATTTGGTGTTAGTTGTGCATCTCTAGCTTCATTTGTCACCTCACACTGACACATTTTCTATTTTCCCTATATTTTAGCATATTTTGGATCACCAGATTCGGAATCCAGATCCGATCATCACCAAACTTTGTTGTTTGATAGAACATTTGACTATGTTACACCCTAATTTTTTTTCAAGCCTTTCTGCCTTGTTTTTGTGGAGTTAGAAACTAGAATGTCAAAATTCCCCCTATCCCACAATGGTGAAGAACCCTTTAAAAAAAATTTCTGGATCCGGATCGTGATCCGGATCACCACTAAAATTTAATCACTTGTTCCTCTTGTCATTTTCAACCACTCACAAAATTTTATCAAAATCCATTCAAAACCTTTTGAGTTATCCTGCTGACAAACAGACAGACAAACAAACGCGACCGAAAACATAACCTCCTTGGCGGAGGCAATAAAAATAGGTTTTAAGTCTTGACTTAAAAATGTCCACGGACTCTGACTGCCTCACTGAGGGCCATGTACTGGCTAACCCAGAATGAGATTGCCCACTCAACAAACTTCCCCAGCCTTCTGGACATGATGAAGGGACTTGGGCTGTCATACCTGGCTTTCCCCCTTTGGGTACCCCTAGAATGGCCAATTTTTAACTTGAATTTTCAAAAGCCCCCCCGGTCGCTTCGCTCCCTTGACATTACCACTACGCTAAAAATTTTATCCTAGCTAGAACCCTGCAATGGTTTATGTTTTTAAAGATTTTGAAGAGCATGGCCTCCTCCTAAGTCCTGTTATTCACACAGTGTGAGTGAAATAAAACCTTTGACAATGGTTTATGTTTTTAAAGTTTTTGAAGAGCATGGCCTCCTCCTAAGTTATTCACACAGTCTTACTGAAATAAAACCTTTGTGAAAGAATTGTGTTTATAAAGTTTTTGAAGAGCATGGACAAACTTTACACATAGCGGAACAGCCAGATAATTGAAAATAGACCATACTTTGTTACATTCAAGGGGTGGGGGGGTTATTTTGAAGATATAGGATTAATTTTGATGCCAAAATGCTGGTACTAATATTGTAAATCATTTCCCAAGTGGATGTATTGAAATTCTGACTTGTGATTTTACCACCTCCTGCTACTTTGAGTGTATTTACTACAACATGACAAATTATTTTAATCCAATCTGACATGGTTTCCTCGGGCTTCAGTCAAATTTTGCATCATGGTAAAAATCAAAATTGATCAATGGGGGGAAAAAATAGCTTTTTTTTTTTTTGCTTTATGGCCCAGCTCGAATTGAGCTTTTGAGCTATTTCACAACAAAGCTAGAAAATGAAATGCCTTCAACAAGGCTACAAGTTTGACCATTGAGCCACCAAAACATATAAAAATATCTCTAAATGGAAGCTAAACACAAACCTTTCTGTATAAAATTAAAGTTGTAAATTTGTTGCCACGATATTTGGCAAATGTACCATTGTAAATAAAACTGTCCCAATTGTCCCATTACTTTGCCACAAAATGTGGACAATGTCTCATTTGTCTCTTTGTCTTCTTTTCTCTTCCTGATCACTGACTTCGTAAGTTCAGAGCACTTAATTTTATTTTGTCACCATCTTTTATTTTTACAAACATCTTATGGACATTAAATGTGCACGTCAGGTGATCTCTGGGATCAGGGTTGGTGTCTGTTTAACTGCTGTCTCACACTTGAGAGCAGCAGCAGATGATTAAACTGGTCGTTGACTCTCTGTTTCTTTTGTGTGTTTAAAGTCTTTCTGCAAACATGTCTGAAGTCCAGCACCTGAGGGACATGTTGAAACTACAGCTAACACCTACTGATGAAGGAATGATCACAGACCAGGAAGAAGAAATGTGTCATTTAAAAGAAGCGAATAAAAGAGGTAAAGGGCTGGATGCTGTTTTTAATTCTCCAAATCTCTTCTACAGAACAGGTTTGTTCACTCAGCTTTGTTTGTGTTAATGATGCTTCATAACATGTTGTTGTAACCGTCAAATATTTTCCTCATCGGGTATTCCTCCAGAGATTCTGTGAATACTTAGGCATAGGGATGGGTATCGAGAACCGGTTCCTTTCGGGTATCATTAAGAAATGATTCGATCCACCGACGTCAGTAAGCTTTTTGCTTAACGATTCCGTTATCGGTCCATCAGAGTGGCCGTTGTTTTTGGGGGTGTTTGGCAGGAAAATGATAATTTCTCTACATTGATTACAGACCCTGCAGCGGATCCGTAATCAACTTTTCTGCAGCGCGGCTTTGCTTTGAACCTTAAACCAATCGAAGTTGTGGTTCGCAGATTGAAGCAGTGCTTCGATCTATTGCTTCGTTTATTCATTTTTTTCTTTTGCTTAATTTTCCCCCGCTAAAACCCTAAAGAGCATACGTCTGTGAGTATTATTTACCTTTTTTATGTTAAACCGACCTGTTATGGTCTTCTGAAACAGTTGATAGATGTATTTTATAACTTAAAAACGGGAGCGATGCTAACGCGTTAGCATGTCTATGGCATTTTCAATGTTAAAGTTAGCATTAAGCAGTTGCAGCTGTCATCACGTTTGGGTCCATTTGTTTTCAAATTGTAATATTTTTTAAATTTATTTTTGTTTATACATTAATAATCTAATGATAAGTTATTATATACAATTTTAGAGAAAGAGACAAAAAGAACCCGAATAGAAACACAACAGAAAATATAAAACCAACTAACAATGAACATAAATAAATAAATACATTCATACAGAAATAAATAAGTGTTTCCTGTGAACACCTAGTGACTCTTACACCTCCATTTCATCGCTGTCTTATTTAAGTTAAATGACAGTTTGTTTCGGTCAAACCATATTTTCAATGTGTTAATTTCTTCAGTGATTTCCTCCAGAACTATATGCCAAGCTAGAAAACTGCTGCATCCTAGTAAGAGCAGAATACTACTAGAATGAATTTGAATAAGGAAAGTTGTTTTTTTTTTTCCTCACCATTATGGATGCTGCACTCACCCCAGTTTATCGCCTAGAATAGTCCCAGATTGCATTTCAGAGCTTCTAGAATTCAAAAATTTTCATGCAGGTGGTGTTGGGGGGTAATTTTGGTTTCAGCTTTTTTTGCTTTTCACCACTTTCATCCCTGAATATGTCAATTGTGAGCCACTTTTGTGCGGATTAAAGTTAATAACTGGGACTCCTGTCTTGTTGCGAGAAAGAAACGAGAATCGTCCTCCATTCTGTTCACACAGCTCCAAACGCAGCGCGGCTCTCTGACGAGTCAAGTTAGAACGATAGAGTCCAGTTGGAATTAATAACTTCAACGCGAAACACCGTTTTGCTTATTTTTTATTTATGTCCAGAGATCAAGGATACAGTGACCAATTTCATATTTATTTACTTTAAGACTCAATGAAATACATAGAAAACCTGTAAAGCCTACTTTTAGTACAAAATTCACAAGAGGTATCGATAAGGGAATCAATAAGGAATCAGATCAATAAGCAGAATCGATAATGGCATCGCTATCGATAAAATCTTATCAATACTCATCCCTTCTTAGGCAACAGGATGAGGAGGATTTTGATGAAGAATACAGATAAAATTTCTCCATATTCTGTAAAATCTCTGGATAATTTCTTACTGAAGGAAAGTGACGTCACCACCCTCAATATTTCAACTCCTCTGCTTTAAATTCACGTCTGTCCCCAGTTGTCTTTTTAATATCAGATGATGTGTCTTCAGTCCTCTGTGCCACAGTGTTATGAGCCAGACAAACATCAGCAATTTGTTACTTCTTCTCAGGGAAATTGTTCTCCACCAATTGCGTGGCACAGTTTTTGTTAAACTCTGCCTCTGTCAAAGGTTTGTCATGGTTAGTGATGAACTTGGCCACTTCCCAGCCTGATTTGGTGATGTTTTCACGATCTGATCACTCAAGGTATGCGGCTCTGCACCCTCGCTGAAAACAGTCTGATCTAAGAACTGCCTCCATTTCCTGACTCATCTGACTGTTTGCCAAAACCGCTTTGAGGCCAACTGAGTCATTCTTTGTGGGCTCTATTTCCTCCCACACCCACTCAGTTTGTGCTTTGACAGCTACCGAGTTTCTTAGGAAAATCAAGACAGTGGATCCAACAAATCTTGTTGGTTTATTGCCGAGATGCTGCCTCAATGTGATGTTGATCTTAAATTTAAATCCCGCTGCCTTTAAAAAGTTTTCCGTCTGTGTTACATTCAGCCGTAGGAACCCTGTTTTAGTGTAACAACATTAAAAACAAATTTCCCAAAACGCTTCTTTCACCTTTAGGCCTCAAAATGGCCTCGTGTCATTCCTGATGTATGTTGTAAGTAAGGTGTGACTGAATATGGAGTAAGGACGCTGTCAGAAGAATACATGTGCATAAAAGTAACTATGCGTGCATGTCCGTCTATAGTTCTGCATGAATGAAAATTTTGTCATCTCTTGTATATGTCAATTCATACAAAGATATGTAGTGTGTATTCTGTCTGTGAGAATGTGACTAAAAAAGTTGCACCTTTTTAAAAAAAAAGAAAAAAAACTACAAATATGAAGTGTGCTTTTACCGTTGTAAGATTTTTTTTTTTTTTTTAAAGTCTGCACTCACCATTGAAAACACATTCAAAAGTGAAAGATTTTTCACAGTCTGTTTGTAGATGTTGAATAAACATTTGGGTTTAGACTGTTACTATCTGGCATTTTCAAAATTATTTTTCAGACTGTACAATGAGTAAAATATGGCAAATCATAATTTTGGAGCATAACTAGCAAGACTAGTTTTTGTTGCTAATTTTAACAAAAAAAAATGTCATGGTCATTAATTAAAGGAATGGAAAAGTTAACATAATTTATGATTGGGTTGGTAGATTATGATATTGAGAGCCTATATGAAAAGTTGTAGGCATGTGTGATCATTTATGTTAAAGGTATGGGCATTTTTGTGTGGCTGGTCTAAAGCCAGCAGCAGGCTGCCAAGTCGTCTGCTATAACAGCGATGTGTGAATCATCAGAATCATTCTTACCCCACAAAGTGAGATCTTGCATGGAATCCCAGACCGAGGGAGATTGACAGTCATCTTGTGTTTCTTCCACTTTCTAATAAATAATCATAACAGTTATTGTCTTCTACCAGGTTGCTTGCCTGTTGTCCTGTAGTCCATCCCAGCCGTGTGCAGGTCTACAGTTTTGTCCCTGGTGTCCTTAGACAGCTCTTTGGTCTTGGCTATGGAGGACAGGTTGGAGTGTGATTTATTGTGTGAACAGGTGTCTTTTATACAGGTAACAAGTTCAAACAGGTGCAATTAATACAGGTAAAGAGTGCAGAATAAGAGGGCTTCTTAAAGAAAAATTAACAGGTCTGTGTGAGCCAGAATTCTTGCTGGTTGGTAGGGGATCAAATACTTATTTGCAGCAGTAACATACAAATAAATTATTAAAAAAAATCATACATTGTGATTTCTGGATTTTTTATTTTTTATTTTTTTTTTTAGATTATGTCTCTCACAGTGGACATGCACCTCAGATGAAAATTTCAGACACCTCCATGATTTCTAAGTGGGAGAACTTGCAAAATCGAGGGTGTTCAAATACTTATTTTCCTCAGTGTGTGTGTGTGTGTGTGTGTGTGTGTGTGTGTGTATATATATATATATATATATATATATATATATATCTCAGCTAGGTAGGGCTTTACGTTCTCAGGGTGCAGGACTACTTTGTGTTCCTAAGGTGAATAAGAAGTCTGCGGGTCACAGAGCTTTCTCTTATCGTGCCTCTGTTCTGTGGAATGATCTCCCTGCGTCAATAAAACAGTCAGATTCTGTGGAGACTTTCAAGTCCAGACTTAAGACGCACTTATTTTCCCTTTCATATGGCTAGCATAGTGATACAGTTTTGTTTTACACTTTTTACTCTTTTAATTAATTTTATTAGTAATTGGAGTGGGCTGCGGCCTCAACTTTACCTAAATTCTGGGTCTTTTAGTGAAGTTTAGGGCTAGTGGCCGGCGATCACCTTAGTATTTCTTTTGTTTTTTCTTGGTGTTTAATGCTGGCAAATTATACAGTATTTTTTGTCTTTCTGATGCCCGATTCTGTTTTTTCTCTCTGTTTAAGGTGCAGCTCCATCCAGAGATGGGAGTTGTATTTGTGTTGGCGACCCTCCTGTCCTGCGCGCCAACAGCATTTCTTGTATATTCGTCCGTGAATTGTTCTGTAATTTATGTTTGTAGCATGACCCAAGCAGAGGGTCACCCCTTTGAGTCTGGTCTGCTTGAGGTTTCTTCCTCAGAGGGAGTTTTTCCTTACCACTGTTGCTCTGGGGGTTGGTAAGGTTAGACCTTACCTGTGTGAAGCCCTTTGAGGCAACTCTGTTGTGATTTGCCGCTATATAAATGAAAATAATTTGAAAAAAATTGCAATGACCATTTACAACCATACATGCCAGCAACAAAACCTTGAAATCTACTTTTTGAGTCACATGGAAGGGAAACCAGAATGGCTGTGATCAGACCTCCTGGTTTTCATCAAAACTCAGGTAGCAATTTTCACTACCATCTGTAGACATCCTATACTAGTTTGCGGCAATCCAGAAAATAAAGTATTGCAACAGTCAATTCTGGAAGACAAATATGTGAATTCAAATTTGTGAAATTTAAAACAAATCCTGATGTACATTTCCATTTTATCAGTTCCATCAGTGCAATAACTTACTGTCATCAGGTCACCACTCTGCTACTTTAAAGCCCCGGTCACAACCCACCGTGCGTTTTTTTGGCCGTACGTTTTCTGCGGTTGCCATGGCCACTACGTTTTTGTGAAAACGTACGGAGGCAGTAGCAAGAGGGAGGGAGGGAGTACGTTCAACGCACGTCTCTAGGAGTGTAACAATAAAGAGAGTTGACAATAAAGCTGTGTGTGTGTGTGTGTGTGTGTGTGTGTGTGTGTGTGTGTGTGTGTGTGTGTGTGTGTGTGTGTGTGTGTGTGTGTGTGTGTGTGTGTGTGTGTGTGTGTGTGTGTGTGTGTGTGTGGTCGCTTTTCTTTTTTATGAGCGGGACCGGAGCGGCAGGTGTTTTTCGGCGTCGGCGATGCATGAGCATGTCCAGCCTGCAGCGGTCAGTTGTACGAGTGTTTACTTGCCTCGAAAAGTTACAGCTAGTTAACAGACTGAAGCTGTGGAGTGTGTGTTGCTGACGTTTAGAAATAAAGTCCAAGTTCAAGTGAGAAGCTGCGTCGTGCATGCAAGTTTGTCGGCCTCCATAGTATGTGGTGAGTGCCGTAATCCGTACTGCCTACGTACGGATTTGGTTAATTCAATAATAATTGAATGAAAATGTGCTGCTTTGAATCCGTACTGAGGCAGTACTCACAGCATGCGTCATCTGTACTGCTGGTGAATCCGCAGCCTGACCGCACCGAAAGTTCTACATGCACTAAAACCTCTACGGCATGTCTGTGTGCTCCTAAATTCGTACTGAGGCAGTACTTACAACGTACGAATCTCCAAATTTAGCCCACGTTTTTGCAAGTAGACTGCACGCACGTGCAAGTACGGCGGGTTCTGACCACGGCTTATTTTAATGACTGTTGTTCTAACATTTATTGCTAATTTGTTTCTTTATAGACATGCAACCGTTGTTGGTGATTAAAGAAGAAACTCATCCTGAACACCAGGAATGGAATCTGAGTGTTGATCAGGAGGACATTAAAGAAGAAGAAAAGCTGTGGATACGTCAGCAGGGAGAGCAGCTTCAGCAGCTGGAGGAGGCAGATCTCACCAAGTTTGGTTTCACTGCTGTCCCTGTGAAGAGTGAAAATGATGATGAAAAACCAGAGTCATCACAGCTTCATCAAAGCCCAAGTTATGAGAGCACAGAGGCTGAGCCTGTAGCCAGCAGCTCATCTGTACGCAGAACACTGACAGCAGAAGCTGATGCGGAGAACAGTGGAGGACCACAACCAGCCAGCAACTCGGGTCCAAACAGTCATTTACAACCAGATACCAGTGGCAGGAGTTCAAACAGTTCTGGAATTGAGACTGATGACAGTTATGACCGGAAACAGACCAGAAAACTTTGGTCACGATTTAACTGTCAAAAAAATAGCAATGTTGTTAGTTCAAGCAATTGCAACATTGATGAGAAACAATTTAATTGCCCCAAATCTGTAAAAGCATCTTGTTACATGAACAGTTCAGAGCAAGACAAGGAAAGACAAGCAAGCATAAAACTGTTTAATTGTCCTGCTCAGAGTAAACGACAGAAACAGAATAGCTCTCTGAACAAACACATGAGAATTCATACAGAACAAAAATTGCACTCTGTAAAAAAAGAAATTGAACAAAAAGCATTTGTTTGTTCTGAGTGTGATCAAAGATTTGGACGAAAGAGCCACTTGAACAGACATATGATAAATCATACAGGGCAAAAACCATTTGGCTGTTCTGAGTGTGATCAAAGATTTGGACAAAAGAACTACCTGAACAGACACATGATAATTCATACAGGACAAAAACCATTTGGCTGTTCCGAGTGTGGCCAAAGATTTGGAGACAAGAGCAACCTGAATAAACACATGATAATTCATACAGGACAAAAAGCATTTGGCTGTTCTGAATGTGGTAAAAGATTTGGACGAAAGAGCCACCTGAATGAACACCTGATAATTCACACTGGACAAAAAGCATTTAGCTGCTCTGAGTGTGGTCAAAGATTTAGACAGAAGAGCTACCTAAAAGGACACATGTTTATTCATACAGGACAAAAACACTTTGGCTGTTCTGAGTGTGGTAAAAAATTTGGACAAAAGAGCCGGCTGAACAGACACATGATAAATCATACAGGACAAAAACAATTTGGCTGTTCTGAGTGTGGGAAAAGATTTGGACAAAAGAGTTGTCTGGACAAACACATGATAGTTCACACAGGACAAAAGCAGTTTGGCTGTTCTGAGTGTGGAAAAAGATTTGGAATAATGAGCAACCTGAACAAACACATGATAATTCACACAAGACAAAAACACTTTGGTTGTTTGGAATGTGGTCAGAGATTTGGTCAAAAGAGGACTCTTAACAAACACATGATAACTCATACAAGACAAATGGCAAAGTAGACTGGCCACAGGGTGCGCTTAATAAGATAGATACTAAAACCAGGAAGATGCTCACGCTCCACAAAGTTGCACATAAAAATCAATGCATGTACAGAATATATCTCCCTCATAGAGAAGGTGGTCTAGGTCTCAGTGAAATCAACCAAGCTTCTAGAGCATCTGTAATAAGTACTGGGCAGTGCAGGACCAACAGACTGAAAAACCCCTTTGTCCTTCAGACCATCAGAGTGTACAGCTCCTCACTCTGGGGTAGGAGGAGTAACAGGAAGACATAGGATGGGAAGGAGAGGAACAGTAGTAGCCAGTAAACCATTAGCGATCAGTATGTCTGGTATTTATATTTGCAAATTGTTTTTTTGTTTGTTTTATTTATTTATTTATTTTTGTTTTACTTTTGATGCTATCTACGTCCCAACAGCCAGGGGCTGTGAGCATGGACCGGGCCACCCGCCCTCGACCGCCACCCAATCCTCTCTGCACCCGACCCCCATGGCCCCCTCTGCAGGTGGTGAACCCACAGGAGGGCGGGCCCACGTTGCTCCTACGGGCTGAGCCTGGCCAGGCCCCATGGGCTAAGGCCCGACCACCAGGCGCTCGCGCGCGAGCCCCAACCCCAGGCCTGGCTCCAGGGTGGGACCCCGGCTCCGCCATACCGGGCAACGATGTGTTTCTCCAGATCTGTGGATCTGGAGAAGAACAGCGTAGTTTGATTAAAAAGTTCATTGGAGAGAGGAACACTTATACGCAGGTGCAAAAAATTATAGGCTGTTCATCTACAGTGATCTCCAATGCTTTAAAATGGACAAAAAAAAAAGAGACGCGTGGAAGAAAACGGAAAACAACCATCAAAATGGATAGAAGAATAACCAGAATGGCAAAGGCCCGCCCATTGATCAGCTCCAGGATGATCAAAGACAGTCTGGAGTTACCTGTAAGTGCTGTGACAGTTAGAAGACGCCTGTGTGAAGCTAATTTATTTGCAAGAATCCCCCACAAAGTCCCTCTGTTAAATAAAAGACATGTGCAGAAGAGGTTACAATTTGCCAAAGAACACATCAACTGGCCTAAAGAGAAATGGAGGAATATTTTGTGGACTGATGAGAGTAAAATTGTTCTTTTTGGGTCCAAGGGCCGCGGACAGTTTGTGAGACGGCCCCCAAACTCTGAATTCAAGTCACAGTGAAGACAGTGAAGCATGGTGGTGCAAGCATCATGATATGGGCATGTTTCTCCTACTATGGTGTTCGGCCTATATATCGCATACCAGGTATCATGGATCAGTTTGGATATGTCAAAATACTTTAAGAGGTCATGTTTCCTTATGCTGAAGAGGACATGCCCTTGAAATGGGTGTTTCAACAAGACAATGACCCCAAGCACACTAGTAAACGAGCAAAATCTTGGTTCCAAACCAACAAAATGAATGCCTCGCAGATGTGAAGAAATCATGTAAAACTGTGGTTATACAATCAATCAATCAATTTTTTTTATATAGCGCCAAATCACAACAAACAGTTGCCCCAAGGCGCTTTATATTGTAAGGCAAGGCCATACAATAATTATGTAAAACCCCAACGGTCAAAACGACCCCCTGTGAGCAAGCACTTGGCTACAGTGGGAAGGAAAAACTCCCTTTTAACAGGAAGAAACCTCCAGCAGAACCAGGCTCAGGGAGGGGCAGTCCTCTGCTGGGACTGGTTGGGGCTGAGGGAGAGAACCAGGAAAAAGACATGCTGTGGAGGGGAGCAGAGATCGATCACTAATGATTAAATGCAGAGTGGTGCATACAGAGCAAAAAGAGAAAGAAACAGTGCATCATGGGAACCCCCCAGCAGTCTACGTCTATAGCAGCATAACTAAGGGATGGTTCAGGGTCACCTGATCCAGCCCTAACTATAAGCTTTAGCAAAAAGGAAAGTTTTAAGCCTAATCTTAAAAGTAGAGAGGGTGTCTGTCTCCCTGATCTGAATTGGGAGCTGGTTCCACAGGAGAGGAGCCTGAAAGCTGAAGGCTCTGCCTCCCATTCTACTCTTACAAACCCTAGGAACTACAAGTAAGCCTGCAGTCTGAGAGCGAAGCGCTCTATTGGGGTGATATGGTACTACGAGGTCCCTAAGATAAGATGGGACCTGATTATTCAAAACCTTATAAGTAAGAAGAAGAATTTTAAATTCTATTCTAGAATTAACAGGAAGCCAATGAAGAGAGGCCAATATGGGTGAGATATGCTCTCTCCTTCTAGTCCCCGTCAGTACTCTAGCTGCAGCATTTTGAATTAACTGAAGGCTTTTTAGGGAACTTTTAGGACAACCTGATAATAATGAATTACAATAGTCCAGCCTAGAGGAAATAAATGCATGAATTAGTTTTTCAGCATCACTCTGAGACAAGACCTTTCTGATTTTAGAGATATTGCGTAAATGCAAAAAAGCAGTCCTACATATTTGTTTAATATGCGCTTTGAGTGACATATCCTGATCAAAAATGACTCCAAGATTTCTCACAGTATTACTAGAGGTCAGGGTAATGCCATCCACAGTAAGGATCTGGTTAGACACCATGTTTCTAAGATTTGTGGGGCCAAGTACAATAACTTCAGTTTTATCTGAGTTTAAAAGCAGGAAATTAGAGGTCATCCATGTCTTTATGTCTGTAAGACAATCCTGCAGTTTAGCTAATTGGTGTGTGTCCTCTGGCTTCATGGCTAGATAAAGCTGGGTATCATCTGCGTAACAATGAAAATTTAAGCAATACTGTCTAATAATACTGCCTAAGGGAAGCATGTATAAAGTGAATAAAATTGGTCCTAGCACAGAACCTTGTGGAACTCCATAATTAACTTTAGTCTGTGAAGAAGATTCCCCATTTACATGAACAAATTGTAATCTATTAGACAAATATGATTCAAACCACCGCAGCGCAGTGCCTTTAATACCTATGGCATGCTCTAATCTCTGTAATAAAATTTTATGGTCAACAGTATCAAAAGCAGCACTGAGGTCTAACAGAACAAGCACAGAGATGAGTCCACTGTCCGAGGCCATAAGAAGATCATTTGTAACCTTCACTAATGCTGTTTCTGTACTATGATGAATTCTAAATTACAACTACAAAATACAACTAAATACTAGTTTAGTGATTCACAGGATTGCTAAAAAAAGCAGTTTGAACATAATAGTTTTGAGTTTGTAGCATCAACAGCAGATGCTACTATTATTGTGAACACCCCCGTTTCTACTTGTTTTTACTAATAGCCCAATTTCATAGCCTTAAGAGTGTGCATATCATGAACGCTTGGTCTTGTTGGATTTGTGAAAATCTACTGGTACCTTGTTTCCCATGTAACAATAAGAAATATACTCAAAACCTGGATTAATCTTTTTAGTCACATAGCACTACTGTTATTCTGAACACTACTGTAGTAGATGAAATAGAAATCGATGGGTCAGAAGAGCACAATAAAGAGTTCTTTGGTTATCAGATGTCTATTTGCAACATTTTTGATTTCCTGAGCTCCACCATAGAGTGAAAAGCTGCTCAGCAATTTGCACACCTGTATTCTGCCCACTACAATAGTTCTCTTACTGTTTTCCAGAAAAAGTGATAAATTTTACTTTGGGCTGAAAGTGCGATTGCAGGGAAATTATAGTGGGTTTATTCCATGAGAGGGCAGCACGGTGGCTTAGTGGTTAGCACTGTTGCCACAGCGAGAAGGTCATGGGTTCAGTTCTCACCTGTGGCCTTTCTTTGTGGAGTTTGTACGTTCTCCCTGTGTTGGTGTGGGTTCCATCTGGGTGCTCCGGCTTCCTCCCTCACCCAAAGACATGCGATGCGGGTTAGGTGAATTGGAAACTTAAAAAAAAAAAAAATGTGTCCACAGGTGTGCACTTGAGTGTGAATGTGTTTGTCTGTATGTGGACCTGCAACAGACTGGCGTCCTGTCCAGGGTGTACCCCGTGTTGCAGCTCCCCGCAACCCTTAATTGGACTAAGCGATTGAAGATAACTGTATGTGTGTTGTTCTGTCAGATCTTTGGTACAATATGAGTGGACAGTATACACAAGGTTCAAAGTTCATGCTGCATTCAGTGGGAAGCTGGAACTCAGGTTTTCTGACTTCCAGCTTGAAAATCTACATATTTTAACAGGAGATAGAATCAGTGTAACAAGTTGGACATTAAACATCCGGTTCTGTTCAGGTCCATTGTGTGTTGAACCACGTGCATTAAGTTTAGGGTTTTCAAAGATTCATGAACTAATATTGCATTTAATAATTTATCTATCACTTTCATGAGGGTGAGAAGTTTTGCATTTCGAACATTGATATTGAATAAGTTTTAAACATTTATTTTGATCTCATCACCTTTTTAAAAAAATGTGTTTTTAATTACCTTCTCAGATTTTAATCCTTTTTGATCAAGTTTTAAAATGCTAACATTCAAACTGTTTTCATGTTTTTAAAAATAGATTTTGTCATTTTTACAGATTTTAGGTCATTTCCTTAATGTTGAAACTTTTTTCTGTAATTTTTCTGTTTTGTGCTAATTTTTATTTTAATAATAAAGGCTACACCATGTAATTAAAGAAAAGTTTCCTGAAATTATTTTAACCCATTTTAAAAGTGATGTTTACAGCCTCCGCTCGATTATGTCAAATTAACAGATGTTTGCATGAAAAGGCAGGTCCACAAGCTGAAGGTTCTGATTGGTAAAACCCGACGGTGTTACATTTCCTGAAGAAACAAACATACTGGCACCTTAAATTATTTCATCTTAATAGTAGTAACTGTTACTGGTGTTAATCTGAGGGATTTTTGTTGTCCATGGGCTAAACAGGCTCACCTTGTTTTAAAAAAAAAAAAAAAGAGCCCCCCAAAAAAGGTTGTAGCATTTAATCTATATTTTAATTTTTTATGTTATTGCTGAAAATATGGGGACTCGGTACCACTCCTGGGGTGTTAAAGTTGGGTGTGGCTTCAAATTTCGAAGTGGCTGGTTTGGGGGTAGGAGAAACCTAAACTGACATAACTCTGGACTGAATTGTCATAGGAAAGTGAATGCCCCATCAAAATGTTTGTCTTGAGCCACTCTAAAGGTTAGAATAGTAGCTATGTGCATAATTAAGTCACCAGATGTCAGAAGGTCACAAAAATTTGGGAATGCCCAAAATCTGGAATCCAGGTCTGTAAATATTTTCTAAAATTGGGAATAATTAAGTGAGGAGCCTACAAGATAATTCACAGACATCCCTTTGTACAACCCCTGGCAAAAATTATGGAATCACCGGCCTCGGAGGATGTTCATTCAGTTGTTTAATTTTGTAGAAAAAAAGCAGATCACAGACATGACACAAAACTAAAGTCATTTCAAATGGCAACTTTCTGGCTTTAAGAAACACTATAAGAAATCAAGAAAAAAGATTGTGGCAGTCAGTAACGGTTACTTTTTTAGACCAAGCAGAGGAAAAAATTATGGAATCACCCTGTAAATTTTCATCCCCAAAACTAACACCTGCATCATATCAGATCTGCTCGTTAGTCTGCATCTAAAAAGGAGTGAACAGACCTTGGAGAGCTGTTGCACCAAGTGGACTGACATGAATCATGGCTCCAACACGAGAGATGTCAATTGAAACAAAGGAGAGGATTATCAAACTCTTAAAAGAGAGTAAATTATCATGCAATGTTGCAAAAGATGTTGGTTGTTCACAGTCAGCTGTGTCTAAACTCTGGACCAAATACAAACAACATGGGAAGGTTGTTAAAGGCAAACATACTGGTAGACCAAGGAAGACATCAAAGCGTCAAGACAGAAAACCTAAAGCAATATGTCTCAAAAATTGAAAAATGTACAACAAAACAAATGAGGAACGAATGGGAGGAAACTGGAGTCAACGTCTGTGACCGAACTGTAAGAAACCGCCTAAAGGAAATGGGATTTACATACAGAAAAGCTAAACGAAAGGCATCATTAACACCTAAACAGAAAAAAACAAGGTTACAATGGGCTAAGGAAAAGCAATTGTGGACTGTGGATGACTGGATGAAAGTCATATTCAGTGATGAATCTCGAATCTGCATTGGGCAAGGTGATGATGCTGGAACTTTTGTTTGGTGCCTTTCCAATGAGATTTATAAAGATGACTGCCTGAAGAGAACATGTAAATTTCCAGTCATTGATGATATGGGGCTGCATGTCAGGTAAAGGCACTGGGGAGATGGCTGTCATTACATCATCAATAAATGCACAAGTTTATGTTGATATTTTGGACAATTGAAAGGATGTTTGGGGATGATGAAATCATTTTTCAAGATGATAATGCATCTTGCCATAGAGCAAAAACTGCAAAAACATTCCTTGCAAAAAGACACATAGGGTCAATGTCAACGAGCAGATCTGATTTGATGCAGGTGTTAATTTGGGGGATGAAAATTTACAGGGTGATTCCATAATTTTTTCCTCAGAATTGAGTGATTCCATATTTTTTTCCTCTGTTTGGTCTAAAAAAGTAACCGTTACTGACTGCCACAATCTTTTTTTCTTGATTTCTTATAGTGTTTCTTAAAGCCAGAAAGTTGCCATTTGAAATGACTTTAGTTTTGTGTCATGTCTGTGATCTTCTTTTTTTCTACAAAATTAAACAACTGAATGAACATCCTCTGAGGCCGGTGATTCCATAATTTTTGCCAGGGGTTGTATATTTGAACTCACTAGTGTTTATTATGTTCCAAATGTATGACTGTGATTCACTAAAAAAGGGCCACATTTCGAAAATGCAAAGAAAATTGGTTGCCAAAGCATATTGTGGCTTCATCTGCGTCATCTTTTTCAGAGTTCTCATCTCAATACACTGATGAACAAACTTGGGCATGCCAAAAGTTCTTTTCTCTCTCTCTCTCTCTCTCTCTCTCTCTCTCTCTCTCTCTCTCTCTCATATCACCTTCATCTGGCTCTTGCAGTTTGATCCTCTTTAGACGGAGCAGACGCAGGTGTATGAGAAACTTAGTTTCCCATAACTCAGTTTTTTCATCTCCATCGAAATATAATCGGTTCCATCAGCTTCCACACTCCTTCCTGTTGTCGTTTTCATCATAAAGGACTGGAATCTCGTGTTTTGACATAATGGAGGAACAAACTCACATACAGCCTTCAGGTTGTTTGACTGGCAGAAAAATTGTTCACAGGAGCAAAGTCACAGTCATTTATTGATTATCTGCTGCACTCTGACAATTACAGCAGTGTGAAGAGCACATTGAAGAACCCAACAGTTCAACATTTTTGATTTACAGGACTGATGGAGAGAATGTAATTTTTTTCTCTCTTTTCCTCATCGCTGCGAGCCTCTGTCCATACTCCACTCCAGTAGATAGCGGTATTGCAACGATAAGTTCGTCACCGTCATTAGAATCCATCAAAGAAGAACTTTTTCCTGTTGTCGTCCGTGGCTAAAGCTAGTTAGCTGGAGACGCTGGAAACTCTTCTCTGAATAGATCAAACTTCATTCTGTGATCCTCGAATATGTTTGTTGAAGAGCTCCAGAAGCACAAAGGTCGACAGTGAACCGAAAGAAGAAGAAAAGGCGAAGTTAACGCGAAAAGGTGGAACAGCTGAGAAGGTTGTTGAAACAGCGGCTAACTGCTGCTAATGCCGAGATATTTGAGTTGGTAGAAACAAAAACATCACAGAGCAGCAAGAAGAAACTAGTCAACGTGCTGGATGCTGTTTTCAAGCCTGAAGTTCACTGATCCAGAGCAGGTTTGTCCACTAAATTTTATTTCAGACCAACTCCACCACATCCAGATGATAGCTGTTAGTTTGTGTTGGAGTTCTTATAGACTGAACACCAAATACAGTCACTTGCCCAGTTCCGGATCACTGCTGTAGTTTTTGCGCCTCCGTTTCTCGTGTAGCGGAATGAAAGTCCCGGGCCCCAATTGAAAGGACGTTCCCGCTAGCTTGGCTAATAGGGAGTTCCCCTTTGGCTGACCTGGTAGAGGGAACGGTCTTTTGGTGCGAGCCGCGTGGGTTCGATCCCCCATCGTCGTCCCGGCCACGAAGGTCCTGCTGCTTCACTCGTAATCAGCACGAATAAGCTAATACTTGGTACCGATGGAAAGATTGATGTTTTGTCTACAAACGACCACAAGCTTGACCAGATCCAGCCATCCTTGTGATCAGCAGAGGAATCAAAACATCCCGGTGTCTGCAGTGTGCACGCTTTTTCTGACTCCCTGCAAGTTTTAAAGTAACGATCTCTAAAATGTAGCAAAAGTGAGTTAGCCATTCGATGTTTTTGGTTCTATAGTGGGAAATACTTACTTACTTGGGTAGAAAATGTCAGTGTGTTATGTCTTGGTGTTTAATTGCTGCACACATTTATCTCTGATGCGAAAATTTGCCGGTTGCGTATCACTGAAGCAGCAGCCTCGTGTCAGTAGTTGTGAGTCATGTGGACTTTGGGGGTCATCTCAACATCACAAATGGACATGAATGTGGGGGCTTTTAGAAATCTCACCTCCACACTTCATTTTTTGCTCGTAAAAACGTATAACAGCGCCTTTTGAAACTAAGTGAATTCTCATTTAAATAAGTGTAATTTCTATCATTTTGTGTTCAAAACACATTCTCAGGCACAGTGTGTATCATTCTGCATTAGAAGGACTCCAGCCAGATGCCAGGAATGCCCCCAAAGTGAGGCAAAGTGTTGTGATCTGGAACCTGCAAAAGTGATCCATTTCTGGCAAATGTTTGCACCACACATAATGTGGCTTCACACTTTAAGTAGATCGCTACTCCACCCAGACTTTTTCAGCTAAATAACACCCAAATACCCAATACAACAATACACAATTAAAGGACATTCAGTTGCATTATGGCGACGTATAGCGGGACTTTAAAAAAGGTGATCCGGAATTGGGCAACCGTCTGTATCAGCAAAAATAAATGATACAAACTGTGTTTTATGATGATAAATGAAGGACAGTTCAGCTTTCTGATGGACTGATGAAGCCGATCATTCGATACTATTGATTACAGTTTTTCCTCATTTTATACACACAGAAATGGAACTGTGTTCCATGCTTCCAGGTCTGACGAGAGAGGTCAAAGAGCAAGAGGTGTTAACTAGTCTCGAGGCATCATGACTGACTGTGTGAGCAGTGAGAATGACAGAGACTGATTATTTTTCCTGTTGGAGCGTTGATTCCTTGACAGATGTTTTGTGAAAACGTAGTACAGACGGTTGCCCAGTTCCGGATCATCTTTTTTTTAAAGTCCCGCTATACGGAGCCATAATGCAACTGAATGTCCTTTAATTGTACGAGGTCTGTTAGAAAAGTATCGGGCCTTTTTATTTCTTTCAAAAACCTGATGGATTTGAATCACGTATGCTTGCACAAGCCAACCTTGAACCTTTGTGCGCATGCGTGAATTTTTTCACGCCTGTTGATTGCGTCATTTGCTTGTAAGCAGCCTTTGTGTGAGGATGGGTGTAGTCTCTCGTCATTTTTTTGTTGCAAGGAAATGGCGGAACAACTGGAGCAGTGCGACTGCATCAAATTTTGCCAGAAACTGGGTGATAGCCAGGTGGAAACCATTCGGATTATTCAGATGGCTTTCGGTGACGATGCTATGGTCATCACACAGATTAAGGAGCGGTATAACTGGTTTAAAGACGGCCGCACAACGGTGGAGAGCGAGTCGCGCTCCAGTCGGCCATCAACATGCTGAAATGACCAGATCATTTCCAAAGTGAACGCTGTGGTGATGCGGGACCGTCGTGTGACTATCCGAGAAATTGCGGAAGAGGTGGACATGAGCACTTTTTCGGCACAATCCACTGTGACAGAAGATTTTGCCATGAAAAGAGTTGCAGCGAAATTCATGCTGATGGCTTGGGCATGAAGCTGATGGCGGAGCAAAAGCGCCTCCGTGTTGAAGTCTCACAGGACATGTTGTGACATGCCCAGCTCTTCCACCATTCGGAAGGTTCAGATGGCTTTCGGTGGCTTTTCAGTCGTGTGACTATCTGAGAAATTGTGGTTTTTGAAAAAAATAAAAAGGTCCGATACTTTTCTAACAGACCTCATATATCGTTGTATTGGGTATTTGGGTGTTATTTAGCTGAAAAAGTCTGCGTGGAGTAGCTCTTCTACTTAAAGTGTGAAGCCACATTGTGTGTGGTGCAAACATTTGCCAGAAATGGATCACTTTGCCCAGTTCTGGATCACGACACTCTGTCTCACTTTGGGTTCATTCCTGGCATCTGGCTAGAGTCCTTTTAATGCAGAATGATACACACTGTGCCCGAGAATGTGTTTTGAACATAAAATGACATAAATTATACTTATTAAATAAGAATTTACTTAGTTTCGAAAGGCAGCGTTATACCTTTTTACGAGCAAAAAATGAAGTGTGGCGGTGAGATTTCTCCCGAATTAAAAAGTAAAATCCCCCACATTCATGCCCATTCATGATGTTGAGATGACCCCCAAAGTCCACATGACTCACAAGTACTGACACGAGGCTGCTGCTTCAGTGATCCGCAACCAGCAAATTTTCATGTCGGAGATAAATGCGCACAGCAATTAAACAGCAAGACATAACACACTGACATTTTCTACCCAAGTAAGTAAATATTTTCCCACTCTAGAACCAAAACACTGAATGGCGAACTCACCTTTGCTACGTCTTAGAGATCGTTACATTCAAACTTGCAGGAATGAGTGAGTCAGAAAACGCGCGCACACTGCAGACACCGGGATGTTTTGATTCCTTTCCTGATCACAAGGATGGCTGGATCCAGTCAAGCTTGTGGTTGTTTGTAGACAAAACATCAATCTTTCCATTGGTACCAAGTATTAGCTTATTCACGCTGATTACGAGAAACGGCGGCGCAAAAACTACAGCAGTGATCCGGAACTGGCAATGATCCAGAACTGGGCAAGTGACTGTATTGGTGTCCAAGGAAGAAAACTGAATCTTGTGCTGCACACGAACTGAAAATTCAGGTTTTGCTGACTTGATCGACTGCCGACCCAGGCAGTGTCTGTTCGTAAACATAGCTGATCACTGTTTCACTTTGCGGACCTCTATAAATCTTGCACACACTACGTTTGTATTTCCGAGAGTGTGAAATAAATTAATCATGAAGAATAAAATAAAATAAAATTATTTATGGATCTGGTTGGGGAATGACAGTTGATGGTGTCTCTAGTAAATAATCATGACGTAACTGCCTGGTCCGTTTCCCTGCATGTTCTGTGTCATTTATTAGGCTTATAGGCACATGTGCCTGTGATTTGGATCAATTAATAATGAACACAGGTGGGATAAAACACACTCATTTGTATCACCACAGAGCAAGAGACAGATTGCACTGCTCATTTTCAAGAAGATGACGGCAAAACATTCCCCCATCCAATATCTGAACTCGATGATAAGAGCAGCATGACTCGACTCATTTAAACTGCACACTGCCACACAATTTGCTGGGCCAACGTGACCCGCTGGATGCCGCACTGTGTGCTGCTGGATGCTGCACTATATAAAATAATTATTTCGTAGTGGATTAATCATTTGCTCTCAGAGATTGGCTGATAAAAGTCAATGTTCTCCAACAGCTTTTCATGTGCACTTCTTGTGGTGTAGAGTTGGAATATGAAGTCAGTTTTAGTGTATCTGGTGTGTATCTGTCATCCAAAAGGCCCTGAAAATTTTACACGTCCGTATACCTGCTTGCTCAAAAATCCCTCAAAGATACCAGCTATGGTCTTAAAATAATTTTTGCCATGATTTATGATGTGTTAGAGCAGTGATTCTCAACCGGGGTGCCGCGGCACCCTAGGGTGCCGTGATCGATCGTCAGGGGTGCCGTGGGTATTTTTCATATTCGCGATTATTTTTCATATTCGCGATTACCGTGAATTATTTATTTTATCCACAAAGCATAAAACAACAGAATCTGACGTCAAACGTGCTGCAGCCTCGCTCTCGTCTTAAGGCGGGACAATAACAAGGAGGCTGACGGCCGATTAAAACAGTGCCGTCTCCTTCAAAAGCCGTCTAAAATGCGGAGCTGTCAGTGTGTGTGTCTGTGCCTGTGTGCGCGCGCGCGGAGTTAACAGGCTGCAGACTGCGAGGGAGGGGGTGGGTGAGGGAGATTCCTGAATGCAGGCGTGACACGTTCAGTGCGCATCGAGCGCGGAGCAGAGAGAGGATTTTAACCCGAGTGAATGTTAAAAAAACAGAAACGTGAAGCTGCCTTTACTTCTCTCTGAACTTTCTCTAAAGGTGTGATTCTGCCGTTACCGTTCTGTTCACACCATGTGAGCGTCGTATGCTGAATTTATGAGATCATGAGATGAAATAAACGGTCAAATATCTTTAAAAACATATTTAAAAAATGAGAATATATGAATGAACTGAGCCACAAAAAAAAAAAAAAACTGTTCAGACGCAGAGATCACAAAAAGCAGGTGAGAACTCTGAACTTTAACAGCTGTTATTTTCCAAAGGTATTTATTTGTTCAATCTTGAGCTTAATGCAGTGTTTAAGCACAAAACGTGACTGATGAGGAGAAACAATTTCAGAAATGCAACAGAAACAACCACAAATCAGAAAAAGTTGGGACTGTATGTAAAATGAAGATAAAAATAAAAATGTTGCACCATTCCCAGTTTCCCACTCACAGAAACCAAACATTCTTTCAGAGTTGTGTAATTATACTACAATAGTAGAACATAAAGAAGGGGAAAAAAAGAAAAAAAAAATAGACAATATATTCGTCAATCGCAATTATTTGTCTGACAATTAATCGTCTCCAGAAATTCCTAATCGTGACAGCCCTACTTGAGATCAGAGCGCAAAATGCTTGAGGATTTTCGAAATGCGGTGTTTTCTGTATCGATTTTCTACTGCGATAATTGGGTTTTGCACAAAACCAGAGGTAATAGCATTATAATATTATTTTGGTTGGTGATGTGCCGCAGGATTTTGTAAATATAAAAAGGGTGCCGCGGCTCAAAAAAGGTTGAAAATCACTGTGTTAGAGCATATCTGTGATGTGAAATCATATATCAGTCTGTTTGGAGCAAAATGTCGAGTTGTGAAAAATATCTTAATATTTTGAAAACATGAAAATAGGCCATTTTCAGGACTCCAAAAGGCAATGTGGGTATTTGAGCATCATATTCATATTTATATCATGTATTCTTACCTATCTCAAGATGGTGTGTTCCAAAACTGTTGTTGAGTCTTGTGGTCTGCACCTGCATAGCAATCGGTGTAATATGCTCTTGTCTTTCAGTGAATTGAATATAGTTAATTAGAAATAAACTCAATTTGACTTTAATTGTTACAGTCTGTTTATCAATATATCTTTATAGATAGTTGGAATCACTAGACAACCACAGTTATTTAAAATAAGCTCTTTATTATACAACAGACAACCACAGAATTATTGAAAATAAGATCTTTATTATACAAAAGAAGTAGAAGATTCACAGATATACATTTACATACAACATTCATGAGGAATATCCTTGTCTACTTCAAAATCACTGTCCATAGCACTAATACTGCTATGAAAACATGTATTTGACAAAACTTTGATTGTATTATCTGCTAAGAAAGTTATCACTAAAGCTATTTATTCAAATATAGGTTTACATGTGTTTGTCATGTACAATTTTTAAGTCACTATTTGAATCAAAACCACTATGATGTACATCATAATGAAGAATTGCAGAGTCACATGATACAAGCATTCATCTGTCACAGTGACTAGAAGCACATGGATTCAGGCCTGAAGAAGACCTTGTGGTCGAAACATTACTTTTTTAGTCAGTAAAAAGATTTTGGGAGCTTTATACCAGTGTGCGGATTTTTCCCTCTTTTTTTTGTCTGCAATTCTTGGTTATCCTGCACGTGGCCTAAATTAGGATTGGATGTGCGCACAACTACCATTTTTTCTTTTTCTTCAGATATCAGACTTTTTCTTCAGAAGAAAGACAAACTCACTTTTTTTTTTTTAGAACCACTGTGCTGTGATAAATATAGCCAGAAGAATATATTAAAAACAAAAAAAGACATGCCTCCAAGTGAGCAATTGTTTTAAATGGCTGGAAGGATCTTTCATAGTTACGTGCCTATGTTTAAACAGGAAGGCAAGGGATGTAACCACTCATTTTATAGTTCCTTATGATACATTATAATTGCATTGTATGTGAATTTCTGTATCTGGCTTCTAAATATAAATCATGTTAAGCTTTCATGTAAGCCAAATGACAATTTAGAAAGTATGAGATTGAATTACGGGATGTTAATAAAGATTTATAATCATATTTGTTTTGTAGATACTGCAAAAAATATGTACCCGTACAATTGTTGACAAAATCACAAGGAGGAAGCTCATACTCCACACCATTTTTGGAACATACCATCTTGAGATATGTAAGAATACATGATATAAATATGAATATGATGCTCAAATACCCACATTGCCTTTTGGGGTGGTGAAAATGGCCTATTTTCATGTTTTCAAAATAGTAGCATATTTTTCACAACTCGACATTTTGCTTAAAACAACCTCATAAATAATGTTACCTTATAGATATGCTCTAACACACCATAAATCATGGCAAAAATAATTTTAAGACCATAGCTGGTCTTTCTGAGGGAATTTTGAGCAAGCAGATATATGGACGACATGTAAAATTTTGGAATTTCTACGATTTTCAGGGCCTTGTGGAAGGCAGATACACTAAAACTGACTTCATATTCCAACTCTACACTAAAAGATAGGCTGGTATGTGTAGTTTCAAAGGTGGGAAGCTAATGACAGGTTAGTTATTAATGTCTACATTTGGTAGATATTGCTGTTTTCTTCAAATGTGGAAAATCCAAAAAATATTGACTGGAGTGTAGCTGCAAAACTTTTCAAGATTTGGACCTAATATTTGGCATTTCACCATTGCTATGCCATAGGTAAAACATATTAAATTGGCAACTCAGGACTGAGGGGTGACCTGCAAATTCTTTGTCAGAACTGGATGATTTGAAATGGAATGACCCAGAAGTAAGACTTCATTTGCAGGCTCTGCCTTTGTCCCGCAAGAGTTTAACATGTAACAGTAAAGTCTGTCATGTTGTTATGGACACTCATTTCTTTCAACAAACACAAACTGTGGCATTCATATACCAGTCAGTGGCGTACAGACAGACAGTGCAGCATTTGCCATCACACTGGGCCCTTGGACACGCAAAAAAAAGTAGAAAATATTGGCATTTAAACTCACAAGCAAACTTAAAACTTTCACCGGGTGCTGCGGCTGTGTGATCAAGCAGTCATTCACACTCAGAGTCAACCTTCTGTAAACTGCTGCCTGGTTTACACAAATCGAGGTGCAGTTTGCTCTGAGAGATCACCGCAAACGACAGGAAATATTATTACGTTGTGACGGCCTTCAGCTCCATGGAAACAAGCGAGGCTGGTCGCGCTCCTGCTAAGCCCCTCTGTTACGAACAAATACACAGCCATTAACGATCGTGTTGGCCATCAGCAACTTCACGGAAATGAGGCTGATCGTGCTCCTGCAAAGCCCCCCGCTGTGAACAAATACGCAGCGATCAAGGATCACTTCCTCAAAACTTATGATCTGTCATACTGAAAGGGCCAGCAGGCTCTTCTCTCTTCACATGCTGGAGGGCAGCAAGTTCTTCAGAGTTCATGGACAGAATGCTGCAGCTCCAGCTGGACTTTGTGTACAGCAACTCTCTCCTTAGGTGCGTACAGCGCTGGAACAACAACATGATCATGGACTGCCATGCGCTGGTGGAGGAGGCCGATGAATTCTTCCTGGCTGGCCTGCACCACCGCATGACCGTTGCGGCACTTGCCACATCACACACAGCGGCAGAAGCCCCACACGACACACCAGCTCCGCCATGGAGGAGCTGCATCTCTGCTCCACTGCAGCGCTCACAAACCGGCTTCTGTACTGTGTGGAAACATTCAGCTGGTCAAACTAAATGCTAATGTTACAAAAACTAAGCAAATGATAACAAACCGTCAAGAATGACAGCAAAACGAAATACAGACAAATTGAGGTTTTTGGTGGCATTCTTTCCAAATGTTCAACATTTCAAAAATAATGACGAAGCGCCAGTTCTAGGAACAAAGCTGCATGAAGGTTAAACGATGCCAACGAAAGTCAACAGAAGTCCATATTTCTTGTTTTGTTTGGGCTTCGGTGACCTTCTTTAAGTGCTGTGTGACTGGGCTGTTAGACTTTGACAGAAACATTTTAAAAAGAACTTTGGTATTACAAACATTACACCAGAAATGTCTCTTTTGGTCTATTATTCTTGCTTTCAATGCATCAAAAACACTCAAAATTGGTTAAAATGGGGCTTGTCAATAACATTTTAGAGGTATAAATCCCTTTAGCTTCAGGGGGCTCTGCCCCCTTGATCCCTGCCGGGTACTCCTTCACCTCCGGCCATGAACCACGATCATGTAATTTACCCGGTACTAAAATGGTTTTAGTGAGAACCCTGGTAATAATAATCTATCTATCCATGCATTTTCTATACTCGCTTACTCCAGTTAAGGGTCACAAGGGGCTAGAGCCTATCATAGCCAGTCTATCTCAGGGCCACGTATCGACAACCAAACACATTCACACCCGCACAAACACCGAGGGTCAATTTAAAGTTTTCAGTTCACCTAACCTGCATGTTTTTGGATGTGGGAGGAAGCCAGAGCACCCGGAGAGAACCCAGGCAAACACAAGGAGAACATGCAAACTCCACAAAGAAAGGCCACAGATGGGAATCAATCCCATGACCTTATTGCTGTGAGACAACAGTGCTAACCACAAAGCCACTGTGCTGCCCTAAGGAAAAATAATAAATTTATGAACCATTTTAAATGAAGAAAAAACCAACAAAGTGCTGAACAAACATATCCCAATATAAAACCAATTAAAAACTCAAAACAATGAAGTACAACAAGCAAAAATAATGAAGATTAAAAACCATAAAACGAAGATAAGATACGAGCATGAAAAGAAAAGGGTCTGAAGCCTGCTGACTTCTTTTTAACCACTGAGACACAGAGCAAGTCTGTGTCCAAGGACACGAGGAGACACATAAGGCTGAACAAGTTCAGCAAGATAGTTGAGTTCATGTCCATTTACAGCCTTATATATCAGCCACAAAACCTTGAAATCTGCTCTTCAAGTCACATGGAGCCAGTGAAGGGAATCCACAATGTCTGTGATCAAACCTCCTGGTTTTCATCAAAATTCGAGCAGCAGTCTTCAGGACCATCTGTAGACATCCTATACTATTTTGTGGCAATCCAGAAAATACAACATTACAATAGTGAATTGTGGAAGACAAAGACATGAATTAAATTTGTGAAATTTAAAACAAATCCTGATGTACATTTCCACTTTATCAGTTCCATCAGTGCAAGAACTTATTTTTCTCAGGTCAAACTCACCACTCTGCTACTTTATTTTAATGAGTGTTATTCATATAACATATAGCAATTATAACATTTATTGTTGATTTGTTTCTTTGCAGACATGCAGCCATTGTTGGTGATTAAAGAAGAAATTCTCCCTGAACAAAAGGAATGGAATCTGAATGTTGACCAGGAGGACATTAAAGAAGAGAAGCTGCGGATAAGTCAGCAGGGAGAGCAGCTTCAGCAGCTGGAGGAGGCAGATCTCGCCAAGTTTGGTTTCACTGCCGTCCCTGTGAAGAGGGAAAATGATGATGAAAAACCAGAGTCATCACAGCTTCATCAAAGCCGAAGTGATGAGAGCACAGAGGCTGAGCCTGTAGCCAGCAGCTCATCTGTACACAGAACACTGACAACAGAAGCTGATGGAGAGGATGATGGAGGACCACAACCAGCCAGCAACTCAGGTCCAAACAGTCATTTACAACCAGAGACCAGTGACAGACGTTCAGACAGTTCTGGAACTGAGACTGATGACAGTTATGACTGGAAACAGACCAGAGAACTTCAGTCAAGCTTTAACTGTCGAAAAAATACCAATATTTTTCATTCAGGCAACACTGATGAGAAACAACTTAATTACTCTAAATATGTAAAAACATGTAGTCACATGAACATCTCAGAGCAACAAAAGGAGAGACAAGCAAACATAAAACCATTTAGCTGTTCTGATCAGGGTAAAAGACAGAAACGAAAGAACACTCTGAAGGCACACAAGACAATTAATCCAGAACAAAAATCATTTGGCTGTTCTGAGTGTGGCCAAAGATTTGGACGAAAGAGCACTCTGAACAACCACATGATAATTCATACAGGGCAAAAAGCATTTGTCTGTTCAGACTGTGGTCAAAAATTTGGACGAAAGAGCACTCTAGACAATCACATGATAATTCATACAAGGCAAAAAGCATTTGTCTGTTCTGAGTGTGGTCAAAGATTTGGACGAAAGAGCACTCTGAACAACCACATGATAATTCATACAGGACAAAAAGCATTTGTCTGTTCTGAGTGTGGTCAAAGATTTGGACGAAAGAGCACTCTGAACAACCACATGATAATTCATACAAGGCAAAAAACATTTGTTTGTTCTGAGTGTGGTCAGAGATTTGGACTAAGGACCACTCTGAACAACCACATGATAATTCATACAGGGAAAAAAGCATTTGGCTGTTCTGAGTGTGGTCAAAGATTTGGACGAAAGAGCAACCTGAACACACACACGATAATTCATACAGGGCAGAGAAGAGGACACACCAGATTGGCTAATGACTGGGAACACAAGCCTACTACAAAGACCAAGGAAACACAGCTACCCAACAAGTACAGAACAGACACGTGATAATACATACACACACAAAAGAAATACCAAGACCTCAAAAATGGCATGTGAACAACTTGGTCGTTGAAAGAAATGGATACAGGGGCTAAAGTTTTCAGTCGGTATGACTGGTTTCTTTCAATTTGGCTAGACAATTCTAGCCAGTTTGGTGCCCTGGATTTGTGGTGGAAACCCCATGGCAAACAAGGGAACAGCCAAAGGGACTTACGTTTTTAGGCGAGATTATGATTTATAGCTTGATAACAGCTGTATGACAGTCCTTAAAGGTTTAATTGTTGATCAAACACACCCCAAACAAGCACACATTCAAATAACATAAATAACTATGAAAAATATTAAATGAAATAACATAAAGTCAGAATTACCTTTCAGATTTTTTGCAAATATTTTGAACTTCCTGACAGCTCCAATAATATGAATAATAAAAATGTGATATGTTCAAACAATACCAAACAGTGCAGTATAACATGAAAACAGAATAAAAATGTTGCAGTGCAGGTGTCGCTGACCAAACAGTCCCCCCTAAAAATCGGTCCGCCCTGCCTTCACTGTGTATGAGTCATTAGAACAAGGTTCATGGATTTCTGCTTAAAACTGCACTCCAGTCATCATCTGGCTCAGCGACAGATATCTAAAGCTTTTGTACAACAATCATTTCCACATAAATTCAACATTATTTCATCATAAAAGACGGATGAAGCGATCAGAGCACCGCGGCTACATGAGCTGCTAACTGATGCGTTCACTGCACGTCATCATTTCAAAGTGTCACAGAGTTTCGCCTCGTTTCTGCTTAAAACTAACTTTTGAATTATGTAGGAGGTTTTACTTTGTCATCTGATGGTTAATAATCCCATTAATCCATTTGATTGCTTTGGGTGAAGAGACTCTCAGATGTGCTGCTGTGGTTCCAAATGACCCATGCACATCAATGGAGGCAGGCAGAACGATTTTTAGGGGGACCGTTCGATCTGTGACACAGGTTTAACTCAGTCAGTCTCAATGACAGCAAATGTTTAATACTGAATACTTTGTACTTGTATTTGTAACAATGGGCTTCATAGAAGCTGAATGTGAAAACAAGACAACATAAAACTATTATGTAGCACTAAAGCTTATCCTAATCTAGTCCACCTTAACTGTCTACCTGTCTGCCTTATAACAACAGTACGGGGGTCTGTCATGGCGCTGTGCAGCTTCGCTATGAATTATGACATCACGTGAAAGGATTTCCCAGTCACGGGTCTTCTTCAACCACTTATCTGGGATCAGGTCAAGGGGGCAACAGTTCCAGCAGGGGACGACAAAATTCCTTTTTTTTTCTGGGCCACATTAACCACCAAAATAGGAACCACATATTAACCACCACACTGGCCTGTCCTACTAGGTGGAGAGATTATAGCTTCACACTGGCCTGGGAAGGCCTCTGGATCCCCCAGAGGCCTTCCCAGGCCAGTGTGACGCTATAATCTCTCCACCTAGTAGTGGGACTTAACCTGGGTCTCCTCCCAGCTGGATGTACCTGGAACACGTCCCTGGGAAGGCGCCAGGAGGCATCCTTACCAGATGACAGAACCACTTCAGCTGGCTCCTTTGTTTTGTTTTTTTTTGTTGTTGTTGTTGTTTTTTTTCCCCCACAAGTGCTACAAATTTAAGCAAAATGACATTTGCACAAGATGTTTGACAGTACTCCACATAACTGAATAACTGTTTATTTTGTATTCATCCTTGGTAGGAGTGACCTCCTGTGGCATTCTGTGGTGCACTTTAGTGGTCTCAGTAAATGGCTGAAGGTGCTCTGACAGGACGTCAGTGTGACATGCAGGGGGTGGGAGTTGTCCAGGATGCTGAGCAGTTTCTTCAGCATCCTCCTCTCCGGCCCCTCCACCACAGACTCCAGCTCAACCCCCAGGACAGAGCCAGCTTTCCTGATGAGCTTGTTGAGTCTGTTCATGTCAGCTGCTTTCAGCCTGCTGCCCCAGCACAGTACAGTACAGTGCAGAAGATGACGCTGGAGACCACTGAATGATAAAACATCTGCGACATATTTCTCCAGACATTGAAAGATCTGAGCCTCCTGAGGAAGTACAGTCGGCTCTGACCTTTCGTATTGGCTGAATATGAAAATGAAACAGAACTGCTGTTGATTCAACACAGCTCTGATTTTCTTGCTATAATAACATATTCGGGCACATAATGAAAACTATTTGTTGGGGAGGTGATGGTCTACTGGTTAAGTGTTGGGCTTGAGACCAGAAGATCCTCAGTTCAAACCCCAGCCTGACTGGAAAATCATTAAGGGCCCTTGTGCAAGGTCCTTAATGTCCATGTTGCTCCTGGTGTGTCGTGAGCGCCTTGCATGGCAGTACTCTGACATTGGTGTTTGAATGGGTGAATGCTAGGCATAATTGTGAAGTACTTTGAGCATCTGGTGCAGATGGAAAAGCACTATATGAATGCAGTCCATGTATTTGCCATTTTTGTTGGATGATAATTAAATGGCTTTTCCATCTGCATCAGATGCTCAAAGCGCTTTACAAATAATGCCTCACATTCACCCCGGTGTCAGTTATGCTGCCATGCAAGGCACTCACTACGCAATAGGGGATTAAAGACCTTGCCCAAGGGCACTTAGTGATTTTCCAGTCATGCTGGGATTTGAACAGAGGATCTTCTGGTCTCGAGCCCAATGCCTTAACCACTAGACCATCACCTCCCTCGATGATAAACTGTCCCAGAAATAACTGAGATAAATATTACTGTCATTTTAAGATGATTTTATGCTGCCTGTACTGCAAGTACGACCTTTTGAACAGCAAAGAACTACTAATTCATAAGAATATACAGACACTGGAATTGGAATGTAGAAAAAATATTCAAAACAGACGCACAAATAAAATGATAAATTAAGGAAAGCATGGATTTATGTCTGACTGAGATAAAACTGTCCATAGAATGTCATGTTTATTCATCAATGTCGATTAGAAAATACTTATTAAAATGGTAAAATGGACTGCATTTATATAGCGTTTTTCCATCTGTATCAGACGCTCAAAGCGCTTTACAATTATGCCTCACATTCACCCCGATGTCAGGGTGCTGCCATACAAGGCGCTCACTACACACCGGGAGCAATAGGGGATTAAAGGCCTTGCCCAAGAGCCCTTAGTGATTTTTCAGTCAGGTGGGGATTTGAACCCATGATCTTCTGAACTCAAGCCCAACACCTTAACCACTAGACCATCACCTCCACCTTCATGTTATTACTTAACATGAAGTGTAGCTGTCATCGGGTCCAACAGGTGCTTGGCCTCAAGGTCAGTGAAGAAAGAAGAACAGCAGGGACACCTGAAGGTGGCGCTGTTGTTGAATCTTTCTCATCTCTTTCAATCTGCCAGTGAATATGATCCAATTTGTATTTGACCACATTGCCCAGCAAACTATAGAAATAGATTGACAGCTTTATCTTCTGCAACATGAGAGCAAACAGTCTGAAACAAGGATGACAATTTATTCAATAATAATAATAATAAGACTGAGTTTAAAAAAAACATGTCACACTTTGGTAAATACTGGGTGAGAAGCACCAACATGTGCAGTTTGTCATTAAAGTTGTTCTTGTCTCTATATCAACATGTTCAGTTTTCCCCCAAAAAAGGCAAAATTTACTTTGAGCTGAAAGTGGGATTGCAGGGAAATTATAGTGGGTTTGTTCTGTGAGATCGTGGCGACAACATGAAGGTGAATGCATATGCACAAGGTTCAGAGTTCATGGTGGATTCAGTGGAAAGCTGGAACTCAGGATTTCTGACTTCCATCTTGAAAATCAACATATTTTAACAGGAGTCAGAATCAATGTAACAAGTTGGACATTAAACATCTGGTTCTGTTCTGGTCCAGTGTGTGTTGAATCAGGTGCATTTAGTTTTGGGTTTAACAGTCAGACACAGAATTTTATTAAGATTCATGAACTAATATTGTATTTGATAATTTTTCCAAAATTTAATCAGGGTGAGAAGTTTTGCATTTGGGACAATGAAAATGAATAATGTTTCTAAAGAAATTTCTGATTTTGATCCCATCGCCTTTTTAAAAATATTTCTTTTTAAGTACTTTTTTATTTTAATCAATTTTGATCAAGTTTTAGATTTTTAACATTCAAATTATTTGTGTTTTTCAAATATTTTGAGTGTTTTCCTGTTTTCTAATATCAATCATTTTCATGTTTTTTTTAAATATATTTTCTTCATGATTTTTATAGATTTTTGGTCATTTCCTGAATGTTATATTAAACTTTTTTCTGACTTTTTTTCTGCTTTGTGCTGATTCTTATTTTTATAATAAAGACTACACCATGTAATTCAAGAAATGGTTCCTGTTTGTGATATTCATGGACAGGATATCAAGGCATAGTCAGGGTGGGGGTTCCAGTTTGGTGGGTTTCAGGGTCTCATCGCTACTTTTTGCAGATGATGTTGTCCTGTTGGCTTCATCTACCTGTGACCTTCAACACTCATTGACTCGGTTCGCAGTCGAGTGTAAAGGGGCTGGAATGAGGATCAGCACCTCTAAATCTGAGGCCATGGTTCTCAGCAGGAAACCAGTGGATTGCCTGTCACAGGTAGAGAATGCGGCATTGCCCCTAGTGAAGGAGTTCAAGTGCCTCGGGGTCTTGTCTACGAGTGATGAGACAATGGAGCGTGAGATTGGCTGGAGAATTGGCACAGCAGGGGCGGTGTTGCATTCGCTCTGCTGTATTGTTGTGACAAAAAGAGAGCTGAGCCAAAAGGCGAAGCTCTCGATCTACTGCTCAATCTTTGTTCCTTCTCTCACCTGTGGTCATGAGGGATGGTTCAAGACTGAAAAAACTAGATCGCGGGTACAAGCAGCCCAAATGGGCTTCCTTTGGAGAGTGGTTGGTGTCTCCCTTAGAGATAAGGTGAGAAGCTCGGTCATCTGTGGGGACCTCGGAGTAGTGCGCTGCTCCTTCGAGTTGAAAGGAGCCAGCTGAGGCGGCTCAGGCATCTGATAAGGATGCCCCCTGGGTGCCTCTTTAGGGAGGTGTTACGGGCACGTCCATCTGAGATGAAACCCCAGGGAAGATCCAGGACTAGGTGGAGAGATTATATATCCACGCTGGCCTGGGAACACCTCAGGATTCCCCAGTTGGTGGTGGTCAATGTGGCCCGTGAAAGGGAAGTCTGGGGTCCCCTGCATATCCCAGATAAGCAGTTGAAGATGAGTGAGTGAGTGAGTAACAACTGTTACTGCTGAGAAGAAGCTGTTGTTAATCTGAGGAATTTTTGATATAAATGTAGTTATGGGCCAGTACATTTATGGACCAAATGGTGAACAGGGACGCCTCAGAGACAGACAGTTTGCTGGACTGAATTCTTCCTCAGACACACAGCTTCATATTTATCAGAATCTTGTTCTGTTAAAAGTACGTTAGCTGTGTAATAAAAACCACTTTGACCTGAGAACTGTAATATCATAGAGAACAAAAACTGGGCATTTGTCTCTCTACAGGGTTACCATGGTAACATTTGACAACCTTTTTCAACCATTTAACTTAAGACTTTGTTGATGTTTGATGTGTTAAAACAATTTATATCTGAATAAGTAAAAATTAATTTGGATAAATTTAGGTTGGAAATCGGGGAAAAAAAAACATGTTTGAGTTAATTTTGAGTGATACTACAGGTTCCAAATTAATACCATGAATTTTTTTTGTGAATGGATTTTATCTAATATGTTGCAAAGGTCAAAGGTGATCTGCCCCCACAGGGGTTTGATTGATAGCATTTTAATATGATGTCATAGAGCTGCATCAACGTAATGCAGGAGTGTTTTACAGAATGACCACAGAACACAGCTGACACATTATGGTGGGCGTGTCTGTCCATGCAGAGGAGGAGGAGCCAACATCCAGCTGACTGAAGCTGTCAGAAACCTGGATCAGAGCAGCTGAACGGCAGCATTGTAAATCTGTCCTCAGTTCATGTCTGTCTCTTCTGTCATATTGATCTTCCAGCATTTCTGCTGCCAAATTGTCTTCATGACAGAATCAGAAAAACACAGCTGATTTGGGAAAACTGTTGTTCCCCTTTAAGACACTCCTCATTCCACGTCCACCATCGACTTCTGTCACCGCTGATAGTTTGGCCACTGACCTTACAGGTAGAGCAGCAGAGATCATGAACTGGTTCTAGTTAATAACCAGAGCTCCAAGGGTGCAATTTAGAACTAGAAATTGGGGGGGACAAAGTGAGAGGCCCGCAGGGCCAAAGGCCATAGGCCGGGGGTCTGGGGGTCGCTTTAGGCCCCCAGAAGCCAACGGTTTCTAGATAAGCTCAGATGCATTCTGAGCATCCAGAACAGTAATTTTAATGTTTTGAGAAGAACATAAATTGGACACCATTTGACTTATGCAATTTGAAACTGTGGATATAAGTACTTTATTCTGAGAATAGCCAGCATTGATTTTTATTAACATCCTGGTGTAAATAAGGTATCACCACATGTGTAGAACTCAAAAAGAATGATAGGTTGAGTTTTCATTAAAAAAAAACAACTGCAATGTGGTAAAATGTATTCAGAAATATGAAAGAACAGGCTCTTAATAATTATTAACTATCGCATACTGTTTTTTTTTTCTCAAGATTTGTTTTTGCATAAGTTTGAAAAAACAACAGATCATAAGTTTAGGATAAATTACTTATCATGAATTTAATTTTCGAAGTGGCACTAATGACAACACTCACTGAACAGAATTTCACTTGCATAGACTGATTTTGGAGATCAAGCAATAATTGCAGATGGGCTTTCTGAGGTCCCAGATAGCTTTTCTGATTTCCTTTTCTAACTTTCAGAATTTAGTAAATTAGCATATGGTCCATTGATACTTATGTGTAGACACTAGTCCCTAGAGGCAACTATTTTTGGTTTCAAATCTGGGCAAATGCAGTCCCAGAAAATTCTGAATGTGACAAACAAGAAACAGGTGTAAACAAGTCAATGCTGCTGAAAATACAAAACAAAGATACTATTCTGACATGGTTTTGCACATAAGACTGGCATAGCATGTTTCACGTACACACATACAGTATATGTCAGAAGGTGAGGGGGACATACCATATTCTGTCCCCCCTATCCCCCACCAAATTGTGCCCATGCAGAGCTCACCCGGGTTTATTCCCCGCACTATGCCGGTGAAGAAAATGATGACATGCCCTAAATAAAATTCTTTACCAATGGCTGGAAAATTCATTTAATGTTTACACTATTGGGTAAATGGACTTTTGAATGAAACCTGAAGTACCGGCTGAAATGTGACAGCAGTGCAATCAAAACATGTTTATTTAGGGTCTGCTCCTTTCTCTGCCCCTGACCAAGGCAGCATCTCTACATCTGGATTTGGTCCCCAGATGCCGGACTGTGGCTGCCCACTGCTCCTTGTGGTTGGATTGAGTCTAACTGTAATTAAGATGGTTAAATGCAGAGGACAAATTTCGGTGTATGTATGAAATATGTGCAATGATAACAAAGGCTATATTATCAATATTTCCACAAGAATGAACTGTGAAGTGTTTTGAAGGAAAAAAAGAGCCATGATAATAAAGTGTGTGTGGGCGTGGGGGTGGGGGGGATCATTTGTGTGAATTTCAGTTTATATACCCCCCCACCCCCGACAAAAGCTTCATATTTTCCCAAAATGTAAAGTTTCAACATGCAGAGAATCACTAATTTTCCCAGCATACAGCAGGACTCCTGACACAGATGCCATCTCACACATTAACGATTGCGACAGGTTAACCAACTTGACCATCCAAACATATCACACCTTAACATCACCTTTTAGTCCAAATCTTTCCACATTGAAAGCCACCTTTTTACCCCTGTAGTCACTGGGGACTGTTCCATCAATAATTTTGCCTGTTTTTCTTGCTTATTCCAAATAACAATATCAGATTTTCTTGCACCTCCTTCAACATGACTGTTGCACTTCTATTGTGTCCTTTGCCATTTCCTGTAGACTAGCCTTGGGTTTTCTGCAGAATATGTCTTTATCTTGTGTTTGCATTGATTTTCTTGTCTTTGTTTCTGATTTGTGGAGCTAAGACTTTCACTAAGGCATGATGATCTGCCAGCCTCTCATCCATTCGTTTATCTCCAACACTGTATTTTCTTTTAATGCAAATTACTTTTTTAAAAAAAGAGGATTTATGATTTTGGCCTCAGATAAATGTCATTTGGGAGATCTCTGCTCTCAGACGGCTGATTTTCTGCTTCAATGTCTTTTACTCCATAATTCACACAGTTTAACTTAGTCAGTGTGGTTCCTTCTGGGACCAGTTTAGCAATCCTCGGTTAACTTTCTGCAGAATACTTTTGAACATCTTATCCTCCTTCAATTTCATCAATTTAGGATACTCCTGCATGTCCATTCTTTGTGTTTCCTCAGTCTTGTTGGCTAAACCTTCTTCTAATTTCCACTGCTGTGGGTCTGAGTACATCTCTGATGTTTTGTGGTTGGGGTGGTGAATGACTCCTACTTCTCCTTTTGTGTGAGAGGCTGACTGATTCTGGTGTTGGTGTTTGTCGAATATGTGTTTGCTCAGCAGGGTTATTCTTGGTGATGCTTTGGACGGTGTGAGAGGACATATGTTGTCCTTGACCATTTGGTTAATTTCATCTTCCATCGCATGTATTTCCTCATCCGTGAAAGGTTTTTGTGTGATGAAAATGTGTCTTTGGGTGGTGAATCGCCTTCTTGGTATGTCTTTCTTACTTTGGCATTGGTGGTGAAATATCTTATGCCGTTCTCTACATCTTGTTCTCTGGTTGGTGTGTTTCACTTTGGCAAATTCAGTTAACCACAGCAGTACCCACTCTTCCTCCCTCTTCCACTGACTCCTTTCATACTCTACCCATGTCCCCTCCTTGAGCAACCGGTAATCATTCATTGCTTTATTTTGGCTTCTTCCTTTATACGTTCTATTTATTCTGCTGTTAAATATTTTGGGATTTCAGAGGCAATCAAGTATAGTTCTACAGCTGTGGTTGTTAAGTGTTTGTTATTATAGCGCTCTTGCTCCATGTGTAAAAGGCTTTTATTTTGTAGATGCCCACAGGATGTGTCATCATCACTGCGCTCATGCTTCCTTGTCTAGCGCTCATGGCCACGGCTTCTGTTCCACCGTGCTGCCAAGTTGTTGTACTACAATAAAGATGCCCATGAAGGAGGCTAAAGAGCTCACCTGTATATGCATTGTTTATTCTGCATTACTAGAGACCATTTCCTCGACCCACTTGCCTGAACAGTGGTGTCTTCTTTCTTCTCTGCTGGTAGATCCACTTCTCTTCTCCTTTCCTAAAATACTGCCTTTGTCCTCCTGCCCCACTTCTTATGCCGTGAGCATAAATACAAGATATTTAATGTTCAAACTGATCAACTTTATTGTTTTTGAGCAAATATTTGCTAATTTTGAAATGGATGCCTGCAACACGTTTCAAAAAAGCTGGGACAGTGGTATGTTTACCACTGTATTACATCACCTTTCCTTCTAACAACACTCAAAAAGTGTTTGGGAACAGAGGACACTAATTGTTGAAGTTTTGGAGGTGGAATTCTTTCCCATTCTTGCTTGATGTATGACCTCAGTTGTTCAACAGTTCGGGGTCTCCATTGTCATATTTTACTCTTCATAATGCACCACACATTTTCAATGGGTGACAGGTCTGAACTGCAGGCAGGCCAGTCTAGTACCCACACTCTTTTACTATGAAGCCACGCTGTTGTAACACGTGCAGAATATGGCTTGGCATTGTCTTGCTGAAATAAGCAGCGATGTCCCTGAAAAAGACTTGCTTGGATGTCAGCATGTGTTGCTCTGAAACCTGGATGTACCTTTCAGCATTGATGGTGCCATCACAGATGTGTAAGCTGCCGCCATGGGCGTTAACACACCCCCATACCATCACAGATGCTGGCTTTTGAAATGAGGATTATCTTTAACGTGGGTAACCAACAAAAGCACAAAACATATTTCCAGAAGGGCCCATGGCACGTGTCTCCTACACCACCCCAGCACTGTTATTAAGAGTGCCAGTCAGGAGCCTGGCTGTGATCGGGAAGTGAACCCGAGTCGCTGGCATCCCAGTCCAACGTGCAAGCTGTTACGCCACCACCTCCCTGAACTTTGCGCTGATAACAATCTGGATGGTCCTTTTCCTCTTTTGTCCAGAGGACACGACGTCCATGATTTCCAAAAACAATTTGAAATGTGGACTCTTCAGACCACAGCACACTTTTCCACTTTGCGTCTGTCCATTTCAAATGAGCTTGGGCCCAGAGAAGGTGGCAGCATTTCTGTATGTTGTTGCCATATGGCTTTCGCTTTGCATGGTAGAGCTTTAACTTGCACTTCTAGATGTTGCGACGAACTGCGTTAACTGACAATGGTTTTCTGAAGTGTTCCTGAGCCCACGCGGTAAGATCCTTTACACAATGATGTTGGTTTCTAATGCAGTGCCGCCTGAGGGATTGAAGATCACGGGCATTCAATGTTGGTTTTCGGCCTTGTTGCTTACGTGTAGAAAGCTCTCCAGATTCTCTCAATCTTCTGATTATATTATGGGCTGTAGATGATGGAATCCCTAAATTCCTTGCAATTGAACATTGAGAAGCATTGTTCTTGAACTGTTGGACTATTTTTTCATGCAGTTGTTCACAAAGCGGTGATCCTCGTTGTGTGGGCCGCCAGAAGAGGAGGTACTGCTGGCCCACCACCAGAGGGCACCCTGCCTGAAGTGCGGGCTTCAGGCACGAGAGGGCGCTGCCGCCTACAGGAACAGCCGAGGTGACAGCTGTCACTCATCAACCATGACAGCTGTCACCGATCATCTGCATCTCACCTGGAATAAAAGCAGGAAGACACCTCCACCACATCGCCGAGATATCGACTTCAGTGAGAGGTAATATTCTCAGCCGAGTAACTAACTGTGTTTAGTCTGAACTCATTTTAGCAGCTGTTTTTTCCTGTGGAGTGCATTGTCTGGAGATTGGCGTGACCGGCGACAGCTTCGCTTCACACCCCGCCAGATAAGTACTTTGTGACAGGAGCTGCACGTGTGGATGAGAGGTGGAGGTGGAATTCCCACCATTATTGTTACAGGGTGTACACACACCCACACTTGACTGTCTTTGTTTTCCGCCAGCAGTACCAGATCCGACACGCTGAGACGGTGGCCACCTGGGGACTTCGGGACTTGGCGGCTCCAGTATCCCTCGGGTTCGGTGGCGGTGGAAATCGTGTGGTTCCGGTTCGTCTCCAGACGGGCGTCTCCTATCGTCGAGCCTGCCCACACGACACCTTTATTGATTGACTTGTATTCATTCTGTAATCTGCTGTGTTTGGTTGTGGCATTCACAACAGTAAAGTGTTCAAATTTAACTCCTTCTATTGTCCGTTCATTTACGCCCCCTGTTGTGGGTCCGTGTCACTACACTTTCCCAACACTCATCCCATCTTTGCTTGCCAACAGCTGAGCCTTTAGGGAATTTTAAAACAAGGGTTGTGTCAAAAGCCAGGAAAATTATGGCCGATTCTGCACACCCTCTGCACCCACAATTTAAGTTTCTGCCCTCGGGCAGATGCCTGGTAATACCCAGATGCAGAACCAACAGACTAAAAAACTCTTTTATTCCCACAGCCATTGCTCTCCTAAATGACACCTAAGGACTCACTGTTGCACTTAAGTCTATACTGACTCGCACCTTATTTCTGGGCTCTTGTTTTATATATTTATTCTGCTGTGTTTTTATGTTTTTAATGAATTTGTATGATGTGGTTTTATGAATGTAATGTAATTTTTACTGCTGACTGCACCTGAATTGCCCCCATGGGGACTAAATAAATGATCAAATCAAATCTTCCTTTTATGCCCAATCATGACACTCACCTGTTTCCAATTATCCTGTTCACCTGACAAACAGGTGTTCTTTGAACATTCATCAACTTCCCCACTCTTTTGTTGCACCTGTCCCAGCTTTTTTGAAATGAGTAGCAGGCATCTATTTCAAAATGAGAAAATATTTGCACAGAAACAAAAAAAATCTATCAGTTTGAACATTAAATATCTTGTCTTTGTGGTGTATTCAATTGAATATAGCTTGAAGAGGATTTGCAAATTAGTGTATTCTGTTTTTACTATTTACATTTCACGCACCGTCCCAACTTCATTGGAATTGGGGTTGTTGGATGAATTATCATGTGTCTGTTCAGGAAGCTCTGTCTACCACATTCAGAACAGCCAAATTGTTTTTTTTTTTCATTTCTCCTGGATTTCTTTTTAATAGAATGCAATGGCCCCCCTGACCCGGGGTCTGAAGGTACACCCTAAACACTTCTGGCATTGTATCCGAGGGCTCTCTTCAAGATGGTGATCCTTAATTGCAGACAACTGCACCTCGTGTGCGCTTGGGTGACCTCAATGTTCTGTATTCTCTTGCTTGTTCCAGATGACAATATCAGGTTTTACTGCACCTCCTTCGATATGTCTTCCTGCTGGGATCTCTTTGTCGTAGAAGATGGTTACTTTTCCGTTTGATGAGACTGGTGCTGGCTCATGCAGGTGCTGGTCATATCATTCGAATATCATGAAAAAGTTGATTTATCTCAGTAATTCCATTCGAAAAAGTGACATTTGTATATTATATTCATTCATTACACACAGACTGATATATTTCAAGTGTTTCTTTCTTTTAATTTTGATGATTATAACTGACAACTATTGAAAACCCCAAATTCAGTATCTCAGAAAATTAGAATATTGTGAAAAGGTTCAATATTGAAGACACCTGGTGGCACACTCTAGTCAGCTAATTAACTCAAAACACCTGCAAAGGCCTTTAACTGGTCTTTCCGTCTAGTTCTGTAGACTACACAATCATGGGGAAGACTGCTGACTTGACGTCTTGCCTGGGCTAAAAAAAAAGGACTGGACTGGTACTGAGTGGTCCAAACTTATGTTCTCTGATGAAAGTAAATTTTGCATTTCCTTTGGAAATCAAGGTCCCAGAGTCTGGTGGAAGAGAGGAGAGGCACAGAATCCACGTTGTTTGAGGTCCAGTGTAAAGGTTCCACAGTCAGTGATGGTTTGGGGTGCCATGTCATCTGCTGGTGTTGGTCCACTGTGTTTTCTGAGGTCCAAGGTCAACGCAACCGTCTACCAGGAAGTTGTAGAGCACTTCATGCTTCCTGCTGCTAACCAACTTTATGGAGATGCAGATTTCATTTTCCAACAGGACTTGACACCTGCACACAGTGCCAAAGCTACCAGTACCTGGCTTAAGGACCATGGTATCCCTGGCCACTGTCAGAGCAACCTGGGCTCTCATACCACCTCAGCAGTGCCACAGACTGATCGACTCCATGCCATGCCGCATTGCTGCAGTAATTCAGGCAAAAGGAGCCCCAACTACATATTGAGTGCTGTACATGTTCATACTTTGCAGTTGGCCAACATTTCTAAAAATCCTTTTTGTATTGGTCTTAAGTAATATTCTAATTTTCTGAGATACTGAATTTGGGCTTTTCATTAGTTGTCAGTTATAAATATCAAAATTAAAAGAAATAAACATTTGAAATATCAGTCTGTGTGTAATGAATGAATATAATATACAAGTTTCACTTTTTGAATGGAATTACTGAAATAAATCAACTTTTTTATAATATTCTAATTATATGACCAGCACCTGTATAATGTCCGTCTCCCATGAGGATCTGGCATGCTCATGTTAGATGGTTTACACTCTCAACAGCTGTATGACAGAATTGGCATGTATCATTTTCTGAGATTCCTGCCATTTGTTAGATGTCCCTGATCTTGTGCTCCAGTTAGAATTCTTTCTCCATCAAAACTAAGGTCTCCATTTTTCAGCCACTGCATTGATCCAACTTTGTCAATGTATTCCTTTTCGAGTTCTTCTTGGAATCATCCAACCCTTTTGTGCTGTTTCCATCTGTTCACTCGATGTTTTCGCTCTCTTTTGCTGAATTGTTCTCTGGTCTGTCTTGCGAGTTTTGTTTCAGGCATCAGATTGTTGCATTCTTTCTCTTGTAAGAACTCTCCACCAAAGTTTTTTGCCAGTTTAATGATTGAGGTCTGTTTGGATAAGGTCTTCTTGTGATGTTGTGCGACCTTTTTTCATGATTTCTTCTTCAGAGCTCTTTAAGTACTATTCCAATACTTATTATCGATGCGCTTTAGGCCTGGTTGATTTCAATGAGACCCAGACCGCCTTCTCTGCAAGGGAGATATATTCTGTCCATGCACTGACTTCTGTATGTGACTTTGTGGAGGGTGAGCATCTTCCTGGTTTTTTGTATCCAACTTATTGAGCTTACGCTGGGGCCAGGCTACTATGCCAAACCCATAGGTCACCACTGGTATTGCAAACTGATTTATGGCTGTGATCTTGTTCTTTGATGTCAACTCTGTTTTGCAGTTTAAGCGGTTTAGGTATTCTTGTGTTGCTCTCTTTCTCGTTTTCTTGTTCTCTGTTGTAGTATTTTCAATTCCCAAGTATTTGTATGTGGAATCCTCAGCCAAATCTTCAATGTAGCTCCCTTCATCCAACTGTATGTTTTCTGCTGCTTCTTTCTTGCCTCTTCTAATTGTGCATTTAGTGCATTTATCCAGTTCAAATTCCATACCAACATCTTTGGAGAACTTATGGACTGCTTCCATGAGCCGACTGAGTCCCTGTTTTGTGTTGGCAAAGATTTTTAAGTCATCCATGTGTGGATGTGGCTCTAATCTACTCTTTTCTTTCTCTTTTTTAGATATTTAGATATACCTTTATATGCTAGCATAGTTCCTCCTTAGAATTGGAATATAATATTTGAGATATACCTTACTGAATTTTCACGTACAGCAGATTGGTCACAATTTTTTGATTTTTCCTTCCTCTGCCTCTTATACCCGATGTCTTGCTCCTTCAGGATCTTGCTCAGCAGGCCTATGGTGAAGCAGAATAAACGTGGCGAGAGGCTGCATCCCTTGAACATCCCTCTCAGAACCTGTACATGTGGAATTCCTATTTGCTCCTCTGTGTGGTTTAGGGTGATGGTGGTGTTCCACTTGTTCATTTGTGCCCTCAGGAAAGATCTTATTTCCTAACTGATGCTGTAGAGTTCTAAGCATCTCATTATCCAGGAGCATGGCACCCTGTCAAATGCCCTTTTTGTAATCAATTTAAGCCATGCTAAGGTTTCTCCTCCTTTTTTTGCAGTCCTTATGGATAGTTTTATATATCAATAAATGGTCTTTAGTTCCTAATCTTTTTCTGAAACAACCTTTCTGTTCTTTTTCCAGGTAGCCACCAGTGTCAAGATGTTCATAAATTGCTTCAGCTATGATTCCTGTCAGCCATTTATACGTTGTTGTTTGGCAGCAGATGGGTCTGTACTTGTTGGGTAGCTGTGTTTCCTTGGTCTTTGGTAGTAGGCTTGTGTACCCAGTCATTAGTCAGTCTGGTGTGCCCTCTTCTCCATTCAGTATTTTTGTGAAAGCCACGGCATAATGGTGATGCAATTTTGTCTTTTTTTTTTTGTCTTGAATTTCCTTCTAACAGAGTGCAATGGGCCCAAGACCCAGGGTCTATAGTTGCACCTTAAACATTACTGCCTTTGACCTGCTGCTAGGGTTGCCAACTCTCTGAAAAATAAATAAGGGACACCTCACCGCCAGGGCCGACCGGCCAACTGACCATTGCCTTCACCCTTCCCAGCGTCTGTATGAAACGATTTTTAACCATTTGACTGACTTGACGAGCAGAGGTGGTGGCCAAGTGGTTAATACGCTTGGTTTCAGTTCAGAAGGTTCCGGGTTCAAATCCCACCCCTGCCACATTTCTCCATGTAATGTGGAGTTGTGTCAGGAAGGGCATCCGGCGTAAAACTTGTGTAAAACTTGTGCCAATTCAACATGCAGATCCACCTTGGATTTGCTGTGGCGACCCCAAGTGCAAACAAGGGAGCAGCTGAAGGGACTTACCTACTGTTGACTTGACCCTGAATTTAGGTAGATGCATACATGCATTTGTTCTGATATGAACACGTGAAAAACAAATTATTATTTAGCAATTTATTTTTAGTGCAAAATAAATTTTCACTCACAATTTCAATATGAGCATTCTGTCTTCTTTAAAAATAAATCTCTGTAGTGTTATTGCTTAACTTAAATTGTATAAGTAAGTCCCTTCGGCTGCTCCCTTGTTTGCACTCGGGGTCGCCACAGCAAATCCAAGGTGGATCTGCATGTTGATTTGGCACAGGTTTTACGCCAGATGCCCTTCCTGACGCAACTCCACATTACATGGAGAAATGTGGCAGGGGTGGGATTTGAACCCAGAACCTTCCGAACTAAAACCAAGCGCATTAACCACTTGGCCACCACCCCTGCTCTTAACTTAAATTGTATAAATTAAAAAAAAAAAAAAAAATTAACAAAAAAAAAAAAACAATAGAAAATTTGCATCATCCAAAACAATGTAACAGTGCACATTTACACATTTAGTGTAATAAAAAGTGCAAAAAATAAAGTCTGAGAGTAAACAATACTGTTGTCGCGCACCTTTTCCACCCAGCCATTTTCCTTTTCTCATTCGCCCCTGTATTTTTGCATTCTTTTTTGTTTTTTTTGTTTTTTTAGGAGGAGTAGTAACGACGTTACAGACATTGCTGTCCGTAGGCATATCTGCAGTGCCAGTGTCGGTGTCTGTATCGATATCAGCCATGCTGCTTTGTTATTGTCGTCCAGCGACCGTCGTCGGCTCATGACGTCGGTATCTTCTTGCGAGCAGATGTCCCTCGACCAATGAGATAAGAGTGATTCTGTATTGTCAACTCGTGTCTGTCAGCTCATTGGTGAAAAGCAGGAGAGAGGCTGGGATCAAATTTACCGTAAGTTTCCATATAAAGCGCCAGTCAATTCCATTGACATTTTACAGACTTTTTGATTCTCACAGAAATACGGGACAAACTGCGTCCCGTTTCAGGTCAATACGGAACGCACACTTTTATTTCCAAATAAGGGACGATTCCGCTTTTCAAGGGACGGTTGGCAACCCTACCTGCTGCCCACTTCTCATGCCTTCAGTAAGCAAAGCAGTGAAAGATCTTTTTCTTCTCTACAAGGGACCAGTTTACAATGATGTAGTTTGTTTTCTTTTAGCCCTTTGTTGTTGGGGTTCAGAATCAGAACGACGCTGATCTGGTGAATTATCCAGCTGAGTGCTGTCTCCCTGCAGCACTGGGAGAAGTTGCACCATTGCTCTCCTTGCACACCCTGGTGCCTAGGCATGGCACCAGGGTGTGCGACCTTTGCGCTTGTGGAGCTCTTTAAAAAACATATTCGAGGATCACAGAGTGAAGTTTGATCTGTTCAGAGAAGAGTTTCCAACTAACTAGCTTTAGCCTCAGACGACAACAGGAAACAGTTCTTCTTCTTTGGCTTGTTATGACGGTTGGCAAACCAACTTGTAGCATCACTGCCATCTACTGAACTGGAGTATGGACTCGATGCTGACGTTGCCATCATAAAGTACTGGAATACCGTTTTTCAACATATTGGAAGAATAAACTCACACACAGTCTTCAGTTCGTTTGATTGGCAGGAAAAATGATCACAGGAGCAAAGTCACAGTCATTTGTTGATTATCTGCTGCACTCTGACAATGACAGCAGTGTGAAGAGCACATTCAACAACCCAGAAGCACAAAGGTTGAATCGGAAGAAGAAGAAAAGTGTTGAGGTATTTAAAGTGAACTGTAAACCAAGACTTGTGTTACAGAAAGAAGTGATGTCAAACTTAAACTTGTAGCATATACCGATGCTGATTGAGCAGCAGATCATAATTACACGCGGAGTAGAGCTGGGTACTGTTTTAGTTCATCTGAGACACGACCTGTCATTTCCTGGAAGATAAAGAAACAACCTATAGTTGATCGGTCCACATGTGAGGCACAATATACAACACTGTCAGCTACAGCCCAGGAAAGCATGTAGCATGTACAGTTATTGAATGCAATGTACAATGGATGTGAATACACACCAGTAACAATCCTTGAGGACAATCAGTGCTATTGGTTTGTCTAGAGATCCTGTATGTCATCAGAGATGCAAACATATTTATACCAAGAATCGCTTTATTTTATCTGTAGTCAATGATGAGAACATGTCTTTTTAATATTGTCGAATGCAGACATGATGGCAGATATTTTAACTCAGCCTGTAACTAAAGTCAGGATTGAAAAAGTTGTGTTTCAAGTTTGATGTAAAGGGCTAAATAAGGTGGTGGTGGGGTGATGTCAAAAGAACATGATCAGTATCAGAGCAAGTGGGGGTATTGAACTGTTGGGTTCTTCAATGTGCTCTTCAGACTGCTGTCATTGTCAGAGTGCAGCAGATAATCAGTAAATGACTGTGACTTTGCTCCTGTGAGCAGTTTTCCTGCCAAACTGAAGGCTGTGTGTGAGTTTGTTCCTCCATTATAACACACGGTATTCCAGTCCTTTAGGTGGCGGTAATGTTACAAGTTGCTTTGCCAACTGTCATATACCAACGAAGAATGACTGTTTCCTTTTGTCGTTCGAGGCTAAAGCTAGTTAGCTGGAGACGCTGGAAACTCTTCTCTAAACAGATCAAACTTCACTCTGTGATCCTCGAATATGTTTTTTGAAGAGCTCAACAAGCGCAAAGGTCGACAGTAAACCGGAAGAAGAAAAGGCGAAGTTAGCGCGAAAAGGTGGAACAGCTGAGAAGGTTGTTGAAACAGCGGCTAACTGCTGCTAATGCTGAGATTTGAGTTGGTTGAAGTAAACACATCACAGAGCAGCAAGAAGAAACTAGTCAACGTGCTGGATGTTGTTTTCAAGCCTGAGGTTCGTTGATCCAGAGCAGGTTTGTCCACTAAACTTTATTTCAGACCAACTCCACCACATCCAAATGATAGCTGTTAGTTTGTGTTGGAGTTCAGCTCTTCAGCATCTCACCGTCATTTTGGTCCTTCAGACTTTTTTTATAGTAAATGCTTCAGGGGAGCATTACCATGGCTAAAATCTTTCAGCTTTCCAGATCCCCACCTTTTAAAACTTTTTTGTTTTGTTTTTGACTTTCAGCTGTTTTTTAAATAAACATATATATTTTTTGCCTTTCAGCTTCTGTGGGAGCTCTGCCCCACAGACCCCCCGCCTTTTTAAGCATTTTTGTTTTTTGCCTTTCACCTTCTGGGGGGGCTCCCACCCTGCAGACCCCCCTAATTACAGCCCTTTTAACTCCTTGCCACTTTCACCATTTTTTAAATGTACATGTAAATTAATATTCAAAGTTAGCTAGTTGACAGTAGGGCTGTACAATATGGCTAGATTATCATATCGCAGTATTGTCATATCAATATGATATACGATATGACTGATTTCACACAAAGTGCAGCAACAGTGAAAATAAAACATTCTTAAAACAGTAATAATACCACATTCATTTTGCACTCATCATAAGGTTAGGAATATGATACAGTGCCCCCCAAAAGTATTGGAACACTTGCTATTTCACACATTATATGTTCGATGTCACTGACATTAATGAGCAAAGCTCTTCACTCTGTGTATATATCATCAAGCAATAATTTAAAATTGAATAAATGTTGCAGAACCTAGCATTGGTTTGTTGCTTTTTACAACAATGCTGTCCATTTTGTGGCTTTGTCAACCATGGGCAGATTTTTTTGTGCCATTTCAGGTTTGTGGCTTTGTCTACCATTGGTTTGTGGCTTTTTATGACAATTTTGTCTGGTTTATGGCTTCGTCTACCATGGGCAGATTTTTTTGTGCCATTTCCAGTTTGTGGGCTTCATCTACCATCGGTTTGTGGCTTTTTACGACAATTTTGTCTGGTTTGTATCCACATCATGACTCCAAACTGCTGAACTCTGAGCACAACACCATGGTTTCACTCGTACCATTTAATTAATTTATCCTGGATAAGAAAAATAACCATCATAAGTTCTTCATCGTAAACCATGATTAGGTCATGATTTATTGAGCAGTTCGCTCTGAGAGATCACCGCAAACGACAGGAAATATTATGTTGTGGCAGCTCCATGGGAACAAACAAGGCTGGTCTTGCTCCTGCAAAGCCCCCTGCTACGAATAAATACACAGCCATTAATGATCATGTCGGCCATCAGCAACTCCACGGAAATGAGGCTGATCACGCTCCTGCAAAGCCCCACGCTGCGAACAAATATGCAGCGATCAAGGAACACTTCCTCAAAACTTATGATCTGTCAGACTGAAAGGGCCAGCAGGCTCTTCTCTCTGCACATGCTGGAGGACAGCAAGCCCTTCAGAGTTCATGGACAGAATGCTGCAGCTCCAGCTGGACTTTTTGTGCAGCAACTCTCTCCTTAGGTGCGCGCAGTGCTGGAACAACACCACGATCATGGACTGCCATGCGCTGGTGGAGGAGGCCGACAAATTCTTCCTGGCTGGCCAGCACCACCACATGACCGCAGTGGCACTTGCCACATCACACACAGCGGCAGAAATCCCACACGACACACCAGCTCCGCCATGACAACCAAACACATTCACACCCGCACACACAACGAGGGTCAATTTAAAGTTTTCAGTTCACCTAACCTGCATGTTTTTGGATGTGGGAGGAAGCCAGAGCACCCGGAGAGAACCCCAGCAAGCACAAGGAGAACATGCAAACTCCACACAGAAAGGCCACAGATGGGAATCAATCCCATGACCTTCTTGCTATGAGGCAACAGTGCTAACCACAAAACCATTGTGCTGCCCTAAGGAAAAATAAATCTATGAAACATTTTAAATGAAGAAAAAAACCAACAAAGTTCTGAACAAACATATCCCAATATAAAACCAATTAAAAACTCAAAACAATGAAGTACAACAAGCAAAAATAATGAAAAGATTAAAAACCATAAAACTAAGAAAAGAAACTAAAATAAGACACGAGCATGAAAAGAAAAGGGTCTGAAGCCTGCTGACTTCTTTTTAACCACTGAGACACAGAGCAAGTCTGTGTCCAAGGACACGAGGAGACACATAAGGCTGAACAAGTTCAGCAAGATGGTTGAGTTCATGACCATTTAGAGCCTTATATATCAGCCACAAAACCTTGAAATCTGCTCTTCAAGTCACATGGAGCCAGTGAAGGGAATCCACAATGTCTGTGATCAAACCACCTGGTTTTCATCAAAATTCAAGCAGCAGTATTCAGGACCATCTGTAGACATCCTATACTATTTTGTGGCAATCCAGAAAATACAACATTACAATAGTGAATTGTGGGAGGTAAAGACACAGATTAAATTTTGTGAAATTTAAAACAAATCCTGATGTACATTTCCACTTTATCAGTTCCATCAGTGCAAGACTTATGTTCGGCAGGTCAAACTCACCACTCTGCTACTTTATTTTAATGAGTGTTATTCTAACATTTATTGTTGATTTGTTTCTTTGCAGACATGCAGCCGTTGTTGGTGATTAAAGAAGAAATTCTCCATGAACACCAGGAATGGAATCTGAATGTTGACCAGGAGGACATTAAAGAAGAAGAGAAGCTGTGGATAAGTCAGCAGGGAGAGCAGCTTCAGCTGGAGGAGGCAGATCTCACCACGTTTGGTGTCACTGCCATCCCTGTGAAGAGGGAAAATGATGATGAAAAACCAGAGTCATCACAGCTTCTTCAAAGCCGAAGTGATGAGAGCACAGAGGCTGAGCCTGTAGCCAGCAGCTCATCTGTACACAGAACACTGACAGCAGAAGCTGATGGAGAGGATGATGGAGGACCACAAGCAGCCAGTAACTCAGGTCCAAACAGTCATTTACAACCAGATACCAGTGACAGGAGGTCAGACAGTTCTGGAACTGAGACTGATGACAGTTATGACTGGAAACAGACCAGAGAACTTCAGTCAACTTTTAACTGTCGAAAAAATTCCAATCTTGCTCATTCAGGCAACACTGATGAGAAACAACTTAATTACTCTAAATATGTAAAAACATCTGGTCACATGAACAACTCAGAGCAACAAAAGGAGAGACAAGCAAACATAAAACCATTTAGCTGTTCTGATCAGGGTAAAAGACAGAAACGAAAGGGCACTCTAAAGACACACAAGACAATTCATCCAGAACAAAAATCATTTGGCTGTTCTGAGTGTGGTCAAAGATTTGGACAAAAGAGCACTCTGACCAACCACATGATAATTCATACAGGGCAAAAAGCATTTGTCTGTTCAGACTGTGGTCAAAAATTTGGACGAAAGAGCACTCTAGACAACCACATGATAATTCATACAAGGCAAAAAGCATTTGTCTGTTCTGAGTGTGGTCAAAGATTTGGACGAAAGAGCACTCTGAACAACCACATGATAATTCATACAGGACAAAAAGCATTTGTCTGTTCTGAGTGTGGTCAAAGATTTGGGCGAAAGAGCACTCTGAACAACCACATGATAATTCATACAAGGCAAAAAACATTTGTTTGTTTTGAGTGTGGTCAGAGATTTGGACTAAGGACCACTCTGAACAACCACATGATAATTCATACAGGGAAAAAAGAATTTGCCTGTTCTGAGTGTGGTCAAAGATTTGGACTAAAGGGCAACCTGAAAAAACACATGATAATTCATACAGGGCAAAAAGCATTTGTCTGTTCTGAGTGTGGTCAAAGATTTGGACGAAAGAGCAACCTGAACACACACACGATAATTCATACAGGGCAGAGAAGAGGACACACCAGATTGGCTAATGACTGGGAACACAAGCCTACTACAAAGACCAAGGAAACACAGCTACCCAACAAGTACAGAACAGACACATGATAATACATACAGGACACACAAACGAAATACCAAGACCTCAAAAATGGCATATGAACAACTTGGTCATTGAAAGCAATGGATACAGGGGTTAAAGTTTCAGTCAGTATGACTGGTTTCTTTCGATTTGGCTAGACAGTTCTAGCCATTTTGGTGCCCTGGATTTGTGGTGGCAACCCCATGGGCAAACAAGGGAACAGCCGAAGGGACTTACTTTTTTAGGCGAGATTATGATTTAAGTTTAAGTTTAAAGTGTTATATGGCTGGGGGGGGCCTGGCTGCCGGTTTGTTTGTCTGTTTGTTTTCCTCCCAGGTGGCGTGCATTTGGGACTGAGTGGCTGTGTTGCTGAGGCTGTCAGGACCTCACCCTGATCACCTGCGACTCGTCAGGACTCACAGCTGAGGTGCATCTGGATGGATTGGAGCATGTTGGCATTTAAGACTGGAGTGCACAGTGTGTATTTGCCAGAGACTCGACCTTGTGACCAGACGGGTGAGATCGTCGTCTCGGGAGCCATCTCATCAGCAGCGGATGCTGAGAAACGTCCAGGTTTGATGCACAGTCTGTGAAAGAGGAGGGGGTGAGGTCTCACGCTCGTCAGCACACTTCCTGAGGTACGTTAGATTTTGTGACTAACAGTTATACAGTCAGTAAATGTGGTGTCCCTCACACCTTATTGTATTGAGCTGTTTGTTAGTCATGTATCAGCTTCCACTGCGGTGGAGTTTTGTGAACTGGATGTTCCATGCCCGCAGGTTGGAAGCTGATCAGCAATCAAGCCAGGAAGTGTTTGCTGTTTGTACACCTTTAAGTGTTCTGTGTGTAGAGTGTGGACTCACATAATGGTTCCTTCTTTCACAGACTCGGTTGTTGCGGCCACCTGGGGGGTGTCGGCGGGGTCCTTGGGTCCGAAACAGCTTCTGGCTCCGGACCGTTAGCGCTGCTGGGAGCGCACCACGCCAGACCGCACCTTTCTGTTCTTACATTTTCACTGTTATGTATTAAATTCAGTTAGCCTTTGTACCGTGCTCTGCTTATTTCATACTGGGTCCTTCAAACGCTGGTCGGTTCTCCGAGCTGCGTCCGACACATAACATAAAGTCTTTATTGTCATTGCACAGTTATACAGTGTACACCAGCACAACGAAATTGGGGCACCGCCCTCTCCTCAGTGCAACATACATACATATAACACACAACATACATTAAAAAAAAAAACCTGTATATTAATACTATATAAAATTATAATAATGCACTCTAAAAAAATGTATTGCATGTGTGGTTGTAATTGCACCTGGCCCATAATAGAGTGACATAATGTCAATGTCAGATATTTCTGTTTAACAGGGCGATAGCCCTGTTATAGAAACTGTCCCTCAGTCTGTTTGTCCTTGCCCTCAGCATCCCAAACCATCTGCCTGAGGGCAGCAGCTGAAAGATCCCGTGCCCTGGGTTTTTGTTATCTCCCAGAATGCTGCATGCTCTCCTGAGACAGCGGGTGCTGTATAAATCTTGTAGGGAGGGGAGGGGATGGCCACTAATCTTCTGCGCAGTGTTAATGACCCTCTGTAGTGCTTTCCTGTGTGCCATGGTGCAGCTAGAGAACCACACAGAGATGCAGTACATCAGCACACTCTCAGTGGAGCAGCGGTAAAAGACAGTCAGTAGCTCCTCCTTCAAGTTGACCCTCTTGAGGATCCTCAGGAAGTGGAGCCACTGTTGAGCCTTCTTCACAACCGCCGAGGTGTTAGATCTCCGTTGGAGGTCTGCATCTACCTGCACACCCAGGAACTTGAAACTGGGCACCCTCTCCACATACTCTCCATTTATGCAGATGGGCTGCAGATCAGTCTTTGTCCTCCTGAAGTCCACAATCACCTCTTTTGTCTTGGAGGTTTTGAGGACCAAGTTGTTCTCTGCACACCACCCGACCAGCCTCTGAACCCCCGCCCTGTACGCCGTCTCGTCTCCTCCCGAGATGAAGCCCACTAAGGTGGTGTTATCCGCAAATTTAACGATGATGTTGTCTGGGTGGGTGCTGATGCAGTCGTAGGTGTACAGAGTGTAAAGCAGGGGACTCGATACACAACCCTGTGGAGAGCCGATGTTGAGGCTGAGGGCTGTGGAGAGATGGTTACCGACTCTCTGCACACGGTCAGAGGGGAAGTCCCTGATCCAGCAGCAGATGGTGTTAGGGAGCCCGATGTCCATGAGTTTAATTATCAGTCTGTCCGGGAGTATGGTGTTAAAGGCAGAGCTAAAGTCAACAAAGAGCATCCTGGCATAGCGCCCCTGCTGTTCCAGATGGAAGATGGTGCATGGAGTGCTGTGCAGATGGCGTCCTCTGTCGATCCATTAGCTCTGTATGCAAACTGATATTGATCGAATGTAGGTGGAAGACAGGACATGATGTGCCATCGGACCAATTTCTCAAAACACTTCATGACCACAGGTGTCAGAGCAACTGGTCTGTAATCATTTAGACTGCTGATGGTGGTCTTTTTAGGCAGTGGGACGATTGTGGCTGACTTCAGGCATGGTGGGATGACAGACTGAGACTCATTGAAGATCTTGGTAAAGACCCCAGCCAGTTGATCTGCACACTCCCTGAGGACCCTCCCGGTCACCCCATCTGGTCCAGCGGCCTTCCTGGGGTTCACTACTCTCAGTGTGCACCTCATCTCATGTTCCTGCACTAAGAGGCTGACGCTGTTTTTGTTGTTGTTCAGTGGTCGATCTGCGGCTGCTTCAGGTCTTTCCACCTCAAAGCATGCGAAGTAGTGGTTCAGCTCCTCCGCTAGCGCAGCGCCACCCTCCGCCATTGCAGTGCTGGAGTTAAAAGTGGGTGAGGTGATGGAGTCCCTGCCACACCTGGCGCATGTTGTTGCTGAAGTGGTCCTCAGCCTTCATCTTGTATGTTGTTCTGGCCTCTCTGATGCCTCTCTTTAGGTTGGCTCTGGCTGTGCTGTACTGCACCCCATCCCCAGACCTGAAAGCGACATCACGTTGCCTCAGCAGTACCTTGACCTCTTTAGTCATGCAGGGTTTCTGGTTAGCATACACCCGGAAACGTTTGTCAATAGTGACATTGTCAACACAAAAACTGATGTAAGAGAGCACAGATGTGGTGTACTCCTCCAGGTCCTGGTGTTCAAACACACTTCAATCTGTGCCCTTGAAACAGTCCTGCAGCTGATGTAATGCCCCCTCTGGCCAAGTTTTTACGAGGTCTGTCAATAAAGTATAGGTCCTTTTTATTTTTTTCAAAACTATATGGATTTCATTCATATGTTTTACGTCAGACATGCTTGAACCCTCGTGCGCATGCGTGAGTTTTTCCACGCCTGTCGGTGACATCATTCGCCTGTGAGCACTCCTTGTGGGAGGAGTCGTCCAGCCCCTCGTCGGAATTCCTTTGTCTGAGAAGTTGCTGAGAGACTGGCGCGTTGTTTGATCAAATTTTTTTCTAAACCTGTGAGGCACATCGAAGTGGACACGGTTCGAAAAATTAAGCTGGTTTTCAGTGAAAATTTTAACGGCTGATGAGAGATTTTGAGGTGATACTGTCGCTTTAAGGACTTCCCACGGAGCGAGACGTCACGCAGCGGTCCCAGGCGCCGTTGTCAGCCTGTTTCAAGCTGAAAACCTCCACATTTCAGGCTCTATTGATCCAGGACGTCGTGAGAGAACAGAGAAGTTTCAGAAGAAGTCGGTTTCAGCATTTTATCTGGATATTCCACTGTTAAAGGAGATTTTTTTTAATGAAAGACGTGCGGGCGGATTGCAGCGTCAGCTCGCAGCCGCCGCGACGCTCCGCCACAGGAAAAACACCTCTGTTGGAAACCTTAAGGACAAGTTGGAACATGTACAGCTGTTAAACAATTTCTCATATACTCACTCCACTGAAAGCCATCAAAAGCCTCCTGGATTTTACAAATGGTTATCAACACGGAGGTGTTTTTCCTGTGCCGCTGCACTGCGCCGGCTGTGTCCCGAAGCGCGGACCCGTCCGCACGTCTTTCATTAAAAAAAATCTCCTTTAACAGTGGAATATCCAGATAAAATGCTGAAACCGACTTCTTCTGAAACTTCTCTGTTCTCTCACGACGTCCTGGATCAACAGAGCCTGAAATGTGGAGGTTTTCAGCTTGAAACAGGCTGACGACGGCGCCTGGGACCGCTGCGCGACGTTTCGCTCCGTGGGAAGTCCTTAAAACGACGTCACCGACAGGCGTGGAAAAACTCACGCATGCGCACGAGGGTTCAAGCATGTCTGACGTAAAAACATATGAATGAAATCCATATAGTTTTTGAAAAAAATAAAAAGTACCTATACTTTATTGACAGCCCTCGTATAGTCCTTATGGTTGGGGGAGCTCTCCTCCTGAGGGGGGGGTGTATGCAGGAATCAACAGCATGGACAAGTGATCTGACAGTCCCAGATGTGATAATGGTCTTGCTCTATAGCCTTTCTTTATGTTGCTATATACTTTGTCCAGCGTTTTTACACTCCTAGTTGCACATTTAACATGCTGATGGAATCTAGGGAGTACTGACTTAAGTTCAGCATGGTTAAAGTCCTCTGCTATGATGTGCACGGCTTCAGGGTAAGCGCTCTGCTGGCTACTAACCGCTCTGTGTAGCTCCTCCAGGGCTAAGTTAGCATTAGCATCAGGTGGAATGTATACGGCCGTCACCATGACGACGGTAAACTTGCGAGGAAGATAAATGGGTCTGCATCGCACAGTCAAATATTCCAAGTCCGGGGAACAATGGCTGTCTACAGTCTCTGCATTTCTGCACCAGCTGTTATTGGTATAGATGCACAGTCCCCCTCCTCTGCTCTTACCGGAGTCGCTGTTCCTATCGTAGCGGTGAGCCGTGCGGTTGGCTAACTCAATAGTCGAGTCCAGTACAGATGTTTGTAGCCAGGTCTCTGTTATTACTGTGACACAACAGTCCCGGAAACACTTGTTTACCGCAGTCTGCAATCTCAGCTCATTGATCTTATTCACAATGGATCTGGCGTTGGATAGGAAGAGGCTGGGGAGCGGCAGCTTCAGTGGTTGTCTCTTAAGCCGTGCTAGCGGGCCGGCCCTGCAGCCTCGCTTTTGCTTCCTTTGTTTACGCCTCCTTTTGGGCTTGCCGCCTGGGAGGACCACCAACGGAGACCCCGGAGTCCTGGCTGTCCTCCGGTATGTTATGAAAGTGTTGATAGTCCAACGTGATTGAGATTGTCATTCCACAGCGAAATCCCAGATTCAGCAGATCCTAGCGACTGAATGTAGGCTTTGTCCAGCAACACACATACAAACATACTAAATAAATCAAGAAGAGTGGAGAACCGTGAGCCGCTGCGTCTGTGCGCGCCGCCATCTTGGGTTCTTTGACCCCAATAGCTTATAGCTTGATAACAGCTGTATGACAGTCCTTAAAAGTTTAATTGTTGATCAAACACACCCCAAGCAAGCACATATTAAACATAAATATAACATAAATATACAAACATAAATATAAATAACATAAATAACAACAATGAAAATTATTAAATGAAATAACATAAAGTCAGAATTACTTTTCAGATTTTGTGCAAATATTTTGAACGCCCTGACAGCTCTAATAATATGCATAATACAGATGTGATATGTTCAAACAATACCAAATAGTGCAATATAACATGAAAACAGAATACAAACGTTGCAGTGCAGGTGTCGCTGACCAAACAGTCCCCCATAAAAATGGTCCGCGGTGCCTTCACTGCGTATGTGTCATTAGAACCAGGTTCATGGATTTCTGCTTAAAACTGCACTCCAGTCATCATCTGGCTCAGCGACAGATATCTGAAGCTTTTGTACAACAATCATTTCCACATAAATTCAGCATTATTTCATCATAAAAGATGGATGAAGCGATCAGAGCACTGCGGCTACATGAGCTGCTAGCTGATGCGTTCACTGCACATCGTCATTTCAAATCGTCACAGAGTTTTGCCTCATTTCTGCTTAAAACTTACTTTTGAATTATTTAGGATGTTTTACTTTGTCATCTGATGGTTAATAATCCCATTAATCCATTTGATTGCTTTGGGTGAAAAGACTCTCAGATGTGCTGCTGTGGTTCCAAATGACCCATGCACATCAGTGGAGGCAGGCAGACCGATTTTTAAGGGGACTGTTCGGTCTGCGACACAGGTTTAACTCAGTCAGTCTCAATGACAGCAAATGTTTTTTCCTTTCTTTTTTCAGTAACATAAATGGAAATGGTGATATGTACACTGAATACTTTGTACTTGTATTTGTAACAATGGGCTTTATAGAAGCTGAATGTGAAAACAAGACAACATAAAACTATAATGTAGCATTAAAGCTTATCCTAATCTAGTCCACCTTAACTGTCTACCTGTCTGCCTTATAACAACAGTATGGGGGTCTGTCGTGCTGTGCAGCTTCACTATGAATTATGACATCACATGAAATCTCTCTTGAGTAGGATTTCCCAGGGGTCACGGGGGCAACAGTTCCAGTAAGGGACACTAAACTTTCTTTTTTTTCTGGGCCACATTAACCACCAAAATATGAACCACATATTAACCACCACACTGGCCTGGCCAGTGTGAAGCTATAATCTCTCCGCCTAGTAGTGGGACTTAACCTGGGTCTCCTCCCAGCTGGATGTACCTGGAACACCTCCCTAGGGAGGTGCCCAGGAGGCATCCTTACCAGATGACACATCCACTTCAGCTGGCTCCTTTTTTTTCCCCACAAGTGCTGCAAAATGAATGGAAGACATTTGCACAAGATGTTTGACAGTACTCCACATAACTGAATAACTTCATTTTGTATTCATCCTTGGTAGGAGTGACCTCCTGTGGCATTCTGTGGTGCACTTTAGTGGTCTCAGTAAATGGCTGAAGGTGCTCTGACAGGATGTCAGTGTGGCATGCAGGGGGTGGGAGTTGTTGTCCAGGATGCTGAGCAGTTTCTTCAGCATCCTCCTCTCCGGCCCCTCCACCACAGACTCCAGCTCAACCCCCAGGACAGAGCCAGCTTTCCTGATGAGCTTGTTGAGTCTGTTCATGTCAGCTGCTTTCAGCCTGCTGCCCCAGCACAGTACAGTACAGTGCAGAAGATGACGCTGGAGACCACTGAATGATAAAACATCTGCAACATATTTCTCCAGACATTGAAAGATCTGAGCCTCCTGAGGAAGTACAGTCGGCTCTGACCTTTCGTATTGGCTGAATATGAAAATGAAACAGAACTGCTGTTGATTCAACACAGCTCTGATTTTCTTGCTATAATAACATATTCGGGCACATAATGAAAACTATTTGTTGGGGAGGTGATGGTCTACTGGTTAAGTGTTGGGCTTGAGACCAGAAGATCCTCAGTTCAAACCCCAGCCTGACTGGAAAATCACTAAGGACCTTTGGGCAAGGTCCTTAATCTCCAAGTTGCTCCTGGTGTGTAGTGAGCGCCTTGCATGGCAGCACTCTGACATTGGTGTGTGAATGGGTGAATGCTAGGCATAATTGTAAAGTACTTTGAGCGTCTGATGCAGATGGAAAAGCGCTATATGAATGCAGTCCATGTATTTACCATTTTTGTTGGATGATAATTAAATGGCTTTTCCATCTGCATCAGATGCTCAAAGTGCTTTACAAATAATGCCTCACATTCCCCCAGCTGTCAGTTATGCTGCCATGCAAGGCACTCACTACGCAATAGGGGATTAAAGACCTTGCCCAAGGGCACTTAGTGATTTTCCAGTCAGGCTGGGATTTGAATCGAGGATCTTCTGGTCTCAAGCCCAATGCCTTAACCACTAGACCATCACCTCCCTCGATGATAAACTGTCCCAGAAATAACTGAGATAAATATTACTGTCATTTTAAGATGATTTTATGCTGCCTGTACTGCAAGTACGACCTTTTGAACAGCAAAGAACTACTAATTCATAAGAATATGCAGACACTGGAATTGGAATGTAGAAAACAATATTCAAAACAGACACACAAATAAAATGATAAATTAAGGAAAGCATGGATTTATGTCTGACTGAGATAAAACTATCCGTAAGAATGTCATGTTGTATATTCATCAATGTTGATTAGAAAATATTTTTTACTTAAGATGAAGTGTAGCTGTCATCAAGTCAAACAGGTGCTTGGCATCAAGGTCCTATCCTATCCTACCTATCCAGGGTTGGGACCAGGAAGCAGAGTTGTAGTCTTACACACCTCTCTGCAGCTTCTCTCCCCCTGCCATCCCCTCATTACCCCATCCCCGTAGAGACGGTGCCTGCTCCCAGACCACCAATAACCAGCAAAAATCTATTTAAGCATAAAAATTCAAAAAGAAAAAATAATATAGCACCTTCAACTGCACCACAGACTAAAACAGTTAAATGTGGTCTATTAAACATTAGGTCTCTCTCTTCTAAGTCCCTGTTAGTAAATGATATAATAATTGATCAACATATTGATTTATTCTGCCTTACAGAAACCTGGTTACAGCAGGATGAATATGTTAGTTTAAATGAGTCAACACCCCCGAGTCACACTAACTGCCAGAATGCTCGTAGCACGGGCCGAGGCGGAGGATTAGCAGCAATCTTCCATTCCAGCTTATTAATTAATCAAAAACCCAGACAGAGCTTTAATTCATTTGAAAGCTGACTCTTAGTCTTGTCCATCCAAATTGGAAGTCCCAAAAACCAGTTTTATTTGTTATTATCTATCGTCCACCTGGTCGTTACTGTGAGTTTCTCTGTGAATTTTCAGACCTTTTGTCTGACTTAGTGCTTAGCTCAGATAAGATAATTATAGTGGGCGATTTTAACATCCACACAGATGCTGAGAATGACAGCCTCAACACTGCATTTAATCTATTATTAGACTCAGTTGGCTTTGCTCAAAAAGTAAATGAGTCCACCCACCACTTTAATCATATCTTAGATCTTGTTCTGACTTATGGTATGGAAATTGAAGACTTAACAATATTCCCTGAAAACTCCCTTCTGTCTGATCATTTCTTAATAACATTTACATTTACTCTGATGGACTACCCAGCAGTGGGGAATAAGTTTCATTACACTAGAAGTCTTTCAGAAAGCACTGTAACTAGGTTTAAGGATATGATTCCTTCTTTATGTTCTCTAATGCCATATACCAACACAGTGCAGAGTAGCTCCCTAAACTCTGTAAGTGAGATAGAGTATCTCGTCAAAAGTTTTACATCCTCATTGAAGACAACGTTGGATGCTGTAGCTCCCCTGAAAAAGAGAGCTTTAAATCAGAAGTGCCTGACTGTGTTATAACTCACAAACCCGCAGCTTAAAGCAGATAACCCGTAAGTTGGAGAGGAAATGGCGTCTCACTAATTTAGAAGATCTTCACTTAGCCTGGGAAAAAGAGTCTGTTGCTCTACAAAAAAGTCCTCCGTAAAGCTAGGACATCTTACTACTCATCACTAATTGAAGAAAATAAGAACAACCCCAGGTTTCTTTTCAGCACTGTAGCCAGGCTGACAAAGAGTCAGAGCTCTATTGAGCCGAGTATTCCTTTAACGTTAACTAGTAATGACTTCATGACTTTCTTTGCTAATAAAATTTTAACTATTAGAGAAAAAATTACTCATAACCATCCCAAAGACTTATCGTTATCTTTGGCTGCTTTCAGTGATGCCGGTATTTGGTTAGACTCTTTCTCTCCGATTGTTCTGTCTGAGTTATTTTCATTAGTTACTTCATCCAAACCATCAACATGTCTATTAGACCCCATTCCTACCAGGCTGCTCAAGGAAGCCCTACCATTATTTAATGCTTTGATCTTAAATATGATCAATCTATCTTTATTAGTTGGCTATGTACCACAGGCTTTTAAGGTGGCAGTAACTAAACCATTACTTAAAAAGCCATCACTTGACCCAGCTATCTTAGCTAATTATAGGTCAATCTCCAACCTTCCTTTTCTCTCAAAAATTCTTGAAAGGGTAGTTGTAAAACAGCTAACTGATCATCTGCAGAGGAATGGTCTATTTGAAGAGTTTCAGTCAGGTTTTAGAATTCATCATAGTACAGAAACAGCATTAGTGAAGGTTACAAATGATCTTCTTATGGCCTCAGACAGTGGACTCATCTCTGTGCTTGTTCTGTTAGACCTCAGTGCTGCTTTTGATACTGTTGACCATAAAATTTTATTACAGAGATTAGAGCATGCTATAGGTATTAAAGGCACTGCGCTGCGGTGGTTTGAATCATATTTATCTATAAATTACAATTTGTTCATGTAAATGGGGAATCTTCTTCACAGACTAAGGTTAATTATGGAGTTCCACAAGGTTCTGTGCTAGGACCAATTTTATTCACTTTATACATGCTTCCCTTAGGCAGTATTATTAGACGGCATTGCTTAAATTTTCATTGTTACGCAGATGATACCCAGCTTTATCTATCCATGAAGCCAGAGGACACACACCAATTAGCTAAACTGCAGGATTGTCTTACAGACATAAAGACATGGATGACCTCTAATTTCCTGCTTTTAAACTCAGATAAAACTGAAGTTATTGTACTTGGCCCCACAAATCTTAGAAACATGGTGTCTAACCAGATCCTTACTCTGGATGGCATTACCCTGACCTCTAGTAATACTGTGAGAAATCTTGGAGTCATTTTTGATCAGGATATGTCATTCAATGCGCATATTAAACAAATATGTAGGACTGCTTTTTTGCATTTACGCAATATCTCTAAAATTAGAAAGGTCTTGTCTCAGAGTGATGCTGAAAAACTAACTCATGCATTTATTTCTTCTAGGCTGGACTATTGTAATTCATTATTATCAGGTTGTCCTAAAAGTTCCCTGAAAAGCCTTCAGTTAATTCAAAATGCTGCAGCTAGAGTACTGACGGAGACTAGAAGGAGAGAACATATTTCACCCATATTGGCCTCTCTTCATTGGCTTCCTGTTAATTCTAGAATAGAATTTAAAATTCTTCTTCTTACTTATAAGGTTTTGAATAATCAGGTCCCATCTTATCTTAGGGACCTCATAGTACCATATCACCCCAATAGAGTGCTTCGCTCTCAGACTGCAGGCTTACTTGTAGTTCCTAGGGTTTGTAAGAGTAGAATGGGAGGCAGAGCCTTCAGCTTTCAGGCTCCTCTCCTGTGGAACCAGCTCCCAATTCAGATCAGGGAGACAGACACCCTCTCTACTTTTAAGATTAGGCTTAAAACTTTCCTTTTTGCTAAAGCTTATAGTTAGAGCTGGATCAGGTGACCCTGAACCATCCCTTAGTTATGCTGCTATAGACTTAGACTGCTGGGGGGTTCCCATGATGCACTGAGTGTTTCTTTCTCCTTTGCTCTGTATGCACCACTCGGCATTTAATCATTAGTGATTGATCTCTGCTCCCCTCCACAGCATGTCTTTTTCCTGGTTCTCTCCCTCAGCCCCAACCAGTCCCAGCAGAGGACTGCCCCTCCCTGAGCCTGGTTCTGCTGGAGGTTTCTTCCTGTTAAAAGAGAGTTTTTCCTTTCCACTGTCACCAAGTGCTTGCTCACAGGGGGTCGTTTTGACCGTTGGGGTTTTTACGTAATTATTGTATGGCCTTGCCTTACAATATGAAGTGCCTTGGGGCAACTGTTTGTTGTGATTTGGCGCTATATAAATAAAATTGATTGAAGGTCAGTGAAGGAAGAACAGCATGGACATCTGAAGGTGGCGCTGTTGGTAGAATCGTTCTCAACTCTTACAATCTGCCAGTGAATATGATCCAATTTGTATTTGACCACGTTGACCAACAAACTATAGAAATAGATTGACAGCTTTATCTTCTGCAACATGAGAGCAAACAGTCTGAAACAAGGATGACAATTTATTCAATAATAATAATAATAAGACTGAGTAAAAAAAAAAAATGTCACACTTTGGTAAATACTGGGCGAGAAGCACCAACATGTGCAGTTTGTCATAAAAGTTGTTCTTGTCTCTATATCAACATGTTCAGTTTTCCCCCCAAAAAAGGCAAAATTTACTTTGAGCTCAGGATTTCTGACTTCCATCTTGAAAATCAACATATTTTAACAGGAGTCAGAATCAATGTAACAAGTTGGACATTAAACATCTGGTTCTGTTCTGGTCCAGTGTGTGTTGAATCAGGTGCATTTAGTTTTGGGTTTAACAGTCAGACACAGAATTTTTTTAAGATTCATGAACTAATATTGTATTTAATAATTTTTCCAAAATTTAATCAGGGTGAGAAGTTTCACATTTGGAACACTGATAGTGAATAATGTTTCTAAATAAATTTCTGATTTTGATCCCATCGCCTTTTTAAAAATATTTGTTTTTAAGTACTTTTTTATTTTAATCAATTTTGATCAACTTTTAGATTTTTAAACTTTCAGATTATGTTAGTGTTTTTCACATATTTTGAGTGTTTTCCTGTTTTCTAATATCAATCATTTTCAATTTTTTTTTATATATTTTCTTCATCATTTTTATAGATTTTTGGTCATTTCCTGAATGTTATATTAAACTTTTTTCTGACTTTTTTTCTGCTTTGTGCTGATTCTTATTTTTATAATAAAGACTACACCATGTAATTCAAGAAATGTTTCCTGTTTGTGATATTCATGGACAGATATCAAGGCATAGTCAGGGTGGGGGTTTCAGTTTGGTGGGTTTCAGGTCTCATCACTACTTTTTGCAGATGATGTCGTCCTGTTGGCTTCATCTACCTGTGACCTTCAACACTCATTGAATCGGTTCGCAGCCGAGTGTAAAGGGGCTGGAATGAGGATAAGCACCTCTAAATCTGAGTCCATGGTTCTCAGCAGGAAACCAATGGATTGCCTGTTATAGGTAGGGAATGCAACATTGCCCCAAGTGAAGGAGTTCAAGTGCCTCGTGGTCTTAGCCACGAGTAATGAGATAATGGCGCGTGAGATTGGCCGGAGAATTGGCACAGCAGGGGCGGTGTTGCATTCGCTCTGCTGTACTGTTGTAACAAAAAGAGAGCTGAGGCAAGAGGCGAAACTCTCGAGCTACTGCTCAATCTTCGTTCCTTCTCTCACCTGTGGTCATGAGGGATGGGTCAAGATCAAAAGAAGTAGATCGCAGGTACAAGCAGCTGAAACGGGCTTCCTTCAGAGGGTGGCTGGTGTCTCCCTTAGAGATAGGTGAGAATCTTGGCCATCCGTGGGGAGCTTGGAATAGAGCTGCTGCTACTTCTTGTTGAAAGGAGCCAGCTGAGGTGGTTCGAGCATCTGGTAAGGATGCCCCCTGGGTGCCTCCCAAGGGAGGTGTTCCGGGCACGTCCATCTGGGAGGAAACCCTGGGGAAGACCCAGGACTAGGTGGAGAGATTATATCTCCATACTGGCCTGGGAACACCTCAGGATCCCCCAGTCGGTGGTGGCCAATTGGTCAATGTGGCCTGTGAAAGGGAAGTCTGGGGTCCCTTGCTGGAGCTGTTGCCCCCGCGACCCAATCCCGGATAAGCAGTTGAAGATGAGTGAGTGAGTAACAGCTGTTACTGTTGAGAAGAAGCTGTTGTTAATCTGATGGATTTTTGTTATAAATGCAGTTATGGTCCAGTACATTTATGGACCAAATGGTGAACAGTGACGCCTCAGACACGGAGACAGACAGTTTGCTGGACTGAATTTTTCCTCACACAGCTTTATATTTATCAGAATCTTGTTCTATTAAAAATACGTCAGCTGTGTAATAAAAACCACTGACCTGAGAACTGTAATATCATGGATAACAAAAACTGGACATTTGTCTCTCTAAAGAGTTGCCATAGTAATATTTGACAACCTTTTTCAACCATTTAACTTAAAACTTTGTTGATGTTTGATGTGTTAAAATAATTTGTATATGAATAAGTAAAAATTAATTTGGATAAATTTAGGTTGGAGTGATACTACAGGTTCCAAATTAATACCATGAATTTTTTTCGTGAATGGATTTTATCTAATATGTTGCAAAGGTCAAAGGTGAGCAGCCTCCACAGGGGTTTGATTGATAGCATTTTAATATGATGTCATAGAGCTGCATCAACTAATGCAGGAGTGTTTTACAGAATGACCACAGAACACAGCTGACACATTATGGTGGGCGTGTCTGTCCATGCAGAGGAGGAGGAGCCAACATCCAGCTGACTGAAGCTGTCAGAAACCTGGATCAGAGCAACTGAACGGCAGCGTTGTAAATCTGTCCTCAGTTCATGTCCGTCTCTTCTGTCATATTGATCTTCCAGCATTTCTGCTGCCAAACTGTCTTCATGATAGAATCAGAAACGCCGCTGATTTGGGAAAAATGTTGTTCCCCTTTAAGACACTCCTTGTTCCACCTCCACCATCGACTTCTGTCACCGCTGATGGTTTGACCTCTGACCTTACAGGTAGAGCAGCAGAGATCATGAACTGGTTCTAATCAATAACCAGAGCTCACCCACCTGGGTTTATTCCCTGCACTATGCAGGTGAGGAAAATGATGACATACCCCAAATAAAATTCTTTATCAATGGCTGTAAATTTGTAAGAGTCATTTTAGTGTTTACACTATTGTGTAAATAGACTTTTGAATGAAACCTGAAGTACCAGCTGAAATGTTGTGCCAGCAGTGTGTCAACTGTATCAGGGGACAGAAATTTGCTGGAAATATTTTTCCTGGAATTTGAGGTTCTCTCACAAACTTTGAGTTTAAATTTTCTTAAATGCCGTCTTGTTTTGGTGATTTGTTTTCTCTCTCGGAAACTCACTCAATTTTGGGTGTATTTCATGGTTTTCATGACCAAAAGTTGATATTTTGCCCATATTCAAATTTATGACAAATGGGGGGAAAAGAAGCATTTTGGTTGAATTTTTTTGTTTGTTTGTCCAACAAACAGCATTTGTTTACAACAAAATTTAACATTTTGTGAGAAAGAATTGTGAAGAGTGTTTAAATGAATCAATAAATCAATCTGAATCAAAAGCCATCAAAAATGAAAGCATATAAACATTTTCGGTGAATTTCACCCTCAAGACATTTTTCCTAGAATTTATAATTTTCATATGGTGGCACTGGGTGATGGGGTGGGTTTGCTCCGGTTAGTCCGGTTTCCTCCTACAATCAAAGCATGCTTATTTAGGGTCTGCTCCTTTCTCTACATCTGGATTTGGTCCTCAGGCGCCGGGCTGTGGCTGCCCACTGCTCCTTGTGGTTGGATTGTGTCTAACTGTAAGTAAGATGGTTAAATGCAGAGGACAAATTTCAGTGTAAGTATGAAATATGTACAATGACAACAAAGGCTATATTATCAGTATTTCCACAACAATGAATTTTGAACAGTGTTTAGAAGGAAAAAATAACCATGATAACCAAGATCAATCAAGTGAAGGGGGGGTCATTTGTGTGAATTTCAGTTTATACACACACACACACACACACACCCCCGCCCACACACACACACCCCCACCCACCACCGTGCTCATGCTGCCTTGTCTAGCGCTCATGGCCACGGCTTCTGCTCCACCGTGCTGCCAAGTTGTACTACAATAAAGATGCCCACGAAGGAGGCTAAAGAGCTCACCTGTATATGCATCGTTTATTCTGCATTACTGGAGACCATTTCCTCGACCCACTCGCCTGAACAGTGGTGTCTTCTTTCTTCTTTGCTGGCAGATCCACTTCTCTTCTCCTTTCCTCAAATACTGCCTTTGTCCTCCTTCCCCACTTCTTATGCGTTGAGCTCCTCAATAAACCAATTTACAGTTTACCATTACAATTACAGCCTGTTGAGGCTGTTGTTGCTGGGGTCCAGGATCAGTATTTTGGTGAACTGCTGGGTTATCCAGCTGAGTACTGGCACAGGAGAGACGTCTCCCTGCAGCAATGGTAGAAGTTCAACCCCAATTCCAATGAAGTTGGGACATTGTGTAAAATGTAAATATGAACAGAATACAATGATTTGGAAATCCTCTTCAACCTATATTCAATTGAATACACCACAAAGACAAGATATTTAATGTTCAAACTGATAAACTTTACTGTTTTTGTGCAAATATTTTCTCATTTTGAAAAGGATGCCTGCAACATGTTTCAAAAAAAACTGGGACAGTTGTATGTTTACCACTGTGTTACATCACCTTTCCTTCTAACACACTCAATAAGCGTTTGAGAACTGAGGACACTAATTGTTGAAGCTTTGTAGGTGGAATTCTTTCCCATTCTTGCTTGATATATGACTTCAGTTTGTTCAACAGTCCAGAGTCTCCATTGTCGTATTTTACGGTTCATAATGCACCACACATTTTCAATGGATGACAGGTCTGGACTGCAGGGAGGCCAGTCTAGTACCCGCACTGTTTTATACTACGAAGCCAAACTGTTGTAACACGTGCAAAATGTGGTTTGGCGTCGTCTTGCTGAAATAAGCAGGGATGTCCCTGAAAAAGACGTTGCAGATGGCAGCATATGTTGCTTCAAAACCTGGATGTACCTTTCAGCATTGATGGTGCCATCACAGATGTGTAAGTTGCCCATGCCATGGGCATTAACACACCCGAATACCATCACAGATGCTGGCTTTTGAACTTTGCGCTGGTAACAATCTGGATGGTCTTTTTCCTCTTTTGTCCAGAGAACACAACGTCCATGATTTCCAAAAACAATTTGAGATGTGGACTCTTCAGACCACAGCACACTTTTCCACTTTGCGTCTGTCCATTTCAAATGAACTCAGGCCCAGAGAAGGTGGCAGCATTTCTGGATGTTGTTGATGTATGGCTTTCGATTTGCATGGTAGAGTTTTAACTTGCACTTGTAGATGTAGAGACGAACTGTGTTAACTGACATGGTTTTCTGAAGTGTTCCTGAGCCACGCGGTAAGATCCTTTACACAATGATGTTAGTTTTTAATGCAGTGCCGCCTGAGGGATCGAAGGTAACGGGCATTCAATGTTGGTTTTTGGCCTTGCCGCTTATGTGTAGAAAGTTCTCCAGATTCTCTGAATCTTCTGATTATATTATGGACTGTAGATGATGGAATCCCTAAATTCCTTGCAATTGAACCTTGAGAAACATTGTTCTTAAACTGTTTGACTATTTTTTCACGCAGTAGTTCACAAAGTGGTGAGCCTCACCCCATCTTTGCTTGTGAACAGCTGAGCCTTTTGGGGATGCTCCTTTTATACCCAATCATGACACTCACCTGTTTCCAATTAACCTGTTCACCTGTGGAATGTTCCAAACAGGTGTTCTTTGAGCATTCATCAACTTTCCCAGTCTGTTGTTGCCCCTGTCCCAGCATTTTTGAAATGTGTTGCAGGCATCCATTTCAAAATGAGCAAATATTTGCACAAAAACGAAAAAGTCTAAGTTTGAACATTAAATATCTTGTCTTTGTGGTGTATTTAATTAAATATAGGTTGAAGAGTATTTGCAAATCAGTGTGTTCTTTTTTTTATTTACATTTCACACAACATTCTAACTTCACTGGAATTGGGGTTGTTGGATGAATTATCATCCGTCTGTTCAGGAAGCTCTGTCGACCACATTCAGAACAGCCAAATTGTCTTTTTTTTTTCATTTCTCTTGGGTTTCTTTTTAATAGAATGCACTGGCCCCCTCACCCGGGGTCTAAAAGTGCACCCTAAAACACTGGTGGCATTGTATCCGAGGGCTCTCTTCAAGATGGTGATCGTTCCCTTAATTGCAGACAACTGCACCTCGTGTCTGCTTGGGTGACCGGGGATTGCCTCAAGGTTCTGTTTTCTCTTGCTTGTTCCAGATGACAATATCAGGTTTTACTGCACCTCCTTCGATATGTCTTCCTGCTGAGATCTCTTTGTTGTAGAAGATGGTTAGTTTTCTGTTGGATGGGATTGGTGCTGGCTCATGCTCCCAGATGTTTTCTTTTACTTCAATCTCCAGTTCCTCGCATACTTTTCAGTGGCGATATTTACAGATCTTGTTGTGTCGGGATGTACAGGTGCTGGTCATTTCATTTGAATATCATGAAAAAGTTGATTTATTTCAGTAATTCCATTCAAAAAGTTAAAGTTGTATATTATATTCATTCATTACACACAGTGATATATTTCAAGTGTTTTTCTTTTAATTTTGATGATTATAACTGACAACTATTGAAACCCCCAAATTCAGTATCTCAGAAAAATAGAATATTGTGAAAAGGTTCAATATGGAAGACACCTGGTGTCATACTCTAATCAGCTAATTAACTCAAAACACCTGCAAAGGCCTCTCAGTCTAGTTCTGTAGGCTACACAATCATGGGGAAGACTACTGACTTGACGCCTTGTCTAGATTAAAGACAAAAAGGACTGGACTGCTGCTGAGTGGCCAAAGTATTGTTCTCTGATGAAAGTAAATTTTGCATTTCCTTTGGAAATCAAGGTCCCAGAGTTTGGAGGAAGAGAGGAGAGGCACAGAATCCATGTTGCTTGAGGTTCAGTGTAAAGTTTCCACAGTCAGTGATGGTTTGGGGCCATCTCATCTGTTGGTGTTGGTCCACTGTGTTATCTGATGTCCAAGGTTAATGCAGCCGTCTACCAGGAAGTTGTAGAGCACTTCATGCTTCCTGCTGCTGACCAACTTTATGGAGATGCAGATTTAATTTTTCAACAGGACTTGGCACCTGCACACAGTGCCAAAGCTACCAGTACCTGGTTTAAGGACCATGGTATCCCTGTTCTTAATTGGCCAGCAAAGTCACCTGACCAGCACCTATATAATATCCATGCTCATGTTAGATGGTTTACACTCTCAACAGCTGTATGACCGAATCGGCATGTATCATTTTGTGAGATCCCTGCCATTTTTTGAAGTCATTTGTTAGAAATCCCTGATCTTGTGCTCCAGTTAGAATTCTTTCTCCATCAAAATCAAGTTCTCCATTTTTCAGCCACTGCATTGATCCAACTTTGTCACTGTATTCCTTTTCAAGTTCTTCTTGGAATCACCCAGCCCTTTTGTGCTGTTTTCATCTGTCCACTCAATGTTTTCCTTCTCTTTTGCTGTATTGTTCTCTGGTCTGTCTTGCGAGTTTTGTTTCAGGCATCAGATTGTTGCATTCTTTCTCTTGTAAGAACTCTCCACCAAAGTTTTTTGCCAGTTTGATGACTGAGGTCTGTTCGGATAAGATCTTCTTGTGATGTTGTGCAACCTTTTTTCATGATTTCTTCTTCAGAGCTCTTTAAGTACTATTCCAATACTTATCGGTGTGCTGTAGGCCTGTTTGATTTCAGTGAGACCCAGACCGCCTTCTCTGCAAGGGAGATATATTCTGTCCATGCACTGATTTCTGTATGTGACTTTGTGGAGGGTGAGCATCTCCTGGTTTTTACATCCAACTTACTGAGCTTACGCTGGGGCCAGGCTACTATGCCAAACCCATAGGTCACCACTGGTATTGCAAACTGGCTTATGGCTGTGATCTTGTTCTTTGGTGTCAACTCTGTTTTGCAGATCTTTCTAAGTGGTTTAGGTATTCTTGTCTCTTTCTCCTTTTCTTGTGCTGCACTGTAGCATTTTTCAATTCCCAAGTATTTGTATGTGGAATCCTCAGCCAAATCTTCAGTGTAGCTCCCTTCATCCAACTGTATGTTTTCTGCTGCTTCCTCTTTAATTGTGCATTTAGAGCATTTATCCAGTCCAAATTCCATGCCAACATCTTTGGAGAACTTATGGACTGCTTCCACAAGCCGACTGAGTCCCTGTTTTGTGTCGGCAAAGATTTTTAAGTCATCCATGTACAACAGATGGTTCACAATTTTTTGATTTTTCCTTTCTCTGCCTCGACTTAAGTCATACCCAATGTCATGCTCCTTCAGGATCTTGCTCAGTGGGCCTAAGGTGAAGCAGAATAAAAGTGGGGAGAGGCTGTCTCCCTGGAATGTCCCTCTTAGAACCTGTACATCTGGAATTACTACTTGCTCCTCTGTGTGGTTTAGGGTGATGGTGGTGTTACACTTGTTCATTTGTGCCCTCAGGAAAGATCTTATTTCCTCATTGATGCTGTAGAGTTCTAAGCATCTCATTATCCAGGAGTGTGGCACGCTGTCAAATGCCCTTTTTGTAATCAATTTATGTCATGCTAAGGTTTCTCCTCCTTTTTTTGCAGTCCTTATGGATAGCTTTATATATATATATCAATAAATGGTCTTTAGTTCCTAATCTTTTTCTGAAACCTTTCTGTTCATTTTCCAGGTAGCCACCAGTGTCAAGATGTTCAGAAATTGCATCAGCTATGATTCCTGTCAGCCATTTATATGTTGTTGTTCAGCAGCAGATGGGTCTGTACTTGTTGGGTAGCTGTGTTTCCTTGGTTTTTTGGTAGTAGGCTTGTGTTCACCAGTCATTAGTCAGTCTGGTGTGTCCTCTTCTCCATTCAGTATTTTTGTGAAAACCACGGCATAATTGTGATGCAATTTTGTCTTTTTTTTTTTTCATTTGTCTTGAATTTCCTTCTAACAGAATGCAACGGGCCCCAGACCCGGGGTCGATGGTTGCACCCTAAACATTAGTCTTATCTCTTCAAGATGGTGACCTATCCTCTCCTCAAATACTGCCTTGACTTCCTGCCCCACTTCTCATGCCAACAGTAAGCGAAGCAGTGAAAGATCTTTTTCTTCTCCACAAGGGACCAATTTACAATGATGTAGTTTGTTTCTTTTGGCCCTTTGTTGCTGGGGTCCAGAATCAGAACTACGTTGATCTGGTGAATTATCCAGCTGAGTGCTGCCACAGGAGAGATGTCTCCCTGTAGCCCTCGGAGAAGTTGCACCATTGCTCTCCTCACACCCCCTGGTGCCTTGGCATGGTTTAGGGACCTTTTCTTCTGTGGTGACATCCGGCCAGTTAATTTAAGCATTTTAAAACTTTTCCATCTTTGCTTTGTGGAGTTTTGAGTTGGGGTTTGTTTCATTGAAATGTCCTAATACCGGGATCTCTCCTGTCAAACCCCTGACTGTGGGACCCAAAGACATTCAAGGTAGTGTGGTGTTCAGGTTGCTCTTTTTTCCAAATCTTCTACCACATTCAGAACAGCTAAACTGTTTTCCCTCTTTATTTTTTGTAATATATGTCACGGACACGAACAAGCAAAGCTTTTCAGCATCTGACCATGACATTTAGGTCTCGGGATGGGTATTGATAGATTTTATCAATATCAATGCCATTATCGATTCCACTTATCAATCCGATTCCTGATTGATTCCTGTATCTTCTTACCTTATCCTCTTGTGAATTTTCTGTGTACTAAAAGTAGGTTTTTACAGGTTTTCTATGTCAACAACATTTTATTGAGTCTTAAAGTAAATAAATATGAAATTGGTCACTGGATCCTTAAACTCTGGACATAACTCTACATGGTGGATCCTTGATCTCTGGACATAAATAGAAATAACAAAATCTGTAGTTTTTGTCAAAGCATATTCGTTTCAGACATTAATGGCATGAATGTCACTTCCATTCGCCCTATTGAGATATCCCATAATCCCTTGAGCGCCAGAGACTCACTGCAGTCAAAACAGCATAGAGCAGCAACATAACTACAATTCCAAATGTGCATTATAATACCAAAATTCATCACGTTCATAAGAGACTGCATGCATGAAACCCTGACACTTGCTAAAACAAATATTCCAAATAATCCGTGTCTGCTATGTTTAACCTGCATGGAGCAAAACGTATTTCATACATTTTATATATTAGTCTGGAACAAACGGACAAACAATATTGTAAAGGACAATAGGCAGGCATTAAAGAGCAAACTTCACTTTCCCCAGAGCGACATGAACAGGAAGCGATCGCAGCTCCCAGCAACTCCCATTGAAAATAACGGAGAAACAACCTGAGCTTCTTGTATTTTTATGTAAAACAATCTCAATAAAGTCTATAAACCCAGAAAATATAGTCCCAAGAGTTTTAGGTACAATATAAAGTTTATATTGCGATGTTAATGCTGTGGTCCGTGTGCAGCAGTTAAAGTAGACCTGCACTGAAATAAATGCAGTCAGATCTTTGGACCAAAAATGACATATTGTACACATAAGATCCTTCTGAATGTAGTTAAGTAAATCTTCAAGCCCGATCTGTCATTCAACGGAGAAATCTTCATTTAAAAATAACAAATTTACAGCTAACATTAGCCCTCCGCAAAAACTGTCCCTCTCATCATGGACGCTGCCAAGACATCACGGAGAAGACCCTCTCCCAGCATGCATTGCACGCACCAACTGTAATTTGTGGATTTACATCAGGTTTCATCTGCACCTTTTTCTTGTCTTATGTCTTTTTTCTTGGAAGGATCTACTTTTTTAAACTTCATATTGTCTTGGGGTACGCTTGGTGAGTACAACATTTCTTTTATTTGCGCTTGAAAATTATTTGGTGGACTTTTCATATGCCCGTTTGATTGAGTGGTGTTGCATTGACAGTCTACTGTCTTCGCCTCCAGTACCATCGCGGGATATGGAGGTGAGACCCGCAAAGAATTCAAGTCATTAAAACGATATAAATCTCTCTCAGCGGCCACTGAGCTCTGCGGCTCCGATTAACGAGACGTGCGGCGCTGCGGATTTTGCCACAAGTCTGTCCTTGCGAGCAACAGGTGTCACCGGCTGCTTCACATTAAAACGGCAAGCGTAGTCTCTGGACTTGTGCCCAAGGCTGCACCATTCAGTAGAAAGAGCCGTGTTTGCGGCTGCACAGCAGACACAGGGTGTGAGTGGCCCGCGGCGGCATTTAATGAGCGCATGCACTCGTTAAGTGCAGTGGAGGCAGAGAGAGAGAGAGGCATGGGGGAAGAACGTCGATGTCGCGCTGATCTGAGCATGTATCATGTATCAGAGCTGTATCTCACATTCATTGCAGCTTACTTTTGGATGTTGAAACCAGGATGTGTATAACAGTAACATTACTAACAGATAAAATCAGTTCAATGCGGGATGGACTGAAGGCGGGGAGCGCGTCGTCTGTCCCTGACGTCATGGAAATGATCCGGATGTACAAACTGTTTTCACAGAGGGCTAAATTTTAGCTACAAAATTTGTCATTTTTAACGAAGATTTCCCACTGAATTACAAATTTGGGCTTACAGATTTACTTTACTGCATTCATAAGGGGTCTTGTAAATACATATCAGCTATTTCTTTCTGAAATCTGACCACATTTATTTCAGTGCAGGTCTCCTTTAAAGTGCAGCCTGATCAGATAGTCTCATTGCATTTCTCCATGTTAAAGACATGTCACTGAGTGGCGAACTCTTCAAAGTTTTGTGAGATTTTGCGGGATTTGAAACCTCAATAGTGGAATACCTCTGAGCTGAGCTCAGTCAGCTGCACTGCACATCAGCATCAATGTAATTCATAACATCTCATTTTGGGAGGGGAAAAAACTTTTTAGTCAATTGTAGTTTGTTTGTCTTACAACGTTTGGAAAGAGGTGTCATTTGACTTAAACCGGTGATTCACTTTGAAGTTATTAATCTCTGCCTGACGTAATTTGACTCGGCAGAGAGGCACAGCGTTGGATTGTCGCTTCGTCTACCATTGGTTTTTGGCTTTTTACGATAACGTTGTCCAGTTTTGTCGCTTTTTCTCCACTGGGCTGAATTTCTGTGTCATTTCTGGTTTGTGGTCTTTGTCTACCATAAGAGCAAGCTTCGTGCTGCTTCGCTCGTATGAATTACCATGTGTCTGTTCAGGTTGCTCTTTTGTGCAAATTTCTGACCACACTCAGAACAGCCAAATGCTTTTTGTCCCGTATGAATTATTATGTGTCTTTTCAGGTTGCTCTTTTGTGCAAATTGTTGACCACACTCAGAACAGCCAATACTTTGTCTTTTTTTTCATTGCCTTGAATTCCTTCTACAAGAGTGCAGTGGGCCCCAGACCCGGGGTCTAAAGCTGCACCCTTAACATTACTGGCTTTGTATGCGAGGGCTCTCTTCAAGATGGTGACCTTCCTCTCCTCAAATACTGCCTTTGATCTCTGCCCCACTTCTCAAGTTGAGTAGGGGAAGCAGTGAGAGATCTTTTTTCTTCTCCCCAATGGACCAATTTACAATGATGCAGTTTCACTGGATTCTTTTAGCCCATTGATGGTGTTGTTGCTGGGGTCCAGGATCAGAACTATCTGGTGGATGACACCGCTGATCTGGTGGATTGACCCAGCTGAGTACTGCTACAGAGGAGATGTCTCCCCACAGCACTGGGAGAAGTTGCACCATTTTCTTCATACGCCCTGGTGCCTAGGCGCTTTGTGGAGGTTTTAGCTGGGGTTTGTTTCTTTTGAAACATCCTCATACCAAGATCTCTCCTGGCAAACCCCTCACAGTGGGACCGAGGACACTCGAGGCTTGTGTATGAATTATCATGTGTGTCTCCAGGTTGCTTTTTTGTCCAAATCTTTGACCGCACTCAGAGCAGCCAAATGGTTTTTGTCTTTTGTTTTTTTCATTTATCTTGTTTTTGTCCAGTATGAATTATCATGCGTGTATGCAGATGGTTCTTTCGTCCAAATCTATGACCATATTCAGAACAATCAAATGCTTTTTGTCCGGTATGAATTATAATGTGTGTGTTCAGGTGGCTCTTTTGTCCAAATCTTTGCCGCACTCAGAACAGCCAAATGCTTTTTGTCCCATATGAATTATGTGTGTGTTCAGGTTGCTCTTCAGTCCAAATCTTTGACCCGCATTCAGAACAGCCAAATGCTTTTTGTTCTGTATGAATTATCATGTGTCTGTACACACTGCTCTTTTGTCCAAATCTTTGACCGCATTCAGAACAGCCAATGCTTTTTGTTCTGTATGAATTATCATGTGTCTGTACACACTGCTCTTTTGTCCAAATCTTTTACCCGCATTCAGAACAGCTAATGGTTTTTTTCCTGTATGAACTCTTATATGTTTGCTTAGATCACTCTTTGGCCAATCGTTTACTACACCCAGAACAACCAAATGGTTATTGTCCTGTCTGAATTCTCATGTATTTGTTCAGAGTGCCCTTTTGTTTATGTTTTTTAACCTGATCAGAACAGCTAAATGGTCTTCTGCTTGCTTGGCTCCCCTTGTTTTGCCCCTGAGTTGGTCATGTGACCAGATGCTTTTCATATTTAGATCCTTCTAATTGTTTCTCAGCAGTATTGCAATTGCTTGAACTAACAATACTGATATTTTTTCAACAGTTAAAACGTGACCAAAGTTCTCTGGTCTGTTTCCAGTCATAACTGTCACAGTCTCAGTTCCAGAACTGTCTGAGCTCCTGCCATGGTATCTGGTTGTAAATGACTGTTTGAACAAGAGTTGCTGGCTGGTTGTATTCCTCCTGCATCTTCTCCATCAGCTTCTGCTGTCAGTGTTCTGTGGACAGATGAGCTGCTGGCTGCAGTCTCTGTGCTCTCATCACTTCCGCTTTGATGAAGCTGTGATGACTCTGGCTTTTCATCATCATTTTCACTCTTCACAGGGACGGCAGTGAAACCAAACTTAGTGAGATCTGCCGCCTCCAGCTGCTGAAGCTGCTGACCTTATCCACAGCTTCTCTTCTTCTTTAATGTCCTCCTGGTCAACACTCAGATTCCATTGCTGGTGTTCAGGGAGAGCTTCTTCTTTCATCACCAGCAATGGCTGTAGAGAAACAAATTACAATAAATATTAGAACAGCACTCATTAAAATAAAGTAGCAGAGTGGTGAGTTTGACCTGATGACAGTAAGTCATTGAACTAATGGAAACAACAAAAGGGAAATGTACATCAAGAGGATACATTTCACACATACAAAAGTATATAAGTATAAAGTACACTAAATATACAATATTCACTCTATTAAATGCCCCAGGGCCCTGCAATTTTCAAAAAAAAAAAAAAAAAAAGGGGGGGGTGTCATTTATTGATGATCATTTTCACATGCTTGCATGCATGCTGTACACAGTACGGCCTTACTGTAAGTACGGACATGTGGACTGGATGCATGAGAAGCAGCGTAGACTAAAACAAATGTTTTTTCTGCATGCAGTAGTTGCTACACCATTACTTAAAATAGCTCCACGTAAGCATTGCTACTCGGTAGCATTCAAGCTAAAAGTCATGAAAGAAATGGAAGAGAAGGGGAAGCACCACGCTGCTTAGATTTTCCTTGTCGATAGGAAAAGCATCACGGAGTGGTGTAGGAACAAGGATAAGCTTGCAGCCCTGGCCAAAACGGCTGCCTGGTGGGGGGAGTAAAGTGCGTTATGAGGACATTGAAGAGGAGCTGCTAAAATGGTTCCACAAAAGGGGAACGGCAGGCGCCCGCATAACAGGGAAGAGTCTGAAAGGCACTGTGGCTGCACAAGCAGCATGGAAACCAGTACTTCACAGCCCTGAATGGCTAGTATTTCAAGTTTGTGGAACGACATAACATATCAAGCCGACGGTCCACTCATGTTGCTCAGCACCAGAAAAGAACTGACTACAAGGTGGACAAATTTCTTAAGTATGTCTTGAGAAGCGGCTGGGATGAGGATTAGTACCTCTAAATCTCAGGCTTTGGTTCTCAGCAGGAAACCAATGGATTGCCTACTCCAGGTAGGGAATGTGGTCTTTCCCCAATGAAGGAGTTCAAGTACCTTGGGGTCTTGTTCACGAGTGAGGGGACAATGGCGCATGAGATTGGCCGGAGAATCGGCATAACAGGAGCGGTATTGCATTTGCTCTCCCGTAGTTGTGACAAAAAGGGAGCTGAGCCAAAAGGCGAAGCTCTCAATACTGGTCAGTCTTCATTCCTACTCTTACCTATGGTCATGAGGGTTGGGTCATGACCGAAAGAACTAGCTTGTGGGTACAAGTTGCCGAAATGGGCTTCCTAGGAAGGTGGCTGGTGTCTCCCTTAGAGATAGGATGAGAAGCTCGGTCATCCGGGGGAACTCAGAGGTAGAGCCGCTGCACCTTCGCATTGAAAGGAGCCAGCTTTGTCTTTCCACCTCAAAGCATGCGAAGTAGTGGTTCAGCTCCTCCGCTAGCGCAGCGCCACCCTCCGCCATTGCAGTGCTGGAGTTAAAAGTGGGTGAGGTGATGGAGTCCCTGCCACACTGGCGCATGTTGTTGCTGAAGTGGTCCTCAGCCTTCATCTTGTATGTTGTTCTGGCCTCTCTGATGCCTCTCTTTAGGTTGGCTCTGGCTGTGCTGTACTGCACCCCATCCCCAGACCTGAAAGCGACATCACGTTGCCTCAGCAGTACCTTGACCTCTTTAGTCATGCAGGGTTTCTGGTTAGCATACACCCGGAAACGTTTGTCAATAGTGACATTGTCAACACAAAAACTGATGTAAGAGAGCACAGATGTGGTGTACTCCTCCAGGTCCTGGTGTTCAAACACACTTCAATCTGTGCCCTTGAAACAGTCCTGCAGCTGATGTAATGCCCCCTCTGGCCAAGTTTTTACGAGGTCTGTCAATAAAGTATAGGTCCTTTTTATTTTTTTCAAAAACTATATGGATTTCATTCATATGTTTTTACGTCAGACATGCTTGAACCCTCGTGCGCATGCGTGAGTTTTTCCACGCCTGTCGGTGACATCATTCGCCTGTGAGCACTCCTTGTGGGAGGAGTCGTCCAGCCCCTCGTCGGAATTCCTTTGTCTGAGAAGTTGCTGAGAGACTGGCGCTTTGTTTGATCAAATTTTTTTCTAAACCTGTGAGGCACATCGAAGTGGACACGGTTCGAAAAATTAAGCTGGTTTTAGTGAAAATTTTAACGGCTGATGAGAGATTTTGAGGTGATACTGTCGCTTTAAGGACTTCCCACGGAGCGAGACGTCACGCAGCGGTCCCAGGCGCCGTTGTCAGCCTGTTTCAAGCTGAAAACCTCCACATTTCAGGCTCTATTGATCCAGGACGTCGTGAGAGAACAGAGAAGTTTCAGAAGAAGTCGGTTTCAGCATTTTATCTGGATATTCCACTGTTAAAGGAGTTTTTTTTAATGAAAGACGTGCGGGCGGATTGCAGCGTCAGCTCGCAGCCGCCGCGACGCTCCGCCACAGGAAAAACACCTCTGTTGGAAACCTTAAGGACAAGTTGGAACATGTACAGCTGTTAAACAATTTCTCATATACTCACTCCACTGAAAGCCATCAAAAGCCTCCTGGATTTTACAAATGGTTATCAACACGGAGGTGTTTTTCCTGTGCCGCTGCACTGCGCCGGCTGTGTCCCGAAGCGCGGACCCGTCCGCACGTCTTTCATTAAAAAAAATCTCCTTTAACAGTGGAATATCCAGATAAAATGCTGAAACCGACTTCTTCTGAAACTTCTCTGTTCTCTCACGACGTCCTGGATCAACAGAGCCTGAAATGTGGAGGTTTTCAGCTTGAAACAGGCTGACGACGGCGCCTGGGACCGCTGCGCGACGTTTCGCTCCGTGGGAAGTCCTTAAAACGACGTCACCGACAGGCGTGGAAAAACTCACGCATGCGCACGAGGGTTCAAGCATGTCTGACGTAAAAACATATGAATGAAATCCATATAGTTTTTGAAAAAAAAAAAAGTACCTATACTTTATTGACAGCCCTCGTATAGTCCTTATGGTTGGGGGAGCTCTCCTCCTGAGGGGGGGTGTATGCAGGAATCAACAGCATGGACAAGTGATCTGACAGTCCCAGATGTGATAATGGTCTTGCTCTATAGCCTTTCTTTATGTTGCTATATACTTTGTCCAGCGTTTTTACACTCCTAGTTGCACATTTAACATGCTGATGGAATCTAGGGAGTACTGACTTAAGTTCAGCATGGTTAAAGTCCTCTGCTATGATGTGCACGGCTTCAGGGTAAGCGCTCTGCTGGCTACTAACCGCTCTGTGTAGCTCCTCCAGGGCTAAGTTAGCATTAGCATCAGGTGGAATGTATACGGCCGTCACCATGACGACGGTAAACTTGCGAGGAAGATAAATGGGTCTGCATCGCACAGTCAAATATTCCAAGTCCGGGGAACAATGGCTGTCTACAGTCTCTGCATTTCTGCACCAGCTGTTATTGGTATAGATGCACAGTCCCCCTCCTCTGCTCTTACCGGAGTCGCTGTTCCTATCGTAGCGGTGAGCCGTGCGGTTGGCTAACTCAATAGTCGAGTCCAGTACAGATGTTTGTAGCCAGGTCTCTGTTATTACTGTGACACAACAGTCCGGAAACACTTGTTTACCGCAGTCTGCAATCTCAGCTCATTGATCTTATTCACAATGGATCTGGCGTTGGATAGGAAGAGGCTGGGGAGCGGCAGCTTCAGTGGTTGTCTCTTAAGCCGTGCTAGCGGGCCGGCCTGCAGCCTCGCTTTTGCTTCCTTTGTTTACGCCTCCTTTTGGGCTTGCCGCCTGGGAGGACCACCAACGGAGACCCCGGAGTCCTGGCTGTCCTCCGGTATGTTATGAAAGTGTTGATAGTCCAACGTGATTGAGATTGTCATTCCACAGCGAAATCCCAGATTCAGCAGATCCTAGCGACTGAATGTAGGCTTTGTCCAGCAACACACATACAAACATACTAAATAAATCAGAAGAGTGGAGAACCGTGAGCCGCTGCGTCTGTGCGCGCCGCCATCTTGGGTTCTTTGACCCCAATAGCTTATAGCTTGATAACAGCTGTATGACAGTCCTTAAAAGTTTAATTGTTGATCAAACACACCCCAAGCAAGCACATATTAAACATAAATATAACATAAATATACAAACATAAATATAAATAACATAAATAACAACAATGAAAATTATTAAATGAAATAACATAAAGTCAGAATTACTTTTCAGATTTTGTGCAAATATTTTGAACGCCCTGACAGCTCTAATAATATGCATAATACAGATGTGATATGTTCAAACAATACCAAATAGTGCATATAACATGAAAACAGAATACAAACGTTGCAGTGCAGGTGTCGCTGACCAAACAGTCCCCCATAAAATGGTCCGCGGTGCCTTCACTGCGTATGTGTCATTAGAACCAGGTTCATGGATTTCTGCTTAAAACTGCACTCCAGTCATCATCTGGCTCAGCGACAGATATCTGAAGCTTTTGTACAACAATCATTTCACATAAATTCAGCATTATTTCATCATAAAAGATGGATGAAGCGATCAGAGCACTGCGGCTACATGAGCTGCTAGCTGATGCGTTCACTGCACATCGTCATTTCAAATCGTCACAGAGTTTTGCCTCATTTCTGCTTAAACTACTTTTGAATTATTTAGGATGTTTTACTTTGTCATCTGATGGTAATAATCCCATTAATCCATTTGATTGCTTTGGGTGAAAAGACTCTCAGATGTGCTGCTGTGGTTCCAAATGACCCATGCACATCAGTGGAGGCAGGCAGGGACCGATTTTTAAGGGGACTGTTCGGTCTGCGACACAGGTTTTAACTCAGTCAGTCTCAATGACAGCAAATGTTTTTTCCTTTCTTTTTTCAGTAACATAAATGGAATGGTGATATGTACACTGAATACTTTGTACTTGTATTTGTAACAATGGCTTTATAGAAGCTGAATGTGAAACAAGACAACATAAAACTATAATGTAGCATAAAGCTTATCCTAATCTAGTCCACCTAACTGTCTACCTGTCTGCCTTATAACAACAGTATGGGGGTCTGTCGTGCTGTGCAGCTTCACTATGAATTATGACATCACATGAAATCTCTCTTGAGTAGGATTTCCCAGGGGTCACGGGGGCAACAGTTCCAGTAAGGGACACTAAACTTTCTTTTTTTTTCTGGGCCACATTAACCACCAAAATATGAACCACATATTAAACCACCACACTGGCCTGGCCAGTGTGAAGCTATAATCTCTCCGCCTAGTAGGGGACTTAACCTGGGTCTCCTCCCAGCTGGATGTACCTGGAACACCTCCCTAGGGAGGTGCCCAGGAGGCATCCTTACCAGATGACACATCCACTTCAGCTGGCTCCTTTTTTTTTCCCCACAAGTGCTGCAAAATGAATGGAAGACATTTGCACAAGATGTTTGACAGTACTCCACATAACTGAATAACTTCATTTTGTATTCATCCTTGGTAGGAGTGACCTCCTGTGGCATTCTGTGGTGCACTTTAGTGGTCTCAGTAAATGGCTGAAGGTGCTCTGACAGGATGTCAGTGTGGCATGCAGGGGGTGGGAGTGTTGTCCAGGATGCTGAGGCAGTTTCTTCAGCATCCTCCTCTCCGGCCCCTCCACCACAGACTCCAGCTCACCCCCAGGACAGAGCCAGCTTTCCTGATGAGCTTGTTGAGTCTGTTCATGTCAGCTGCTTTCAGCCTGCTGCCCCAGCACGTACAGTACAGTGCAGAAGATGACGCTGGAGACCACTGAATGATAAAACATCTGCAACATATTTCTCCAGACATTGAAAGATCTGAGCCTCCTGAGGAAGTACAGTCGGCTCTGACCTTTCGTATTGGCTGAATATGAAAATGAAACAGAACTGCTGTTGATTCAACACAGCTCTGATTTTCTTGCTATAATAACATATTCGGGCACATAATGAAAACTATTTGTTGGGGAGGTGATGGTCTACTGGTTAAGTGTTGGGCTTGAGACCAGAAGATCCTCAGTTCAAACCCAGCCTGACTGGAAAATCACTAAGGACCTTTGGGCAAGGTCCTTAATCTCCAAGTTGCTCCTGGTGTGTAGTGAGCGCCCTTGCATGGCAGCACTCTGACATTGGTGTGTGAATGGGTGAATGCTAGGCATAATTGTAAAGTACTTTGAGCGTCTGATGCAGATGGAAAGCGCTATATGAATGCAGTCCATGTATTTACCATTTTTGTTGGATGATAATTAAATGGCTTTTCCATCTGCATCAGATGCTCAAAGTGCTTTACAAATAATGCCTCACATTCCCCCAGCTGTCAGTTATGCTGCCATGCAAGGCACTCACTACGCAATAGGGGATTAAAGACCTTGCCCAAGGGCACTTAGTGATTTTCCAGTCAGGCTGGGATTTGAATCGAGGATCTTCTGGTCTCAAGCCCAATGCCTTAACCACTAGACCATCACCTCCCTCGATGATAAACTGTCCCAGAAATAACTGAGATAAATATTACTGTCATTTTAAGATGATTTTATGCTGCCTGTACTGCAAGTACGACCTTTTGAACAGCAAAGAACTACTAATTCATAAGAATATGCAGACACTGGAATTGGAATGTAGAAAACAATATTCAAAACAGACACACAAATAAAATGATAAATTAAGGAAAGCATGGATTTATGTCTGACTGAGATAAAACTATCCGTAAGAATGTCATGTTGTATATTCATCAATGTTGATTAGAAAATATTTTTTACTTAAGATGAAGTGTAGCTGTCATCAAGTCAAACAGGTGCTTGGCATCAAGGTCCTATCCTATCCTACCTATCCAGGGTTGGGACCAGGAAGCAGAGTTGTAGTCTTACACACCTCTCTGCAGCTTCTCTCCCCCTGCCATCCCCTCATTACCCCATCCCCGTAGAGACGGTGCCTGCTCCCAGACCACCAATAACCAGCAAAAATCTATTTAAGCATAAAAATTCAAAAAGAAAAAATAATATAGCACCTTCAACTGCACCACAGACTAAAACAGTTAAATGTGGTCTATTAAACATTAGGTCTCTCTCTTCTAAGTCCCTGTTAGTAAATGATATAATAATTGATCAACATATTGATTTATTCTGCCTTACAGAAACCTGGTTACAGCAGGATGAATATGTTAGTTTAAATGAGTCAACACCCCCGAGTCACACTAACTGCCAGAATGCTCGTAGCACGGGCCGAGGCGGAGGATTAGCAGCAATCTTCCATTCCAGCTTATTAATTAATCAAAAACCCAGACAGAGCTTTAATTCATTTGAAAGCTTGACTCTTAGTCTTGTCCATCCAAATTGGAAGTCCCAAAAACCAGTTTTATTTGTTATTATCTATCGTCCACCTGGTCGTTACTGTGAGTTTCTCTGTGAATTTTCAGACCTTTTGTCTGACTTAGTGCTTAGCTCAGATAAGATAATTATAGTGGGCGATTTTAACATCCACACAGATGCTGAGAATGACAGCCTCAACACTGCATTTAATCTATTATTAGACTCAGTTGGCTTTGCTCAAAAAGTAAATGAGTCCACCCACCACTTTAATCATATCTTAGATCTTGTTCTGACTTATGGTATGGAAATTGAAGACTTAACAATATTCCCTGAAAACTCCCTTCTGTCTGATCATTTCTTAATAACATTTACATTTACTCTGATGGACTACCCAGCAGTGGGGAATAAGTTTCATTACACTAGAAGTCTTTCAGAAAGCACTGTAACTAGGTTTAAGGATATGATTCCTTCTTTATGTTCTCTAATGCCATATACCAACACAGTGCAGAGTAGCTCCCTAAACTCTGTAAGTGAGATAGAGTATCTCGTCAAAAGTTTTACATCCTCATTGAAGACAACGTTGGATGCTGTAGCTCCCCTGAAAAAGAGAGCTTTAAATCAGAAGTGCCTGACTGTGGTATAACTCACAAACCCGCAGCTTAAAGCAGATAACCCGTAAGTTGGAGAGGAAATGGCGTCTCACTAATTTAGAAGATCTTCACTTAGCCTGGGAAAAAGAGTCTGTTGCTCTACAAAAAAGTCCTCCGTAAAGCTAGGACATCTTACTACTCATCACTAATTGAAGAAAATAAGAACAACCCCAGGTTTCTTTTCAGCACTGTAGCCAGGCTGACAAAGAGGTCAGAGCTCTCTTGAGCCGAGTATTCCTTTAACGTTAACTAGTAATGACTTCATGACTTTCTTTGCTAATAAAATTTTAACTATAGAGAAAAATTAATCATAACCATCCCAAAGACTTATCGTTATCTTGGCTGCTTTCAGTGATGCCGGTATTTGGTTAGACTCTTTCTCTCCGATGGTTCTGTCTGAGTTATTTCATTAGTTACTTCATCCAAACCATCAACATGTCTATTAGAACCATTCCTACCAGGCTGCTCAAGGAAGCCCTACCATTATTTAATGCTTTGATCTTAAATATGATCAATCTATCTTTATTAGTTGGCTATGTACCACAGGCTTTTAAGGTGGCAGTAACTAAACCATTACTTAAAAAGCCATCACTTGACCAGCTATCTTAGCTAATTATAGGTCAATCTCCAACCTTCCTTTTCTCTCAAAAATTCTTGAAAGGGTAGTTGTAAACAGCTAACTGATCATCTGCAGAGGAATGGTCTATTTGAAGAGTTTCCAGTCAGGTTTTAGAATTCATCATAGTACAGAAACAGCATTAGTGAAGGTTACAAATGATCTTCTTATGGCCTCAGACAGTGGACTCATCTCTGTGATTGTTCTGTTAGACCTCAGTGCTGCTTTTGATACTGTTGACCATAAAATTTTATTACAGAGATTAGAGCCTGTATAGGTAATTAAAGGCACTGCGCTGCGGTGGTTTGAATCATATTTATCTATAAATTACAATTTGTTCATGTAAATGGGGATCTTCTTCACAGACTAAGGTTAATTATGGAGTTCCACAAGGTTCTGTGCTAGGACCAATTTTATTCACTTTATACATGCTTCCCTTAGGCAGTATATTAGACGGTATTGCTTTAAATTTTCATTGTTACGCAGATGATACCCAGCTTTATCTATCCATGAAGCCAGAGGACACACACCAATTAGCTAAACTGCAGGATTGTCTTACAGACATAAAGACATGGATAGACCTCTAATTTCCTGCTTTTAAACTCAGATAAAACTGAAGTTATTGTACTTGGCCCCACAAATCTTAGAACATGGTGTCTAACCAGATCCCTTACTCTGGATGCATTACCCTGACCTCTAGTAATACTGTGAGAAATCTTGGAGTCATTTTTGCTCAGGATATGTCATTCAATGCGCATATAAACAAATATGTAGGACTGCTTTTTTGCATTTACGCAATATCTCTAAATTAGAAAGGTCTTGTCTCAGAGTGATGCTGAAAAACTAACTCATGCATTTATTTCTTCTAGGCTGGACTATTGTAATTCATATTATCAGGTTGTCCTAAAAGTTCCCTGAAAAGCCTTCAGTTAATTCAAAATGCTGCAGCTAGAGTACTGACGGAGACTAGAAGGAGAGAACATATTTCACCATATTGGCCTCTCTTCATTGGCTTCCTGTTAATTCTAGAATAGAATTTAAAATTCTTCTCTTACTTATAAGGTTTTGAATAATCAGGTCCCATCTTATCTTAGGGACTCATAGTACCATATCACCCCAATAGAGTGCTTCGCTCTCAGACTGCAGGCTTACTGTAGTTCCTAGGGTTTGTAAGAGTAGAATGGGAGGCAGAGCCTTCAGCTTTCAGGCTCCTCTCCTGTGGAACCAGATCCCAATTCAGATCAGGGAGACGACACCCCTCTCTACTTTTAAGATTAGGCTTAAAACTTTCCTTTTTGCTAAAGCTTATAGTTAGAGCTGGATCAGGGTGACCCTGAACAATCCCTAGTTATGCTGCTATAGACTTAGACTGCTGGGGGGTTCCCATGATGCACGAGTGTTTCTTCTCCTTTTGCTCGTATGCACCACTCGGCATTTAATCATAGTGATGATCTCTGCTCCCCTCCACAGCATGTCTTTTCCTGGTTCTCTCCCTCAGCCCCAACCAGTCCCAGCAGAGGACTTGCCCACTCCCTGAGCTGGTTCTGCTGGAGGTTTCTTCCTGTTAAAAGAGAGTTTTCCTTTCCACTGTCACCAAGTGCTTGCTCACAGGGGGTCGTTTGACGTTGGGGTTTTTACGTAATTATTGTATGGCCTTGCCTTACAATATGAAGTGCCTTGGGGGCAACTGTTTGTTGTGATTTGGCGCTATATAAATAAAATTGATTGAAGGTCAGTGAAGGAAGAACAGCATGGACATCTGAAGGTGGCGCGTGGTAGAATCGTTCTCAACTCTTACAATCTGCCAGTGAATATGATCCAATTTGTATTGCACCACGTTGACACAACAAACTATAGAAATAGATTGACAGCTTTATCTTCTGCAACATGAGAGCAAACCGTCTGAAACAAGGATGACAATTATTCAATAATAATAATAATAAGATGAGTAAAAAAAAAAATGTCACACCTTTGGTAATACTGGGCGAGAAGCACCAACATGTGCAGTTTGTCATAAAAGTTGTTCTTGTCTCTATATCAACATGTTCAGTTTTCACCCCAAAAAAGGCCAAAATTTACTTTGAGCTCAGGATTTCTGACTTCCATCTTGAAAATCAACAATATTTTAACAGGAGTCAGAATCAATGTAACAAGTTGGACATTAAACTCTGGTTCTGTTCTGGTCCAGTGTGTGTTGAATCAGGTGCATTTAGTTTGGTTTAACAGTCAGACACAGAATTTTTTAAGATTCAGAACTAATATTGTATTTAATAATTTTTCCAAATTTAATCAGGGTGAGAAGTTTCACATTTGAACACTGATAGTGAATAATGTTTCTAAATAATTTCTGATTTTGATCCCATCGCCCTTTTTTAAAAATATTTGTTTTTAAGTACTTTTTTATTTTAATCAATTTTGATCAACTTTTAGATTTTTAAACTTTCAGATTATGTTAGTGTTTTTCACATATTTGAGTGTTTCCTGTTTTCTAATATCAATCATTTTCAATTTTTTTTTTATATATTTTTCTTCATCATTTTTATAGATTTTGGTCATTTCCTGAATGTTATATTAAACTTTTTTCTGACTTTTTTTCTGCTTTGTGCTGATTCTTATTTTTATAATAAAGACTACACCATGTAATTCAAGAAATGTTTCCTGTTTGTGATATTCATGGACAGATATCAAGGCTAGTCGGGTGGGGGTTTCAGTTTGGGGGTTTCAGGTCTCATCACTACTTTTGCAGATGATGTCGTCCTGTTGGCTTCATCTACCTGTGACCTTCAACACTCATTGAATCGGTTCGCAGCCGAGTGTAAGGTGCTGGAATGAGGATAAGCACCTCTAATCTGAGTCCATGGTTCTCAGCAGGAAACCAATGGACTTGCCTGTTATAGGTAGGGAATGCAACATTGCCCCAAGTGAAGGAGTTCAAGTGCCTCGTGGTCTTAGCACGAGTAATGAGATAATGGCGCGTGAGATTGGCCGGAGAATTGGCACAGCAGGGGCGGTGTTGCATTCGCTCTGCTGTTACTGTTGTAACAAAAGAGAGCTGAGGCAAGAGGCGAAACTCTCGAGCTACTGCTCAATCTTCGTTCCTTCTCTCACCTGTGGTCATGAGGGATGGGTCAAGATCAAAAGAAGTAGATCGCAGGTACAAGCAGCTGAAACGGGCTTCCTTCAGAGGGTGGCTGGTGTCTCCCTTAGAGATAGGTGAGAATCTTGGCCATCCGTGGGAGCTTGGAATAGAGCTGCTGCTACTTCTTGTTGAAAGGAGCCAGCTGAGGTGGTTCGAGCATCTGGTAAGGATGCCCCTGGGTGCCTCCCAAGGGAGGTGTTCCGGGCACGTCCATCTGGAGGAAACCCTGGGGAAGACCCAGGACTAGGTGGAGAGATTATATCTCCATACGGGCCTGGGAACACCTCAGGATCCCCCAGTCGGTGGTGGCCAATTGGTCAATGTGGCCTGTGAAAGGGAAGTCTGGGGTCCCTTGCTGGAGCTGTTGCCCCCGCGACCCAATCCCGGATAAGCAGTGAAGATGAGTGAGTGAGTAACAGCTGTTACTGTTGAGAAGAAGCTGTTGTTAATCTGATGGATTTTTGTTATAAATGCAGTTATGGTCCAGTACATTTATGGACCAAATGGTGAACAGTGACGCCTCAGACACGGAGACAGACAGTTTGCTGGACTGAATTTTTCCTCACACAGCTTTATATTTATCAGAATCTTGTTCTATTAAAAATACGTCAGCTGTGTAATAAAACCACTGACCTGAGAAATGTAATATCATGGATAACAAACACTGGACATTTGTCTCTCTAAAGAGTTGCCATAGTAATATTTGACAACCTTTTTTCAACCATTTAACTTAAAACTTTGTTGATGTTTGATGTGTTAAATAATTTGTATATGAATAAGTAAAAATTAATTTGGATAATTTAGGTTGGAGTGATACTACAGGTTCCAAATTAATACCATGAATTTTTTTCGTTGAATGGATTTTATCTAATATGTTGCAAGGTCAAAGGTGAGCAGCCTCCACAGGGGTTTGATTGATAGCATTTTAATATGATGTCATAGAGCTGCATCAACTAATGCAGGAGTGTTTTACAGAATGACCCACAGAACACAGCTGACACATTATGGTGGGCGTGTCTGTCCATGCAGAGGAGGGAGGAGCCAACATCCAGCTGACTGAAGCTGTCAGAAACCTGGATCAGAGCAACTGAACGGCAGCGTTGTAAATCTTGTCCTCAGTTCATGTCCGTCTCTTCTGTCATATTGATCTTCCAGCATTTCTGCTGCCAAACTGTCTTCATGATAGAATCAGAAACGCCGCTGATTTGGGAAAAATGTTGTTCCCCTTAAGACACTCCTTGTTCCACCTCCACCATCGACCTTCTGTCACCGCTGATGGTTTGACCTCTGACCTTACAGGTAGAGCAGCAGAGATCATGAACTGGTTCTAATCAATAACCAGAGCTCACCCACCTGGGTTTATTCCCTGCACTATGCAGGTGAGGAAAATGATGACATATCCCCAAATAAAATTCTTTATCAATGGCTGTAAATTTGTAAGAGTCATTTAGTGTTTACACTATTGTGTAAATAGACTTTTGAATGAAACCTGATAAGTACCAGCTGAAATGTTGTGCCAGCAGTGTGTCAACTGTATCAGGGGACAGAAATTTGCTGGAATATTTTTCCTGGAATTTGAGGTTCTCTCACAAACTTTTGAGTTTAAATTTTCTTAAATGCCGTCTGTTTTGGTGATTTGTTTTCTCTCTCGGAAACTCACTCAATTTTGGGTGTATTTCATGGTTTTCATGACCAAAAGTTGATATTTTGCCCATATTCAAATTTATGACAAATGGGGGGAAAAGAAGCATTTTGGTTGAATTTTTTTGTTTGTTTGTCCAACAAACAGCATTTGTTTACAACAAAATTTAACATTTTGTGAGAAAGAATTGTGAAGAGTGTTTAAATGAATCAATAAATCAATCTGAATCAAAAGCCATCAAAAATGAAAGCATATAAACATTTTCGGTGAATTTCACCCTCAAGAACATTTTTCCTAGAATTTATAATTTCATATGGTGGCACTGGGTGATGGGGTGGGTTTGCTCCGGTTAGTCCGGTTTCCTCCTACAATCAAAGCATGCTTATTTAGGGTCTGCTCCTTTCTCTACATCTGGATTTGGTCCTCAGGCGCCGGGCTGTGGCTGCCCACTGCTCCTTGTGGTTGGATTGTGTCTAACTGTAAGTAAGATGGTTAAATGCAGAGGACAAATTTCAGTGTAAGTATGAAATATGTACAATGACAACAAAGGCTATATTATCAGTATTTCCACAACAATGAATTTTGAACAGTGTTTAGAAGGAAAAAATAACCATGATAACCAAGATCAATCAAGTGAAGGGGGGGTCATTTGTGTGAATTTCAGTTTATACACAACACACACACACACACACCCCCGCCCACACACACAACACCCCCACCCACCACCGTGCTCATGCTGCCTTGTCTAGCGCTCATGGCCACGGCTTCTGCTCCACCGTGCTGCTAAGTTGTACTACAATAAAGATGCCCACGAAGGAGGCTAAAGAGCTCACCTGTATATGCATCGTTTATTCTGCATTACTGGAGACCATTTCCTCGACCCACTCGCCTGAACAGTGGTGTCTTCTTTCTTCTTTGCTGGCAGATCCACTTCTCTTCTCCTTTCCTCAAATACTGCCTTTGTCCTCCTTCCCCACTTCTTATGCGTTGAGCTCCTCAATAAACCAATTTACAGTTTACCATTACAATTACAGCCTGTTGAGGCTGTTGTTGCTGGGGTCCAGGATCAGTATTTTGGTGAACTGCTGGGTTATCCAGCTGAGTACTGGCACAGGAGAGACGTCTCCCTGCAGCAATGGTAGAAGTTCAACCCCAATTCCAATGAAGTTGGGACATTGTGTAAAATGTAAATATGAACAGAATACAATGATTTGGAAATCCTCTTCAACCTATATTCAATTGAATACACCACAAAGACAAGATATTTAATGTTCAAACTGATAAACTTTACTGTTTTTGTGCAAATATTTTCTCATTTTGAAAAGGATGCCTGCAACATGTTTCAAAAAAACTGGGACAGTTGTATGTTTACCACTGTGTTACATCACCTTTCCTTCTAACAACACTCAATAAGCGTTTGAGAACTGAGGACACTAATTGTTGAAGCTTTGTAGGTGGAATTCTTTCCCATTCTTGCTTGATATATGACTTCAGTTGTTCAACAGTCCAGAGTCTCCATTGTCGTATTTTACGGTTCATAATGCACCACACATTTTCAATGGATGACAGGTCTGGACTGCAGGGAGGCCAGTCTAGTACCCGCACTGTTTTATACTACGAAGCCAAACTGTTGTAACACGTGCAAAATGTGGTTTGGCGTCGTCTTGCTGAAATAAGCAGGGATGTCCCTGAAAAAGACGTTGCAGATGGCAGCATATGTTGCTTCAAAACCTGGATGTACCTTTCAGCATTGATGGTGCCATCACAGATGTGTAAGTTGCCCATGCCATGGGCATTAACACACCCGAATACCATCACAGATGCTGGCTTTTGAACTTTGCGCTGGTAACAATCTGGATGGTCTTTTTCCTCTTTTGTCCAGAGAACACAACGTCCATGATTTCCAAAAACAATTTGAGATGTGGACTCTTCAGACCACAGCACACTTTTCCACTTTGCGTCTGTCCATTTCAAATGAACTCAGGCCCAGAGAAGGTGGCAGCATTTCTGGATGTTGTTGATGTATGGCTTTCGATTTGCATGGTAGAGTTTTAACTTGCACTTGTAGATGTAGAGACGAACTGTGTTAACTGACAATGGTTTTCTGAAGTGTTCCTGAGCCCACGCGGTAAGATCCTTTACACAATGATGTTAGTTTTTAATGCAGTGCCGCCTGAGGGATCGAAGGTAACGGGCATTCAATGTTGGTTTTTGGCCTTGCCGCTTATGTGTAGAAAGTTCTCCAGATTCTCTGAATCTTCTGATTATATTATGGACTGTAGATGATGGAATCCCTAAATTCCTTGCAATTGAACCTTGAGAAACATTGTTCTTAAACTGTTTGACTATTTTTTCACGCAGTAGTTCACAAAGTGGTGAGCCTCACCCCATCTTTGCTTGTGAACAGCTGAGCCTTTTGGGGATGCTCCTTTTATACCCAATCATGACACTCACCTGTTTCCAATTAACCTGTTCACCTGTGGAATGTTCCAAACAGGTGTTCTTTGAGCATTCATCAACTTTCCCAGTCTGTTGTTGCCCCTGTCCCAGCATTTTTGAAATGTGTTGCAGGCATCCATTTCAAAATGAGCAAATATTTGCACAAAAACGAAAAAGTCTAAGTTTGAACATTAAATATCTTGTCTTTGTGGTGTATTTAATTAAATATAGGTTGAAGAGTATTTGCAAATCAGTGTGTTCTTTTTTTTATTTACATTTCACACAACATTCTAACTTCACTGGAATTGGGGTTGTTGGATGAATTATCATCCGTCTGTTCAGGAAGCTCTGTCGACCACATTCAGAACAGCCAAATTGTCTTTTTTTTTCATTTCTCTTGGGTTTCTTTTTAATAGAATGCACTGGCCCCCTCACCCGGGGTCTAAAAGTGCACCCTAAACACTGGTGGCATTGTATCCGAGGGCTCTCTTCAAGATGGTGATCGTTCCCTTAATTGCAGACAACTGCACCTCGTGTCTGCTTGGGTGACCGGGGATTGCCTCAAGGTTCTGTTTTCTCTTGCTTGTTCCAGATGACAATATCAGGTTTTACTGCACCTCCTTCGATATGTCTTCCTGCTGAGATCTCTTTGTTGTAGAAGATGGTTAGTTTTCTGTTGGATGGGATTGGTGCTGGCTCATGCTCCCAGATGTTTTCTTTTACTTCAATCTCCAGTTCCTCGCATACTTTTCAGTGGCGATATTTACAGATCTTGTTGTGTCGGGATGTACAGGTGCTGGTCATTTCATTTGAATATCATGAAAAGTTGATTTATTTCAGTAATTCCATTCAAAAAGTTAAAGTTGTATATTATATTCATTCATTACACACAGTGATATATTTCAAGTGTTTTTCTTTTAATTTTGATGATTATAACTGACAACTATTGAAACCCCCAAATTCAGTATCTCAGAAAAATAGAATATTGTGAAAAGGTTCAATATGGAAGACACCTGGTGTCATACTCTAATCAGCTAATTAACTCAAAACACCTGCAAAGGCCTCTCAGTCTAGTTCTGTAGGCTACACAATCATGGGGAAGACTACTGACTTGACACCTTGTCTAGATTAAAGACAAAAAGGACTGGACTGCTGCTGAGTGGCCAAAGTATTGTTCTCTGATGAAAGTAAATTTTGCATTTCCTTTGGAAATCAAGGTCCCAGAGTTTGGAGGAAGAGAGGAGAGGCACAGAATCCATGTTGCTTGAGGTTCAGTGTAAAGTTTCCACAGTCAGTGATGGTTTGGGGCCATCTCATCTGTTGGTGTTGGTCCACTGTGTTATCTGATGTCCAAGGTTAATGCAGCCGTCTACCAGGAAGTTGTAGAGCACTTCATGCTTCCTGCTGCTGACCAACTTTATGGAGATGCAGATTTAATTTTTCAACAGGACTTGGCACCTGCACACAGTGCCAAAGCTACCAGTACCTGGTTTAAGGACCATGGTATCCCTGTTCTTAATTGGCCAGCAAAGTCACCTGACCAGCACCTATATAATATCCATGCTCATGTTAGATGGTTTACACTCTCAACAGCTGTATGACCGAATCGGCATGTATCATTTGTGAGATCCCTGCCATTTTTTGAAGTCATTTGTTAGAAATCCCTGATCTTGTGCTCCAGTTAGAATTCTTTCTCCATCAAAATCAAGTTCTCCATTTTTCAGCCACTGCATTGATCCAACTTTGTCCACTGTATTCCTTTTCAAGTTCTTCTTGGAATCACCCAGCCCTTTTGTGCTGTTTTCATCTGTCCACTCAATGTTTTCCTTCTCTTTTGCTGTATTGTTCTCTGGTCTGTCTTGCGAGTTTTGTTTCAGGCATCAGATTGTTGCATTCTTTCTCTTGTAAGAACTCTCCACCAAAGTTTTTTGCCAGTTTGATGACTGAGGTCTGTTCGGATAAGATCTTCTTGTGATGTTGTGCAACCTTTTTCATGATTTCTTCTTCAGAGCTCTTTAAGTACTATTCCAATACTTATCGGTGTGCTGTAGGCCTGTTTGATTTCAGTGAGACCCAGACCGCCTTCTCTGCAAGGGAGATATATTCTGTCCATGCACTGATTTCTGTATGTGACTTTGTGGAGGGTGAGCATCTTCCTGGTTTTTACATCCAACTTACTGAGCTTACGCTGGGGCCAGGCTACTATGCCAAACCCATAGGTCACCACTGGTATTGCAAACTGGCTTATGGCTGTGATCTTGTTCTTTGGTGTCAACTCTGTTTTGCAGATCTTTTCTAAGTGGTTTAGGTATTCTTGTCTCTTTCTCCTTTTCTTGTGCTGCACTGTAGCATTTTTCAATTCCCAAGTATTTGTATGTGGAATCCTCAGCCAAATCTTCAGTGTAGCTCCCTTCATCCAACTGTATGTTTTCTGCTGCTTCCTCTTTAATTGTGCATTTAGAGCATTTATCCAGTCCAAATTCCATGCCAACATCTTTGGAGAACTTATGGACTGCTTCCACAAGCCGACTGAGTCCCTGTTTTGTGTCGGCAAAGATTTTTAAGTCATCCATGTACAACAGATGGTTCACAATTTTTTGATTTTTCCTTTCTCTGCCTCGACTTAAGTCATACCCAATGTCATGCTCCTTCAGGATCTTGCTCAGTGGGCCTAAGGTGAAGCAGAATAAAAGTGGGGAGAGGCTGTCTCCCTGGAATGTCCCTCTTAGAACCTGTACATCTGGAATTACTACTTGCTCCTCTGTGTGGTTTAGGGTGATGGTGGTGTTACACTTGTTCATTTGTGCCCTCAGGAAAGATCTTATTTCCTCATTGATGCTGTAGAGTTCTAAGCATCTCATTATCCAGGAGTGTGGCACGCTGTCAAATGCCCTTTTTGTAATCAATTTATGTCATGCTAAGGTTTCTCCTCCTTTTTTTGCAGTCCTTATGGATAGCTTTATATATATATATCAATAAATGGTCTTTAGTTCCTAATCTTTTTCTGAAACCTTTCTGTTCATTTTCCAGGTAGCCACCAGTGTCAAGATGTTCAGAAATTGCATCAGCTATGATTCCTGTCAGCCATTTATATGTTGTTGTTCAGCAGCAGATGGGTCTGTACTTGTTGGGTAGCTGTGTTTCCTTGGTTTTTGGTAGTAGGCTTGTGTTCCCAGTCATTAGTCAGTCTGGTGTGTCCTCTTCTCCATTCAGTATTTTTGTGAAAACCACGGCATAATTGTGATGCAATTTTGTCTTTTTTTTTTTCATTTGTCTTGAATTTCCTTCTAACAGAATGCAACGGGCCCCAGACCCGGGGTCGATGGTTGCACCCTAAACATTAGTCTTATCTCTTCAAGATGGTGACCTATCCTCTCCTCAAATACTGCCTTTGACTTCCTGCCCCACTTCTCATGCCAACAGTAAGCGAAGCAGTGAAAGATCTTTTTCTTCTCCACAAGGGACCAATTTACAATGATGTAGTTTGTTTCTTTTGGCCCTTTGTTGCTGGGGTCCAGAATCAGAACTACGTTGATCTGGTGAATTATCCAGCTGAGTGCTGCCACAGGAGAGATGTCTCCCTGTAGCCCTCGGAGAAGTTGCACCATTGCTCTCCTCACACCCCCTGGTGCCTTGGCATGGTTTAGGGACCTTTTCTTCTGTGGTGACATCCGGCCAGTTTAATTTAAGCATTTTAAAACTTTTCCATCTTTGCTTTGTGGAGTTTTGAGTTGGGGTTTGTTTCATTGAAATGTCCTAATACCGGGATCTCTCCTGTCAAACCCCCTGACTGTGGGACCAAAGACATTCAAGGTTAGTGTGTGTTCAGGTTGCTCTTTTTTCCAAATCTTCTACCACATTCAGAACAGCTAAACTGTTTTCCTCTTTATTTTTTGTAATATATGTCACGGACACGAACAAGCAAAGCTTTTCAGCATCTGACCATGACATTTAGGTCTCGGGATGGGTATTGATAAGATTTTATCAATATCAATGCCATTATCGATTCCACTTATCAATCCGATTCCTGATTGATTCCTGTATCTTCTTACCTTATCCTCTTGTGAATTTTCTGTGTACTAAAAGTAGGTTTTACAGGTTTTCTATGTCAACAACATTTTATTGAGTCTTAAAGTAAATAAATATGAAATTGGTCACTGGATCCTTAAACTCTGGACATAAACTCTACATGGTGGATCCTTGATCTCTGGACATAAATAGAAATAAACAAAATCTGTAGTTTTTGTCAAAAGCATTTCGTTTCAGACATTAATGGCATGAATGTCACTCCATTCGCCCTATTGAGATATCCCATAATCCCTTGAGCGCCAGAGACTCACTGCAGTCAAAACAGCATAGAGCAGCAACATAACTACAATTCCAAATGTGCATTATAATACCAAAATTCATCACGTTCATAAGAGACTGCATGCATGAAACCCTGACAACTTGCTAAAACAAATATTCCAAATAATCCGTGTCTGCTATGTTTAACCTGCATGGAGCAAAACGTATTTCATACATTTTATATATTAGTCTGGAACAAACGGACAAACAATATTGTAAAGGACAATAGGCAGGACATTAAAGAGCAAACTTCACTTTCCCCCAGAGCGACATGAACAGGAAGCGATCGCAGCTCCCAGCAACTCCCATTGAAAATAACGGAGAAACAACCTGAGCTTCTTGTATTTTTATGTAAAACAATCTCAATAAAGTCTATAAACCCAGAAAATATAGTCACAAGAGTTTTAGGTACAATATAAAGTTTTATATTGCGATGTTAATGCTGTGGTCCGTGTGCAGCAGTTAAAGTAGACCTGCACTGAAATAAATGCAGTCAGATCTTTGGACCAAAAATGACATATTTACACATAAGATCCTTCTGAATGTAGTTAAGTAAATCTTCAAGCCCAGATCTGTCATTCAACGGAGAAATCTTCATTTAAAAATAACAAATTTACAGCTAACATTTAGCCCTCCGCAAAACTGTCCCTCTCATCATGGACGCTGCCAAGACATCACGGAGAAGACCCTCTCCCAGCATGCATTGCACGCACCAACTGTAATTTGTGGATTTACATCAGGTTTCATCTGCACCTTTTTCTTGTCTTATGTCTTTTTCTTGGAAGGATCTACTTTTTTAAACTTCATATTGTCTTGGGGTACGCTTGGTGAGTACACATTTCTTTTATTTGCGCTTGAAAATTATTTTGGTGGACTTTTTCATATGCCCGTTTGATTGAGTGGTGTTGCATTGACAGTCTACTGTCTTTCGCCTCCAGTACCATCGCGGGATATGGAGGTGAGACCCGCAAAGAATTCAAGTCATTAAAACGATATAAATCTCTCTCAGCGGCCACTGAGCTCTGCGGCTCCGATTACCGAGACGTGCGGCGCTGCGGATTTTGCCACAAGTCTGTCCTTGCGAGCAACAGGTGTCACCGGCTGCTTCACATTAAAACGGCAAGCGTAGTCTCTGGACTTGTGCCAAGGCTGCACCATTCAGTAGAAAGAGCCGTGTTTGCGGCTGCACAGCAGACACAGGGGTGTGAGTGGCCCGCGGCGGCATTTAATGAGCGCATGCACTCGTTAAGTGCAGTGGAGGCAGAGAGAGAGAGAGGCATGGGGGAAGAACGTCGATGTCGCCGCTGATCTGAGCATGTATCATGTATCAGAGCTGTATCTCACATTCATTGCAGCTTACTTTTGGATGTTGAAACCAGGATGTGTATAACAGTAACATTACTAACAGATAAAATCAGTTTCAATGCGGGATTGGACTGAAGGCGGGAGCGCGTCGTCTTGTCCCTGACGTCATGGAAATGATCCGGATGTACAAACTGTTTTCACAGAGGGCTAAATTTTAGCTACAAATTTGTCATTTTTAAACGAAGATTTCTCCACTGAATTACAAATTTGGGCTTACAGATTTACTTTACTGCATTCATAAGGGTCTTGTAAATACATATCAGCTATTTCTTTCTGAAATCTGACCACATTTATTTCAGTGCAGGTCTCCTTTAAAGTGCAGCCTGATCAGATAGTCTCATTGCATTTCTCCATGTTAAAGACATGTCACTGAGTGGCGAACTCTTCAAAGTTTTGTGAGATTTTGCGGGATTTGAAACCTCAATAGGGCGAATACCTCTGAGCTGAGCTCAGTCAGCTGCACTGCACATCAGCATCAATGTAATTCATAACATCTCATTTTGGGAGGGGAAAAAACTTTTTAGTCAATTGTAGTTTGTTTGTCTTACAACGTTTGGAAAGAGGTGTCATTTGACTTAAACCGGTGATTCACTTTGAAGTTATTAATCCCTGCCTGACTGTAATTTGACTCGGCAGAGAGGCACAGCGTTTGGATTGTCGCTTCGTCTACCATTGGTTTTTGGCTTTTTACGATAACGTTGTCCAGTTTGTCGCTTTTTCTCCACTGGGCTGAATTTCTGTGTCATTTCTGGTTTGTGTCTTTGTCTACCATAAGAGCAAGCTTCGTGCTGCTTCGCTCGTATGAATTACCATGTGTCTGTTCAGGTTGCTCTTTTGTGCAAATTTCTGACCACACTCAGAACAGCCAAATGCTTTTTGTCCCGTATGAATTATTATGTGTCTTTTCAGGTTGCTCTTTTGTGCAAATTGTTGACCACACTCAGAACAGCCAAATACTTTGTCTTTTTTTTTCATTTGCCTTGAATTTCCTTCTACAAGAGTGCAGTGGGCCCCAGACCCGGGGTCTAAAGCTGCACCCTTAACATTACTGGCTTTGTATGCGAGGGCTCTCTTCAAGATGGTGACCTTTCCTCTCCTCAAATACTGCCTTTGATCTCCTGCCCCACTTCTCAAGTTTGAGTAGGGGAAGCAGTGAGAGATCTTTTTTCTTCTCCCCAATGGACCAATTTACAATGATGCAGTTTCACTGGATTCTTTTAGCCCATTGATGGTGTTGTTGCTGGGGTCCAGGATCAGAACTATCTGGTGGATGACACCGCTGATCTGGTGGATGACCCAGCTGAGTACTGCTACAGAGGAGATGTCTCCCCACAGCACTGGGAGAAGTTGCACCATTTTCTTCATACGCCCTGGTGCCTAGGCGCTTTGTGGAGGTTTTAGCTGGGGTTTGTTTCTTTTGAAACATCCTCATACCAAGATCTCTCCTGGCAAACCCCTTCACAGTGGGACCGAGGACACTCGAGGCTTGTGTATGAATTATCATGTGTGTCTCCAGGTTGCTTTTTTGTCCAAATCTTTGACCGCACTCAGAGCAGCCAAATGGTTTTTGTCTTTTGTTTTTTCATTTATCTTGTTTTTGTCCAGTATGAATTATCATGCGTGTATGCAGATGGTTCTTTCGTCCAAATCTATGACCATATTCAGAACAATCAAATGCTTTTTGTCCGGTATGAATTATCATGTGTGTGTTCAGGTGGCTCTTTTGTCCAAATCTTTGGCCGCACTCAGAACAGCCAAATGCTTTTTGTCCCATATGAATTATGTGTGTGTTCAGGTTGCTCTTCAGTCCAAATCTTTGACCGCATTCAGAACAGCCAAATGCTTTTTGTTCTGTATGAATTATCATGTGTCTGTACACACTGCTCTTTTGTCCAAATCTTTGACCGCATTCAGAACAGCCAAATGCTTTTTGTTCTGTATGAATTATCATGTGTCTGTACACACTGCTCTTTTGTCCAAATCTTTTACCGCATTCAGAACAGCTAAATGGTTTTTTTCCTGTATGAACTCTTATATGTTTGCTTAGATCACTCTTTTGGCCAAATCGTTTACTACACCCAGAACAACCAAATGGTTATTGTCCTGTCTGAATTCTCATGTATTTGTTCAGAGTGCCCTTTTGTTTATGTTTTTTAACCTGATCAGAACAGCTAAATGGTCTTCTGCTTGCTTGGCTCCCCTTGTTTTGCCCTGAGTTGGTCATGTGACCAGATGCTTTTTCATATTTAGATCCTTCTAATTGTTTCTCAGCAGTATTGCAATTGCTTGAACTAACAATACTGATATTTTTTTCAACAGTTAAAACGTGACCAAAGTTCTCTGGTCTGTTTCCAGTCATAACTGTCACCAGTCTCAGTTCCAGAACTGTCTGAGCTCCTGCCATTGGTATCTGGTTGTAAATGACTGTTTGAACAAGAGTTGCTGGCTGGTTGTATTCCTCCTGCATCTTCTCCATCAGCTTCTGCTGTCAGTGTTCTGTGGACAGATGAGCTGCTGGCTGCAGTCTCTGTGCTCTCATCACTTCCGCTTTGATGAAGCTGTGATGACTCTGGCTTTTCATCATCATTTTCACTCTTCACAGGGACGGCAGTGAAACCAAACTTAGTGAGATCTGCCGCCTCCAGCTGCTGAAGCTGCTGACTTATCCACAGCTTCTCTTCTTCTTTAATGTCCTCCTGGTCAACACTCAGATTCCATTGCTGGTGTTCAGGGAGAGCTTCTTCTTTCATCACCAGCAATGGCTGTAGAGAAACAAATTAACAATAAATATTAGAACAGCACTCATTAAAATAAAGTAGCAGAGTGGTGAGTTTGACCTGATGACAGTAAGTCATTGAACTAATGGAAACAACAAAAGGGAAATGTACATCAAGAGGATACATTTCACACATACAAAAGTATATAAGTATAAAGTACACTAAATATACAATATTCACTCTATTAAATGCCCCAGGGCCCTGCAATTTTCAAAAAAAAAAAAAAAAAAAGGCGGGGGGTGTCATTTATTGATGATCATTTTCACATGCTTGCATGCATGCTGTACACAGTACGGCCTTACTGTAAGTACGGACATGTGGACTGGATGCATGAGAAGCAGCGTAGACTCAAAACAAATGTTTTTTCTGCATGCAGTAGTTGCTACACCATTACTTAAAATAGCTCCACGTAAGCATTGCTACTCGGTAGCATTCAAGCTAAAAGTCATGAAAGAAATGGAAGAGAAGGGGAAGCACCACGCTGCTTAGATTTTCCTTGTCGATAGGAAAAGCATCACGGAGTGGTGTAGGAACAAGGATAAGCTTGCAGCCCTGGCCAAAACGGCTGCCTGGTGGGGGGAGTAAAGTGCGTTATGAGGACATTGAAGAGGAGCTGCTAAAATGGTTCCACAAAAGGGGAACGGCAGGCGCCCGCATAACAGGGAAGAGTCTGAAAGGCACTGTGGCTGCACAAGCAGCATGGAAACCAGTACTTCACAGCCCTGAATGGCTAGTATTTCAAGTTTGTGGAACGACATAACATATCAAGCCGACGGTCCACTCATGTTGCTCAGCACCAGAAAAGAACTGACTACAAGGTGGACAAATTTCTTAAGTATGTCTTGAGAAGCGGCTGGGATGAGGATTAGTACCTCTAAATCTCAGGCTTTGGTTCTCAGCAGGAAACCAATGGATTGCCTACTCCAGGTAGGGAATGTGGTCTTTCCCCAATGAAGGAGTTCAAGTACCTTGGGGTCTTGTTCACGAGTGAGGGGACAATGGCGCATGAGATTGGCCGGAGAATCGGCATAACAGGAGCGGTATTGCATTTGCTCTCCCGTACTGTTGTGACAAAAAGGGAGCTGAGCCAAAAGGCGAAGCTCTCAATCTACTGGTCAGTCTTCATTCCTACTCTTACCTATGGTCATGAGGGTTGGGTCATGACCGAAAGAACTAGCTTGTGGGTACAAGTTGCCGAAATGGGCTTCCCTAGGAAGGTGGCTGGTGTCTCCCTTAGAGATAGGATGAGAAGCTCGGTCATCCGTGGGGAACTCAGAGTAGAGCCGCTGCACCTTCGCATTGAAAGGAGCCAGCTTTGGGCATGTGGTAAGGATGCCCACTGGGTGCCTCCCTAGGGATGTGTTCGAGACCCTGGGGAAGACCCAAGACTAGGTGGACAGCTTATTCTCCACAATGGCCTGGGAACGCCTAGGGATCCCTCAGTCAGAGGTGGTCAATGTGGTCTGGAAAAGGGAAGCCTGGGGTCCCATGCTGGAGCTATTGCCCCTGCAATCTGATCCTGGATAAGCAGTTGAAGATGAGTGAGTGAAAAGTGAGTGTTTCTGGGACCAAACTTCCATCACAGCCTTTCTTTCTCCCTCTCTCTTTTGCAAAACCACATTTCTGCACACTTCCACATTTACACCATTCAGACTGACATGCTGGTATCAAAGCCAGCTATTAATGCTACCAACTTACCAAAGAAAAGGAGGAAAATATTTGACCTTTACAATGAAATTTTATAAAGTATCAGTAACACAAACAAAGCTGAGTGAACAAACCTGTTCTATAGAAGAGATTTGGAAGATTAAAAACAGCATCCAGCCCTTTACCTCTTTTGTTCTCTTCTTTTAAATGACTCACGATCATTCCTTCATCGGCAGGTGTAAGCTGTAGTTTCAACATGTCCGTCAGCTGCTGGATTTCAGACCTGTTTGTAGAAAGACTTTAAAACACACAAAAGAAAGAGAGTCAATGACCAAGTGAAGGAATGACTAAAAACAGGCTGATTTAATCATTCGCTGATGCTCTGCTGCCCAGGCTGACCAATCACAAGTGTTAGACAACACCAAAATGTCCCTGTGCTGGGACAGGCATCCTAAGGCAGGAGACACCAACCCTGATCCCAGAGATCACCTGACGTGCACGTTTTTCTGACGTACCTTCTGCAACCAGCTGATGACAGACAGGATATACAGTTGTATGCAGACATTTGGGCACCCCTGATAATTTTCTTTATTTTCCTTTATAAATCATTGGTTGTCTAGATTAGGGCTGCCACGACTAGTCACGACTACGTCGACTATTGGAACTGTCGACAACTAATTTATTAGTCAACGAGTCGTTTATTTTATTTAAGTCTTTGTTTTTCTCTCAATTCATAGTTTTAGGCAGCGAGCCGTCCTGCCGTCATTTGGACGTTCAAATTTTGGGAAAGACGGCCGATTAAAACAATGGCCGTCTTGTCAAAGCCGTTTAAAATGCTCAGTTTACCGACGGAGCTGTCAAGGTGTGTGTCTGTGCGCGCGCAGAGTCAACTGGCTGCAGACTGCGAGCGAGGGAACCATCAGTGCACTTGAGACAGCAAGTGCGGAGCAGAGAGAGCATTTTAACCCAAGAGAACATGTAAAAAAAAAAAAACACACACACACAGAACAAAACCAAACCGTGGAGCTGCCTTTACTTCCTTCCACTTTCTCTACCCGCACGGTTCTGATGACACCGACCTGTTCACACCATATGTGTGTCGTATACTGAAGTTATGAGATCATGAGATGAAATAAACGGTCAAATATCCTTAAAACATCCTTAAAAACATGAGAATATATAAATGAACTGAGCAAAAATTACGCTTACACAGGTTAAAAATAAAACCCTGCTATGGAGAAGCTGATGTTCAGAGGCACAGATCACAAAAAGGAGGTGAGAACTCTGAACTTTAACAGCTGTTATTTTAGAAAGATCTTAAGCTTAATGCAGTGTTCAACCACAAAACGTGACTGATGAGGAGAAAGAAAAATGACTTCATCACAGTAAATGAACTGGAGTCAGAAGCTGCTGATTTTTGTTAGTTTTCAAAGTTATTATAAGCTGCAGCTATATGTTTTATTAATTTCAAAGTGAGTTACCTCTTATTTTATTCTGGTTTATTTATACAAAAAATATGGGGAGCCAAATTAGCCTGCAATGTTCTGTTCAGTTTATATCAAAGTTTTCCTGCACATCTGTGTATTTTTTCCTTCTTTATAGGAGTTTGGTGTTTGCATTTGCTCCACAAAGTTTTAAAACACAATAAAATGTTCACACTTTATAGCAGTTCTGTAATTTCAGAAATGCAACAGAAACAACCACAAATCAGAAAAAGTTGGGACTATATGTAAAATGAAGACGAAAGTAAAAATGTCGCACTATTCCCAGTCCACTCACAGAAGTCAAACATTCTTCCAGAGTTGTGTCTTGGTGGCTTCCCTCACTTGTCTCCTTCCAGCATGGACATTTAGTTTTTGAGAGCTGCCTACCTGACAATGATTTACTATAAAGTACTACACTGTATTTCTGAATGATTGCTGTAAGTGAAGTCTAAGAAATAGTCACCGATTTGTAAATGTTCATGTTTTCATCCCCTGACATTTCTCGGAAAATGCTGCAGGCCTTAATTTAGGAAATTATGTATGATCCGACTAGTCGACTAATCGTAAAAATAATCGTTGACAAGTCGACTATCAAAATAGTCGTTTGTGGCAGCCCTAGTCTAGATCAGAAATTTCAGTTAAATATCATATAGCAGATGAACACACTGATATTTGAGAAGTGAAATGACATTTCTAGTACTTACAGAAAGTGTGCAATAATTATTTAAACATAATTAGGCAGGTGCATATTTTGGGCACCCTTGCCATTTTATTGATTTGAATACATTTAGCACTAATTATTGGAACACAAATTTGGTTTGGTAAGCTCACTGACCCTTGACCGCCTTACACAGGTGAATCCAGTCATAAGAAAGGGTATTTAAGGTGGCCATTTGCAAATGTTTCCCCTCTTTGCATCTCTTCTTATGAGTGGCATCATGGGAACCTCTAAACAACTCTCATATGACCTGAAAACAAAGATTATTCAACATCATGGTTTAGGGAAGGATATAAAAAGCTATCTCAGAGATTTCAGCTGTCAGTTTCCACGGTGAGGAACTGAAAGATCGCAGGCACAGTACTAGTTAAGGCCTGAAGCGGCAGGCCAAGAAAGATGTTAGATAAGCTGAAGCGAAGGATGGTGAGAACATGCAACATGCATGATCTTGCTGCAGATAGTGTCTCTGTGCATCGTTCAACTATACAGCGCACTTTGCACAAAGAGATGCTGTAATGCACAGGAAGCCTTTTCTGCATACACGCCACAAACAGAGTCGCTTCAGGTATGCTAAAGCACATTTGGACAAGCCAGCTTCATTTTGGAATAAGGTGCTGTGGACTGATGAATCTAAAATTGAGTTATTTGGACATAACAAGGGGCGGTATGCATGGCTGAAAAAGAATGCAGCATTCCAAGAAAAACGCTTGCTACCTACAGTAAAATTTGGACGTGGTTCCATCATGCTGTGTGGCTGTGTGGCCAGTGCAGGTACTCGGAATCTTGTTAAAGTTGAGGGTCACATGGATTCCAGTCAATATCAGCAGATTCTTGAGAACAATGTTCATAAATCAGTGACAAAGTTGAAGTTGTGCCGGGGCTCGATCTTTCAACAAGACAGCGACCGTAAACACTGCTCAAAATCTACTAAGGCATTCATGCAGTGGAACAAGTACAATGTTCTGGAATGGCCATCTCAGTCCCCAGACCTGAATATTATAGAAAATCTGTGGTGTGATTTTAAGTGGGCTGTCCATGCTCAGAAACCAACAAACCTGAGATGTTTTGTGAAGAAGAATGGTCCAAAATACCTTCAACCAGAATCCAGACTCTCAATGGAAGATATAGAATGCATTTAGAGGCTGTTATTTCTGCCAACGGAGGAGCTACTACATATTGATGTATTTTTTCTATTGGGGTGCCCAAATTTATGCACCTGCCTAATTTTTTTAAAGAATTATTGCACACTTTCTGTAAATCCTATAAACTTCATTTCACTTCTCAAATATCACTGTTTGTCTGCTATATGATATATTTAACTGAAATTTCTGATCCAAACAACCAATGATTTATAAAGGAAAATCATGGAAATCATCGGGGTGCCCAAACTTTTACATACAACTGTATAATAATGTCCATAAGCTGAAAGAATGTACAGTGCATCCGGAAAGTGTTCACAGTGGTTCACTTTTTCCACATTTTATGTTACAGCCTTGTACCAAAATGGATGATATTCAATTTTTCTCCTCAAAATCCTGCAATACTCCACAATACTCCATAATGACAACTTTTGCAAATTTATTAAAAATAAAAAAACTGAGACATCGCACGTACATAAGTATTCACAGCCTTTGCCATGAAGCTCAAAATTAAGCTCAGGTGCACCCTGTTTCCACTGATCATCCTTGAGATGTTTCTACAGCTTAACTGGAGTCCACCTGGGGTAAATTCAGTTGATTGGGCATGATTTGGAAGGACACACACATAAGGTCCCACCGTCCCACAGTTGACAGCATAACAGAGCACAAACCAAGCAAAAATGGAAGCTGTTCTGCTCCACCAGGACTCTTCCTAGAGCTGGCCGCCCGTCTAAACTGAGCGATCAGGGGAGAAGGGCCTTAGTCAGGGAGGTGACCATGAACCTGATGATCACTCTGTCAGAGCTCCAGCATTCCTCTGTGGAAAGAGGAGAACCTTCCAGAAGAGGAGTGGGCAACTTGTTCCAGAAAGGGCCAAGAGCATGCATGTTTTCTCTGCAGCCACTGACTCCACCAGGTAATTTCACTGATTAATATCACTTTGAGCAGATGTAATCAGTTAATCAGTGAAATCACCTGGTGGAGTCAGTGGCTGCAAACAAAACCTGCACCCTCTTGGCCCTTTCTGGAACAAGTTTCCCACCCCTGTTCCAGAAGGACAACCATCTCTGCAGCAATCCACCAATAAGGCCTGTATAGTAGTGTGGCCAGACAGAAGTCACTCCTTAGTAAAAGGCACATAGCAGCCTGGAGTTTGCCAAAAGGCACCCGAAGGACTCAAAATTCTTTGGTTTGACGAGACAAAGATTGAACTCATTGATGTGAATGTCAGGTGTCAAGTATCAAAATTATCTCTCAATTTACTCTCGGAGTACAGCTCTTCAAAACTTTGTGACAAAATTGCATTGATGACTGAATTGCTAATTTTATGATGCCATGAAAAAATAAGCTCAGTAATCTGTCTTTCAAAGTTGATCCATTATTTTAGGGTGCCAAATATTTTAAATACCAAATTTGAGCTTTACGCTTCCATTCAGAGCTGATATATTGCTTTCTGAATATGCAAATACAGGTTCAAAATTGGTTTGCGCCATGTTACGGTACCCTGCTTTGCAAATTGTTTTCACTATGAAGGCATTTGACCTAGATAAAAACATTTTGACATAAAGTTGGTATATCAATATGCTCTCCATAAAAAATTATGAAGTAGCTGAGCACTTGCTCACATGTTCAAATCATACAGAGACTGGAAGTCTATTTTTGACATTCTATGATCATGTTCGATTTTCAAGAGTCAATAATTCAAAAACCCTTCAAGTTATGGGGGGGTGCTAGTGAGCACCTAATGGAGTAGATGTTCCTTGACAGAGCTCCTCTAGCCCACGCTGCAACCAAGAAGTGAAAACGGAAAGAAGCCTGAAAAACCTAACAATGAAAGTGATACTGAACCGCCTGCGCTAGCTGACGACTCTGAGCTAACTTCTGCTACAGCTAGCAAGTTGGACGACGATGAACTGACAGACATCCTCTCTGCCTTTCGCGGCTTACAAAATAGGATGGACGAGAGATTCAACGCGCTCGAGGTGTCGCTATCAGTCACCCGGGCATCCGTGGCTAGTCTGGGTGCCTGGGTTCAAGATGTTGAGAAGGCTGGCTGTGACCACGAGCGGCGTATAAAGCTGGTTGAGAACGCTCTTGACACGCTTCGAGCCGGGTCATAAAGTGGTGGACTTAGAAGCTCGTTTCAGGAGACAGAACATCAAGATAGTGGGAATTCCTGAAAAGATGGAGAAAGGTCAGATGGAAATGTTTTTGTCTGAGTTCCTCCCTGAGCTGCTTGGTGCAGACCAGTTTGAAAAGCCAGTAAAAGTAGACAGAGCGCACCAGCTGGGTGCTCATCTACCTGGTGAGGGTGAACATCCGCGCATAACCATCGCTCGTCTGCATCACTATCTCATCAAGGAGAAGACATTGCGGCTTGCACATGAGGCATTTCTGCTCCAATACGACGACAAGCCAATCTTCATCTTTCCAGATCTCCCAGCTGAGGTTGTGAGGCAGCGCCAGGTCTTCGGGGATGTGCGTAAGCGTCTAATGGCTCGTGGAGCGCGGGGTGGATTCATCTATCCAGCCCGTCTCCGCGTGTCTCTTGGATCCACTGTTAGACCAGCAGATTAAGTCTATATATGGAAAAATCTTTCAGTTGGTGATGCAAGCATCAAACTTGGTACATATATTTTCCAAACATAGTTGAATAAATAAAGCACGTTAGCCACCCAAACAAATCAATATGGTGGCCATTTTTCAAGATGGCGGCGACCTACACCAAAATATTGCATATTCCTACCTCAAATGCTTGTAAAAACTGATCTGCGGTTTATATTGTGGAATTTATGCCTTTTTTGTCTTCCAAACATGATGAGAGATATTTGTGAATAGTTACGTTATGTAATCCCGGCCATTTTTTTCCAAAATGGCGCCCAAAAATATAGTGTAAGTTTTTAGTACCCAATAATTTGTTACGTGCTTTCGTTCTGAATTGAATAAAACACTGCTTATTCATTATTGAGGGAGTGTTTTGTACTGTTTTAATCTTCAAGAGATATTTATTTAAAAGAGTGACAGTCGAAGCACAACCAGGGCACTCTGGTGACGTCACTGCTGTGAAACTCAGCATGGAGTCCAACATTCTTGCCAGTCACGAGAGTGTGATTTAAACGATTTTTTCAAGCATGAAAATCAATCTTCACCGGCATCTCTTAGTGACAATGGCAGACTGCATCCAAGTCAAAAATCTCAACTGGCACAGATTCTTGAGGAAAAGTCACACTTGCAGAGAAACAACCTGGTGCTGAAGTAATAATTATCGATGGGTCAGCTTTAGTCAATTCCACCCATCCAAAGATTTCCAAGACCTTTGAAGAGTATGCTACTCTGGAGTTTGTTCCAAAATTTCAATCCTACTGCTCAAAATGTTCTAGAATCGATCTGGTGTTTGATGTCTACAAATCAAGCAGTTTAAAGGCTGAGACGAGGACAAAACGAGGGTTTGGAGGAAGGCGAAGGGTATCAGAAAAAGGTAACATTCCAAAAAATTGGCAGAATTTCATGAGACACAATACGAACAAAACAGAACTGTTCAACTTTCTAGCTACGAAAGTGAGTGAACTTTGCACAACAAATGTTGTTTATGTACAAGAGAAGACAGTGTTGTTTGCAACAGGCCAGTAAATGTTGAAGGTCTCTCAAAATGTAATCACGAGGAAGCAGATACGCGACTTTTTGTACATGCCAGACATGCTGCAGCAGAAGGAAGAAAATCCATCATGATTAAAGCTAATGACACAAATGTTTTGGTTATCAGCGTGAATGTCTTGCCTGATCTTATCAACATAGGACTACAATCACTCTGGATAGAGTTTGGTCAAGGAAAGAGTTTAAGATGGATTCCAGTCAACGATATCCATGAGAAAATTGGCGCTGATAAATCGAACGGTTTGTTGTTCTTCCATGCGTTCACGGGATGTGATGTTGTCTCCGCCTTTCGAGGTAAGGGAAAGAAAACTGCATGGCAGACATGGGATGTTTGTCCCAGTGTTACAGATGTATTCTCAAAGCTTAGCAAGTATCCACCAGTGATAAGCGAACACGATCAGAATGTATTGGAAAAGTTTGTGATTATGATGTATGATAGATCAAGTCCGACTGCAAGTATTGATGATGCAAGACTCAATTTGTTTGCTCGGAAGCAGAGGTCCTATGAGTCTATTCCTCCAACCCGCGGAGCACTGAGTGAGCATACAAAGCGTGCAGTTTATCAAGCAGGATGTATCTGGGGTCAAGCCGCGATCTGCAATATGGAAAGAGAAAGTCCTGGCAATTGGGACTGGAAGAAAAATGGTGTAATGTGGATGATTATTTGGACAAAATTGCCACCAATTGCTGAAAGCTGCCAACAACTGACAATGGAATGAGTTCAAATATGCATAAAAGGATTCAAGTCTCTGTCTCCTTTTATGCATATTTGAACTCATGTTGTCCATTTATATCTTTCTCCATGGACTCTGACCAAGAGTGCTTGAGCTTCTTGGATTTGTGGATTATTAGGGAGGGGAATCGGCTGTATACGGACTTATACAAGAAGCCTACAGCAATGAACTCTTTACTTAGAGCTGACTCAAATCATCCACTTCCATTGAAGAAGAGCCTCCCATGCAGTCAGTTTTGTAGGCTTAAAAAAATGTTACAAGAATGATGACTTTGAAAGAAATTTAAACATGATGACGACAAATTTTGAACAGAGAGGTTACAAAAAATCAGTTTTGAATGAGGCTGCCACAAAGATAAAAAATAGACCAAGGTCTGATTTACTTACGGTCAATCCCCCCAAAAGTGCCAATAAAAAGATCATATTCTCTATTGTTTATTCAAAACCTGCTGAACAGTTTAAAAAGATCATTTCAAAGCATTGGCACATTTTACAAACTGACTCTACCTTGGGGGAGGCCTTTAAACAGCACCCTCTGGTGGTGTACAAAAGAGGAAGAAACCTTAGAGACAAACTGGTATATTCCTATCTTCCTCCTTCTCCACCAAAAACAGGCCAAATCATGTTGACTCCTATCCCTGATGGTAATCGCAGGTGTGGAGGCTGTAGTCAATGTAACTACACCTACTGCTGTAACAGTTTTAAACATCCCCACACTGGTAAAGTCATACCCATCAGAGGCATCATATCCTGCAACACAAAATCTGTTATCTACATGATTACCTGCCCATGTGGAAAAGCCTACGTGGGGAAAAACAAGCAGGGCTTTAAAAACACGGATTGCAGAACATAGGAGCACAATAAGATGTAAAAACTTAAATTATCCTGTGGCAGCTCATTTTGTGGAGTTCAATCATCCTATCTCTTCTTTAAGATATATTAGTATTGAACATGTAACTCTGCCACCAAGAGGTGGGAACCTGGAAGTGCTACTGTCAAAAAGAGAGCACTTCTGGATCCACCATTTGAAGACTCTCACTCCTCATGGACTCAACATTGACTTCGATTTAAGATATTTTTTGTGATTATGTTTTTGTAATCATGTATTGTTTATGCTGATGTTTAACCTATGAACATTTAATAATCTTGTCTTCTGATTTTTAGAATGGGCTGAAATCACTGGGTGCCATCACTCTTGGGACCTCCCACTTGTTGGAGGGGGTTTTGAGCACCTGGGTTGACAAACAATTTTGAACACTTGGTCCAACTGAAGCTGCAATCTGACGAAGGCCTTTGGCCGAAACGTTATTATGAAATAAAACTGGCAGGACATCAATATTTTGAGTGTGCTATGCTTTTTCTGTATATTTGAATAACCGGCTATATTCACTCATTCCATGTCACACTTTTAAATGTTTAAGGGCCCCAACTTTGACAATCCTTCTTTTTTTCGTAAAAAATTCTAAATGATTCCCAATCTGTCTGAGACCCATGTGATATTTGGTGGAGACTTTGTGTGCTAGATGCACATTTAGATAAATCCTCTTAATTTTCTCCTGTGATGGCCTCCTCAATTCAGTTGAAAACCTTAATGAGTGCTAACAACTTGGTTGATATATGGAGATTGTGTAATCCTACAGAAAGGAACTATTCATATTTTTCACAAGTACACAAATCTTATTCTAGAATAGACTATTTATTGCTAGATTCCAAATTGTTACCCCATGTAATCTCCACTAAATATCCCAATATTCTTATTTCAGATCACTCCCCAACTTCAATAGTTTTAGATTTCCGCTTTTCAAAGCAGACATATAACTAGCGGTTTAATCCACATCTTCTGACTGAAAAATCTTGTTCACAATTGATTGCTGATAAAATCTTAGAATTTACAGAGACCAATGATAAAAATTATGTGTCTGACTCGGTGTTGTGGGAAAATTTTAAAGTAGTGCTACGAGGGCATATTATATCATTTGAACTCTTTATTCTTGAAAAATGCATGGGAAGGGGAGCTGGGCATACAGATAGAGGATGAGGAATGGGAGGAGAGCCTAAACAAAATCTGATTCTGCTCTATAAATGCAAGGCATCAAATAATTCAATTTAAAATTTTACACAGGCTGCACTACTCTAAGACTAAATTGCACAAAATTTTTCCTTCCACCTCTCCTTTATGTGACCATTGTAAATGTGTGGAGGGTTCCGGGACCCATTTATTTTGGTGTTGCAGAAAACTGCATAATTTTTGGCTGGAAATTTTTCAGTGGTTTGAAGGCATGTATGAGTGCTGCTTAACCCCAGATCCCAAAGTAGCATTGTTTGGGTTATCTCGATCTCTTCTGTGCCTCAGCTCCTCTGAACTGCACACAATTGAATATGGTATGATTTTAGCAAAAAAGATTATATTAACTTACGGTGATACGGTACACCAGTTCAAAATGTGGTTGTCTGAAATTTTAAACATCTTGCATATGGAAAAGATTTGGTATTCCCTTCAGGATAAAGCGGACAAATTTATCAAGATCTGGCAACGTTTTCTGGACTATTTAGGAAACCATACAACTGTTCCATAGCAGCTATTCAAGATGCCACCTAAAAAAAAACAACACAATAAAACGCATACAGTGGTCCCTCGTTTATCGCAGGAGTTACGTTCTAAAAATAACTGAATAAATTCTAAATAATAAAAATGTCTTTTTCCGAGTGAAGAACACAGTTATGGGTAGTTGTTGGTGCTCTTTTTTCTTCTAGGCGAGAAGATTCTTATAAACAGACACACAGAACACAATGTGCGTACTCTCCCTTCACGGTGCCACTACCGGCCTGCTTGATGAGGATGCAGAACACAATGCGCTGTAAAAAAAACAAAAAAAAAACATGTAAAATTGGACTAAAAAAAAATCTGCAAAACTGCGAGGCTGCGAAAGGTGTACCGCATTATAGCGAGGGACCACTGTATATATATATGTACATATATGTTTATATTTCCCTGTTTTCAAATAAAAACTGTGTAGCAGTGTAACAATGTGTCATTCCTTTTTTGTGTGTTTCCTGTTATTTTATTTCTGTCTTTTTGTTTGTTTGTCTTTTGTATACTTGACAGGAATGTTTGGGGGTTCTTTACTGTTCGGTTGTTGTTACTGTTTGTTCACTTTGTATATAAATCTGTAAAACTTTAATAAATACATTTGACAGAAAAACCCTTCAAGTTATGACCACAATGTTTTACACACACATGTACCTAGAACCCCAGATATGTGTATTCTACAACATGAAGACTATCCATTGAATCCCTTCTTTAGTACAGCTCTTTGAAATTCTGTAATTTTTTTGCGAGAATGGACAAACTTCCATTTTTGTGATGCTACAGAATGAAAAATTAGCTCTGTATCCCATTTTTGAAATTTACTACTGTATCTGGGGTGCCGAAAGAGGGTGTATTCCAAATTTGAGATTTATATCAACATTTTTAGCTGCGATAAGGCCTTTAAAAATGAACAAAAGCTCAAAATGCATTCATGAATATAAAATAGGATTGTGGGTACCGTGATTAAAAAAAATATATGTGGGTACTTGTAAAAAAAAAGAAAAAAATGAAAATCTGAGTTGGTGACCCAGGAAGATTTTGTAAAATCTGATGATTTCACATTTTGTGTGTGTGTGTGTGTGTGTGTGCAAATACATTCATTTTGAAATAACGCTGTAACATATAATGTGGGAAAAAGTGAAGCGGTGTGGATACTTTCCAGATGCACTGGACTATGGTTATGTGTCTTATCCAGTATCCTGCTCTTCAGGTTGACTTGAATCTGTTTATTTCTGCAGTTGGAACATCAGCAGTTCCCTTCAGAAAAAAAAATTTGGTCTTCTGATTTGAGTAAAGAAAATCTGCGAACCAAACACGAAATGGGGAACCATGAAACATCCACCTGCTGTCGTGAGGGACGCATGGTTGCACAGGTGTGCACGACACATCAGCGGCGGTTTTCGTGCACGCTCATGTGCAAACACAGTGCGAGCAGCTGGAACATGTAGCACCACATCGCGCCGCTGATGTGGAGAAAAATTTTTTAAAAACCAGTTGTATAATTAGTGAAATCCACTGGGTTGATATAAATAATAAATAAAAGGGGACGCAATACAGAACCCTGAGGTTAAATAACCCTGGTTAAATAAAAACTAAATGCCACTCGCGGGATTCGAACCTGCAATGTACAAAAGCTCAGATTACCAGATGGAAACTTTACCACTGCTCTACAATCACTGTTTTATAACAGGAAAGTACAATGCCTAAAATCAACAAGGAGATAATTTTTTTTTTTTTTTTTTTAAAGAGAAATTAGACGGTGTATAGAAGAGGACGTTTTCATCGTCTTTAGTTACGGCGACAAAAGCACCATAATAACTGACAAAACGGCATTTGTTACGGCGTGTTTTTGGTGATACATGACTGAAAGTGGCATATTTGTGGCACTGTTGGCTTGTCATATTGCCATTGTCCTGCCAGACAATGCGCGGTGCGCTGTGTGCGCTCAGACGTGGCTGTCCGGCCCCCATGTGATCATGTCTGTACATACATATCAGAGCATGTCGTGTGCTCTCACCCCGCACATCACATGTGTTGGGGGAGAGCGGGGGAGCACACACGCACACATGTGATGCTTTGCAATGCCACACTCATAGGGGCACTCAGACAAATTTCACTGCTAGGTCAAAAGTGGACCACCTGCTCACTATTTTCGTGCTGACAGCGCCAACAGCACCGCATTTTCTAAACGGCCAGTGAGCAGTGTTGGATGTTTGTGTGTGATATCTGGAATCACTGATGAAAGTGGGCCATGGGAGGAAAAAAAAAAAAAGAAAATTTTTGGCAAGAACTGAAGCCCTTGGTGGGGGGTCTGGGTGTTCTCCCCCAGAAAAAATTTTGAATCTCAGATGCATTCTGGTGCATTTCCAGGTCTATTTACCCACCAAACCTTTTTCCAAAAAAATTATTTTTTTCTTGGGTCAGGTCAATTTTCCCACAACTATACATTCTGTATAGTATTTATTGCACATGAATGCATTTATGCACACAGCTGCACGTCTGAGCACATGAAAGAAACATGTTTGTTTTGGATCTGAACAGCTCACATTCAAGTGTCTGGGTCAAAATGCCCCACAACATCATCATACAAATTCTGCATAGACATTCCACTACACATCAAAGTGTCCAGATTTTACACACCAGTTCATGCATGACTTTAGATGAGGAATAGCCACAAAATGTCATGAAGAAAAAGAAAGGATAACCAGTACTTTGGTTGTGTGAAATGCATGAATTACATCTGCAGAAAGCACAGTTACATTCTGTCTGAAGAACACCGAAAATTGGAAATCTGAGAAAATGGGGCAAGTTAAATGAAGAAAAAAGTGTTAACTACAGTGTTAACTTTAACTAAATAGTTCTTAAATACAGCGTTAGAATTAAAAACGTATGTCTCTTTTCTAAATTTTTATATAAACTAAAAGTTTAACCTAGTTTTTTGACTGTTTTGATCGAATTTACACAGAATGGGTCAAAATTACCTGCAATATAAGCCATGTATTTTTTTCAGCATAATACAAGGGTTAACAAATATAATAAAAAGTACATTAATACCAACATTTGTAAATGCAACTGACCATCAAATAAAAATATCTTCTTACCTCCCTGGTTTGTCTTCCTGACAGAGAAAGACTAAAAATAAAAATTGACATTCTTGTTTTTTTCTCCAACCACTGCCATCTAAACTTGTTCTTCATGCTGTTATCACAACACAGGCTGTCCCCTCTTTACAAAATTGTGAAATCTGCCATTATGTTAGTTTTTTTTTTCACCTCAAAACTTCAGAAAGCCTGTGTCCAGAAGAACCATAAAATGCAGATTTAAGCAGACTTGAGTTTGCGTGGAGACAATTTGAACACAAACTTCGTGAGGACAGCCCACATTAAATCCAACCAGGAAAACAAACGTAACCCTTCTTCTTCTTCTTTCATTTATTGGCAGCTTGCAAACCAACATGGAGCATTACCGCCACCGTTTGTGTGTGGAACTGAATGAATGGACAGTGACGTAACCTATCAAAAATAACCCGGAAATGTTCACCACGTGAGTAAAAACCCTGAATTCCAGTCATTTCTGGAGGACTTTCATCACTGTGGAATTTGGCAGACACCTGCCGTGAGAGGGGTCGAAAGGGCTCTTAGAGGGCATTCTCTGTCTTTCGGCCACTGGTGTGTGTGAATAATTGCAGTCGGCTATACTAAAATACGAAATGAAGAAATGTAGTGAAATGGAGCCTGATAATCACAAAATGGGGTAAAATGTAAAGAAATGGAGCAGGCTGACTCCAAATATGATTCAATTAACTACTTTTATTTAATTACTTTTAGCATAATGGGGACTGATAACGAAACAAGGGTAAAACGTAGAGAAATGGAGCAGACTGACCCACTGAATGAAGTTTCATCTCTTGAGCACCTGCCCCTACTACTATGTACTGAGTGCATCTCACAAAAACAATTAAATTACTTATATACTACTACTTATTTGGAGTCAGTCTGGTTCACTCTGCTCCATTTCATTACATTTTACCTCCATTTCGTGATTAGTCCTCATTTCACCCAGTTTCACTCCATTTCGTATTTTAGTATGGCCCATTGTAGCAACAGGTGTACAAGGCGTTGGAGGCGGCTTCGATTTTTCATGAATGGCATGCAATTCCTCCTCCATGCGCTAGTCGGCATCAATCATGTTAGGTGTGAAGGGGCCCTAAACCATGTTGTGCTCAGAGTTCAGTAGTTTGGATAAGGACGAGACAATCTCCCGATTGAGGCCTGCATGTGCATTCCATCGATGCGTGTTTATCGTTGTGCGCAGTGTGCAGAGGATTCCCCACAAAGATCGCTTTTTTCACTGTCCCGCTGGGGTATTTCCCATGGAATTCCTTGTAATGACGTAGGCAGGAAGTTCCTCTTTGACCTTGTTTTTGTCCGGTTCAATTCTGCTGTTTCTTTCATGTACTTCGTTTGTGCTGAAAATTTTGCTCAGCTTTACCAAGCGTAAAACCGCGATCGCCATTACAGCACTCATTCAAAGGTAAGTAGCCCTAAAATATAATAGTTTGTCGACATAATGATGACGTTTCATGACAATCTGATATTGACAATGTGGTTTTTGAGAACGCGAAAACGACCATGCCGACAGGAAAAAAATATATGGATTTTTTTTTAGACTAAAATGACCATAACTTCCTTATTTCTTAGCCAATCTTGACAATCTTGGTGTCAATTTCTTTGTTTTGTTCATGCTCTATCACTTGCACCTGTAAAAAGAACAATTTATGGACTTTCATTTTTTTGTCTCATACCTAGTTTGGAGTCATGATGCTGATCCATGAGCTTCAGATTTTATGAATTGTGTGCATAGTTCCATTTTTGTGTATAAAATAAGGAAAAACTGTAATTCATAATATCAACTGACCAGCTTCGTCAGTCCATCACCAAGCTGAACTGTCCTTCATTTACCATCATAAAGCACAGTTTGTCATATAGTTGCTGATATTTGGTGTTCAGTCTATAATAAGAACTCCTACACAAACTAACAGCTATCATTTGGATGTGGTGGAGTTGGTCTGAAATAAAGTTTAGTGGACAAACCTGCTCTGGATCAGCGAACTTCAGGCTTGAAAACAGCATCCAGCACGTTGCCTAGTTTCTTCTCTTCTTTAAATCCACTCGTTTCTTCTTGTTGCTCTGTGATCTGTTTGTTTCTACCAACTCAAACATCTCGGCATTAGCAGCAGTTAGCCACTGTTTCAACAACCTTCTCTGCTGTTCCACCTTTTCGCGCTAACTTCACCTTTTCTTCTTCTTCCAGTTTACTGTCGACCTTTGTGCTTCTGGAGTTCTTCAAAAAAAAAAACACACATTCGAGGATCACAGAGTGACGTTTTATGTGTTCAGAGAAGAGTTTCCAGCTAACTAGCTTTAGCCACGGACGACAACAGGAAACAGTTCTTCTTCTTTGGCTTGTTATGACGGTTGGCAAACCAACTTGTAGCATCACTGCCATCTACTGGACTGGAGTATGGGCTCGACGCTGACGTTGCCATCATAAAGGACTGGAATACCGTGTTTCAACATAATGGAAGAATAAACTCTCACACAGTCTTCAGTTCGTTTGATTGGCAGGAAAAATGATCACAGGAGCAAAGTCACAGTCATTTATTGATTATCTGCTGCATTCTGACAATGACAGCAGTGTGAAGAGCACATTGAAGAACCCTGAAGGTCAACAGTAAACCGGAAGAAGAAGAAAAGTGTTGAGGTATTTAAAGTGAACTGTAAACCAAGAATTGTGTTACAGAAAGAAGTAATGTCAAACTCAAACTTGTAGCATATAGTGATGCTGACTGGGCAGCAGATCATAATGTCAGGCGGAGTGCAGCTGGGTACTGTTTTAGTTTATCTGACACAGGACCTGTCATTTCCTGGAAGGTAAAGAAACAACCTATAGTTGATCAGTCAGAATATACGACACTGTCAGCTACAGCCCAGGAAAGCATGTATTATGTACAGTTGTTGAATGCATTGGACAATGGACGTGAATACACACCAGTAACAATCCTTGAGGACAGTCAGTGCTATTGGTTTGTCTAGAGATCCTGTATGTCATCAGAGAAGCAAACATATTTTTCATTTTTTTTTCAGTTTATTTTCATTTATATAGCGCCAAATCACAACAGAGTTAATGTCAATGTCAAATTTATTTATATAGCACATTTAATACAAAAAACTGCCCAAAGTGCTGCACACACCCAAATAATAATAATAATAATAATCATCATCATAATAATAAAAACACAGCAGGAACAAAATGGCTAAAATGATAATCACAACCAAATCAGGAATCGGCTAGCTTGAGTCGAAAGCCAGAGCTAACAAATGAGTTTTTAACCAAGACTTGAAGATGTTTAAAGACGGGGCCATATGGACATTCAAAGGAAGCCTGTTCCAGAGTCTCGGAGCCGCCACTGAAAATGCACGGTCGGTCTCCCCTGGTTTTCAGCCGGGATCTCGGCACTTCGAGAGTCAGTTGACTGGCTGATCTCATAGCGCTTTGAGTTGCCTCAAAGCGCTTCACACAGGTAAGGTCTAACCTTACCAACCCCCAGAGCAACAGTGGTAAGGAATAACTCCGTCTGAGGAAGAAACCTCAAGCAGACCAGACTCAAAGGGGTGACCCTCTGCTTGGGCCATGCTACAAACATAAATTACAGAACAATTCACAGAACAATTCATGGACAAATATACAAGAAATGCTATTGGCGCACAGGACAGGAGGATCGCCAACACGAATACAACTCCCATCTCTGGATGGAGCTGCACCTTAAACAGAGAGAAAAAAACAATCAGGCATCAGAAAGACAAAAAATACTGTATAATTTGCCAGCATTAAACAACAAGAAAAACAGAGAAATACTAAGGTGATTGCCAGCCACTAGCCCTAAACTTCACTAAAAAACCCAGAATTTAGGTAAAGTTGAGGCCGCGGCCCACTTCTTCTTCTTTGTCTTTCGGCTGTTCCCGTTAGGGGTCGCCACAGCAGATCAATCGTTTCCATCTCACCCTGTCCTCTGTATCTTCCTCTGTCACACCAACCACCTGCATGTCCTCTCTCAGCACATCCATGAACCTCCTCTTTGGTCTCCCTCTTCTCCTCCTGCCAGGTGGCTCCATCCTCAGCATCCTTCTGCCTATATACCCTGGGTCCCTCCTCTGCACATGTCCAAACCATCTCAATCTCTTCTCTCTGACTTTGTCTCCAAACCGTCCCACCTGAGCTGTCCCTCTGATATGTTCATTCCTAATCTTGTCCATTCTTGTCACTCCCAAAGAGAATCTCAACATCTTCAGCTCTGCCACCTCCAGCTCTGCCTCCTGTGTTTTTGTTGGTACCACTGTCTCTAAATCATACAACATAGCTGGTCTCACTACTGTTTTGTAAACTTTCCCCTTCACTCTTGCTGATATTCTTCGGTCACAAATCACTCCTGCCACCTTTCTCCACCCACTCCACCCTGCCTGCACTCTCTTCTTCACCTCTCTACCACACTCTCCATTACTTTGAACAGTTGACCCCAAATATTTAAACTCATCTACTATCACCACTTCTACTCCTTGTAACTGCACTATTCCACTGGGCTCCCTTTCATTCACACACATGTACTCAGTGTTGCTTCTACTGACTTTCATTCCCCTTCGCTCCAAAGCATATCTCCACTTCTCCAGACTAGACTCAACTTGCTCTCTACTCTCACTACAGATCACAATGTCATCTGCAAACATCATAGTCCATGGGGACTCCTGTCTGATCTCATCTGTCAACCTGTCCATCACCACTACAAACAAGAAAGGACTCAGAGCTGATCCTTGGTGTAATCCCACCTCCACCTTGAATGAGTCTGTCATTCCGACTGCGCATCTCACTGCTGTCACACTATTCTTGTACATGTCCTGCACTACCCTAACGTACTTCTCTGCCACTCCAGACTTCCTCATACAATGCCACAACTCTTCTCTTGGCACCCTATCATAAGCTTTTTCTAAGTCCACAAACACACAATGTAACTCTTTCTGTCCTTCTCTGTACTTTTCCAACAGTATTCTCAGAGCAAACACTGCATCTGTAGTGCTCTTTCTCGGCATGAAACCATATTGCTGCTCACAGATCTTCACCTGTTTTCTAAGCCTAGCTTCTACTACTCTTTCCCATAACTTCATGCTGTGGCTGATCAGCTTTATGCCTCTGTAGTTACTGCAGCTCTGCACATCACCCTTGTTCTTGAAAATAGGAACCAGCACACTTCGTCTCCACTCCTCAGGCATCCTCTCACTTTCCAAGATTTTATTAAACAATCTGGTTAGAAACTCTACTGCCATCTCTCCTAGACATTTTCATGCCTCCACTGGAATGTCATCTGGACCAACTGCCTTTCCACTCCTCATCCTGTTCATAGCAGCCCTCACTTCATCCTTGCTAATCTCTTTTACTTCCTGATTTACTCTCACCACATCATCCAGCCTTTTCTCTCGCTCATTTTCTTTATTCATCAACTCTTCAAAATATTCCCTCCACCTTCTCAGCACACACTCCTCACTTGTCAGCACATTACCATGTGCATCTTTTACCACCCTAACCTGCTGCACATCCTTTCCAGCTCTGTCCCTTTGTCTGGCCAATCGGTACAAGTCCTTTTCTCCTTCCTTACTATTCAACTTCTTGTACAGCTCGCAATATGCCTTTTCCTTTGCTTTTGCCACTTCTCTTCTCGCCTTACGCCGCATCTCCTTGTACTCCTGTCTACTTTCTTCATCTCTCCAACTATCCCAAAACTTTTTCGCCAACCTCTTTCTCCTTATGCTTTCCTGGACCTCTTCATTCCACCACCAGGTCTCCTTGTCTTCCTTCCACTGTCCAGATGTCATACCCAGTACTGCCCTAGCTGTCTCCCTCACCACATCTGCAGTACTTTTCCAGTTGTCCAAAATTGCTTCCCCTCCAACTAGTGCTTCTCTCACCTGCTCGCTAAATTTCACACAACAGTCTTCCTCCTTCAGCTTCCACCATCTGATCCTTTGTTGAGCTCTCACTCTCTTCTTCTTCTTTACCTCTAAAGTCATCCTACAAACAACCATCCTATGCTGTCTAGTGACACTCTCTCCTGCTACCACCTTACAGTCTGTGATTTCTTTTAGCTTGCATCTCCTATAAAGAATGTAGTCCACCTGTGTGCACCTTCCTCCACTCTTATATGTTACCCTGTGCTCCTCCCTTTTCTTAAAGTAGGTATTCACCACAGCCATTTCCATCCTTTTTGCAAAATCAACTACCATCTGTCCTTCCCAATTCCTATCCTTGATACCATATCTACCCATTACTTCCTCATCACCTCTGTTCCCTTCACCAACATGCCCATTGAAGTCTGCTCCTATCACCACTCTTTCATGCTTGGGCACACTCTCCACCACCTCATCTAATACACTCCAGAAATCTTCTTTCTCCTTCATCTCACAACCTACCTGTGGGGCATATGCACTGATGATATTCATCATCACCCCTTCAATTTCCAACTTCACACTCATCACCCTGTCAGACACTCGTTTAACCTCCAACGCACTTTTAACATACTCTTCCTTTAAAATGACCCCAACACCATTTCTCTTCCTGTCCTCACCATGGTACAACAACTTGTACCCACCGCCGATGCTCCTGCTCTTACTTCCCTTCCACTTGGTCTCTTGCACACACAATATGTCTACCTTTCTCCTCTCCATCATATCAGCCAGCTCTCTCCCTTTACCAGTCATACTACCAACATTCAAAGTCCCCACTCTCATTTCCACCCTTCTAGTTTTCTTCTTCTCCCGCTGTTCGTGGCAACGTTTTCCTCCTCTTCCTCGTCGTCTTTGCCCAGCAGTAGCCCAATTTCCACCGGCACCCTGTTGGGCAATAGCACCGGTTAACCCTTCCTGACGCAACCCTCCTCATTTATCCGGGCTTGGGACCGGCACTCAGAATGTACTGGCTGCAATTACTAATAAATGAATTAAAAGAGTAAAAAGCATAAAACAAAACTGCACCAGTATGCTAGCCATACAAAAGGGAAAATAAGTGCGTCTTCAGTCTGGACTTGAAAGTCTCCACAGAATCTGACTGTTTTATTGACGCAGGGAGATCATTCCACAGAACAGGGGCACGATAAGAGAAAGCTCTATGACCCGCAGACTTCTTATTCACCTTAGGGACACAAAGTATGAGGTGTATTAGATAAGAAACCAACACTTTTATTTTTTTTTTAACTATATGGATTTGAATGACGTGCAATTACACCAATCATGCTTGAACCCTCGTGTGCATACGTGAGTTTTTTCACACGTCGGTGACGTCATTTCCCTGTGGGCAGGCCTTGAGTGAGATGTGGTCCAGCCCTCTCGGCTGAATTCCTTTGTTTCACACTCTGCTCAAGACGGCGCGCGTTGCTTTATCAAAATTTTTTCTGGACCTGTGAGGAATATCCGAGTGGACACTATTCGAGAAATTTAGCTGGTTTTCTGTGAAAAGTTTAACGGCTGATGAGAGATTATGGGGTGTTTCTGTCGCTGTAAGGACTTCCCACGGAACGGGACGTCGCGCAGCGCTTCCAGGCGCTGTCGTCGGCCTGTTTCAACCTGAAAACATCCTAATTTAAGGCTTAATTCACCCAGGACGTCGTGAGAGAACAGAGAAGATTCAGAAGAGGCCGGCATGATGACTTTATGCGGACATTCCACTGTTTAAGGACATTGTGTAATGAAAGACGTGCGCGCAAATCCGCCGAGTCATTTCCGTGACGACTCGGCGAATCTGTGTGCGCCGCGACAGGAAAAACACCTCTGTATTGAACACCATTTGTAAAATTCAGGCAGCTTTTGATGGCTTTCAACAAGTGAGTAACTGAGAAATTGTTTAACAGCTTGGGCATGTTCCAACTTGTTCGTTAAGGTTTCCAATGGAGGTGTTTTTCCTGTCGCGACCCCCCGCGGTCTGGTCCGGCCCGACATGCGACTCTGCCCGCACGTTCTTTCATTAGAAAATGTCCGTTAACAATGGAATGTCCGAATAAACTCCTCATGCCGACTTCTTCTGAAATTCTCTGTTCTCTGACGACTTCCTGGGTCAACACAGCCTGAAATGTGGAAGTTTTCAACTTGAAATGGCGAGACGCTGCCGCCTCGAAGCGCAGATCGCCGTCAGGCGCCATGGGCCGTCCTTAAAGCAACACTACCAGACCAAAATCTCTCATCAGCCGTTAAAATTTTTACCGAAAACCAGCTGAATTTATCGAATGGTGTCCACTCAATTGTGCCTTACAGCTTTTGAAAAAATTTTTATCAAACAAAGCAGCAGTCTCTGAGCCATTCCTAAACAATGAAAAATCGACAAGAGGGTGGGCGACTCCTCACTCAAAGACTGCCCACAGGCGAATGACGTAACCGACAGGCATGAAAAAACTCTCGCATGCCCACGAGGGTTCAAGCATGTAATCACACGTGATTCAAATCCATATGGTTTTTGAAAAAAATAATAAGGTCGGATACTTTTCTAATAGACCTCGTAGTCCTGCACGCTGAGAACGTAAAGCCCGAGCCGGTACGTAAGGTTTAATTAGGTCAGCTAGGTAGGGAGGTGCCAATCCATGAATAATTTTATAGGTTAGTAGCAGAACCTTAAAATCTGATCTCACTGGGACAGGAAGCCAGTGAAGGGATGCCAAAATGGGTGTAATGTGGTCAAACTTTCTGCTTCGTGTCAGAAGTCTGGCTGCAGCATTTTGAACCAATTGGAGACCCCTAATGCTAGACTGCGGTAAACTAGAAATTGAACATTGCAGTAGTCCAAACTAGAAGAGATAAATGCATGGATCAGGGTCTCAGCATCAGCCATAGACAGGATGGGACGAATCTTCGCTATATTTCGCAGGTGGAAGAAAGCAGTCCTAGTAATATTTCTAATGTGGAGGCCAAAGGACAACGAAGGATCAAAAATTACCCCAAGGTTCCTCACTTTGTCAGTGTGATGTATGACACACGAGCCGAGGCTGAGCGTTAACTAGTCAAATTGATGCCGATGTCTCACTGGACCAAGAACCATCATTTCAGTCTTATCAGAGTTTAAAAGTAGGAAGTGTCTAGACATCCAACTTCTCACTGCTGCAAGGCAATCTTCTAAGGATTTTATGTGAACGAGATTACCAGCAGTTATCGGCATGTATAACTGACTATCATCTGCATAGCAGTGAAAGGTAATCCCAAAACGCTGCAATATGTGCCCAAGGGGTGCTATATAAAAGGAGAAAAGCAGGGGGCCTAAGACAGACCCCTGTGGAACCCCAAATTTCATGTCACTAAGGTTAGAGGTAGTGTTACTGTACAAAACACAGTGAGAACGACTGGTCAAGTATGACGTCAGCCATGCAAGGGCACTCCCAGTAATCCCAAAATGATTTTCCAGCCTATCAAGTAGAATATGATGATCCGCTGTATCAAATGCAGCACTGAGATCTAACAGCAACAGAACCGTAGTGGTGTCTGAATCCATTGTAAGCAGAAGATCATTCACCACTTTAGTGAGAGCCGTCTCTGTGGAGTGATATTTTCTAAAAGCAGACTGCAGTGGCTCAAAGAGATTATTCTCAGTAAGATAGTCTACGAGCTGATATATTCATACCAAGTATCACTTTATTTGATCTGCAGTCAATGATGAGAACATGTCTTTTTAATATTGTCAAATGCAGACATGATGGCAGATATTTTAACTCAGCCTGTAACTAAAGTCAGGATTGAAAAAGTTGTGTTTCAAGTTTGTTGTAAAGCAGGGGTGGGCAATCATGCGCCATGAAGGGCTGAAGCACTGCAGGTTTTCCTTGCTACCATTCACCTCAGCAGTTGATTTCATTAATGTTCAGGTGTTTCAGCAGGTGATTTCATTGACAACCAGGTGTTTATGTTCAAGGGAGCAGCTCATCAGCAACCCTGCTGAGGTGATTGGTTGCAAGGAAAACCTGCAGTGTCTCGGCCCTTGTTGCCTACCCTGGTGTAAAGGGTTAAATATGGTTGGGGTGGGACTGAAGTCAAAAGAACATTGGTCAGTCTCAGAGCAAGTGGGGGTATTGAACTGTTGGGTTCTTCAATGTGCTCTTCAGACTGCTGTCATTGTCAGAGTGCAGCAGATAATCAGTAAATGACTGTGACTTTGCTCCTGTGAGCAGTTTTCCTGCCAAACTGAAGGCTGTGTGTGTTTGTTCCTCCATTATGTTAAGACTCGGTATTCCAGTCCTTTAGGTGGCGGTAATGTTACACGTTGGTTTGCCAACCGTCATAATATACCAACGAAGAAGGACTGTTTCCGTTTGTCGTTTGAGGCTAAAGCTAGTTAGCTGGAGACGCTGGAAATTCTTCTCTAAACAAATCAAACTTCACTTTGTGATCCTCGAATATGTTTTTTGAAGAGATCAATTAGCGCAAAGGTCGACAGTAAACCGGAAGAAGAAGAAAAGGCGAAGTTAGTGCGAAAAGGTGGAACAGCTGAAAAGGTTGTTGAAACAGCGGCTAACTGCTGCTAATGCTGAGATATTTGAGTTGGTAGAAACAAACAGATCACAGAGCAACAAGAAGAAACGAGTGGATTTAAAGAAGAGAAGAAACTAGTCAACGTGCTGGATGCTGTTTCCAAGCTTGAAGTTCGCTGATCCAGAGCAGGTTTGTCCAGACCAACTCCACTACATCCAAATGATAGCTGTTAGTTTGTGTTGGAGTTCAGCTCTTCAGCATCTCACCGTCATTTTGGTCCTTCAGACTTTTTTTTTTATAGTAAATGCTTCAGGGGAGCATTAGCATGGCTAAAATCTTTCAGCTTCCCAGACCCCCGCCTTTTTAAGCAATTTTCTTTTTTGCCCTTCACCTTCTGGGGGGGATCCACCCCACAGACCCCCTAATTACAGCCCTTTTAACCCCCTGCCACTTTAAGCATTTTTTAAATGTAGATGTAAATGAATTATGGGTGTCGGAAAAATCGATTCACGTCCGAATCGCGATTCTTATTTATTACGATTCTGAATCGATCCAAAATGTCCAAGGATTGATTTTTAAAAAGCATTTTTTTTAAACATTTTCTTGATTACTCACTGCGTGTACTGTTTGTCAGGCAACGGCTTCCATACTACAGCGTCCCCGCGGGGGGTCCGGCGTGCTTCAAACACTCATGAGCTGCAGAGTTCAGTGGCTGTAGCTTAGCATGGCGGACGAACAGCTAATTCAGCCAGCACCGTCTTTGTTGAAGGCAAATGTTTGGGCGCATTTTGGATTTTATTATTTGCTGCATAAGAAGGAGCTTGACATGACTTATGCAGTGTGCAAAATCTGCAAAATGAAAGTCAAGTACTTCGAAAACACTTCAAATCCGCAAGCCCACATGCTACGTCATCACCTGGAGCTAAGAGGGGAGCAGCGTTATCTGCCGACTACTGACCAGCGCTTTGCTAAACTGCCAGCCACCTCCGAACGAGCAAAGCAGATAAGTAGATTTACATCTAGAATCACTTGATTAACCTTGTAAAGCTCCATTTTCTTAAACATAAACATTTTTTTCAGTAATATAACTATTTCTCAAAGCTCTTTGAATCGAAAATCGATTCTGAATTGAATTGTCACCCCAAGAATCAGAATCGAATTGAATCGTGAGTTGTTGAACGATTCACATCCCTAAAATTAATATTCAAAGTTATCAGCTAGTTGACAGTAGGGCTGTATAATATGGCCAAATTATCATATTGCAATAATGTCATATCAATGTGATATACGATATGACTGATTTCACACAAAGTGCAGCAACAGTGAAAATGAAACATTCTTAAACAGTCATCATAAGGTTAGGAATAGGATACAGTGCCCTCCAAAAGTATTGGGACACTTGCTATTTCACACATTATATGTTTGATGTCACTGACATTAATGAACAAAGTTCTTCACTCTGTGTATATATATCATCAAGCAATAATTTAAAATTGAATAATTGTTGCAGAACCTAGCATTGGTTTGTTGCTTTTTACAAGAATGTTGTCCATTTTGTGGCTTTGTCAACCATGGGCAGATTTTTTTTGTGTCATTTCCGGTTTGTGGCTTTGTCTACCATTGTTTGTGGCTTTTTACAACAATTTTGTCTGATTTGTGGCTTTGACTACCATGGGCAGATTTGTTTGTGCTATTTCTGGTTTGTGGGTTTGTCTGCCATCGGCTTTTTACGACAGCGTTGTCCAGTTTGTGGCTTTTTCCCTAGATGGACAGATTTTCTGTACCTTTTCCGGATTGTTTTGTGCCATTTCCAATTTGTGCCTTCGTCTACCAGAAAGTGAGCTTTGCGTCGCTTGTATTATAGACTGGACACCAAATATCAGCAACTATATATAAAACAAACTGTGCTTTATAATGACAAATGAAGGGCAGTTCAGCTTGGTGATGGACTGACGAAGCCGATCAATTGATACTATTGATTACAGTTTTTTTTCTCATTTTAAATATGCAACAATGGAACTATGCACACAATTACTAAAATCTGAAGCTCATGTACAGTAGTATTCAGAATAATAGTAGTGCTATGTGACTAAAAAGATTCATCCAGGTTTTGAGTATATTTCTTATTGTTATATGGGAAACAAGGTACCAGTAGATTCAGTAGATTCTCACAAATCCAACAAGACTAGTAAAAAAAAAAGTAGAAAAGGGGGTGTTCACAATAATAGTAGCATCTGCTGTTGACGCTACAAACTCAAAACTATTATGTTCAAACTGCATTTTTAGCAATCCTGTGAATCACTAAACTAGTATTTAGTTGTATAACCACAGTTTTTCATGATTTCTTTACATCTGCGAGGCATTAATTTTGTTGGTTTGGAACCAAGATTTTGCTCGGTTACTAGTGTGCTTGGGGTCATTGTCTTGTTGAAACACCAAATTCAAGGGCATGGCCTCTTCAGCATAAGGCAACATGACCTCTTCAAGTATTTTGACATATCCAAACTGATCCATGATTCCTGGTATGCGATATATAGACCCAACACCATAGTAGGAGAAACGTGCCCATATCATGATGTTTGCACCACTGCTTCACTGTCTTCACTGTGAACTGTGTCTTGAATTCAGAGTTTCTCTATAGGCCAGTTTATGTGTTGTTTGGCAAATTGTAACCTCTTCTGCACATGTCTTTTATTTAACAGAGGGACTTTACGGGGGATTCTTGCAAATAAATTAGCTTCACACAGGCATCTTCTAACTGTCACAGCACTTACTCCAGACTGTCTTTGGTCATCCTGGAGCTGATAAATGGGTGAGCCTTTGCCATTCTGGTTATTCTTCTATCCATTTTGATGGTTGTTTTCCGTTTTCTTCCACGTGTTTTTTTGTCCATTTTAAAGCATTGGCGATCATTGTAGATGAATAGCCTTTCATTTTTTGCACCTGCGTATAAGTTTTCCCCTCTCCAATCAACTTTTTAATCAAACTACTCTGTTCTTCTGAACAATGTCTTGAACGTCCCATTTTCCTTAGGCTTTCAAAGAGAAAAGCATGTTCAACAGGTGCTGGCTTCATCCTTACATAGGGCACACCTGATTCACACCTGTTTGTTCCACAAAATTGACGAACTCACTGACTGAATGCCACACTACTATTATTGTGAACACCCCCTTTTCTACTTTTTTTTTTTTTTTTTTTTACTAATAGCCCAATTTCATTGCCTTAAGAGTGTGCATATCATGAATGCTTGGTCTTGTTGGATTTGTGAGAATCTACTGAATCTACTGGTACCTTGTTTTGCATGTAACAATAAGAAATATACTCAAAACCTGGATTAATCTTTTTAGTCACATAGCACTACTATTATTCTGAACACTACTGTATCAACATCATGACTCCAAACTGCTGAACTCTGAGCACAACACCATGGTTTCACTCAAATCATTTAATTAGTTTATCCTGAAGGAAACTGCTGATGTTCCAACTGCACAGATAAACAGAGACACAAGTCAACATGAAGAGGAGGAGACTGGATAAGAAAACTAACCATCATAAGTTCTTTCAGCTTCTCTCTTTTTTGCGCAGGGTCATCACAGCAGATCTGACATGTATCTGAATGTTGATTTGGCACAAGTTTTACACCGGATGCCCTTCCTGACACAACTCCACATGACCTCCAAAATGGGCACGTGTGGTCTTGAACTGGCAACCTTCTGGTTTGGAAGCAAGCGCACTAACCCCCACGCTGCCCTATAATAAAAAGAAAGTAAAATTGAAAATCTGTCCGGATAAGACGACTTTAAAAACCTCTTTAACACTGAGGGTGAATTATGGCTCCTGATAGTGTTAATAATATCACACATACAAATGCTTGACTGTACATTCTGAGAGTGGAAGAGTTCTTGGACATGTGAGCAGCTGCAGACATGTTATTATTGGACATTTGTGGAGCATAAAAAGGATGACGGATGAGACACAATGAGACAGGGAGGGGACTGCTGTCATGTTAATCAGTGTCAGAGGAAACAGTTATAGAGTCTAATATGTAATTTTGAGACTACATCGGCCACCGCTAGGCTATATGACATCATCAGTTGTCTTTGTCATTGCTAGGTGTGAGCAGTAGATGTGATTGGCTCCTGCATTTTATTGTTGTTGGATTTTTCTGTGTGCTTCCATTGTTTTTACCCAAGGCCAAAATATGGCCATCAGGTATTGTGAAGACTTTGCGTGCATCCATGCATCTGTCTGTGCCCAGCATAAGTCCTGTCCTATTCCTGCCAGGGCCTTCAAATTCCAGGGAACATTCTTGGGACACAGACCTTGTACAAGTTCAAAGATGGCTAACCTTGACCTATTTAAAGGGGTCAAAAGGTCACTTTCTGTTTCCTATTTTTATGCTCATTCAGCCGAGGGTATTTTAGCATTGCGTTATTTTTCAATCTGGCATGGTTTCTTCAGGTTTCAGTCAAATTGTGTATCATAGTCAAGATCAAAATTGATCAACATGGGGGAAAGTGTTAACTTTTTTGTCATATGACCCAAACTGAACATTTCCGTTATTTTTCAACAAACCTGGACATTTAAATTCACTCAACAAGGCTGTAAATTTGACCATTGAAGCAACTAAACATATAAAATATATGTAAATGAAAACAGAAGTTACAAGGTTTTGTGTTAAAATTAGTTCTGTATTTGCTACCACAATATTTGGCAAATAGGTATGTAAGGAAAACGTGCACGTCAGGTGTCTGGGATCAGGGTTGGTGTCTCCTGCTTTAGGATGTCTGTCCCAGCACAGGGACATTTCAGTGTTGCCTCAGCTTGTGATTGGTCAGTCTGTGCAGCAGAGTAGCAGCAGATATTAAATCAGCCTGTTTTTAGGCTTTCCTCCACTTGGTCATTGACTCTGTTTTTCTTTTGTGTGTCATTGTCTTCTTTTCTCTTCCTGATCACTGACCGTGTAAGTTCTCTCATTCTCTTTTGTGTTTTAAAGTCTTTCTACAAACATGTCTGGCGTCCAGCAGCTGAGGGACATGTTGAAACTACAGCTAACACCTGCTGAAGAAGGAATGATCACAGACCAGGAAGAAGAAATGTGTCATGTAAAAGAAGAGAACAAAAGAGGTAAAGGGCTGGATGCTGTTTTTCATCTTCCATATCTCTTCTAGAGAACAGGTTTGTTCACTCTGCTTTGTTTATGTTACTGATACTTTTATAACATGTTCTTACAGTCAAGTATTTTCCTCCATTTTCTTGGTAACTTGGTAGCATTAATAGCTGGCTTCGTTACCCGGCGTGACATGTTGACCCAAATAGTGTAAATATGGAAGTGTGCAGAAATGTGGGTTTGCAAAAGAGAGAGAGAGAGGGAGAAAGAGAGGCTGTGATGGAAGTCTGGTCCCAGAAACAGTCTTTGTTAACAGAACTGTCTTTGGTTTTGTGACAGCAGTCAGTTTAGCCTGTTAGCATGAGTGGTGCTAACAGCCATCTTCAGGTCAGGCCGAGAAGCATCATCAGTTTATGCACATAACTGTAGTTACACGCACCCCATCAAGGCGGGACGTAGCACAGGTAAGCTAAGGTCTCTGTGTTGTTAAGTTGCAAATACGAGTTTATAGCACTAAACTGTACTTTCATCAAATGTTTAGACACGGTCTTTTACATAAATTGTAACATAAATCAGTACAGTATCTGTAATCTGGAAATATCACATTTTATTTTCCATGTTTGATGTGGATAACTCAAAAAAGAATAGTTTGAGAGAGTCTGTAACTGAACTAGTGTAATGAGTGTAACTCTCTATTTGGTGCACATAACTGACAAACTACAAGAGATGCACTGATATCCACGGACACTACAGATAATCTACCCGTCGTGCAGACAAAGTGATTTAAAACAACAAAATAAAGTTCTGATTTATTGTCACAGGTAAATCAATCAATCAAATATATACATTCCGTGAAATGTGAACATATTTAAAACTTTGTTTTTCCTGATGCGCTGATTTTCAGACTGTTGTTGGGCTGCACAGTTGTGAGGTCCAATCCAGCACATTAACTCATCATCTGAATGGCTAAAGGCTCAAAGGCTAAAGCTCAAAGGTCTGAGGAAGCTGCATCAGCAGTTCACGGACTACAGGTCCTGGAAGGAACCCCCAAAACCTGGAACAGTGTCTGTGAACAGCTTGAGGGAGTGAGATGAAGACTAGAACACGTGAGCAACAATGACATGATGACCACAGTAACAGTGTCTCACAGAAGTACAGAGTTCCAGAGACCCAGAGCTCAGTGCCGACAGAAATATGTTGCATTCTCACAAATTAAAGCAGGACACAAGGGGGCAGCAAAGAGCTGAGACTGTGGATCTGAAAAACTTCTGGAGCCCACCCAAACTTTCATCACAACTTTGAACAACACATGAGACTAAGATGAAGCATTTCCACATATTTTCTATTAAAATGTAAGACATAAATGAAGAATAATGCATATTTGAAAATCTATGTTTGTTTTTATTTCTGAATACATAAAAAAGAAATATTTAGAGTAATTTTGAAACTTTACAAGATTGAAAAAAAGAAGTTGTATTTAAGTTTATGATTTCTCATGGACTATGTGCAGTACCTTCATGGCCCACACTTTAGTTGTCACTGCCATAAATCACTCAAAAGCATGATCTTCTGACATTTAAAATATCAAAATTAAGGTGTGTGTGTCTGTCATTGTAAAGTGCTTTGAGCATACAGGTGCATCTCAGAAAAATTGAATCTTATGAAAACATTCAATATTTTTTCTTCAAGCATTTCAGTGTGTGAAAATTTTACACATGAGCAACAGCAATTTAAAAATGACTGAAAAAAATTTAGTTTCTATATGCTGAAACTGAGATGTTTGAATCATATTTAAATTTTGATAATTATGATCTTCAGATCCAAAAATTAGAAAATGCACATCTCAAAATATTAGAATATTTCAGAAGATCAGTTTAGAAAATGATAAAAAAAAAAAAAAAACTAATTTCTGTAAAGTTTGTTCATTTATGCACTCAGTCTTTGGTTGTGGCTCCTTTTTGAGGGATTTCCTGCATCAGTGCAGCATGGAGGTGATCAGCCTCTGGCACTGCTGAAGTGTTCTGAAAGTCCAGGTTGCTTTGACAGCAACCTTCAGCTCATCTGGATTGTTGGTTCTGGTGTCTTGGTTGAGGGCTGGGTTGACGTTGAACTTGATAAAACACAGTGGACCAACACCAGCAGAGGACATGATGTCCTAAATCATCACTGACTGTGTGGAAAATCCACAGTCAATCAAACTTAAAGCACCTTGGATTTTGTGTCTATCCACTCTTCCTCCAGACTCTGGGACCTTGATTTCCAAATGAAATTTAAAATTTACTCTTATCTGAAAAGAGGACTTTGGACTCCTGAGCAACAGTCCAGTTCTTTTTCTCCTTAGTCCACGTAAGACACTTCTGACAGTCTGATTAGATTGGACATAACTTTATTGATCCCGTGGGAAGACTCCCTCAGGGAAATTGAGGTTCCAGCAGCACACAGGGTAAGAAGTACACAGAATTCAAAAGTAAAAGTAAAAAGAAAAACATTTTGCAATATAAATACCAGACATGCTGATCAATACTGGTTTACTGGCTACTACTGTACCTCTCCTTCCTGACCTCTGTCTTCCTGTTACTCCTGTGTTCTGTTATTCCTGTTACTCCTGTCTGTGGTTCAGGAGTGGCATGTCACCAGGAATACAACACATGTAGCCCATTTCCTGGATGCGTCTGTGTGTGGCGGCTCTTGATGCACCAATTCCAGCCTCACTCCTGCACTGACTCCACTCCTTGTCAAGCTCCCCGAAATTCTAGAATCAGCTTTGCCTTATAATCTTCTCACGGCTGTGGTCATCCCTGTTGCTTGTGCATCTTTTCTGACCACGTTTCCCCTCCAGCCAACTTTCCATGAATCCGTGAGTGTCTTCTGGACAGCTGTCATTTCAGCAGTCTTCCCCATGATTGTGGTTGTGTGTAAGCAGATTTGAAAGATTCATGATATTTATACTGCATAAATGGTGACTGGAACTAAAATGTTCTAATATTTCGAGATATACATTTTCTGTTTTTTGGAGCTGTAGGCAGCAATAAGCAAAATTAAGTTTAAAAAAAAATTAAACATTTTAGTTTCTATGCTCTGAAACTAGAATATGTAAATTTTTTACTCTGAAATACCTGACTAAAATATTGAACTTTTTCCATGATTTTCTAATTTTCTGAGATGCTCCTGTAAATGCAGTCTAGTTCCCATTTAAAGAGTCTGGTGATCCTGAGATCTGGGTTTCAGTGTCCAGGTCTGGTTTGAGAGCAGTGTTTGAGATGTGTAAAATATCACGCAGGTGGGAGTTGCTGAGTGTTGACCTCAACCAGTTCTCGTGAGTGTTCATAACTGTTCACACAGATATGAGGGATGAATGAAAAGTTTTGAGCCCAACAATGAAGAAACTACAACTGAATTAATATGTTTTATTTTTCAACATAATCTTCATGTAAGTCCACAGACTTTTTCCAGCTTGGCTGCAGTGACTTAATATTGTTCTCACAGAAGGTCTCATCCTGGAGCTCAAGGAAGCCATCCACTGAAGATATGACATCATTATATATACTGATAATGATATATATATATATATATATATCTCATATATATATAATGAGTTCTAACGAGATGCTTTTTCATGTTTGGAAACAAATGGAAGTCTGAAGGGGCCAAATCAGGGGTATAAGGTGGTTGCTGAAGACATTTGAAGCCACATTCATGAAGGCATTGTTATGACCGGAACATTGCCCTGTTGAAACAGAACATTTCATCAGAGCATTCCACACCACTTCTGCTTCATTTTATCTGTCTGTCCCTTCTGGAGATCATCCACCATTATGATGCCGTCAGCATCCCAGAAGACAGAGGCCATGACCTTTCCATCACATAAGACAGCTTTGGCTTTCTTCGGCAGGGGAGAACCCACGTTTTCATTCCTTCGACTGTTGTTTGGACTCCGGTTTAAAGTGATGGACTCAGGTCTCATCCCTGGTCACAAATTGTCACATGAAGTTATCTGGATCTGCCTCAAAATGCAGAAGATTCTCCCTGGACATCTGAGACCTTGTGGGTTTCTGATTTGGTTGTGAGAAGCCTTGTGAAGTTCTAGAAGAACTACATGAAGCTCACTTACTCTTCTGTCAGTGAGGACCATATAATGAATCTTCTGGTTCGTATCGGGTGGCAGTTCTGGGTTTTCCTGAGCATGCTCCATCTTTGATGCTTGTTCTGCTCTTCTTGAAATCTGCTGACCAGTGTTAACTGTAGCATAAGACAGGGTATCCTCCATTAATGCCATTACCATGTCCCTATGGATCTCCTTCTGAGACATTACCTTTTTCTTGACATACTGAATTACAGCACGTCTACCAGCTTCGTCCATTTTCTGACACACCCCTACTTACTTCACTGAAATTATGTCTGCAACACTGTACCCAATGAGTCAAAATTTCACACATTCTGAAGAGACATGTTGGTTTCTCAGAATGCAAAAGATGAGTCACGCCCTACTTTTTCTATGTCAGGATCAAAACTAATCAAATGTGGATCTATAAATGCTGACCATTTTCTTTGCTACTTTTGTCATTTCTGGAAATCGGTTTTTATCCAGCTGCTGGTAATAGTTCAGGCATGTGAGAACTATGGTAAAAATACTTTGAAAACAGGTTTGAAAGAGAAAGTTTAACATCTATTTATAGACATTGAATAAATGGCCAAAAGCTCTTTGAACGTGTATCAGATGGTAAAAAGTGCTCTAGAAATGCAGTCCATTAACATTTTGTGTTTGCGAACAGCAACATCACAAATTATTTATTAAATTAGTTGACATATATTTTTAATGAGTTGTAATGTCACTATAGATGTGTTCATGTCATATTTGATGAATTTTGACATCTTGTTTTGAGTTCCATCTAAGTAATAATAATCCATCCATCCATCCATTTTCCGTACCTTCTTACACCAATTTTAAGGGTCATGGGGGGCCGGAACCTATCCCACCAGTCATGGGGTGTGAGCTCGTGGGAGCTCCATCCGAGAAAAACCCAGAACATAATTTACAGTAAGGTTTTTATAGACATCCATTCACTATAAAGAAGTGGTCCCCCCCATGTGTGTGCTTACCAGGCGGCCCCGCCTGGTACTGCAAATTTACACCCGGCTCTCAGGTTCAAATTGGCTGTGCCACCCAGCACAGAATTTCTGAAAAATGAATTGAAATGTTGCTGAAAATGTACCAATTCTGTCATATTTCAAGCTTATAGAGTCATAGTTAATTAATATATAATTATTGATATATCATCCACTTGACACGGATGTGCCATGATGTGCGTTATTTGGCCAGACAGGATGTGTGGCACCTCCATGTGGCTGGATAAAGCTCCTCATTCACCTTGCCCTGCTGCAGCCATGGACTTCGCTTGCCCCTGAACCTTGCACAGTCTGGTGGGGGGAGGGCACCAATTGACATATATTAATGAATGAATTTATTTGGCATACACACACAAATTCAGCACAAAAAACTCATCAAATCAATTCAAATCAAATCAATTTTATTTATATAGCGCCAAATCACAACAAACAGTTGCCCCAAGGCACTTTATACTGTAAAGGAAAAGCCATACAGTAATTACAGAAAAATCCCAACGGTCAAAACGACCCCCTATGAGCAAGCACTTGGCGACAGTGGGAAGGAAAAACTCCCTTTTAACAGGAAGAAACCTCCAGCAGAACCAGGCTCAGGGAGGGGCAGTCTTCTGCTGGGACTGGTTAGGGCTGAGGGGAGAGAATCAGGAAAAAGACGTGCTGTGGAAGAGAGCAGAGATCAATCACTAATGATTAAATGCAGAGTGGTGCGTACAGAGCAAAAAGGGGTGAATAAAAAGAAACAGTGCATCATGGGAACCCCCCAGCAGTCTAAGTCTATAGCAGCATAACTAAGGGATGGTTCAGGGTCACCTGATCCAGCCCTAACTATAAGCTTTAGCAAAAGGAAAGTTTTAAGCTTAATCTTAAAAGTAGAGCAGGTGTCTGTCTCCCTAATCCGAATTGGGAGCTGGTTCCACAGGAGAGGAGCCTGAAAGCTGAAGGCTCTGCCTCCCATTCTACTCTTACAAACCCTAGGTTCTACAAGTAAGCCTGCAGTCTGAGAGCGAAGCACTCTATTGGGGTGATATGGTACTGTGAGGTTCCTAAGATAAGATGGGACCTGATTATTAAAAACCTTATAAGTAAGAAGAAGAATTTTAAATTCTATTCTGGAATTAACAGGGAGCCAATGAAGAGAAGCCAATATGGGTGAAATATGTTCTCTCCTTCTAGTCTCCGTCAGTACTCTAGCTGCAGCATTTTGAATTAACTGAAGGCTTTTCAGGGAACTTTTAGGACAACCTGATAATAATGAATTACAATAGTCCAGCCTAGAAGAAATAAATGCATGAATTAGCTTTTCAGCATCACTCTGAGACAAGACCTTTCTAATTTTAGAGATATTGCGCAAATGCAAAAAAGCAGTCCAACATATTTGCTTAATGTGCGCATTGAAGGACATATCCTGATCAAAAATGACTCCAAGATTTCTCACAGTATTACTGGAGGTCATCAGAAAAGGAAAAATAAAAAATAAAACAAAAATTAAAAATAAATAAAAGTAAGTAATACACGTTTGACACATCTAACATGTTTCTGTATTATAACATCCAGTGTCGGCAGGTCTTGTGGAGAGAGTAGACACAGTGCTGGCTCACGTTTGCCTCCCAGAATCTAAGACACAGGGCACCAATTGAACCGTATTGTCCGGCACTCATGTGCATGCATAGGGTTGTGCACAACTTAGTCGGCACGGATCCACCAACATTCTAAGTGGTCATACGGCACTTGTACATGGCTGTTGGAATGTCTGTCCCACCTGACTGCGTCTTAAACTTTGGCGTTTTCCCCAATTCAACCTGATTCTGCTTCATTCATGATCAGTGTGAAGGGGCCTTTACTGTTATCAGGTCAAACCCATCACACTACTACTTTATTTCAATGAGTGTTGTTCGAATATTTATTGTTAATTTGTTTCTTTGCAGACATTCAGCCATTGTTGGTGATTAAGGAAGAGACTTTCCATGAACATCAGGAATGGAATCCGAGTGTGGACCAGGAGGACATTAAAGAAGAAGAGAAGCTGCGGATAAGTCAGCAAGGAAAGCAGCTTCAGCAGCTGGAGGAGGCAGATCTCACCAAGTTTGGTTTCACTGCCGTCCCTGTGAAGAATGAAAATGATGATGAAAAACCAGAGTCATCACGGCTTCATCAAAACCGAAGTGATGAGAGCACAGAGGCTGAGCCTGTAGCCAGCAGCTCATCTGTACACAGAACACTGACAGCAGAAGATGATGGAAAGGATGATGGAGGACCACAACCAGCCAGCAACTCAGGTCCAAACAGTCATTTACAACCAGATGCCAGTGGCAGGAGCTCAGACAGTTCTGGAACTGAGACTGATGACAGTTATGACTGGAAACAGACCAGAGAATTTCAGTCAAGTTTTAACTGTCGAAAAAATACCAATATTGTTAGTTCAAGCAACACTGATGAGAAACAGTTTAAAGGTTGTAAATATGGCAAAGCATCTGGTCACATGAACAACTCAGAACAACAAAGGGGGAGGCAAGGAAGCAAAAAACCATTTAGCTGTTCTGAGTGTGGTCAAAGATTTGGACGAAAGAGTATCCTGAACACACACATGATAATTCATACAGGACAAAAAGCATTTGTCTGTTCTGATTGTGGTCAAAGATTTGGACGAAAGAGTGACATGAACAGACACATGATAATTCATACAGGACAAAAAGCATTTGTCTGTTCTGAATGTGGTCAAAGATTTGGAAGAAAGAGCCACCTAAACAGACACATGATAATTCATACAGGGCAAAAAGCATTTGTCTGTTCAGAGTGTGGTCAAAGATTTGGACTAAAGAGCAACCTGAACAATCACATGATAATTCATACAGGACAAAAACAATTTGGCTGTTCTGAATGTGGTCGAAGATTTGGACGAAAGAGCCACCTGAACACACACATGAGAATTCATACACGACACAATGCCAATAATGTTTAGAATGCAACTATAGACCCCGGGTCTGGAGCCCATTGAACTGTATAAATAGAAAAAGAAATCTAAGAGAAATAAACTAAAAACATTTGGCCTGTTTTGAGTGTGGTCAAAGATTTGGACTAAAGAGCACTCTGAACAGACACATGATAATTCATAAAGGTGGGTTCTGGACACTTGGGTGGGTTCTGGACACTTGCCTCGAGTGTCCTCGGTCCCACTGTGAAGAGGGTTTGCGGGCAGAGATCTCTGTATGAGGATGTTTCAATGAAAATGAACCCCAGCTAAAAACTCCACAAAGCAAATGCGAAAAAGTCTAAAAATGATAAATTGTACTGCTCGGATGTCTCCCAGGATAAAAAGGTCCCCAAATCATGCCTAGGCACCAGGGTGTGTGAGGAAAGCAATGGTGCAACTTCTCCCAGTGCTGCAGGGAATGATCTCTCCTGTGGGAGCACTCAGCTGGATAATCCACCAGATCAGCACAGTTCTAATCCTGGACTCCAGGAGCAACAGCCTCAAAGGACCAAAAGAAATTTACGAAACTACGCCACTGTAAATTGGACCATAGAGGAGAAGAAAAAGATCTTCTGCTGCTTCGCTTACTCAAGGCATGAGAAGTGGGGCAAGAGGAAAAAGGCAGTATTTGTGGATTTGAGTTCCTACTGGACAATAACCTTGAGTGTCCTCGGTCCCACTTTGAAAGGGTTTGCCGGGAGAGATCTCGGTATGAGGATGTTTTAAAGAAAATAAACCCCAGCTAAAAATGCCACAAAGCGCCTAGGCACCAGGGCGTGTGAGGAGTGCAATGGTGCAACTCCTCCCATTGCTGCGGGGAGACAGCTCTCCTGTGGCAGCACTCAGCTGGGAAATCTACCAGATCAGCATAGGTCTCATCCTGGACCCCAGCAACAACAGCATCAAAGGACCAAAAAAGCCCAAGCGAAACTATACCAATGTAAATTGGTCCATTGAGGAGAAGAAAAAGATCTTTCATTGCTTCATTGACTCAAGGCATGAGAAGTGGGGCAGGAGGACAAAGGTAGTTGAGGACAAGATAAAAGATCAGCAATTAAGGGAATTGTCACCATCTTGAAGAGAGCCCTCTGACACAATGCTAGCAGTGTTGAGGGTGCAACTGTAACTTTAATTGCATTCTATTAAATAGAAATCCAACATAAATGGGGAAAAAAGCAAACAAAAACCATTTGGCTGTTCTGAGTATGGTAAAAGATTTGGACTAAAGAGCACTCTGAACACACACACGATAATTCATACAGGACACACAAATGAAATGCCAAGACCTTAAAACTAGCCTACACTAGCCTAGAATGCAATGGGCCCCAGACCTGGGGTCTACAATTGCACCCTCAACACATGGTCATTGAAAGAAATGGATATAGGGGTTAAGGTTCTCCATCACTATGACTGATTTCCTTCAGTTGGGCTCAGATCCAGCTCTAGCCATTTTTGTGGCCTAGGCCTTGGATTTGCTGTGACAACTTTCATGTCCAAACAAGGGAACAGCCAAAGGGACTTACTTTTTATACGAGATTCTAATTTAGATTATAGATTAACAGCTGTATGACAGATCTTAGAGTTTTAATTATTGATCAAACACACCCATACACAACCAAACACACATTAAAATAACATAAATAACAATGAAAAATATTAAAATGAATAACATAAATAAAACCAGAATTCCTTTTCAGTTTTGTGCAAATACAACCCCAATTCCAATGAAGTTGGGACGTTGTGTAAAATGTAATTAAAACAGAATACAATGATTTGCAAATCCTCTTCAACCTATATTCAATTGAATACACCACAAAGACAAGATATTTAATGTTGAAACTGATAAACTTTGTTTTTGTGCAAATATTTGCTCATTTTGAAATGGTTGCATGCAACACATTTCAAAAAAGCTGGGACAGTGGTATGTTTACCACTGTGCTACATCACCTTTCCTTCTAACAACACTCAATAAGCGTTTGGGAACTGAGGACACTAATTGCTGAAGCTTTGTAGGTGGAATTCTTTCCCATTCTTGCTTGATGTACGACTTCAGTTGTTCAACAGTCCGGGGTCTCCGTTGTCATATTTTGTGCTTCATAATGCGCCCCACATTTTCAATGGGCAACAGGACAGTAATTGTTGAAGCTTTGTACCATACCATACAACTTTATTTATATAGCACATTTCACAAACAGATTAGTTTCCAAAGTGCTCTACAAAAAAAAAAAAAAACCACAGAGGACCGCATACTCACGCGGTGTTAAATGCCAAAGCATAAAAATGGGTCTTAAGACGAGACTTAAAACACTATACAGTGGGGGCTGTTCAGATGTTAAGGGGTAAATCATTCCACAGCTGAGGGCCCACCACAGAGAAAGCCCTATCCCCTATCAGAAGCTGGAGCTGGCCCTCGGACCTCAAAACACAGAGAGGCTGGTAAATCTGGATGAGGTCCAAGATGTAAACCAGGGCCAGTCCATTCAAAGCTTTAAAAACAAACAAACAAAATATTAAAATCAACTGTAAAACAAACTGGAAGCCAGTGCAGGGATGCTTAAATCGGAGTAATGTGCTCTCACTTTCTATTACCAGTTAAGAGGCGCGCAGCAGAATTTTGGACCAACTGTAAACTGGAAAGTGCGTTGTGGCTGATGCAGATAAAAAGTGCATTACAGTAGTCTAAACGAGAGAAGAGAAAAGCATGTACAACTTGTTAGAAAGCATTAAAAGATAAAAAAGGTTTAACTTTAGATAAAAGCCGCAAATGATAAAATCCAGATTTGACAACCCTGTTCACCTGCTTGTCAAATTTAAAATCAAGGTTGGTAACAGATTGTTTCACGTGCTGTTTAAGAGGGCTCGAGTCCAAGAGGGGGTCAATATTTCCAGATAAAATGACCACTGTTTTACTCTCATTTAGACTTAAAAGTTGTGGGCCAGCCAAGCCTTGACATCACTCAAACAATTAAAAAGAGGCACCAGAGGGGGCAAAAGCAAGTTTTTTTGAGTTGCAGATAAATCTGGTAGTCATCTGCATAAAAATGATACTGTAAACCATGGTTTTTGAAAATTTGACTCAGTGGGAGGAGGTAGAGGGCGAAAAGACAGTGCGCTAGGTTGAGCCCTGCAGTACTCCACAATTTAGAGACGCAGAGGACGAAGTGAAAAATATCAAAAGTGCCATGTGCTTCTCGGAAAAACTGCAGCTGCATAAGGACAAATTTCTCTAGAATTTTAGCCAAGAAAGGCAGTTTGGAGATTTGTAGGTGGAATTCTTTCCCATTCTTGCTTGATGTATGACTTCAGTTGTTCAACAGTCCGGGGTCTCTACGTTGTCGTATTCTGCACACATAATGTGCTACACATTTTCAATGGGCGACAGGTCTGGACTGCAGGCAGGCCAGTCTAGTACCCGCACTCTTTTACTACAAAGCCACGCTGTTGTAACACGTGCGGAATGTGGCTTGGCATTGTCTTGTTGAAATAAGCAAGGACGTCCCTGAAAAAGACGTTGTTTGGATGGCAGCATGTGTTACTCCAAAACCTGGATGTACCTTTCACCATTGATGGTGCCATCACAGATGTGTAAGTTGCCCATGCCATGGGCACTAACACACCCCCATACCATCACAGAAGCTGGCTTATGAACTTTGCACTGGTAACAATCTGGATGGTCTTTTTCCTCTTTTGTCCGGAGAACACGACGTCCATGATTTCCAAAAACAATTAGAAATGTGGACTCATCAGACTACAGCACACTTTTCCACTTTGCGTCTGTCCATTTCAAATTAGCTCGGGCCCAGAGAAGGCGGCCTTTCTCGATGTTGACATGGCAGGGGTCTTCAACTCCATTCCTCAAGGGACGGTTTCTTGCACCTTTTACATGTGTCCTGTGACTGCGAAGGCTCAGCGGTCAGCAGCCACAGCAGTGGGGTCTTTTCGGACAGCGGACCTCAGACACCAGTCGCCAAAACTCCCAGTAGGTCCACAGATGGAACCTGAACAGCGCCACAGGGATGACGGACAGCGGATGAGCGCTGAGGTACGAGCCAGAAGAATCCTCGGCTAGCAATCCTGTGAGTCGTAAAATGGATAAAGATTTTAAATAGACCAGTGAAAACGTGCTTCTGGGTGAAAAAGTGTCACATTTTGGTAAATACTGAATGAGAAGCACCAACATGTGAAGTCTGTCATTAAAATTATTCTCGTCTCATCTTCATACTTAAAGGTGTTTGACCCTTACATCAACACTTTCATTTTTCCACAAAAGCTACTAAATTGACTTCTGGCTGAAAGCGGGATTGCAGGGAAATTAGAGTGGGTTTCTTCTGTGAGGTCTTGGGGACAACATGAAGGTGGATGTGTATACACAAGGTTCAAAGTTCATGTTGTCTCCAAGATCTCACAGAACAAACCCACTGTAATTTCCCTGCAATCTCGCATTCAATGGAAAGCTGAAACTCAGGATTTCTGACTTCCAACTTGAAAATCTACATATTTTAACAGGATTTCAAATCAATGTAACAAGGTGGACATTAAACATCCGGTTCTGTTCTGGTCCAGTGTGTGTTGAATCAGGTGCATTTAGTTTTTGGTTTTGACAGTCAGACACAGAATTTTATTAAGATTCATGAACTAATATTTAATAATTTTTCCATCACTTTCATGAGGGTGAGATGTTTTGCATTTGGAACATTGATACTGAAGAATGCTTTTGATCAAATTTCTGATTTTGATCCCGTCACCTTTTAAAAAATTTGTTGTGATTATTTTTGTCTGATTTTAATCAAGCTTTGGATTTTTACCTTTCAAATTATTTGTTTTTGAAATATTTTGTATTTTGTAATTTCAGTAATTTTCACATTTTTAAAAAAATATATTTTCTTAATTTTTTACAGATTTTAGGTAATTTAATATAATTTAATAATTAATACTTAATGTTGTATTAAACTTTATTCTGAGTTTTTACTGCTTTGTGCTGATTTTCATTTTTATAATAAAGACGATACCATGTAATTAAATTTTCCTGAAATTATTTTAACCCATTTTAAAGGTTCTCATGAGTTCACAGCCTCCCCTCAATTATGTCAAATTAACAGATTTAGGCGTGAAGAGGTTTCCTGAAGAAACAAACATACTGACAATTTAAATTCTTTCATCTTCATAGTAACAACTCTTACTGCTGAGAAGAAGCTGTTGTTAATCTGAGCGATTTTTGATATAAATGCAGTTATGTTCCAGTACATTTATGGACCAAATGGTAGACAGAGACGGAGACAGACTGTTTGCTAGACTGAATTCTTCCTCATACACACAGCTTCATATTTATCAGAATCTTTTCTATTAAAAGTACGTCAGCTGTGGAATAAAAACCACTTTGACCCGAGAACTGTAATATCATGGACAACAAAAACTGGACATTTGTAACTCTAAAGGGTTGCCATGGTAATATTTGACAACCTTTTTCAACCATTTAACTTCAGTCTTTGTCTTTATTTGATAAGTAAAATAATTTGTATCTGAATAAGTAAAAATTAATTTGTGTAAATGGGTCACAGATCTGCGGGCAAATTAAAAACCCAAACATTAATGTTGAGTCCACTTGTCTCTGTGTTGTTCCACTGCTGTTTGTGTCTCAGAGAAAATGGTGCACGGTTCTTAATTTTACTGCTTCTCTTTTACTTCAAACTGAAATATGACTGGCAACACAATTTACAGAACATCCAAGTTTAAATAATTTCCTTGATGTTCATGAATGAATTTGTAAAATGTAACAAACTTTAAAAGTATTGTGGATCAAGTGTCATTTGTCTCGGTTTCTGTTTGTTTTACAAACAAGTTGTCACAATAAAAGTACTAACAGGTTCATTCTACTACATGACGCTCTTCAATAAAAAGTGTGTTAGTGGGGCTGTTGTGACAATTGTGCACAGAATGAAAACAAACTTTCAGGGTTTGTTCTTGACAACAGACGCTTTAAGATATGGAGACTTTCTCAGTTTGACCTCTGTGGTCAGCTAGAGGTCATTGACCTCTGGGATATGAAATGGGTGAATCTTAGGATCTAAATGTGATAGAAATGTAAACCAAATATGTATTGTCATGTTTCTGGACATGAGAAACTCATTTCTGATAAGTATACCACCACCAGAGGTCAATATGGGGTCACCAACAAGCTGAAGCAAGTGTTCACTTGACTACTGGCTCCAAACACTGACCCTCAAGATTCACATGCTGCTCTTTGTGAGGTCACAGAGGCACGCTGACTGAATATACAAGTGCTGACTCGACTTCTGCCATGGATGTTTGCTCTTGACCACACCCATGATGTCAGGTGGCTCTCAGTTCATGTGAAGGACACGATCCAACTGTCTGAGACTCTTCCAGAGACACATTCAGAGTCACTCTGCTCAGCGTGCCGCTCTCGGAGCGACATGTCTGCTATTTGGGAATTGTGGGATAGCTCACACAGAGCTGTTGAGTTGTTGCTAGATGAGTATGTGAGTACTGACTTAGGATCATTTAGGTGTAAAAACACGTGAGATACACAAGTTTTTGTTACCCATTAAAACACACTGTAATGGGAACTACGTTTTGCACAGGAATTCATCAAGCACGTCAGCCGCGTACTAACACAGAATACCCCAAAACTGGCTACAAGTTCGGCCAAAACGAGCGTCCACTTTTAGTTTGCCATAAGCTAAGCTAGTGGCGCTCGCGAGGGCGTATCTGGACGGTTTATCATTTAAAAGAGGATCACCTGCTGTTCTGCCATTGCAACTGACTACTGCCGAACCCGACCACCATTAATTTGTTTTTGGTAAAGATTTTTCTAATATGTTGCAAAAGTCAAAGGTGAGCAGCCTCCAGAGGTTTGGTTGATAACATTTTAATATGTCATAGAGCTGCATCAACGTAAGGCAGGAGTGTTTTACAGAATGACCACAGAACACAGCTGACACATTATGGTGGGCGTGTCTGTCCGTGCAGAGGAGGAGGAGCCAACATCCAGCTGACTGAAGCTGACAGAAACCTGGATCAGGGCAGCTGAACGGCAGCGTTGTAAATCTGGACACCCTGTTGTCCTCAGTTCATGTCCGTCTCTTCTGTCATGTTGATCTTCCAGCATTTCTGCTGTCAAATTGTCTTCATGACAGAATCAGAAATGCCGCTGATTCAGGAAAAACGTTCCAAGGTTAAGACACTCCTCGTTCCACCTCCTCCATTGACTTCTGTCAAGGCTGATGGTTTGACCTCTGACCTTACAGCTATAGGAGCAGACATCATGAACCGGTCTAGTAGTTAATAACCAGAGCTCACCCGGGTTTATTCTCCCAACTATTTCCCAGCACTATGCAGATGAGGAAAATTATGACATGCCCCAAATAAAATTCTTTACCAACAGCTGTAAATTTTGTGTCAGGGTTTACACTATTGTGTAAATAGACTTTTTGGCCAAATTCAAAACAAATCAAACAAAGCCATCAGAATTCAAAATTCATCCGAGGTGGGAGGTGATGGTCTACTGGTTAAGCGTTGGGCTTTGGACCAGAGGATCCTTGGCTCAAATCCCAGCCTGGCCAGAAAATCACTAATGGTCCTTGGACAAGGTCCTTAATCCCCTAGTTGTTCCCGGTGTGTAGTAAGCGCCTTGTATGGCAGCACCCTGTAAAGCGCTTTGAGCATCTGATGCAGATGGAAAAGCACTATACCATCAGAAACTGGAGAAAAACAATTAAGAACAATGTTTAAATGATTGAGTAATCTGAAAAAAAAAAAAAAAAAAACATTTTGCATAAATTTCTCCCTGAAGTTGTCCATATTTTTCCCTAAAATTTAGAATTTCATATTTCCACAAGGAAGAACTGTGAACAGTGTTTAGATGAATCAAACAAAAAGAACAGAATTACAATCAGAAACTGAAGGAGCAAACGTTATAGTGAATTTCAGTATTTTCACCATTAAAAAAAATCTACGTTTTCCAAAACTATTCAAAATTTTAATATTTTGTGAGGAACAACTGAACAGTGTTTTGATGAAGCAAACAAAAACATATTTAAAATTCATCAACAAATAAAGGGGTGAAAAAAAAAATCAGATTGTAACCTAAAAAAGGTCCGTATTTTCCCCAAAATTTACAATTTCAACAAGACATTACAACATTCATAGAATCATAGTTTCCCAGCATGCAGCAGGACTCCTGACACAGACGCCATCTCACACCTCAACTACGGCAATACCTTGCTGACAGGTTAAACACCAAGAACATCCAAACACACCACACCTTCACACCACCTGCTGGGTTCTCTTTGTCGTAGAAGGTAGTTACTTTTCCGTTGGATGAGACTGGTGCTGGCTCATGCTCCCAGATGTTTTCCTTTACTTCCCTCTCCAGTTCCTTGCATACTTTCCAGTGGAGATATTGACAGATCTTACTGTGTCAGCTTGTATAGTGTCCATCGGCCATGAGGATCTGGCATGCTGACATTAGATAGTAAGGGTGTAACGATACATTTATTTGTATTGAACCATTTTGGTACAGGACATTCGGTTCAGTACATGGCTGTGCAGGGGTGAGTTCGTGTTGCGTGTATTTACATTCAGTGTTGCCAACTTGTGACTTTCTCGCTAAATCTGGTGACTTTCCAAAACCCTCTTGATGACTTATTTCCTCAAAAGTGACTAGTGACAAATCTAGCTATTTTTCTTGGCGTTACTGGAGACTTTTCTGATGTTTGGCACCTGAAAGTGAAAGTGTTGTCACAGAGTGGCAGCGGGTCTCCCCCTCCTCAGCTGCAGCAGCCTGTAAAGCACCGACCGGAGGGATATCCACAATTGTCCTCACTCTGACTCGCTCAGCCTAATGACCTCGTTTTCTGCGCCCTGGCCTTGAGAAGTTATTTTAATAAGTGATGGCCAATTTTAATGGCAAAATAAATAAACAAACTAAGAATCAAGTTTATTTGTGGTTCTAAATATTTTTAAGGTGGTTTTACTCACGTTTTTGCCTTTTCCACAATGTTTTTTGTTTTCAAAACTTTATTTAAAAGATATAAACAAACAGTTAATAGAAAGATCTATCCATCCATCCATCCATCCATCCATTTTCTTCCGCTTTATCCAGAGTTGAGTTGCGGGGGCAGCAGCTCAAGCTAAGCTGCCGAGACCTCCCGATCCACATACACACCTCCCTCAGCTAGAAAATAAAATAAATTGTACAAAAGTAAAGGAATGCTTTAATATTAATTCTCTTAACAAAAATTCCTTATAGTGTGAGTTTTGGACAAGTTAATTTTTCTGGCAAAAAATATGAAGGTTGAATAAAATTGAACAGGGCTTCATGCTGGAACCATTGTGCTGCGCTTTACTTGTGGAAAGGTTTTGTTAAAAGCTGTTAACTAGGATTTTTTTTTTACAATATTTCATACATTTGTTCTTTATTTGAGAACATTTTATTTAACTTATTACCAGGCAGCACTTTGCAATTATTTTATTTTCCTGTTTGTATAATGTTAGAATAAATTGTTGGTTTAAACAACAAGCAAATTTAGGTTTTGTATTTTGTTCCCATATTGTACCAAAAATTAACCAAACCGTGACCTAAAAACCGAGGTACGTACCGAACCGTGATTTTTGTGTATCGTTACATCCCTATTAGATGGTTTACACTCTCAACAGCTGTATGACAGAATCGGCATTTGTCATTTTGTGAAATCCCTGCCATTTTTTTAAGCTGTTTGTTAGTCCCTGATCTTGTGCTCCAACTAGAATTCTTTCTCCATCAAAACCCAGAGGTGTCAAATCTGGCTTCAGAAAGTAGAAACCCTCCCATGTGTTGCTTCTACCTGTGCACCTAAAACAGGTGATCTCAATAATTAGCTCATCCACCTACCTGAAGAGCTGAACTAATTACAATCTGCTGGTTTATTGGAAAGACGGAACAAATATGTGGCTGGACTTTTACTTTCTGAAGCTGGATTTGACACCTTTGTCAAAACCAAGTTTCAACCACTGTATAGATGGTTCTTTATCTATGTATTCCTTTTAGAGTTCTTTTTGGAATCATCCAGCCCTTCTGTGCCGTTTCCATCTGTCCACTCGATGTTTTCGTTGTCTTTTGCTGTCTTGTTCTGTGGTCTGTCTTGCTAGTTTTGCTGCAGGTGTCAGATTGTTGCCAAAGTTTTCTGCCAATTTTATCATGGAGATAGGTTGTGTCATTGTGATGTTGTGTGACCTCTTTCATGACTACTTCTTCAAAACTCTGTTCAATACTTATTATCAATGCTCTGTAAGCCTCGTTGAATTCTGTGAGACCCAGTCCGCTTTCTCGATGAGGGAGATTTATTCTGTCCATGCAGTGATTTCTGTATGTGACTTTGTGGAGGGTAAGCATCTTCCTGGTTTTAGTATCTAACTTATTAAGCTCACGCTGTGTCCAGTCTACTTTGCCAAACCCATAGGGCACCACTGGTCTTGCAAACTGGTTTTTGGCTGTGATGTTGTTCTTTGGTGTTAAGTCCGATTTCTTTAAAGCAGTATAGGTATTCTTGTGTTACTTTCTCATTTTCTTATGCATTATTGTAGCATGTACTTGTATGTGAAGTATACAGCCAAATTTGCCATGTAGCTCCCTTCATCCAACTTTATGTTTTCTGCTGTTTCCTTCTTGCTTCTTGATTGTGCATTTAGAGCATTTATCCAGTCCAAAGTCCATAAACATCTCTGGAGAACTTATGGACTGAGTCCCTGATCTGAGTCAGCAAAAGTTTTAAGTCATCCATGTACAGCAGATGGTTCACAAGTTTTTGATTTTTCCTTCCTCTACCTCTACTTAAAGCTAGGGTAGGTAACTCTGTTCAGAAACACTTTTTGTTATATTGGGTGAAATGGTCCTTCTATCCTAACAGTAGTCAATACATTATGTATTCAGAAAAAGGAATGAAAAAAATCAGATGTCTGTACCAGCTGTAGGATCAATAAAACTCAGATCAACATAAGCCCTGCAGCGCGCTCTCAAAAAAACAATCAGATGCCTTCATGTCTAGTTCTTCCTGCTCGCATCACCAGGCTCAAGGCCCCCCTCTGTCCCTCCCTCCTCCACGCGTGCACACTCATCTCGTTTCACCGAAGAAGTTCACTTCAGTACAATGGCAGAGGGAATACAGCTGAAACTACCACTTCCACCGGATTGTGCCATGTCGGATTCATTATTTTCTCTGCAAATTTGCTGAAATGTTAAAAAAAAAAATCACCAACACGATGTGCAGCTCATCAAGTGGATTAAAGAAGTGAACAGAGCAAGTGGTGATGTCAGCGGATCACACCAGAGCACAGCTCGTCTGAACATTATAACAAGAAGTTAAGAAGGAAAGAACACACAACTGTTTTACCAAGCCATGACAATGTAAACATGACAAATAATTACCTTTTTAGATGGCTCAAAATGCTTTCTGCAGCTTGTTAGGCACGCACATGCGTGCAAACGGCTGAAGCTGGAGCGGTCCTGTGTGATTCAGGAAGTGATTACAGCCGTTTTCAATGGCCAATTTGCAGAGAATATGATTAATCCGACACAAAATAATTATTTTATATACACAGCATCCAGCGCAGAGCGCGTGACAGCCGGTAGAACCAATAATGGTGTCCAGCTGGGATCACATCAGGATCATCACGACAATGTGCGTGCTACTGAGTGAATCAAAGACATGCTCGTGTCAGGAGGCCTTTAGTTGGCTCTCCTCTGCCCCACTGAGTCCCACAGCCAGATGCGCATTCAAGTTTGTGGGGGCGTGACTTCAGATGGAGCACTGACGGGGTAGGGGGAAGGGGGTGCAACCGAGAGTAGCTGCTACTTTCAAATCTTCCTACCTCTCTTGCTAGCTCTCCAGGACTACTAACTCTAGCTTTAAACCATATCCGATGTCATGCTCCTTCAGGATCTTGCTAAGTGGGTCCATGGTTAGGCAGAATAAAAGTGGCTGTCTCCCAGGAATATCCCTCTCTGAACTAGTATTATTATTTGCAATTTTTTTGGAATTATTATTTGCCCCAATGTGTGGTTTAGGGTGATGATTCAAAGCGCATATTAAACAAATATGGAGGACTGCTTTTTTGCATTTACGCAATATCTCTAAAATTAGAAAGGTCTTGTCTCAGAGTGATGCTGAAAAACTAATTCATGCATTTATTTCCTCTAGGCTGGACTATTGTAATTCATTATTATCAGGTTGTCCTAAAAGTTCCCTGAAAAGCCTTCAGTTAATTCAAAATGCTGCAGCTAGAGTACTAACGGGGACTAGAAGGAGAGAGCATATCTCACCCATATTGGCTTCTCTTCATTGGCTTCCTGTTAATTCTAGAATAGAATTTAAAATTCTTCTTCTTACTTATAAGGTTTTGAATAATCAGGTCCCATCTTATCTTAGGGACCTCATAGTACCATATCACCCCAATAGAGCGCTTCGCTCTCAGACTGCAGGCTTACTTGTAGTTCCTAGGGTTTGTAAGAGTAGAATGGGAGGCAGAGCCTTCAGCTTTCAGGCTCCTCTCCTGTGGAACCAGCTCCCAATTCAGATCAGGGAGACAGACACCCTCTCTACTTTTAAGATTAGGCTTAAAACTTTCCTTTTTGCTAAAGCTTATAGTTAGGGCTGGATCAGGTGACCCTGAACCATCCCTTAGTTATGCTGCTATAGACGTAGACTGCTGGGGGGTTCCCATGATGCACTGTTTCTTTCTCTTTTTGCTCTGTATGCACCACTCTGCATTTAATCATTAGTGATTGATCTCTGCTCCCCTCCACAGCATGTCTTTTTCCTGGTTCTCTCCCTCAGCCCCAACCACTCCCAGCAGAAGACTGCCCCTCCGTGAGCCTGGTTCTGCTGGAGGTTTCTTCCTGTTAAAAGGGAGTTTTTCCTTCCCACTGCTGCCAAGTGCTTGCTCACAGGGGGTCGTTTTGACCGTTGGGGTTTTTACGTAATTATTGTATGGCCTTGCCTTACAATATAAAGTGCCTTGGGGCAACTGTTTGTTGTGATTTGGCGCTATATAAATAAAATTGATTGATTGATTGATTGATTGATTGGTGGTGTTCCACTTATTCATTTGTGTCCTCAGGAAAGGTCATATTTCCTCATTGATGTTGTAGAGTTTATATACACATCACCTCATGACCCAGGAGTGTGGCACGCTGTCAAATGCCGTTTTGTAATCAATCCAAGCCATATTCAGGTTTCTCCTCCTTTTTTGCAGTCCTACAGAATATCTTTATCAATAACTGATCTTTAGTTCTTAATCTTTTCCTCATGCAACCTTTCTGTTTATTTTCCAGATAGCCACCAGTATCAAGATGTTGATAAACTGCATCGGCTACGATTCCTGTCAGCCATTTGTATGTTGTTGTTAGGCAACAGATTTTGGACTTTTTTTTTTTATTTCTCTTCAATTTCTTTTTTACAGAGTGCAATGGGCCCCAAACCTGGGGTCGACAGTTGTATGCTAATCATTACTGGCATTGAATCCGAGGGCTCTCTCAAAGATGGTAATTGTTCCTTTAACTGCCGATATCTGCACCTCATGGGCACTTGGGTGACCAGGGATTGCCTCAAGATATTTCTTCAGGTTCTTCTTCATAAGCCCTGTTGCTCCCACCACAACTGGTATAATATCAATTTTTTTCAATGACCACGTTATTCGTAGATCATTTTTTAGGTCTCGGTATTTCGTGATTTTCTCCCTTTCAGCTCTATTCAGGCCATAGTCATTGGGGACTGTCACATCAATAATTTTTGCTGTCTTCTCTTGCTTGTTCCAAATGACAATATCAGGTTTTACTGCACCTCCTTCGATATGTCTTCCTGCTGGGATCTCTTTGTCATAAAAGACAGTCACTTTTCAATTGGATGAGACTGGTGCTAGCTCATACTGAGTCAGCTTTTGGACCTGTATGAATTATCATGTGTCTGTTCAGGTTGCACTTATGTCCAAATCTTCGGCCACATTCAGAACAGGCAAATTGTTTGTGTCCGGTATGCATTATCATGTGTGTCTTCAGATTGCCCTTTTGTCCAAATTTTCGACCACATTCAGAACAGCCAAATTGTTTTTGTCCTGTATGAATTACCATGTGTCTTTTCAGGGCACTCTTGTCTCCGAACCTTCGACCACATTCAGAACAGCTAAACTGTTTGTGTCCTGTATGCATTATCATGTGCATCTTCAGATTGCCCTTTTGTCCAAATCTTCGACCACATTCAGAACAGCCAAATTGTTTGTGTCCTGTATGAATTATCATGTGTCTTTTCAAGACACTATTTTCTCCAAATCTTTGGCCACATTCAGAACAGACAAATTCTTTTTGTCCTGTATGAATTATCATGTGTCTTTTGAGAGTGCTCTTTAGTCCAAATCTTCGACCACATTCAGAACAGCCAAATTGTTTTTGTGCTGTATGAATTATCATGTGTGTGTTCAGATCGCTCTTTTGTCCAAATCTTCGACCACATTCAGAACAGCCAAATGGTTTTTGTCCTGTATGAATTAACATGTGTCTTTTCAGGTAGGTCTTTAGTCCAAATCTTTGACCACATTCAGAACAGCCAAACTGTTTTTGTCCTGTATGAATTATCATGTGTTTTTTCAGGCTGCTCTTTCGTCCAAATCTTTGACCACACTCAGAACAGACAAAGGCTTTTTGCCCTGTATGAATTATCATGTGTGTGTTGAGGTCGCTCTTTTGTCCAAATCTTTGACCACAATCAGAACAGACAAATGCTTTCTGTCCTGTATGAATTATCATGTGTCTCTTCACGTGGCTCTTTCGTCCAAATCTTCGCCCACATTCACAACAGCCAAAGGGTTTTTGTCCTGTCTGAATTCTAATGTGTTTCTTCAGAGTGCCCTTCTGTTTCTGTCTTTTACTCTGATCAGAACAGCTCAATGGTTTTCTGCTCGATCGCCTCTCCCTTTGTTGCTCTGGGTTGTTCATGTGACCAGATGCTTTTACATATTTAGAGACTTTAATCTGTTTCTCATCAGTGTTGCCTGAACGAACAATATTGGTATTTTTTTGACAGTTAAAATGTGACTGACATTTTCTGGTTTGTTTCCAGTCATAACTGCCATCAATCTCAGTTCCAGAACTGTCTGAACTCCTGTCACTGGTATCTGGTTGTAAATGACTGTTTGGACCTGAGTTGCTGGCTGGTTGTGGTCCTTCATCGTCCTCTCCATCAGCTTCTGCTGTCAGTTTTCTGTGTACAGATGAGCTGCTGGCTACAGGCTCAGCCTCTGTGAGCTCATCACTTTGGCTTTGATGAAGCTGTGAGGAGTCTGGTTTTTCATCATCATTTTCACTCTTCACAGGGACAGCAGTGAAGCCAAACTTGAGATCTGCCTTCTCCAGCTGCTGAAGCTGCTCTCCCTGCTGACTTATCCACAGCTTCTCTTCTTCTTTAATGTCCTCTTGGCCAACACTCAAATTCCGTTCCTGGTGTTCAGGGAGAGTTTCCTCTTTAATCACCAGCAATGGCTGCATGTCTGCAAAGAAACAAATTAACAATAGATGTTAGGACAACACATTAAAATAAAGTATCAGAGTGGTGAGTTTGACCTGATGACAGTAAGTTATCACACTGATGGAACTGATAAAGTGTAAATGTACATCAAGATTTGAAGCAAGATGTTCAAATGTGATAAGAACACATCAACTGACATTCCAACTTATTAAAAATATATAAAGCAATTAATTTAATTAATAGATTATGTTGCTGTTTGCAAAAACACAATGTTAATGGACTGCATTTATACAGCACTTTTTAACCATCTAGTCATTTATTCAACATCTCGATGTTGAAAACATTAGAATGTAAAATCAAATCAAATCAATTTTATTTATATAGTGCCAAATCACAACAAACAGTTGCCCCAAGGCGCTTTATATTGTAAGGCAAAGCCATACAATAATTACGGAAAAACTCCAACGGTCAAAACGACCCCCTGTGAGCAAGCACTTGGTGACAGTGGGAAGGAAAAACTCCCTTTTAGCAGGAAGAAACCTCCAACAGAACCAGGCTCAGGGAGGGGCAGAGTGTCTGTCTCCCTGATCCGAATTGGGAGCTGGTTCCAGAGGAGAGGAGCCTGAAAGCTGAAGGCTCTGCCTCCCATTCTACTCTTACAAACCCTAGGAACTACAAGTAAGCCTGCAGTCTGAGAGCGAAGCGCTCTATTGGGGTAATATGGTACTATGAGGTCCCTAAGATAAGATGGGACCTGATTATTCAAAACCTTATAAGTAAGAAGAAGAATTTTAAATTCTATTCTAGAATTAACAGGAAGCCAATGAAGAGAGGCCAATATGGGTGAGATATGCTCTCCCCTTCTAGTCCCTGTCAGTACTCTAGCTGCAGCATTTTGAATTAACTGAAGGCTTTTCAGGGAACTTTTAGGACAACCTGATAATAATGAATTACAATAGTCCAGTCTAGAGGAAATAAATGCATGAATTAGTTTTTCAGCATCACTCTGAGACAAGACCTTTCTAATTTTAGAGATATTGTGCAAATGCAAAAAAGCAGTCCTACATATTTGTTTAATATGCGCATTGAAAGACATATCCTGATCAAAAATGACTCCAAGATTTCTCACAGTATTACTAGAGGTCAGGGTAATGCCATCCAGAGTAAGGATCTGGTTAGACACCATGTTTCTAAGATTTGTGGGGCCAAGTACAATAACTTCGGTTTTATCTGAGTTTAAAAGCAGGAAATTAGAGGTCATCCATGTCTTTATGTCTGTAAGACAATCTTGCAGTTTAGCTAATTGGTGTGTGTCCTCTGGCTTCATGGATAGATAAAGCTGGGTATCATCTGCGTAACAATGAAAATTTAAGCAATGCTGTCTAATAATACTGCCTAAGGGAAGCATGTATAATGTGAATAAAATTGGTCCTAGCACAGAACCTTGTGGAACTCCATAATTAACCTTAGACTGTGAAGAGGATTCCCCATTTACATGAACAAATTGTAATCTACTAGATAAATATGATTCAAACCACCACAGCGCAGTGCCTTTAATACCTATGGCATGCTCTAATTTCTGTAATAAAATTTTATGGGTCAACAGTATCAAAAGCAGCACTGAGGTCTAACAGAACAAGCACAGAGATGAGTCCACTGTCTGAGGCCATAAGAAGATCATTTGTAACCGTCACTAATGCTGTTTCTGTACTATGATGAATTCTAAACCCTGACTGAAACTCTTCAAATAGACCATTCCTCTGCAGATGATCAGTTAGCTGTTTTACAACTACCCTTTCAAGAATTTTTGAGAGAAAAGGAAGGTTGGAGATTGGCCTATAATTAGCTAAGATAGCTGGGTCAAGTGATGGCTTTTTAAGTAATGGTTTAATTACTGCCACCTTAAAAGCCTGTGGTACATAGCCAACTAATAAAGACAGATTGATCATATTTAAGATTGAAGCATTAATTAATGGTAGGGCTTCCTTGAGCAGCCTGGTAGGAATGGGGTCTAATAGACATGTTGATGGTTTGGAGGAAGTAACTAACGAAAATAACTCAGACAGAACAATCAGAGAGAAAGAGTCTAACCAAATACCGGCATCACTGAAAGCAGCCAAAGAGAACGATATGTCTTTGGGATGGTTATGAGTAATTTTTTCTCTAATAGTTAAAATTTTATTAGCAAAGAAAGTCATGAAGTCATTACTAGTTAATGTTAAAGGAATACTCGGCTCAATAGAGCCCTGACTCTTTGTCAGCCTGGCTACAGTGCTGAAAAGAAACCTGGGGTTGTTCTTATTTTCTTCAATTAGTGATGAGTAGTAAGATGTCCTAGCTTTATAAAATAAATTAAATAAATCAAAATAAATTAAGGAATAACCCTGTTGTGTCTGCGTCACCGGTAAAACTCAATTTGTGACCGTAATCCAGCATTAATGTCCGCAAATCATCAGACACAAGGGAGTTATTCCCGTTCTAATCCAATTCCATCATTTGCACGGTTAATTTTTCTGTAAGTAAGTCGGTCGGTGAAGCTTACCGTAGCAACAGCGTCATTTCTCTTGCTTTCAGCTGACAGTGCCATTACTGACATCTGCGTAGCTACGCGGTAAGGGCGCAGAGTAATACGAGGTCTATTAGAAAAGTATCCAACCTTATTATTTTTTTCAAAAACCATATGGATTTGAATCACGTGTGATTGCGTCAGACAAGCTTGAACCCTCTTGCACATGTGTGAGTTTTTCCACGCCTGTCGGTTGCGTCATTCGCCTGTGAGCAGGCTTTGAGTGAGGAGTGATCCAGCCCCCTCATCGTTGTTTCATTGCCAGGAAATGGCGGAATGATTTGGGCTTTTTTTCCATCAGAATTTTTTCAGAAACTGTTAGAGACTGGCAGCTGGAAGCCATTAGAAAAATTTATCTGGCTTTCGGTGAAAATGTTACGGGCTTAGTAGAGAATAAGGAGTGTTACTGTCGCTTTAAGGACGGCCCCCAGCGGCTGTGGGGCGCGCCGCGCTCCGAAGCCGCCATCGACAGGCTGAGCGACCATTTCATTTCTAAATGGATGGCTGTCTGGATCCGTGACCATCGTGTGCCATTTCTCTGGTTATCACAAGAGCTGGACATCAACCATTTTCCGGCAGATTTCACTTTTAACAAGAGATTTTGTCATGGAAAGCTGAGCGGAGGCTTCGCGCGTCACGATGGATTCGCTACTGGAGCGAGACAAAACCACCTCCGTTTTGGTCTCACAGGACGGCTTTGAGATGGCGTTCAGACAGCTGTCGGTGGTTTTTCCATCGAGTGATTATCCGAGAAATTGTGGATGTGCCTGGACATGCCAGAACATGTCCCGTGAGGCTTCATCACAGCGTTGCTTTGCGCCATGCGGCACCGCCGCGACGCGCAGAGCCTCCGCTCCTCTTTCCATGACAAAAACTCCTGTAACAGTGGAATGTGCCGTTCATTTCCAAACTGGACACTGTGTTTTATCCGGGACGTCATCTGATTAGCACAGGAATTGTGAAAAGATGTGGACATCAGCACTTTTTCGACACATTGAGACAGACGTGCGGAGGAATCACACGTGTCGCGGCCGCATGGCGCAAGATTACACTGTCAGCTTCTGATAAACCAGTTTCACTTTAAGCGCCGCATGGGCTGCTGGGTAAATTCAAGGATCACAAACACACAAGACTGCACAAAAAATGAATGACTAAAAAAATAAAATCCTAAACACCATCATCTTTCAAAAGCAGTAAAACAGTATTACAAGTCACAGTTTATGTCGGTATTACATACACCTTCATTTATGAGCTAAAAGCTGCTGCTTTTTTCACAAGCTTTAAACCCTGTGGCTTAAACAACTGAAATATATGTCCATTAATGCATTGATTGCAGAGGAAAATACACGTAGAAAATATAAATTCTTACCTGCTAGTTTCAGTGGGATTCATCTGAATAAATAATCGTCCTGAGATTATCCAAAACGGTCTAAACTGTGAAGGTCTGTACACAGCTGCGCCGTGAGAGCTCCTCTCTCCCACAGTGTCTTGGCAATACCGTCAGCCACAAAGAAATAAAATTCGTTGTTTTTTGTTTTTGTGTCCAGTGGGCTTCTTCGTCTTTCAAATCCAATGGCGGACAGCACCAGCTTAAGGTGTATTTACCACCACCTACCGGGCTGGTGAGTGATCGCTGAGATTTTACAAAGCTTTAACTCCTGGTAGCCATCGTCATTTGTTTAGATGTGATGAAATAATCCACTGTCCTTTAGATATTTAAATAATTCTTTTTGCACAATGTGTGATGGGTTTTGCAGCAGATTTCCAAGGGACAGAAACACTAGCGTCCAAAGTGAACCTGAACTACACTAACCCACACTGCTCCCTGCGTCGACCAGCCAATCTCGTTTTGTGTTTAATGATGACGTCATCAGCAAGCGACAGCCAGTCTGCCAAAAATAAGCACACAACAGACGGACTAAAGTGTTTGATTTTAGGGTTTGCAAATGTTTTTGATGGTTAAACTTTGCTCACTTTACCAGCCAAAAAAAAAAAAAAAAAAAAAATGTTATCAGACTGAAAGTTAGCAGAACTAAATTTATCAGAAGGTATATGGTCCGATGATGGTTTTAAAACTTATCTGAAAACATGTTTCGGTTGAATATTTTGCCACCGTCAAAGCGATATTTTACAGTTGGAACTCTCACACGATTAATCAGATTTGCGGAACAAATGTAACTGGATTAGAATGTAAAATAATTAGTATGTAATGTAAAAAAGAAAACTATTTCACATTAGTTTTCTAATGCAAGAAATAATTTTAACTTCAAAATGTACAGTAATCAGAAATTAATCTTCAAGTAAAAAAAAAAAAAAAAAAAAGAAAGGATTTTCTTCAGAAAACTGCTGTGTATAAATTAGCAGTTCTGATGCTCATCTGACATTTCTACAAGCTTACATCTTTTGGCCTGATGCCTCATTTCTATGGGCTTTAAAGTAAGGCTCTAACAAAGACAAAAATCTTGGTCTTTACTTCACAAAATTTGGCCCTCAAAAATGCAGGAAATAGTGTTTCAGAGGCTTATAAATATCAAATTTTTCCGGGGGTGGTGGGATGCCCCCAGACCCTCCTGCAATACTCGTGCCTGCAGCACTCGCCACACATCAATGCTGTGCAAAGTTCTCCCTTATGATGTGAAAGAACCCTGGTAAGAACACTGACTGTGCCATGCCACTGGTGGAGAACATTTGCCCTGAGAGGAAGCAACAAATTGCTGATGCTTGTTTGGCTCGTAACACTGTGGCACAGAGGACTGAAGACACATCATCTGATATTAAAAAGACAAGTGGAGGACGGAGGTGAATTTAAAGCACAAATTCTTCTGACGCCGATCAGTTACTGATTTTTTTTTAGGCTCTGACGATGACATGAACGTAGCAGAAGAGCTGCTTTACATCAAAAGCCTTCAAGGTCAAACAAGAGGAACAGATTAACAGATAAAGAAAATGCTGAGGTTTTTCAGATCCACATATTTGTGGACATTTTCAGTTACGAACATAAACAAGAACCCACTTGAGTTTCAATGACTTGAGTCAGCTTTTGTTATAGGCTAAGTGGACTGCTATCAGAAAACCAAAGATAGTTCTGTTAACAAAGACTTTCTGGGACCAGACTTACAACACAGCCTCTCTTTCTCCCTCTCTCTCTTTTGCAAACCCACATTTCTACACGTTTCCACTATTCAGGTCGACATGTCATGCATGGTAGGAAACCCAGCTATTAATGCTACCAAGTTAACAAGGAAAAATTCTCTAGCTTGGGTTGTTGATAGGAGCTGTAGAAAATAATGGATTTTATTCTTTGAAGTCGTGTTGATTTGAATTAATATTGCAGTGATGAATAAATTCTGGGAGCAAAGATAATTATTCTTCATCTGCTCATAACCAGAGCTGCTCTTACCCGTGTACAACAGGTAACTGGTGTTGACCTTTTGGTGCCAAGTGTTGGATGAAACTAATCCAAACCTCTACATGCCATAATACACAAATCACTGCCACCAGAATCCTTTCAGTTACCTTTGTTCATTTCTAAATATAAAGTCCCTGCTGATCTCGGACAAAGGGAGTCAAAACATTGAGGGTGGTGATGTCACTTTCCTTCAGGAATAAATTATCCAGAGATTTTACAGAATATGCATCTTTTATCAAAATCTTCCTCATCCTGTTGTGAAGGTATTGACAGAATCACTGGAGAAATACCAGATGAGGAAAATATTTGACTGTCACTACCAACATGTTCAATAACACAAAGCAGAGTGAACAAACCTGTTCTGTAGAAGAGATGTGGAGGATTAAAAACAGCATCCAGCCCTTTATCTCTTTTGTTCTCTTCTTTTAAATGACTCATTTCTTCTTCCTGATCTGTGATGATTCCATCATCAGCGGGTGTTAGCTGTAGTTTCAACATGTCCCTCAGCTGCTGGACTTCAGACTTGTTTGTAAAAAGACTTTAAAACACACAAAAGAAAGAGCGAGTCAACAATCAAGTGAAGGAAAGACAAAATAATAATAATAATAATAAAATAATCAGGCCGAATTAATCTGCTGCTGCTGCTCTGCTGCCCAGGCTGACCAATCACAAGTGTGAGACAACACCAAAACAGGATTCTCACCAGCATTATAACAGCGTAATGGTCCGTTAAATTGTTATAATAAAAAATTACACTGCAGTTGGGCCGTTCCGTAGTTATTGAGGGTGTATAACGGGAAAATAATAATTTCTCTATGTTGATTGTGGAGCCGCTGGTTCTGATATAGAAGCAGCGCATCCACAATTTATTCATCAACCTGTATCAAAGCCATTTCTGCCTTTTCTGCTGATTAAAGTCTTCCCCACTTCACAGAGACAGTTTTTATTCATTTGTCATTAACGTGCCTCTTTTGTGGCACAGCTAACAATGTGGTTCTCTGAAATGGACTGCAACCTTAATATCTCCAGCTTCTCTGGTTCATAAACTAAAGTTAGCGCCCTTCATGAAAATATTAATAATAATAGATAATATCCTCCGCTCTGTGTCTGTGTTGCAGGATTTGCTGTGGCGCTCTGCTGAGGTGGAAAGACGGATCATTCTGCAATCAATAACTTCAAAGTGAATTGCTGTTTTAAATCAAATGACACCTTTTTCCAAACGTAAAACAGACAAACTACAACCTCATTTGAAAAACAGCTGTTTTCCCCCAAAATGAGACATCCTCTGTTCCATCAGGAACAACTTATCCTAGTGAATCTCAGCACTGCAGTCTGAGCACAGCAGCTCTCCAGGCAAGAGTATTATAGGGGAGGCCGGGACCAAAGGAACATTTTAAATTTATATCCCTTGAAACACTGTTGCCTGCATTTTGAGGGCCAAATGTTGTCAAGTAAAGCCATAATTTTTTTTTTTTTTTTTTAAACCTTTGTTACAGCCTTGCTTTAAAGTGGAGATGACACTTCAAAAATTAGGGAAAAACTGATATAAATAGCAAAATATACATACAGTATAGTAAGTTGAAAGTGTTTTTATTCATTATCACTGAAAAATAAAGTTTGTACAGCTTCTCAAAAGTGTGTTTATTGGAAAGCGCGCTTGCAGCGCTCCTTCAGCGGTCACGTGATGCCGTGACATCACAGAATGGAGAGTCCCATCTTTGTCTGTTCGATCGACAACAGGAACAGATGGACCTCAGCATGGACAAGTGACGAGATCAAGAACTTTTCTGACTCCTCTTAAAGTGTGGGTTATTTCTGACTCGGATCCTGAGATTGTCGCAGCAGTGATTAGACCCTACAGTTCAGAGCCGTATTTTTTGGACAAACATTCAAACCAGGAGCATTCTGACAGCGAAAATAATGCCGGCGGTGCTTATGGTGGAGCCGAAGCAGAGGCAAGAGACGTGCCAATTCCGATGGATTTTGAAAGGCTGCAGAATATGGAATGGTAAGGGAGGCTTTGATTTTTGTTGCTGCTGTTTATAACACTCTAATTACTGTATAGCATTTTCGATTTGAGCGTCTGTTTACCGCCTTTGTTATTGTTCCAGAGCCGTGATAGTGTAGCTATTACTTGCGGACCACCGTCATAACCTTCGGGTTTTTGCCGTTTTTGAGTGCCTGGCATTGCATTCATCCGTGTTTAGTTACGTTATTTTCATGAAAGAATAGGAAATAAACTCCGAAAGTTTCGAAAAAGATCGCCGAAAACAACAGTGAACGTGCCGGCGCTGTGTTTACGTGCCGCCGCGTTTACTACGTAGGTTCCTTGACCATTTCAAGATTATTGTGAACATATTATTTGGGGTTGACATTTTATGTGTTCCTGCGAGCGGTGAGAACATGGAGACGGTAGAGGAAAGTGTCTGCTGTCGGGAGCAAATGCGTGTGCGAGCGGAGCAAGCGGCAGCCGGACATTTCGTGCATCACACAACACCGCGGCTTTCGATCAATCTGCCTGGACTTGAAAAGGCTAAAACCTTTCGCCTTTGTGTTTGTGCAATATGCTGCGACACACTGGTCAGGCATATCGACAAACAAGTCCCTGAGAGCTGTGTTTAATCAAAGTTTCTGCCGCTAAACACAGTGTAAACAACGGCCGCCAGGCGCGCAAGCCGATACGGTCTACATGTAGTGACGTATTTTAGGCTTTGTGCTCAGCGGGAAGCTGGTCACGGGGCGTGCACATTTTTCAGTGGTGGGACGTTCAAATGTTATATATAACTGGAGAACCGCGTACACTTTCCTATAACGTTTAGGTTGACCGAATTATATAACCTTTGTTACATGTAATAAGACTATGTTGTCTTTAAGTGTCATATCCACTTTAAAGCCAAAAGAAAGAGGCATCACACCAAAACATGCAAGAGTGTAGAAATGTGTGTCACTGCGCAGGAGCTAATTTATACACCGCAGTTTACTACAGAAAATCCTTACAATTTTTTTTTCACTTCAAGATTAATTTCTGATTACTCTACATTTTGAAGTAAAAAAAACAAACAAACAAAAAAAAAAACAAAACAAAAAAAAAACCACCAAAGAAGGCCCTTTATAAGTCCATAAAGCAAAAGCTTCAGCGGGGTCAAAGCCTAAGCATCCCCCGAACCCCCAGCTTCCTAAAGGTGATTTTTCCATCTCATTACACTGAAAAAAAGCATGGTGTGGCAATGTGAGCTCCGAATGTCAATAATGACGGTGAGCCAATGTGAGCTCCAAGTGTGAATAATAATGGTGCGACGATGGGATCTCCAACTGTGAATAATGACAGTGAGGTGATGTGAGCTCTCAGTGTGAATAATGACGGTGCGACAATGTGAGTATGAATAATGACAGTGAGGTGATGTGAGTGGCACAGCACCGATATCGGGGCACAGCAGAAGTCCATCACAGGTGCTTCACGTCCTCTAGATAATGCTCTCAAGTAATGTGGACTCCTTTTGTATGTAAAAAACCAACACTTTAACATGGTGGCAGTGGCAGTGGATTTTTGTCCAGCTTTTGAATGGTTTGCTGCAGAGGCATCGTAGTCCGAAGACGGTACAATGCTGCTAATGGTTAGCGAAGATTAGCATTGTAGTGGCTAGCTAATGCTAACAGCATGGACGGACTGAGACCTCCACTGACGTTGTGTCTGGACTCTAATAACCTGTCAAAAACATGGAAATCTTGGAGAGATGAGTTTGAACTATATGTTGGGTTAACAAGAAGAAAGTCAGGCTCTTCAGTTCAGTAACTAAACAACAAATGTGGTATGAAACAAAGATGCTGGACCTTGAGAGCCGCTCACGGCGGGAGAACATCAGGATACACGGAGTGAAGGAGGGAGAAGAGGACTCATTTCCATCTGTGATTAACTTTGTGGAGATGTTGTTTGAAAAAGCTTTGGGTCTCTCATCTCCTTCCACATTGGGGACTGAAAAAGCGCACTGTGCTATTGCCGAAAAACCACCTGAAGGAGCCGCGCCTCGCTCATTTATTGTCAAATTTGCAAGTTATTGCACCAAAGAGGATATACTCAAACGAGCTTGGCAAGCGAAAGGATTTGACTTCAAGGGGAAAAAAGTGCACGTGGACAATGACTATGCACCAGAAATACAACAAAGAAGGAAAGAGTATATGGCGGCCAAGGCTGTACTTAAGGAGAACAATATTAGATTCCAGTCGCCCTTCCCAGCCAGGCTGAGAGTGTATTATAGTGACGGCACAGTGACGTACAACACGGCGCATGAAGCTACGGCGGATATGGTGACAAGGGGACTGTCGGTGAAAGTGGTGAAGGATCGATCTACACTTCTGGACCAAATCGATCAGCAGTCATGGCAAACAAAGAGTAAGAAGATGAAGCAAGGTAGCACGGCACAAAAGCAGGGCTTCAGAGAGCGGCTCCAGGAGTTCAGGCATAGAGATGACGCAAACTAACAAAAGTGCGGCTTACACAGAGACATTATATATGAGGTAATATGTTCTGTCTTATTTATCCATTTTATTTTTTATTTCATTTGTTAAATTGTTTCACTGTTTTGTTATACTAATTTGTTGGGGATTGAGGGCATTTATAAGTTGATTATGTCGGGTTAGTGAAAGATATAGGGACACCACGGACCTACGCATTGTCAGTTAGCGGGCTGCAGGGGGCACTCTTCCACAGGTTGGCAGAAGAGTCTTTCCCTCACCGCTCTCAGCTTATACGGTAGCTATTTTTTTGGAAGTCAAGGTAGTATGTTTTTTATTTTTCACTGTTCCTTCTATCAAATACTACCTTTTTTTTGGTTGTTGTTTACCAGGGGTGTACGTTTTATTTTATCAAAGATATTGAGGTTCAAATTTAAATGCCTATATTAATCAGAGTAATAAAACTACTAAGATTGTATCTTATAATGTAAACGGGTTGGGTAATCCTATTAAGAGGGGTAAGATTATGTCTAAGTTGAAAAAAGAAGAAATAGAAGTGGCTTTCTTGCAGGAAACTCATTTGTCACAGCCAGAACATGAAAAACTCATAAAATGGAAATTTAATCAATTCTCATCTGCTTGTTCTCAGGGCTATAAAAGAGGAGTGGTAATCCTAATTTCAAAGAGGCTTAATTTTGAGTGTATTCAAGAGAAAAGAGATAAGGAGGGGAGATTTGTAATGGTGAAGGGATACTTGGAAGGTATTTTGACTACTTTTTTTGAACATATATGCTCCCCCGGGGTCAGAGTTGAAATTTTATAAAAATATTTTTGAATTAATTACAGTAGAGGTACAGGGCACTCTGATTTTGGGAGGGGACTTAAACATTCGACTCAATCCAGTGCTGGATTCGTCTAACCCTCACTGGTCGGAACCAAATAAAATAACTAAGTTTATTAAATTAATTCTTAAAGAATTGGGCCTTCTGGACATGTGGAGGGAGTTGAACCCAACTAGAAAAGATTACACTTTTTACTCCCACCCGCACTCTTTCTACTCTAGGCTGGACTATTTCTTAATGTTCCAAAAAGATTTTAATAGAGTGGTTAGTTGTGAGATAGGAGTAATGGACTTATCGGACCACACCCCAGTGTATTTGGAAGTTAACATTTGGGAATAGAAAGAGAGACACACTTTGGAGATTAAACACAGGTATTCTACCCCCATTTAGAGAACAGATAAGGGAAGATATTACGAATTATCTGATCGAGAATGATAATGAGGAAGTTTCACCAATTATCTTATGGGATGCTTTAAAAGCTGTCCTGAGGGGGAAACTTATAGGCTATAGCTCCAATCTAAAAAAGACAAGAAATGAGACATTTAAAAAACTCCAATCACAATTAAAAATAATGGAAAATGACCATAAAATTACTATGAATAAAAATTTGTCCTTAGAAATACAAAAAAAGAAAAACGAAATTAATGACATTCTCTCAAGTAAAATAAAGAAAAATATGGTATTTTTACAACAAAGATATTACGAGGTAGGGGGTAAATCAGCAAAACTGTTAGCCTATAAATTGAAAAAACAACAATTAGAAAATACAATTCATAAAATTAAAGATCCTCAAACAAACGAGTTAATTTATAAATGGGAAGATATTCAACATACTTTTTTAACTTTCTATAAAGAACTACACACACAATCAAAAACTGATGAAAAAAAAAAAAAAACATGTCTTTCCTGAATACACTAATTCTACCGAAAGTGAGCGAAAATCAAAATAAAAACTTGATGACTGAAATAACTGAACTTGAAATTAAGGTCATTTCCAATTTGAAACCAAATAAAGCTCCGGGACCAGACGGTTTCCCTTCAGAGTGGTACAAAGAGATGAAAGACCTCTTGGTGCCTTTAATGAAAACCACATTTAATTTTATTTTACAGACAGGTGTAACTCCCCCATCATGGAACGAGGCTACTATCTCCTTAATAGCCAAAGAGGGAAAGGACAAGCTTGATTGTGGAAATTATCGTCCAATTAGTGTACTTAATCAAGATTACAAGATATTCACACACATTCTTGCCAAAAGAATGGAGAATATTCTCACTGAGATAATTAGCCTGGACCAGACGGGCTTTATTAAGCAGAGACAGACACAGGACAATATCCGACGAACACTACATATAATTGATCATGTAACAGAAGAAAATATTGAAATGATCCTCATTGGTCTTGATGCTGAAAAAGCCTTTGATCGGGTATACTGGGAATTTTTATATAAAATTTTGGGACATTTTGGGAAATTTTGGTTTTCATCGGTCGTTTATTGTAGTCATCCAAGCATTATACAGGTGTCCGAAAGCAAGAATTAAAATTAACGGAGCACTCTCAAAATCCTTTGACCTGAGAAGAGGGACACGTCAGGGGTGCTCGCTGAGTCCAGTACTCTTCATTCTCTTCATTGAGGCCCTGAGTTGAGGCATCAAGCAGGACAGTGGTATTTCTGGAGTCAAAAAGGCGGGCCAAGAACACAAAATTTCCCTGTTCGCAGACGACGTTTTGATCTACTTAACAAATCCAAACTTGTCTTTCCCCAAACTGCTATCTTTCCTGGAGGACTTCAGTTCAATATCTGGCTATAAACTTAACATTCCAAAAACACAGATATTAACCTTTAATTACGAGCCCAGTCAAGAAATAGGAACAAGTGTTAAATTGAAATGGGATTTGGAGCAGATGAAGTACCTGGGCGTGAACATACCTAAAGAACTTATAAATTTACATGATGTGAATTATAAGCCATTGAGTCATAAAATTAATGAAGGATTAATAAGGATATTTTTGAAACTCCAATACTTAGAATTTTTATTAAGGCATATCGCACAGACTCAAATTTTAAATTAATCTCGAAATTATACAAGGACATACAGGCAGCCAAGGATTTAAATACATCATATATTAAACAAAAATGGGAAAGGGAATCAAAAGTGGTGATTTCTGATGTTACTTGGTCTAAATATTGTGCATTTCAATGGAAAATATCCAGCTCTAATGTTTGGAGATGTTTTGGTTGGAAAAGCTTGTGTAGATATTTTATCACTCCAGCACAAACCAAATATTATTCAAGCTCCTCCAGTTGTTGGAGAAACTGCGGAGCCAAGAGTGCAAAACACTTCCATTTGTTTTGGTCATGTCCACTGGTCAATAGCTTTTGGATTTGTATTCATTCTGAAATGGAAAAAATTTTGGGTCTGAAGTTCCCTTTTAATTGGGACGAACTTCTTTTTGGACTTTTACATTCAGTGGACACAGACAAAGAAACCAGATGTCTATACGGCATGTTAAGTACGGCAGCCCGTAAAGCAATCACCAAAAAGTGGATGAGCTCCCACGCTCCATCTTTAGAGGACTGGCACAGGATTGTTTACGGACTATTCACAATGGAACGAATTACATTTTCCAGGAGATTACAATCGGACAAATTCGAAGAGGTTTGGAGCAAATGGAGGAGTTACATTTCTGCCAGGCATCCTGAATTTGTATGACACTCTTTATTCTCATTTTAAATTGAATGTTTTGAATGTTTTTTGTTTTTTTTTTAAGTACACCCCTGCATGTTCTTTGCTCTATGTTCTAAATTTGTGTGTGTGTGTGTGTGTGTGTGTGTATCTCTGTAAAAATATTTTGTTAAACTTAAAAAAATAAATAAAAAAAAAGAAAAAAAAAAGACTGTTGTCTTTAAGTGTCATATCCACTTTAAAGCCAAAAGAAAGAGGCATCACACCAAAACATGCAAGAGTGTAGAAATGTGTGTCACTGCGCAGGAGCTAATTTATACACCGCAGTTTACTACAGAAAATCCTTACAAATTTTTTTCACTTCAAGATTAATTTCTGATTACTCTACATTTTGAAGTAAAAAAAAACAACAAAAAAACACCAAAGAAGGCCCTTTATAAGCCCATAAAGCAAAAGCTTCAGCGGGGTCAAAGCCTAAGCATCCCCCGAACCCCCAGCTTCCTAAAGGTGATTTTTCCATCTCATTACACTGAAAAAAAAAGCATGGTGTGGCAATGTGAGCTCCGAATGTGAATAATGACGGTGAGTCAATGTGAGCTCCAAGTGTGAATAATAATGGTGCGACGATGGGATCTCCAACTGTGAATAATGACAGTGAGGTGATGTGAGCTCTGAGTGTGAATAATGACGGTGAGTCAATGTGAGCTCCCAGTGTGAATAATAATGGTGTGACGATGGGATCTCCAAGTGTGAATAATGACAGTGAGGTGATGTGAGCTCTCAGTGTGAATAATGACGGTGCGACAATGTGAGTATGAATAATGACAGCGAGGTATGTGAGTGGCACAGCACCAATATCGGGGCACAGCAGAAGTCCATCACAGGTGCTTCACGTCCTCTAGATAACGCTCTCAAGTAATGTGGACTCCTTTTGTATGTAAAAAACCCACATTTTAACATGGCGGCAGTGGATTTTTGTCCAGCTTTTGAATGGTTTGCTGCAGAGGCATCGTAGTCCGAAGACGGTACAATGCTGCTAATGGTTAGCGAAGATTAGCATCGTAGTGGCTAGCTAATGCTAACAGCATGGACGGACTGAGACCTCCACTGACGTTGTGTCTGGACTCTAATAACCTGTCAAAAACATGGAAATCTTGGAGAGATGATTTTGAACTATATGTTGGGTTAACAAGAAGAAAGTCAGGCTCTTCAGTTATCTGGTTGGTGAAAGTGGCAGAGAGCTACTGGATACATTAATAGGGGACACAGCGCAGTCTGACTGGGAGATAAAGGACATTATTGAAAAGTTAGACAACTACTGTAGTCCTGCAGTGAATAAGACAGTGGAGCAGTACAAATTCTTCACAAGAAATCAAGGTACCATCAAATCCAGTTACTGAACTCAAGTTGCTTGCAAAAACATGCAACTTTGGCACTCAGAGACTCACTCATTCGTGACAGACTCTTGTGTGGGATCAACAGTGGCAACATGCGAAAGAGGCCGTTATGGGAGAACGCCATGACATTGGACACTTGCATTCAACTTTGCAGAGCTGCTGAGTTGTCACGGGAAAACTAAAAGGCAATTGTGAGGCACTCTGTGGAAGAAGTTCATGCAGTCCAAGGAGCTACACGTGTCATGCAGACGGGAAACTCAGTGAATTGCAAGTTTTGTGGCAAGATGCATGAGAAGAGCCAACACAAATGTCCAGCATTTGGAAAGAAATGCAAAAAGTGTGGTAAGGAAAACCACTTTGCGGCGAAGTGTAAAGCGCGCACTGAACCAAAGAAGAAGTCTGTGCACAAAGTTACGGATTGTCAAAGTGAATATGAGGACATACTGTGCATTACAGATGTAACAGGAAGGGAAGACGTATATGCTGTTGACTCCAACAAAGACAAAGACACTCAGTTGTTTGCAGGCATGCTCCTAGGGAAGGGCATTGTCAAATTTCAGCTCAATTGTGGAGCTACATGTAATGTTTTGCCTATTAACATGCTAAACACAGATGCTAAGCTTGAGGATACAAAAACTGTGTTAGTGATGTACAATGGAAGCAAAGTGAAGCCACTGGGTAAATGCAAAGTGAAGCTAAGAAACCCTAGAAACCAGAAACTGTACCGGTTAGAGTTTCAAGTTGCTGACAAAGATTGCACAGTACCACTGATTTGCAAGAGAGCCAGTGAGGCTATGAAACTCATCAAGGTGCACTATGAAAACATTATGGCTATCGACAGTATTGTTACAACAGAAAGAGACATGAAAGGACAATGGACATTGGAACGAATAAAGACAGACTTTGCAGATGTGTTCACAGGAGACGAGTGTCTGGAGGGAGAATACAAAATCAAAGTGGATGACAGTGTGAAACCTGTGCAACTCCAAAAGCAACGGGTTCCGGTTGCCTTGATGAAGCCAATGACAGAGGAGCTTCATGACCTTGAGCACAGAGGTATTATCACACCTGTGGACTGTAGCACTGACTAGATCAGTAGCATGGTAGTTGTGCAAAAACAAAATGGTAAACCAAGAGTATGCATTGATCCAAAGCCCTCAACAAGGCACTCAAGCGCAGTCACTTTCCTCTTCCAGCCACTGAAGACGTACTCCCAGACATCTCTAAAGCTACAGTGTTCACAGTGTATGATGTTAAAAGTGGGTTTTGGCATGTTAAGCTCGAGGAGAAATCCAGCTATCTGACTACGTTCTCCACTCCACGGTGGCTACAGATGGCTAAGAATGCCTATGGGGAATAAGTCCGGCACCAGAGGTTTTCAAGTGAAAATTGACCCAAGCACTGGATGGGTTACCTGGTCTGTACATTATTGCTGATGATGTGCTTATTACAGGTCAGGGTGGGAATGAGGAAGCAGCAGAACGAGACCATAATGTAAAGTTGAAATTGTTCCTGGAACGGTGCAGACAAAAGAACATTAAAATGAACCCAGTCAAGTTCAAACTGCGACAAAGTTACTGCACATATATTGGTCACCGCCTGACAGCAAATGGACTGAAAAGTGGATCCAGACAAAGTTCATGCTATTGAACACATGCCAAGACCTACAGATATCAAATTCTTGGTGACTTCAATATTAATTTGTTAAATAAGGAAACACATTGTGCGACTAATAATTTTTTAAATAATCTTCATGCAAATTACTTCTTTCCCTCAATTACAAAAACCGACAAGAGTTACAGAACATTCTGCTACATTAATAGATAATATTTTATTTAATAATTTAAATTATGTAATGAAATCTGGTATATTGTTTACGGATATTTCAGATCATTTCCAATATTTCAAATTGTGGAACTGGAAAACTGTTATATGCCAAACAAGAAATCATCTACTTATTATAGAAATTTTAATAATACTAATAAAATGAAATTCAAGAGACTAATGGAGAGTATTTCTTTTGAAAATATATATATATATGGAAACAGATCCCAATTTAGCTTATCAGGTGTTCAATAAAGTTTATAAATTAAAATCATTTCCAATCATTAAATTATCTGGTGATATATCCAAAAAGAAAAACCCATGGTTTTCTAGGGGACTACAAAAATCCCTATTCAGAAAAAACAAGTTGTACAAAAAAAAAAAATTATCATCTCCTTCACAGTTAAATTTATATACCTATAAATTCTATAAAAAATAAATACACTACTCTTCTTAGGGCTGCAAAGAAGAAATACTTTAGTGACAATTTTCAAAAATCAATAAACAATATTAAAGGGACCTGGAAAATAATCAATGAACTACTTAAGAAGAAAACATGTTCATCAAAATATCCGTCAACTTTTTCAGATGGATCTAGAAGCTTTTCTGATCTCTTTGACATTGCTTGCAAGTTTAATAACTTTTTTCAAATGTTGATGCTTCTCTTGCAAAGAAAATTGATTCCACAAATATAAATCCGGTTGAGTACATCAAAGGTTTATTTCCATCTGTGAGTGAATTTGAACCCACAAATTCCACTGAGGTTTGTGAAATCATCGCTGGTCTACACCCATCTCCAACTGGTCATGATGGAATAAATACATCTATTGTAAAATGTGTCATACATGAAATTTCTGAACCACTTACATACTGTATATTTTTTTCCATTGTCCTTGAAAACAGGCATAGTACCATCTGATTTAAAGATTGCTAAAATCATACCGTTATTTAAAAAAGGTGATCAGCATCTTTTTCAAATTATCGTCTTATTTCAGTTTTGCCATGTTTTTCAAAGAGCTTGGAGAAACTTGTTTATAAAAGACTAAATGATCATTTGCTTAAGAATTCAATTTTATATAACTATCAATATGGATTTTGGAAAAATCATTCAACATATATGGCCCTGACTGAACTGATGGATAGAATTTATGCTGCCTTAGATAACAACGAATTTGAAATTGGTGTGTTTTTAGAGCTTTCGAAAGCATTTGATACAGTAAATCATGAAATCTTGCTTTCTAAGTTATATAAATATGGATTTAAAGCTATTGTTTATAAATGGCTTAGTAATTATTTATTAGAGAGAAAACAGTATGTTTTTCTTAATTTGAAATTAATTCTATAGACTGTGGAGTTCCTCAAGGTTCGATTTTGGGACCGCTTTTATTTATAATATATATCAATGATTTTGCATCTGTTTCTGCCTCAACAGTTCCATTGTTGTTTGCTGATGACACTAACCTTTTCATTTCCAGCAAAGATATACATGATTTGGTTAAAAGTTTAAGTAATGATCTCCTGAATTATTCGATGTGGTTCAAAGTTAATAAATTATCGTTAAATATAAATAAGTCTAATTTTATGTTATTTGCTGGCAATAAAAAATGTAATCATGATCAAATTAAAATTTACATAGACAATGAAGAAATATCAAGGGTATCTTCTACATGTTTCTTGGGTGTAGGGATGTATGACAAATTGTGTTGGAAAGAACATATCGAACCTGTTTGCAAAAAAAAAATAAGTCAAAAGGAATCATAAGCAAAATAAGATTATGTACATTACAAATATCTTAACATTATATTACAGTTTAGTGTATCCTTATTTGGTTTATTGCAATGTTGTATGGGGAAGCGCCTTTGCAACTTATATAAACAAACATTTTCTTTTGCAGAAAAAATTTGTTTGGATAGTTTCTTTTTTGAAACCTTGTGCTCCAAGTGCACCTTTTTTTTCAAATTACAGCTCTTAAATAGCTATCATATAAATATTTTCCTGACCTGTATATTTGTCTTCAGAGCTCTTCATGATATTAGTTGGCCTTTTTTTTTATTAAATATTATTTTGTGCATAACCATCAAATTCATAATTATCCAACAAGGCAGACTTCATATTTGCAATTATTTTTGCATAGAACAACTTGTTATCAGCGTCACATCAGATATCATGGTGTTAAATCTTGTAATAATACAGTACATCTTCTAAATCCATCCATCACCTTAAACAGATACAAAAGTCGATTAAAAGTAAAACTCCCATATAAGTATTTATAATGTCAATATATTACTTTGTTTCGACTGATTCATGTTTTGCACTTTATGAATTGATATAATTCCTTTGTTTGTTGTGACATTTTTTTTTGTTGCTGTTTGGTAGTGGGTCTTTGATAAGCTTCGTTGGCTTTTACCTCTCCCCTGCACAGTATCCTCATATTGTATTTTTTTCTTTTTTATTATTACTTTGTGTGTGTATATATATATATATATATATATATATATATATAAATGTGTGTGTGTATATACATTTTTTATTTATTTATTTATTTATTTTTGTAAATTGTGATTCTCATTGTGTGCTAAATAAAAATGAATGAATGAATGAATGAAAATGTGAAAGCAGTACAAAGACTGTTAGCTACGGTAAACTACTTGGCTAAGTTTTGCCCACACCTTTCCGACCAATGCAAGGTATTGCGACACTTGACACACAAAGACACAGACTGGGACTGGACAGAGCAGCATGAGAATGCTATTGTCAAACTAAAACAGACTATTGCAGAAGCTCCTGTCCTGAAGTACTACTGCCCAGAGGAGGACCTGACAGTACAGTGTGATGCGTCAGATACAGGGTTGGGGGCAGCACTCATGCAGAAGGGTACACCCATCACTTATGCAAGTAAAGCACTCACACAGACGGAGCGGGGTTATGCCCAGATTGAGAAAGAGTTTCTAGCTATGGTGTTTAGTGTGGAGAAGTTTCATCAGTACACATATGGTCGCAAAGTTACTGTCCAGTCAGACCATAGTGACGAAACCACTTTTTGAGTGCACCCAAGAGACTTCAAAGAATGATGTTGCAAATGCAGAAATATCACCTGACTGTGGTGTATGTTCCTGGCAAAGACATGTTACTAGCAGACACATTAAGCAGAGCATATCTCCCAGAATACTCATCGCAGGGCTCAGCTGAAGCTGAAATAGAGACTGTTAATATGGTGCAACACTTACCCATGGTGCAACACTTACACATTTCAGGTGACAGTCTAAGCCAGATCAGGACAGCTACCAAAGATGACAATACGCTACAAACTGTGATCCAAATAATGAAACAAGGATGGCCATCAGACAAAAGGGCCATACCACCAGAAATCAAACCCTACTTCTCATTCCAGGAGGAACTAAGTTATCAGGATGACATTGTGTTTCAAGGTGAACGTGCTGTTATCTGTCATCACTGGAGAAAGACTTCACCCGCCGCCTGCACTCTTCTCATCTCGGTGTAGAAGGATGTCTTCGGAGAGCCAGAGAATGTGTCCACTGGACTGGCATGAACGACCACATAAAGACACACATAGCTTGTTGTGATATCTGCAGGTCAGTTGATGACAGACAACACAAAGAGACATTAAGTCCACACAATGTACCAAGCAGGCCATTAAAGTTGGTGTTGACCTATTTTAGTTTGACAAGAACTACTATGTAACAGTTGATTATTACTACAACTTTTGGGAAATAGATTTTTTGCCAGACACAAAGTCTACTATGGTGATAAAGAAGATAAAAGCAAAATTTGCTCGATACAGCATTCCAAACGCGGTGGTTTCAGACAATGAACCTCAATATTCATCCCAAGAGTTCCAAAGATTCAGCCAGTTGTGGGAGTTCGAACACAAAACCTCATCTCCAGGTTACCCACAGAGTAATGACAAAGCAGAGTCTGCCGTTAAAACAGCAGAGAGACTGCTACAAAAAGCCAAAGCTTCTGGACAATACCCTTACCTCATGCTGTTGGACCAACACAATACACCATCACAAAGACTGGAAGGCAGCCCAGCACAAAGATTGCTGAGCCGCCACACAAGGACTCTTTTACCAGCAGAAGAACAGCCTTCTCCAATCTAAAGTGGTTCAGGCAGAGCAGTCACTGTTAAACAACCAACGGCAACCGATCAGCAAGAGCTCTGGATGCCGTACAACCGGTGACTGTGTCAGAGTACAGCCATTTGAGCCTCACACTAAATGGAAGCTGGGCAAGGTGAAAAGACCTAGTGACTCTAGATCCTATGAGAATGAGATGGATTCGGGTGCAGTTCTCAGAAGGAACCGTAGACACCTCAGACTTGCTCACGGAGTACCTAAAACAGAGCCTGTCTACACAGAGACTGTGGACCTGATGGAAACCCAAACAGACACTGCCCAATCCCAGGTGAACCCTCTACTTCTGAGCAATACTTGTGACGGTAATGGGCTGATGACAACCAGGTGTAGTAGAGTTATCCGTAAGCCTCAGTGCTACAAGGACTTTACTACGTAATCAGGCACTTAAGTGATTTTTGGGAGGAAGAGTTGGATTAAAAAAAAGGGAAAAGAGTACAAGTGTTTTGAGTTGTTATCATTGTTTTATTTTTGAAATATTGAGCAATGTTGTGCATAAGAAAGGTAAAAGTTTTGAGCTGTTACATCACTGTTTTATTTTGAAAATGTTCAGTAAGTAAGAAGAAAAAGAAAAAAGGAAACTTCAAAAAAAGAGAAAGGATGTAACAACATGCAATATTGTAATGTATTGTTTAGATAAGACCCGCCACAAGGGGCAAACAAGGTGAATGCTGAGGACTAAAAACCAAAGAGTAAGCTGAGAACTTCACATTGTACACGGCTGTAGTTAATAAATGCTGACCCCATTGGGCCAGGGCAAGTAATGTGGACTCCTGAGGTGTGCGGCAAGATGGAGAACTAAGCGGACATGCCACCGAGAGCGCACATAAAAACTTCCTCAGTAAGTTAAATACGGACTGTTTCCCCGCAGAAAAAGTCTTGGGTTACTTGTTTAAATGCTGAACAAAAAGGACAAGCCAGTCTCCATGGATAAAAGTAACGTTGTGTTGTCAATGAGTACTGAACTAGGTTACATGCAAGCTAGCAAGATGCAGGCTAGCCAGATGAAAGCTAACAATGAGGTGGCGGTACCTGACGCGCTAATGTTTCATGAGGAGGCAATGGAAGCTACTAATGCCGGGACCGACAAGCGTGTGATTGAGGAGATTGATGTTTCTCCAATGAACACTCCAACTAAAAGCTCTCACATTTGGAAATGGGTAAGGCCAAATGAGGAGTCATCACGTGAATCCATACTCACTGCAGTAAACACCTTGTGCGCCACATTTGATAAACAAGAAAAAAAGCTAGAAGATATCAACACTCAGATTCGTGAAAACACCACAATGATTGGCAGCCTGGTGAAGGCATTGGAATTCAATGCAGCAGAACTCAAGGATTGCCAAAGTAAAGCGTCAATTTAAAAAAAAAAAGTGGCAGCCATGGAAAAAGAAAACTCCAGCCTTAAAGAGAGAGCCTGAGAGAGGTACAGCAGAAGGTGGAATCTGAGAGCGAAAGGTATGAAAGAATCTGAGAATGAAAACACGAGAGAGGAGATCATTAATCTACTCCAGAGAATAACACCACAGTGGGCACAAAAGATGGATGAAATATTGGACACTGTTCACCGTATAGGGAGAAAGAAGGAGAAGAAGATGCACCAGGTCATCATCCAATTTGTGAAACACTAACACCGAGATGAGATATGGAGCTTGACAAAGGAATCAGAAACATGCAAGGAAATGTGAATTTGCTTCACGGAGGACTTAACCACGACAGATAAACAGGTGAGAGAAAGGCTTTGGCCCCAAATACAAGAAGTGAGAAAGGAGAGGAAGAAGGCATATTTTCGAGGGCCTTTTGGATTCATTAATGGGCAACGAATCCAGTAGGATGTGTGTACATCTTAATTTAACCCTGAGGGATAAGAATGTGAACCTGTAATAGTGGGGACATAAACTGGTTGCTGTTCAGAGGAACTTTCATAGTTTAGAGCACAGTTAAAGAGGTCGTTATTATCTGCGTTCATATCAGAGCGTTTACAGTTGCACAACACACTTTCATTTCATTTTCTATATGTCTTTTTTGAAGTCAGAGCTCTCTTTTTTATCATTACATGCAAGAGGTCTTAAGGACAATGTTAAGTGTAAGGCTACCTTCCTATTTTGTAAAGGACTTAATGCAGATTGCATTTTTTTTTTTTTTTTTTTTTTTTGCAAGAGACTCGCTCATGTGAAGAGGACACTCTTTTTTGAAAAAAAAACAAAAAAAAAACAGTGGGGAGACAAGATTCTTTTTTCTCATGGAAGCAATCGTTCTGGAGGTGTGGCCATATGTTTTTCAAAATTTCCAGGGGAGGTTGTAACCTCCAAAACTGATAAGGATGGTCATTGGATTGCAGTAATTATTAATTTTGAAGGGACTTTTGCAATTTTAATTAACATCTATGGATACCATAACATTGGTCAAAACAAAACATTATTAAGTACCCATACAGATATTATTGAGGATTATAAGCAAAGTTATTCTATAAGATTCACTCTAATAGGTGGAGATTTTAACATGGTTCCAGATGAGTGGCTCGATAGATGTCCATCTATTTATAATCAATCATTCAATCAATCAATTTTTTTATATAGCGCCAAATCACAACAAACAGTTGCCCCAAGGCGCTTTATATTGTAAGGCAAGGCCATACAATAATTATGTAAAACCCCAACGGTCAAAACGACCCCCTGTGAGCAAGCACTTGGCTACAGTGGGAAGGAAAAACTCCCTTTTAACAGGAAGAAACCTCCAGCAGAACCAGGCTCAGGGAGGGGCAGTCTTCTGCTGGGACTGGTTGGGGCTGAGGGAGAGAACCAGGAAAAAGACATGCTGTGGAGGGGAGCAGAGATCGATCACTAATGATTAAATGCAGAGTGGTGCATACAGAGCAAAAAGAGAAAGAAACAGTGCATCATGGGAACCCCCCAGCAGTCTACGTCTATAGCAGCATAACTAAGGGATGGTTCAGGGTCACCTGATCCAGCCCTAACTATAAGCTTTAGCAAAATGCTTATAGTTAGGTTAGGTTAGTTAGTTAGGTTATCATTATAATGCTATAATGATAACCACTACAATACGACGTTACAGGAATTCATGAATGTTAACTCTCTTTGTGATATTTGGATGGAAAATAACACGAATAGGAAGCACGTCTATTGCACTTGGTATTGAGAGAGCGCATCGCGCTACCGGAGCTAAGCCTCCAGCTGGAGCACCACCTCGGTCCTTTGTGGTCAAGTTTGCAAGTTACCAGCGGAAAGAGGAGATTTTACATCGGGCGTGGCAGACAAAAGGCTTTGATTTTCAAGGCAAGAAGATCTACATGGACAACGACTATGCCCCAGAAGTTCAACGTAAGCACAAGGAGTACAAAGCAGCAAAGGCAGTACTCTGTGAGAAGAACATCCGATTCCAAACTCCTTTCCCGGCCAAGTTGAGAGTGCATTACAGCTGAGGTACAGTGACCTACAACTCTGCGCAAGAGGCAACAGAGGACATGATCAAGAGAGGGATGACGGTCGACCTGGTCAAAACCCCCGTTTCAATGATGGAGAAACTTAAGCAGCAAATGTGGCAGACGGTGAATGAGAGAAAGGGACAGAGAGGAGTCGGGACTCAGACACCAGGATTTAAGGAGAAACTCCAGGAATTTCGACTCCAGAATGACAATGCTTGAAGCATTTGCTTCCAGAAATTCAGAAACTGCGGTAAAATGTTATAATCTTGTTAACTGATATTAGGACCTCAGAGAGCTACCCTTATTTGTTGACTACTGCCCAAGTAGTCTATTGTGCTTTGCCATCTTTATTGAAGCGTTGAGTCAAGGTGTTACCCAAAATACTAATATTACTGGGGTGAGCATGAGTGGTCAAGAACATAAGATTTCATTATTTGCAGACGATGTGCTGATATATTTGACACACCCTGACTCATCTCTTCCGAGTCTCCTTTCCTACTTGGATACATTTGGCTCAGTGTCTGGGTATAAATTAAATATCTCCAAAACACAGATACTTAGATTTAATTATCAACCTTCCCAATCGCTGACTTCTAAAATTCAATCAGACTGGAATTTGGAGTATATAGGGTATTTGGGGGTAAATATTCCAAAACACTTATCAAAACTGTACGACATAAACCTGAATCCTCTTTGCCAGAAGATCAAAAGTGATATAAAATGATGGGGTTTACTACCAATTTTTAATTTTGATTCTACAGCGGATACAGTTAAAATGAACATTTTACCCAGGATCTTGTATTTATTTCAAACACTCCCAATTCCAATTAGTGACATGCAATTCGATAAATTAATTTCTAGGTTCATTTGGCAGGGGAAGAGGCTAAGATTGAGGGTGAAGACTCTTCAATTGGCTAAGGAAAAGGGAGGCCTTGCCATGCCATGTTTTAAGGATTACTATATAGCAGCACAATTTAAAACCCTGGTGTGTTGGTGCAATATTGATTACGAGGCCAGATGGAAAGAAATAGAGGCTAAAATTTCTGAAGATGGTCCAATTCAAGCCAGTTTAGGCTTAGCTTAATCAATGGATTAAATTGCCATTAAAATTATGGTTAAATTTTATTAAAAGAAAAATTTTTTGATCAGGTGAGAATACTACGTTGGGCTTCCAATGACCCACATTTCGCACCAAACGGAATGGATAAGACGTACGGATCCAGGACAAGGAAGGGCCTAACTTCATACTGTACCTATTTTTTCCAAAGAAACTTTGAGGGACTTCCAATCACTAAAAAGACAATTCCAGCTCAATAACAAGTATTTTTTACAGATTTTTACAAATCTGCCATTATATCACAAGATTTATACCAAAGAATAGCAATGTATTTGAGATGCCAATATTGAGGATTTTTATTAAGGCCTACCAGGGTGATTCTGGTCTAAAATTGATTTCAAGATTATACAAGGATTTCCAGAATATTAAAAATGTAAACACAGAATACTTGGCAGCCAAGTGTGAAGCGTCCGGGATGAAAGTCAGCACCTCCAAATCCAAGGCAATGATTCTCGACCGGAAAAAGGTGCTTTGCCCTCTACAGGTCGGTGGAGTGTCCTTGCCTGAAGTGGAGGAGTTTAAGTATCTCGGGGTCTTGTTCACGAGTGAGGGACGGATGGAGCGTGAGATCGATAAACGGATCGGTGCAGCGTCTGCAGTGATGCGGTCACTGTATCGGACCGTCGTGGTGAAGAGAGAGCTGAGTAGGGGGGCAAAGCTCTCGATTTACCGATCAATCTACGTTCTGATCCTCACCTATGGTCATGAGATTTGGCTCATGACCGAAAGAACGAGATCATGAGTACAAGCGGCCGAGATGAGTTTCCTCCGCAGGGTGGCTGGGCACTCCCTTAGAGATAGGATGAGGAGCTCAGTCACTCGGGAGGAGCTCGGAGTTGAGCCGCTGCTCCTCCACGTCGAAAGGAGCCAGTTGAGATGGCTCGGGCATCTTTTTCGGATGCCCCCTGGACGCCTCGCTGGAGAGGTGTTCCGGGCACGTACCATCGGGAGGAGGCCCCAGGGAAGACCCAGGACACGCTGGAGGGACTACGTCTCTCGGCTGGCTTGGGAACGCCTTGGGGTTCCCCCGGAGGAGCTGGGGGAGGTGTGTGTGTATTGGGAGGTCTGGGCGACTTTGCTTGAGCTGCTGCCCCCGCGACCCGACTCAGATGGAACACAGAATATATTAAACAAAAGTGGGAAATGGAAACAAATACCAAACTGACAACCGAACTTTGGTTGAAATACACTGCATTACAATGGAGAAATTCCAATTCAGTCTCCTTCAGATACTTTGGTTGGAAATGCCTCAGTAGATACTTTATTACACCGGTACAAAGCTCACACTACTCAGGTCTTTCCATTTGTTGGAGGAAATGTGGGGCTCAGGTAGCGAATCATTTACATTTGTTTTGGTCATGTCCCCTAATACAACATTTCTGGATGAATATTCAATCTGAAGTATGCATAATGTTAAATGTACCATCACCCTTAAACTGGGACGAGATGCTATTTGGCCTTTTGCAGTCTGTGGACACAAATAAAGAGACAAAGTGTCTATTTGTAATTTTAAGTTTGGCAGCTCGGAAATTGATTACCAAAAACTGGCTAAAAACAAACTCTCCAAACCTGAATGATTGGCACAACATTGTCTATTCTATATACATAATGGAAAAAATCACTATGTCTAACAGACTTCAAAATGACAAATTTGAAAAAATATGGGCAAAATGGAAAGCATATGTAAGGATAAGAAAGCCAGAATTTGTATGATTCGTTAATATTTGTATATGGAATACTGTTATGGTCAAAACTGTACACCCTCAGTTAATCAAATCAAATCAATTTTATTTATATAGCGCCAAATCACAACAACAGTTGCCCCAAGGAGCTTTATATTGTAAGGCAAAAGCCATACAATAATTACAGAAAAACCCCAACGGTCAAAACGACCCCCTATGAGCAAGCACTTGGCGACAGTGGGAAGGAAAAACTCCCTTTTAACAGGAAGAAACCTCCAGCAGAACCAGGCTCAGGGAGGGGCAGTCTTCTGCTGGGACTGGTTGGGGCTGAGGGGAGAGAATCAGGAAAAAGACATGCTGTGGAAGAGAGCAGAGATCAATCACTAATGATTAAATGCAGAGTGGTGCATACAGAGCAAAAAGAGAAAGAAACACTCTGCCTCCCATTCTACTCTTAAAAACCCTAGGAACTACAAGTAAGCCTGCAGTCTGAGAGCGAAGCACTCCATTGGGGTGATATGGTACTACGAGGTCCCTAAGATAAGATGGGACCTGATTATTCAAAACCTTATAAGTAAGAAGAAGAATTTTAAATTCTATTCTAGAATTAACAAGAAGCCAATGAAGAGAGGCCAATATGGGTGAAATATGCTCTCTCCTTCTAGTTCTCATCAGTACTCTAGCTGCAGCATTTTGAATTAACTGAAGGCTTTTCAGGGAACTTCTAGGACAACCTGATAATAATGAATTACAATAGTCCAGCCTAGAGGAAATAAATGCATGAATTAGTTTTTCAGCATCACTCTGAGACAAGACCTTTCTAATTTTAGAGATATTGCGCAAATGTAAAAAAGCAGTCCTACATATTTGTTTAATATGCGCTTTGAATGACATATCCTGATCAAAAATGACTCCAAGATTTCTCACAGTATTACTAGAGGTCAGGGTAGTGCCATCCAGAGTAAGGATCTGGTTAGACACCATGTTTCTAAGATTTGTGGGGCCAAGTACAATAACTTCAGTTTTATCTGAATTTAAAAGCAGGAAATTAGAGGTCATCCATGTCTTTATGTCTGTAAGACATTCCTGCAGTTTAACTAATTGGTGTGTGTCCTCTGGCTTCATGGATAGATAAAGCTGGGTATCACCTGCGTAACAATGAAAATTTAAAGTAGACCTGCATTGAAATAAATGTGGTCAGATTTCAGAAAGAAATAGCTGATATGTATTTATAAGACCCTTGTGAATGCAGTAAAGTAAATCTGTAAGCCCAAATTTGTAATTCAGCGGAGAAATCTTCGTTTAAAAATGATAAATTTGCAGCTAAAATTTAGCCCTCTGTGAAAACAGTTTGTACAGCCGTATCATTTCCATGACCTCAGGGACAAGACGACGCGCTCCCGCTTTCAGTCCGATCCCGCATTGAAATTGATTTTATCTGTTAGTAATGTTACTTATACACGTCCTGGTTTCAACATCCAAAAGTAAGCTGCAATGAATGTGAGCTACAGATCTGTGTGCTCAGATCAGCAACGACATCGACAGCAGGCACCGTTCTTCCTCTCCCGCTCTCTGCCTCCGCTGCGCTTATTAAGTCTGCGGGCTCGTTAACGAGCTCGTTAACTGCCGACGCGGGCCACTCACACCGCCCGTGTCTGCTTTGCAGCCGGTGTTGTGTCAGATTCAGCGCACAACACCGGCATCACCTCTCTGTCTACTGAATGGAGCTGCAGCACACTTGGCACAAGTCCTGAGATTATGCTCGCTGTTTTAATGCGAAGCGGCCGGTACACCTGTTGCTGAAAGGACAGACTTCTTGCGGCAAAATCCACAGCACTGCACGTCTCGGCAATCGGAGCCCCAGAGCTCCATGGACGCTGAGAGAGGTTTATATATTTTTAATGACTGGGATTCTTTGTGGGTCTCGCCTCCATATCCGTGATGGTACCGGAGGCGAAAGACAGTAGATTTTTATTGCGACACCACTCAATCAAATGGGCTTATGAAAAAGTCCCCCAAAATAATTTTCAAGCACAAATAAAAGAAATGTGTACTCACCAAACGTGCCACAAGACAATATGAAGTTTTAAAAAAAGTAGATCCTTCCGTATAAGACAAGAAAAAGGTGCAGATGCAAACTGACGTAAATCCACAAATTCAATTGGCGCAATGCATGCTGGGAGAGGGTCTTGTCCGTGACGTCTCGGCAGCGTCCATGATGAGAGGGACAATTTGCGGAGGGCTAAATGTTAGCTGTAAATTTGTCATTTTCAAATGAAGATTTCTCAGTTGAATGACAGATCTGGGCTTGCAGATTTACTTTACTACATTCAGAAGGATCTCATGTGTAAATGCAAGTCATTTTTTGTTCAAAAAATCTGACTGCATTTTTTTCAATGCAGGTCTCCTTTAAGCAATGCTTTCTAATAATACTGCCTAAGGGAAGCATGTATAAAGTGAATAAAATTGGTCCTAGCACAGAACCTTGTGGAACTCCATAATTAACCTTAGTCTGTGAAGAAGACTCCCTATTTACATGAACAAATTGTAATCTATTAGATAAATATGATTCAAACCACCACAGCGCAGTGCCTTTAATACCTATGGCATGCTCTAATCGCTGTAATAAAATTTTATGGTCAACAGTATCAAAAGCAACACTGAGGTCTAACAGGACAAGCACAGAGATGAGTCCACTGTCTGAGGCCATAAGAAGATCATTTGTAACCTTCACTAATGCTGTTTCTGAACTATGATGAATTGTGAAACCTGACTGAAACTCTTCAAATAGACCATTCCTCTGCAGATGATCAGTTAGCTGTTTTACAACTTCCCTTTCAAGAATTTTTGAGAGAAAGGAAGGTTGGAGATTGGCCTATAATTAGCTAAGATAGCTGGGTCAAGTGATGGCTTTTTAAGTAATGGTTTAATTACTGCCACCTTAAAAGCCTGTGGTACATAGCCAACCAATAAAGATAGATTGATCATATTTAAGATAGAAGCATTAATTAATGGTAGGGCTTCCTTGAGCAGCCTGGTAGGAATGGGGTCTAATAGACATGTTGATGGTTTGGAGGAAGTGACTAATGAAAATAACTCAGACAGAACAATCGGAGAGAAAGAGTCTAACCAAATACCACCATTACTGAAAGCAGTCGAACATAAAGATATATCTTTGGGATGGCTATGAGTAATTTTTTCTCTAATAGTTAAAATTTTATTAGCAAAGAAAGTCATGAAGTCATTACTAGTTAAAGTTAAAGGAATACTCGGCTCAATAGAGCTCTGACTCTTTGTCAGCGTGGCTACAGTGCTGAAACGAAACCTGGGGTTGTTCTTATTTTCTTCAATTAGTGATGAGTAGTAAGATGTCCTAGCTTTACGGAGGGCTTTTTTATAGAGCAACAGACTCTTTTTCCAGGCTAAGTGAAGATCTTCTAAATTAGTGAGACGCCATTTCCTCTCCAACTTATCTGCTTTAAGCTGCGAGTTTGTGAGTTATACCACGGAGTCTGGCACTTCTGATTTAAGGCTCTCTTTTTCAGAGGAGCTACAGCATCCAAAGTTGTGCTCAGAGTTTAGGTAGCTACTCTGCACTGTGTTGGTATATGGCATTGGAGAACATAACAAAGAAGGAATCATATCCTTAAACCTAGTTACAGCGCTTTCCGAAAGACTTCTACTGTAATGAAACTTATTCCCCACTGCTGGGTAGTCCATTAAAGTAAATGTAAATGTTATTAAGAAATGATCAGACAGAAGGGGGTTTTCAGGGAATACTGTCAAGTCTTCAATTTCCATACCATAAGTCAAAACAAGATCTAAAGTATGATTAAAGTGGTGGGTGGACTCATTTACATTTTGAGCAAAGCCAATTGAGTCTAATAATAGATTAAATGCAGTGTTGAGGCTGTCATTCTCAGCATCTATGTGGATGTTAAAATCGCCCACTATAATTATCTTATCTGAGCTAAGCACTAAGTCAGACAAAAGGTCTGAAAATTCACAGAGAAACTCACAGTAACGACCAGGTGGACGATAGATAACAACAAATAAAACTAGTTTTTGGGACTTCCAATTTGGATGGACAAGACTAAGAGTCAAGCTTTCAAATGAATTAAAGCTCTGTCTGGGTTTTTGATTAATTAATAAGCTGGAGTGGAAGATTGCTGCTAATCCTCCCCCTCTGCCCGTGCTACGAGCATTCTGACAGTTAGTGTGACTCGGGGGTGTTGACTCATTTAAACTAACATATTCATCCTGCTGTAACCAGGTTTCTGTAAGGCAGAATAAATCAATATGTTGATCAATTATTATATCATTTACCAACAAGGACTTAGAAGAGAGAGACCTAATGTTTAATAGACCACATTTAACTGTTTTAGTCTGTGGTGCAGTTGAAGGTGCTATATTATTTTTTCTTTTTGAATTTTTATGCTTAAATAGATTTTTACTGGTTGTTGGTGGTCTGGGAGCAGGCACCGTCTCTACGGGGATGGGGTATTGGGGGGATGGCAGGGGGAGAGACGCTGCAGAGAGATGTGTAAGACTACAACTCTGCATCCTGGTCCCAACCCTGGGTAGTCACGGTTTTGAGGGTTTAATAAAATTGGCCAGATTTCTAGAAATGAGAGCTGCTCCATCCAAAGTGGGATGGATGCCGTCTCTCCTAACAAGACCAAGTTTTCCCAAGAAGCTTTGCCAATTATCTATGAAGCCCACCTCATTTTTTGGACACCACTCAGACAGCCAGCAATTCAAGGAGAACATGCAGCTAAACATGTCACTCCCGGTCCGATTGGGGAGGGGCCCAGAGAAAACTACAGAGTCCGACATTGTTTTTGCAAAGTTACACACCGATTCAATGTTAATTTTAGTGACCTCCGATTGGCATAATCGGGTGTCATTACTGCCGACGTGAATTACAATCTTACCGAATTTACGCTTAGCCTTAGCCAGCAGTTCCAAATTTCCTTCAATGTCGCCTGCTCTGGCCCCCGGAAGACAATTAACTATGGTTGCTGGTGTCGCTAACTTCACATTTCTCAAGACAGAGTCGCCAATAACCAGAGTTTGTTCCTCGGCGGGTGTGTCGCCAAGTGGGGAAAAACGGTTAGAGATGTGAACGGGTTGGTGGTGTACAGGGGGCTTCTGTTTAGGACTACGCTTCCTCCTCACAGTCACCCAGCCGGCTTGCTTTCCCGGCTGCTCGGGATCTGGTGGGGGGCAGCTAACGGCAGCTAAGCTACCTTGGTCCGCACCGACTACAGGGGCCTGGCTAGCTGTAGGATTTTCCAAGGTGCGGAGCCGAGTCTCCAATTCGCCCAGCCTGACCTCCAAAGCTACGAATAAGCTACACTTATTACAAGTACCGTTACTGCTAAAGGAGGCCGATGAATAATTAAACATTTCACACCCAGAGCAGAGAAGTGCGGTAGAGACAGGAGAAGCCGCCATGCTAAACCGGCTAAGAGCTAGTAGCTGCGCTAAGCTAGCGGATTCCTAAAAACACACAACGTGAATAATGTGTAAATAATTTAGAGGTGATTCAGCAGAGGGAGTGCTTTAGTTAAGGCACGTGAAGATTACACTGTGAAACAAATCGTTATCTAGTTATCTAGATCAATCTAACTACGCAGATTAAACAGCTAACAGATACAGCAAAACACCGCTGTGCTCCGGAACAGGAAGTGATACAATACTGCAGTGAGAGCCAACCACCAGTAGAGGTTAATGTTCGTGTTTTGTGTTGACATGCAAAAGAAAATTCTTACAAAAAAAAAAAAAAAAAGCCCAGAAATTAAACCTTTACATGTGTTAGGAATGCATTTGAGCAATTTCCACAATCTTCCTTAAGAGCTCAGACCAGATCCCTCTGGTTATCAAAAGAATAGAGGTTTTCTCTAAAGTGTCTGGACTTCATTTGAATTAAAAAAAAAAATGTGAACTTATGGCCATACATGACCATCCACTAATAAATCTGTATGAAATCCCAATTAAAAAAGAATAATATATATATATATATATATATATATATATATATATATATATATATATATATATATTTAGGGGTGATAATTACAAAAGATTATAAAGCTAGAGAAGAACTAAATATTGTGTCTAACAAAAAGAAAAGTGAATCAATGCTTAATGCCTGGTTACAAAGAGACCATCATTTGGACGCATATTCATTACCAAAATTGAGTCTCTAGAATAATGTATCCCGCTTTCTCAATAGCTATCCCTTATAATCTAATTAAATCAATTACCCAAACGAATTTCAACTTTATCTGGAGAAATAAACATCACTATCTCAGAAAAGGAGACTCAGTTAAACCATTAGATGAAGAAGGCTTAAATGTAACCGATTATGAGGCAATGAATGGTATGATAAAACTAAAAATGGCTAAAAGAATTTACTCAAAATACTAATGGTTTCTGGTTTCATATTCCCTTTAAAATATCTGAGGTATGTGGGGGTATTGATCTGTTGTTGAGATGTGACTTCTGTTTGTCCAAACTTCCCATTAAGTTATCCAAGTTCCATGAACAGGTCCTGCTATATTAGAAAATGGTCTATAAGCACAATTTCACTCCTCATAACTCCCCTATATCTGGAATAATAGATACGTATTATTCAAAAGGAAATCCTTTTGCTATTATTTGGGTAGAGAAAGGCATTTGGTCTGTTTTACACCTGATGAACTCAAGTGGCAAGTTTCTTAAATATAATGAATTTAAGGTAAAATTCAAGGTACACTGTACTAAAAGGCAATACTCAGTGGTGATTAAAGCAAAACCACAAGCAATGGTGGATACAGTGAGAGGTATGTTACTTTATATGGTGTTAGCACCATAGCTTCCTTCACTTAATATCGATGACATTGATTTTAAGGGTGGAAAAATGTACAAATAAAATTATAAGATATGCTCTCACTTCTGAAATTTTCCCTCTATCACTAAAAAGGATACACTTGTTAAAAGGTTACCCTGATGAAGTTAAAGTTCAAATCAGAACCAGATACCTCTCTCTCCTGGTGCCACCAAAAACTAAAGAAGTTCATTTTAAGATCTTAAATGACATTTACCCTTGTAGTGAATTTCTTAGACAAAGATTTAATCTAGAAATTAATAACTGTAAATTCTGTAACACTAATATTGAAACTCTTGAACATGTATTTTTTGATTGTCTTTATACCAAAACTTTCTGGGGAATTTTTCAAAAATGGACTTGTTAAAAGGACTCTCAAGCTCCAATCCTAGTTTTCAACACTATTAAAATTGGTGCTTTATTGCAGGACAAAACAAACAACAACAACAACAACAACAAAAAAAAAACATATGCTGTACAACACTTACTTGTTATGGCAAAATATTATATCCATAGGTGTAGATTTTGAAATGTCACTCCACTGTTTCTAATATTTATGAATGAGATGCTTAATTTAAAAAAACTTTGAAAATATAAAAACTAAACAAGCCTTATGTGTCTATAATAGTTTAACAACCTTATTCCTGATTAAATCTGCCTTTTTTGCTTTTTTTTTTTTCCTCTTTAGTTTTTTTCTTTATACTGCACTTTATTTTTGTGGTTACAACATTGTTACACTGTTCCTACTTGTATTTTCATGTACTGCCTAGTACACTTTCTGATTGAATTTTATGACTTTGTAATGCCGGAATATGTTAATGAGTAAAAAAAAAGTAATGTGGACTCCTTTTGTATATAAAAAAAATCCCCACACTTTAACACAGACTATGGTCGTGTTGTCTGTGTCCTTGGTGTTGTTCTTCTTTAATCTTTGGTAGATATCGGTGTAGATTTTGTTCCTAGTTTTTCATCCTTTGAAATCAGGATCAAAAACTCTCAGCGGCACAGAAGTGCTGACGTCATCACAAAACCGACGCCTGACCAATGACGTTAACGCGCCTGATACGTATCGGTCACGTGATTTTTAGGAAACAACACGAGTTTCGATTTACGCTTCAAGGATCAGGGTTGTAGTGTAGAGTTCAGGGTTTCGACACAGTTCACAGCCTGCGCACATGGCGCTACAAGTTATGAAGACTAGTTCATACAAGAACACGCCAAAACATTTATACTCGAAGTCAATATTACGGTGTTTTCTTCACAGACGAACATTTTTGTTGGATTAATTTGCCGTCACACGAACAACCGGACAAGAAACCGAGAAAACAAACAATGAGCCAACATTTTAACACTTATTCACGTCATACACAGCTTAAAAAACATTTACCTGATCACCAGCGGCCAAAGGCAGAGACAAAAAGAGGCAGACGACCGTCCAAAACACAAAAATCCACCAGATACGCCCAGACTGTGACTCCGCCTCAGATTATGGAAACAGCAAAAGAGCGAAATGGTGCAATGCCGCCCCTAGTGGTCAGAGTGAGGATTTACGGGAAAACACACGCACATACTAGTCCAGTAGGTGGCGGTAATGCACCTATGTTACTTTGCCAACCGCCATTAAAATCCATCAAAGAAGAAGTTTCACGTTAGCTTCAGTGACTAAAGCTAGTTAGCTGGAGACGCTGAAAACTTGTGATCCTCGAATATGTTTTTTAAAGAGCTCCAGAAGCACAAAGGTCGACAGTAAACCGGAAGCAGAAGAAGAAAGGGTGAAGTTAGCGCGAAAAAGGGGAACAGCTGAGAAGGTTGTTGAAACAGCGGCTAACTGCTGCTAATGCCGAGATGTTTGAGTTGGTAGAAACAAAAAAACATCGCAGAGCAGCAAGAAGAAACGAGTGGATTTAAAGAAGAGAAGAAACTAGTCAACGTGCTGGATGCTGTTTTCAAGCCTGAAGTTCGCTGATCCAGAGCAGGTTTCTCCACTAAACTTTATTTCAGACCAACTCCACCACATCCAAATGATAGCTGTTAGTTTGTGTTGGAGTTCTTATTAAAACAAATAAGACAAACTGTGTTTTATGATGATAAATAAAGAACAGTTCAGCTTGGTGATGTGCTGGTGAAAGCCGATCAATCGATACGATTCATTACTGTTTTTTCTCATTTTATGCACACAAAAATGGAACTGAAGCTCATGAATTAACATCATGACTCCAAACTGTTGAACTCTGAGCACAGCACCATGGTTTCACTCAAACATTTTAAATTGCAGTGATGCAAATCTCAGAACAAAACTTTGTTCACTTTGTTGTAGAAACACTGAACTTCAAAATGCAGCGGCCTGATGAGGGATGAGTGAGATGAGATTTATTGTCATTATCGTTACACAAGTGCAACAACAATGAAATTACGTTTACACTCCAATTAACTCAGACAAAATACAGCAATTAATCCACAATTATTACTAGTTGAACGTAATAATGGCACAAATCAGAATTAAAGACAACACATATACATTTGACATTGTTTATGTGCACTAAACTTGAAGCAGTCTGTCATCCGAATTGAGGCAAAGTGGGTGAAGGCTGCAGCAGGAGGGCCTGCGCTGCCCAGCTTGGGGAGTTTAAGGCTGCAGCAGTAAAAACCGCAGTGCCTTCAAGGTGGCAGGGAGGTAGCCAGGATGAGGGGAGTGGAGAGACACGGGGGGGGGGGTATGGAGGGAGAGAGACATGAGTTGTGTGTGATTAATTAGAATCTAGTTAGGATCACAAGACTTCATTTATCCTGAAGGAAACTGCTGATGTTCCAACTGCACAGATAAACAGAGATACAAGTGGACATGGAAGAGCAGGAGACTGGATAAGAAAAATAACCATCATAAGTTCTTTCAGCTTCTCTCTTTGTGCTCAGGGTTGCCACAGTAGATCTGATATGTATCTGCATGTTGATTTGGCACAGGTTTTACACCGGATGCCCTTCCTGACACAACTCCACATGACCTCCAAAATGGGCACAGATGATCTTGAACCAGTGACCTTCTGGTTTGGAAGCAATCACACTAACCCCCACGCTGCCCTAGAAGAAAATAAAATTTAAGGTCTAACAAAAATTTTATTAAAACACCATCTTAGTTTTATTTAAACCGACATCTTATGGCCATCAATATCGCCTCTCTCTCTAATCAGCTGGTTGCAGTAGGTACATAAGGAAAACTTGCACGTCAGGTGATCTCTGGGATCAGGGTTGGCGTCTCCTGCTTTAGCATATCTGTCCCAGCACAGGGACATTTTGGTGTTGTCTCACACGTGATTGGTCAGCTTGGGCAGCAGAGCAGCAGCAGATGATTAAATCTGCCTGTTTTTAGACTTTCCCTTGGTCATTGACGCTCGCTTTCTTTTGTGTGTTTTAAAATCTTTCTACAAACATGTCTGAAGTCCAGCAACTGAGGGATGTGTTGAAACTACAGCTAACACCTGCTGATGAAGGAATGATTGCAGACCAGGAAGAAGAAATGAGTAATTTAAAAAAAGACAACAAAAGAGGTAAAGAGATGGATGCTGTTGTATCTCTTCTGCAGAACAGGTTTGTTCACTCAGCTTTGTTTGTGTTACTGATACTTTATAACATGTTGTTGTAATGGTCCAATATTTTCCTCATCGGGTATTCCTCCAGTGATTCTGTCAGTACTTACACAACAGAATGAGGAAGATTTTGATGAAAAATGAAAGTAAAATTTCTCCATATTCTGTAAAATCTCTGAATAATTTCTTACTGATGGAAAGTGACGTCACCACCCTCAGTCTTTGCCCTAGATCAGCAGGGAATTTAAATTTAGAAATGAACAAAGGCAACCGAAAGGATTCTGGTGGCAGTGATTTGTGTATTTTGGCATGTAGAGGTTTGGTTTATTTTGATCCAATACTTAGCACTAAAAGGTCAACATCAGTAACCTGTTGTACACAGGTAAGGGCCCCTTCACACAAAGTATGAATAAGTATAAATCGGGGTGAATCACGACAGAACAGCTCATATGAGCGAATCACAAAAATATAGAGCTGACGGGCAGGCGTGAACGAACCTGCTGTGATGGTTTCTTGAACGCGACGGTGTCATGCACGAGCATACATGAAACCGTTGCAACGGGAACACACTGTGAGCAGCTGGAGCATGTGTAACCACATTGCACAGCTGCTGTGAAAAAAAGAAAAATACATGCCACCCATGGGATTCGAACCTGCAATTTACAAAAGCTGTGATTGCCAAGCAGAAAGAAAAATACATGCCACCCATGGGATTCGAACCTGCAATTTACAAAAGCTGTGATTGCCAAGCAGAAAGAAAAATACATGCCACCCATGGGATTCGAACCTGCAATTTACAAAAGCTGTGATTGCCAAGCAGAAACTTGACCACTGTGCTACCAACACTGGCCTGTAAATGGTGTGGAAAAATGCCTGAAATCAACAAGGACGTGGCCGAGGTGCACTGTGTGCGGCTGCTGCCACCCGGTGCAAAGGAGAAAGATGTTTTATGTATTTCTATGTGAGGACAGCAGGCAGAGACACACACCTCACGGAGGAATGTTGTAAGTTCATGTCCTTCAAAACACAGTATGTGTTCTTCAGCTGGGACGTCCAGGAGCCCAAATCACAACAGCAGCGGCTGTGGATAGACGCCCCCCCCCCCCCCCCTCATTCAGCTTTAAATTTGCCTCAGTAGTCTTTTTAATATCAGATGATGTGTCTTCAGTCCTCTGTGCCACAGCGTTACGAGCCAAACTAACATCAGCAATTTGTTGCTTCTTCTCAGGGCAGTTGTTCTCCACCAGTGGCGTGGTGCAATTTTTGTTAAGCTCCACCTCTGTCAAAGGTTTGTCATGTTTAGTGATGAACTTGGCCACTTCCCACCCTGATTTGGTGATGTTTTCATGATATGTCCACTCGAGGTAAGCGAGTCTGCACCCTCACTGAAACAGTCTGATCTAAGAACTGCCTCCGTTTCCTGACTCGTCTGTCAAAACCACTTTGAGGCCAACTGAAAGTCATTTTCTGTGGGCTCTGTTTCCTCCCACACTCACTCAGTTTGTTCTTAGACAGCCACGAGTTTCTGAGGAAAATCAAGACAGTGGATCCAACAAATCTTGTTAGTATATTGGCTGGATGCTGTGTCACTTTTCAGTTTTTGTGGGTGGAAACCAATCCCATGACCTTCTTGCTATGAGGCAGCAGTGATAACCACTAAGCTCCTATGCTGCGCTAAACAACTGAATATTAATACATAATTCCTTAATATTATCAGTACTATAGTGCACAAACAGATGTTGTGCTGAATGTAGCCTTCAAATATGAAATTCAAAAACTGAAAATAAATTTCTAAAAACACTTCTGTCACCTCTCAGTCTTAAAATGGTCTTGTGTCATTCCTGCAGTATGTTGTAAATAAGGTGTAACTGTGAATATGGAGTAAGGACGCTGTCAGGAAAGACATGTACATAAAAGTAAGTTTTGGAATTTCTTCTATATGTCAATTAATACAATCCAGCATCAGGGGTCTTCAGCTGGTTCAAAATGCTGCCACCAGACTTCTGACACATAGCAGAAGGTCTGAACATATCACACCCATTTTGGCATCTTTGCACTGGCTCCCCATCTCTGTGAGAGCAGATTTTAAGGTTTGTTATTGACTTATAAGGTTGTTCATGGACTGGCGCCAGCTTATCTGGCTGATCTGGTGGAATTTTACGTGCTGGCTCGGGCTTTGTGGTCGCAGGATGTGGGACTTCTCTGTGTTCCCAGGGTGAAGAAGTAGTCAGCAGGTCAAAGAGCCTTTTCATATCATGCACCCACCCTGTCGGAATCCGTGGCCATTTTTAAGTCAAGACTGAAAACCTATTTTTATTCTCTTTCTTATGAATAGTTTTTATTTTTTTATCCTTTTATTTCTGTTTTTAATTATGTATTGAATTTTTTTTATTCATTTTTAATTATTTATTTAAATTTTATGTAAGGCGCCTTGAGATGGCTTTTGGTGTGATTTGGCGCATTATAAGCTAATTAAATTGAATGCAAAGATATGGCCTAGTTCAAAAATAATGAAGCTAAAGTGTGACATAAGCATCAAAATTTTAAAGTGGTCTTTTTTGTGAAATGTTATAATTTTAGGTATGATTATATATCAGAGTTTCGATATTTCTATTGGTCTCGGTTCAGTCATTGCTAGAAATTATCAGTGCATATATATACTCTAATTTGCTAGAGCGTAACGCTTGTGACAACAGTTGGAGGTATCTTCTTTAGTCTGTGCAGGACCTGGTTAGTACTTGGATGGGAGACCTCTTTAGAACACCAGCAGATGTGTGTGTTTCTCCAGGTAAAACTGGAGTTGTGTCAGGAAGGGCATCCGGCGTAAAACTTGTACCAACTACCAATGGGGATCTGGCTGTATCAGCTGTGGCGACCCCAAACACAAAACGGCAGCAGCCGAATGGACAACAACAACATTCTACTGTTCTCAGTCATCTGTCTTTTATTGTTACAGTTGGCCATGGGAATTAGGCAGAGTCAGATATACCCCAAATGCAGGACAGCCTGACACAGAGATGGAGAAAGGAACAATTTAATTACATAGGCACTGTTCACACAAACACAAAGTCCATATGTAGTGCAGAAACTTCTCCAAATGGGGTAGATAGACTTCCAGAATCTTCTTCAGGGTGTGGCTATAACACAGGAATCTCTTTTGTAACGTGCAGATACACTCAGGGATCTTAAAGGTGCAGGCTAAACTCAGGTATACTCTTATTTAGAGTATAGACAAAAATTCAGGTCTCTTCTTTAGTATCAGTGCAGACCAAACTCAGGTATTCTTATTTAAGGTGCAGACAGGCTGAGGAATCTCACTCCTCCAAGGAGAGTCCATCCAAAATAAAACACTCTTGCCATGAAGGTGAGTTTTAACTAAACAGACAATCAGCCTTCTTGGTCAAAGATGTTCAGAAGAAAAAAGGTCAAGCTACTTCAACTGAGGAAGAGTGCAAAACAAAAATTCTCTCCAGGAAACAGACTCTGAAGAAAATAAGGGTAAAGTCAGAGTACTTACAAAACCAGGGGACACTTGCAGGTTGTTGGTGTCCTTTTGGCTGCTCCCATTTTTGCTTGGGGTCACCACACCAGATACAGACAGATCCACGCTGGTATTTGGCACAGGTTTTGCGCCAGATGCCCTTCCTGATGCAATTCCAGTTTACCTGGAGAAGCACACACAGCCACTGGTGTTCCAAAGAGGTCTCCCAGGTAAGTACTAACCAGATCCTGCAAATTTCAAATGTATTAATTTATATAGCGGCAATTCACGATTAAATCATCTCAAGGCGCTTCACACAACGTAAAAAAAAACTGAATTAAAAATTTAAAACACAATAAAAAGATGACCATAAAAGAATACAAGAATAAAAACACATAACACTAATGATAAAACAGGGAAAACAAATGAATCTTTAAACGTGACTTAAAAGTCTCCACAGTATCCGACTGCCGAATGTTTGCCGGGAGATCGTTCCACAGAGCTGGGGCACGGTAGGAGAAAGCTCTGTGACAAGCAGACTTTTTATTCACCCTGGGAACACACAGAAGTCCTGCACCCTAAGAACGCAGGGCCCGAGCTGGTACATAGGGGCTTACCAGGTCAGCCAGATAGGGAGGTGCAAGTCCATGAACAATTTTATAAACTAATAACAGTACATTAAAATCTGATCTTGCAGTGGAAGCCAGTGCAGGGATGCCAAAATGAGCATAATGTGGTCAAACTTTCTGCTTTGTGTCAAAAGTCTGGCAGCAGCATTTTGAACCAGTTGAAGACCCCTAATCCTGGACTGCGGTAAGACAGAAAATAGAGCATTACAATAGTCCAATCTAGAAGAGACAAATGCATGAATCAAAGTCTCAGCATCAGCCATAGACAGGATGGGATGAATTTTTGCTATATTTCGCAAATGGAAGAAAGCAGTCCTCGTAATGTCTCTAATGTGGAGATCAAAGGACAATGTAGGATCAAAAATTACTCCAAGGTTCCTCACTTTATCCGTATGATGTATAACACACGAACCTAAGCTAAGCCCTAGCTGATCAAATTGATGCCGATACCTCGTTGGACCAAGAACACAATTGAGTGTCATCAGCTATGCTGATGACACTCAATTGTGTCATCAGCAATGAAAGGGAATCCCAAAGCGCCACAGTATATTCCCAAGGGGTGCTACATAAAGGGGGAAAAAGCAGGGGGCCTAAAACGGATCCCTGCGGAACCCCAAACTTCATGTCCCTTCGATCAGAGGAGGTGCCATTACACAATACACAGTAAGAACGACTGGACAGGTATGATGTCAACCATGCAAGAGCAGTTCCAGTAATCCCAACGTGATTCTCCAGGCTATTGAGTAAAATATGATGATCCACAGTATCAAACGCCCACTAAAATCCAACAGCACCAAGACTGTAGTGGTATTTGAGTCCATTGCTCGCAAAAGGTCATTCACTGCTTTAGTAAGTGCTGTCTCTGTGGAGTGATATTTTCTAAAAGCAGACTGCAGTGGCTCAAAAAGATTATTCTCAGTGAGGTAGTCCACAAGCTGTCGCAAAACCACTTTTTCCAGGATTTTAGAACAAAATGATAGATTTGATATCGGTCTATAATTTTTCAATACACTAAGGTCGAGATTGGATTTCTTAAGTAATAATTAATTAATAATTAATTTAATCACTGCAGACTTGAAACATTTAGGAACAGATCCAGAAGTTAATGAGAGATTCATCATTTCCGGCACAGTCGGCCCAAGAATGGGCCACAGGTCCTTAAACAGTTTTGTTGGTATAGGACCAAATAAACAGGTTGTGCTTTTAGTAGACGTCACGAGCTTCGTCAGCGCACCTAGCGAGATACCATCAAAATTTGTAAATCTAGGTAACACCTCAGTGGGCAGATCCACCTCCATAGCAGTATGCGGTGGTTGGATCAAAGCCTGCTGAGATATGCTCAACCTAATATCCTCAATTTTCTTCTCGAAATAGTCTGAGAAGTCCTGTGCTGAAAAGGAAGAGTGACTAACAGGTGGCTATCCATGAATGAGAAATGAGTTATGCTTGGTTTTATTGATCAAATCAGAATAATAGGCACGCTTTGTAGCCAGTAGTGCATGCTTATAATCTAAGACAGCATCATGCCATGCAAGGTGGAACACCTCTAATTTAGAACTACGCCATTTCTGTTCCAAACCTCGGGCCTTCTGCCTAAGGTCACATAAGTAACCATTGAACCAAGGCGACTGCGCCTTGGGAAGGCGTGGCCTTAAAGGGGGAGGCGCAACCTTATCCAGTGTAGCCTTGAGTGTTGAATTCAAGCCATCCGCAAGACTATCCACTGATTGAACACTCTCCAAACCTGAAGCCCGCACTACTTAGCTTCTGAGATCCGAGGGGATCAGGTTCACGCAGAGTAGACTGGCTGCCAGGGGGCACTTGCAGGACTAGAGGGAAATTGCAGGAAACAAATTGAGAAGAAACACCAGAGAAAAACCAACCACAATGGACCCGCAACCTGACGGAAGACAAACAGTGACTGAAATAAACCAGCTGATTGTAGACAGGTTTGGAATCCAGACAGGTGATTAATCAAAGCCCAAGGACGTTTAAGAAACCTAAAAGAATACTAGAGGGAGATACTGGCAGATGTGTAAGGAGCCTAGAGGAATACCAGAGGGAGACGGAGCGAGACAGATGTCAGGAATCTACAAGAGCACCAGAGGGTGGCAGAGAAAACAGAAGCAAAGCCAGACAGTGGAAATGACTGAGAAGACAGACATAGGTGGACAAAAGGCAGACTAAGCCAACTAAAACCTGATTATGGACAGAACCCTAACATTTATGCATTTTATGTACATGAACATTTATTACCAAAATAAAAATCAATCAGACACAGAACAAAATCTGATATTATTTATTTACATTATATTGTGGTAAGCCAGTAAAAATTTTATTTTACATTTATTTGGAAGTACATTTCTATCTTACATCGACGAGAGTAACAACCAACAAGATGTGTTTTTGATCAGTCGGATTGGGCTTACTTCCCATGTTCCCAGTGAGCATTTTTACGTTGAACAGACATGTAGTAAAAAAAAAAAAAAAACAACCCTCTATGCTCCCCGTTGAAAAGACATTCAAAAGTGAAAGATTTTTTTGCAGCCTGTTTGTAGATGTTGAATAAACATATGGGTTCATACTGTTTTTAACCAGCATTTTCAATAGTGTTATTTTCCACCTTTATAATGAGTAAATTATAGCAAATCATAATTTTGGAGCATAACTAGCAAGGCTAGCTTGTGTTGTTAGTTTTAACTACCCCCCCCCCCCCCCAATAAAATTAACACTTCAAAATGGAGCATTTTAACATTGAATAAATGGTAAAAAAAAAAAATGATTATGGTAAAAATACATTGAAAAGAGGTTTGAAAGTGAAAGTTTATTCAACGTCTATTTATAGACGTTACAGATTTATAGACGTTGAATAAAGGCCAAAAGAGGCCATAAAAGAATAGAAGCCAAAAAAGTGCTGGAGAATGTTATTTTTGGAAATGGCAACATTACAAAGTATAAATTATTAATTGGCTTATATATTTTGAATGAGTTGTAATGTCACTATAGATGTGTTTGTCATATTTGAGTAATTTTGACATCTTGTTCAAATGCTGTTTAAGTAATAATAATAATAATAATACATTTATAAAGCATTTAAATGACAAAAAATTCAACAACCATAGGTGGGAATCGATCCCATGACCTTCTTGCTGCAAGGCAACAGTGCTAACCACTAAACCACTGTGCTGCCCTAAGTAATAATAAATTTATAAAGCATTTTAAATTAAGGAAAAAATCCCAAAATAAAAACAATGACAAACACAAAAGAATTAAGTACAACAAGCAAAAATAATGAAAAGAAGATTCAAATCGTTAAAACTCATCACAGGCAATAGGAAATCTGTTTTAAAATAGTCTTACAGTCACATTTCAAATGCCAACAGGCAGCCTTTTTCACAAGATATGAGCATGACAAGAAAAGGCTCTGAAGTCTGCTGACTACTTTTTAACCCTTGAGGCACAGAGCAGGTCTGCATCCAGCGACCACAGGACACGAAAAGGCACAGAAAGCTGATCAAGTTCAGCAAGACAGTGGAGTTCATGTTCATTTAGAGCCTCATATGTCAGCAACAAAACCTTGAAATCTGCTCTTCGAGTCACATGGAGCCAGTGAAGGGAAGCCAGAATAACTGTGATCAAATTTCCTGGTTTTCATTCAAACTCGGGCAGCAGTATTCAATACCATCTGTAGACATCCCATACTATTTTGTGGCAATCCAGAAAATAAAGCATTACAATAGTTAATTCTGGAAGACAAATATGTGAATGAATATTTGTGAAATTTAAAACAAATCCTGATGTACATTTCCACTTTATCAGTTCCATCAATGCAATACCGTCAGGTCAAACTCACCACTCTGATACTTTATTTGAATGAGTGTTGTTCTAACATTTATTGTTAATTTGTTTCTTTGCAGACAAGCAGCTGTTACTGGTGGTTAAAGAAGAAACTCTCCCTGAACACCAGGAATGGAATCTGAGTGTTGACCAGGAGGACATTAAAAAAGAAGAGAAGTTGTGGATAAGTCAGCAGGGAGAGCAGCTTCAGCAGCTGGAGGAGGCGGATCTCACCAAGTTTGGTTTCACTGCCGTCTCTGTGAAGAGTGAAAATGATGATGAAAAACCAGACTCATCACAGCTTCATCAAAGCCAAAGTGATGAGAGCACAGAGGCTGAGTCTGTAGCCAGCAGCTCATCTGTAAACAGAACACTGACAGCAGAAGCTGATGGAGAGAACAATGGAGGACCACAACCAGCCAGCAAATCAGGTCCAAACAGTCATTTACAACCAGATACCATTGGCAGGAATTCAGACAGTTCTGGAACTGAGACTGATGACAGTAATGACTGGAAACAGACCAGAGAACTTCAGCCAAGTTTTAACTGTCGAAAAAATTCCACTATTGTTCGTTCAGGCAACACTGATGAGAAACAATTTAAAGGCTCTAAATCTGTTAAAGCATCTGGTCACATGAACAACTCAGAGCAACAAAAGGAGAGGCAAGCAAGAAGAAAACCATTTAGCTGTTCTGATCAGGGTAAAAGACAGAAACAGAAGGCCGCTCTGAACAAATGCTTTAGAATTCAGACAGAAGAAAAACTATTTGTCTGTTCTGAATGTGGTCAAAGATTTGGACGAAAGAGCAACCTGAACACACACGTGATAATACATACGGGGCAAAAAGCATTTGGCTGTTCTGAGTGTGGTCAAAGATTTGGACAAAAGAGCACTCTGAATAAACACATGATAATTCATACAGGACAAAAAGCATTTGGCTGTTCTGAGTGTGGTCAAAGATTTGGACGAAAGAGCAACCTGAACACACACATGATAATTCATACGGGGCAAAAAGCATTTGCCTGTTCTGAGTGTGGTAAGAGATTTGGACAAAAGAGCACTCTGAACAAACACATGATAATTCATACGGGGCAAAAACCATTTGTCTGTTCTGAGTGTGGTCAAAGATTTGGACTAAAGAGCACTCTGAACAAACACATAATAATTCATACAGGGCAAAAAACATTTGTCTGTTCAGAGTGTAGTCAAGGATTTGGATTAAAGAGCTACCTGAACAAACACATGATAATTCATACAGGACAAAAAGCATTTGTCTGTTCTGAGTGTGGTCAAAGATTTGGGCGAAAGAGCAGTCTGAGCAGACACATGATAATCCATACAGGACAAAAAGCATTTGTCTGTTCTGGGTGTGGTCAAAGATTTGGACTAAAGAGCAACCTGAACAGACACATGATTATTCATACAGGACACACAAACAAAAGACCTTAAAAATGACCTATGAACAACATGGTCATTGAAAGAAATCGGTGCAGGGATTAAAGTTCTCCATCGGTATGACTGATTTCTTTCAATTGGGCTCATTGCCAGTTCTAGCCATTTTGGTGCCCTCGGCTTCGTATTTGCTCTGGTGACCTCGTGTGCAAACAAGGGAACAGCCGAAAGGACTTACTTTTTAGGTGAGATTATGATTTAAATTATCCTGAACGTTGAGTGTGGCCGAAGGCTGAACGACATGTTCGGGTGATGACAAAAATAAATAAATAAGTCCAACTAGGCCATCCACGTCATTCACCATGAGGACCCCTGGAACTGAAGGGTGCCACCATTTTGAATGTGGGCACTGCCATTTTGAATCGTCACATCTGCCATGAGTACCCGGTCACGGCAATGTCATTTCTGGTTTGCATCCCGGCTGCGGCAACATCACTTCCAGTTTGCTTCCGCGTCAGACCAGTATCCGCCTCATCCACCATTTGCCCTAATGATTTTGTAAATTCCGCAAAATCTCAAGAGAGGTAGCTTCAATGCGGGGTGTCAATAACACTGAGAACTGCATTGAGACATTCAGATAACGCTGCAATTTAACCGCTGCACACGGACAGCAGCATTAACGTTGCAAGGTAAAACTCTGTATATATTGTGCCTAAAACTCTTGAATATATTAACTAGGTTTTTAGGCATTGTTATTGTTTGTTTTATATAAACATGAAAGACTCTCAAGTTGTTTCTCCGTTATTTGCAGTGGGAATTGCTGTGAGTTGCAATCGCTTCCTGCGCTTGTTATTGTGGAAAGTGAAGTATGCTCTCTTTACACCATTATTGTCCTTTACAACACTGTTTGTGCTGTTTGTTCCAGAGTAATACATATAAGATTGCAGCGACGTGTGGTGAGGTTGATGGCTGGTGAGGCACTGACTTCATCATAATCAGATTTACAAACATATGAACCCCACAGAGTGACAGCAGTTAACAGGTTATGTGTAAAATCTCATGTCAGCGTTCTTTACACATAAAAACTGTCACACACAAAAAACACGTTTAATTAATAAAAAAAAAATGTTATTATAGCCTTACCCTTATTTATAAATGAAGTCCAGCATCTATGACTTGTTTGTACAACCCCTGGCAAAAATTATGGAATCACCGGCCTCGGAGGATGTTCATTCAGTTGTTTTAATTTTGTAGAAAAAAAGCAGATCACAGACATGACACAAAACTAAAGTCATTTCAATTGGCAACTTTCTGTCTTTAAGAAACACTATAAGAAATCAGGAAAAAAAATTGTGGCAGTCAGTAACGGTTATGTTTTTAGACCAAGCAGAGGGAAAAAAATATGGAATCACTCAATTCTGAGGAAAAAATTATGGAATCATGAAAAACAAAAGAACGCTCCAACACATCACTAGTATTTTGTTGCACCACCTCTGGCTTTTATAACAGCTTGCAGTCTCTGAGGCATGGACTTAATGAGTGACAAACAGTACTCTTCATCAATCTGGCTCCAACTTTCTCTGATTGCTGTTGCCAGATCAGCTTTACAGGTTGGAGCCTTGTCATGGACCATTTTCTTCAACTTCCATCAAAGATTTTCAGTTGGATTAAGATCCGGACTATTTGCAGGCCATGACATTGACCCTATGTGTCTTTTTGCAAGGAATGTTTTCACAGTTTTTGCTCTATGGCAAGATGCATTATCACCTTGAAAAATGATTTCATCATCCCCAAACATCCTTTCAATTGATGGGATAAGAAAAGTGTCCAAAATATCAATGTAAACTTGTGCATTTATTGATGATGTAATGACAGCCATCTCCCCAGTGCCCCTTACCTGACATGCAGCCCCATATCATCAATGACTGTGGAAATTTACATGTTCTCTTCAGGCAGTCATCTTTATAAATCTCACTGGAACGGCACCAAACAAAAGTTCCAGCATCATCACCTTGCCCAGTGTAGATTCGAGATTCATCACTGAATATGACTTTCATCCAGTCATCCACAGTCCACGATTGCTTTTCCTTAGCCCATTGTAACCTTGTTTTTTTCTGTTTAGGTGTTAATGATGGCTTTCGTTTAGCTTTTCTGTATGTAAATCCCATTTCCTTCAGGTGGTTTCTTACAGTTCGGTCAAAGACGTAAACTCCAGTTTCCTCCCATTCGTTCCTCATTTGTTTTGTTGTGCATTTTCAATTTTTGAGACATATTGCTTTAAGTTTTCTGTCTTGACACTTTGATGTCTTCCTTGGTCTACCAGTATGTTTGCCTTTAACAACCTTCCCATGTTGTTTGTATTTGGTCCAGAGTTTAGACACAGCTGACTGTGAACAACCAACATCTTTTGCAACATTGCGTGATGATTTACCCTCTTTTAAGAGTTTGATAATCCTCCTTTCTTTCAATTGACATCTCTCGTGTTGGAGCCATGATTCATGTCAGTCCACTTGGTGCAACAGCTCTCCAAGGTGTGATCACTCCTTTTTAGATGAAGACTAACGAGCAGATCTGATTTGATGCAGGTGTTAGTTTTGGGGATGACAATTTACAGGGTGATTCCATAATTTATTCCTCAGAATTGAGTGAGTCCATATTTTTTTCCCTCTGCTTGGTCTAAAAAAGTAACTGTTACTGACTGCCACAATTTTTTTTCTTGATTTCTTATAGTGTTTCTTAAAGCCAGGAAGTTGCCATTTGAAATGACTTTAGTTTTGTGTCATGTCTGTGATCTGCTTTTTTTTTCTACAAAATTAAACAACTGAATGAACATCCTCCGAGGCCGGCGATTCCATAATTTTTGCCAGGGATTCTAAGAGTTCCTTATCTATAAAAATCTCTCTGTCTCAGTGGAGATCAGGGAAGAAAGTCCTCCTTTCTGGTTTTGAATGTGTGTGGTCAACTGCTCGTATTTGATGAGAAAATTCTTCAAGTCACAATATCCCATCTGAGTCCAGACAGTCACAAGTTGAAAAAAAGAAAGCAGCAGAAAAGCATTTTCTTGCTGGATGTCCACACAACCAGTGTGTCCCACTCCATTTGAAAAGAGTAGGTCTTCTGTCCCACAGCCCTTCCTTTTAATTATTACCTCCTGCTTTGATTGAAAGTCCAGTTTAGAAAATTGTTTGTATATGTAATCCTCCATTCTGAAAGTAAAATAAATGGACCGTGGCTCGTAAGTTGCTAACTGTAAATTGTGGTCGTCCCTAATTAACCACTCTGTAAGTCTGATGTGGAAATTCAGAATTTTTTCTCAAATATCAGAGACAGATTTTTTTTTTTTTTTTTCCCCCCCCAAATATTTTAACACCCCCCCAGAAAATGTTCTGGTCGGCCCTAGGGCTGTCACGATTAGGAATTTCTGGAGACGATTAATTGTCAGACAAATAATTGCGATTGACGAATATATTGTCTTTTTTTTTTCTTTTTTCCCCCTTCTTTATATTCTACTATTGTAGTATAATTACACAACTCTGGAAGAATGTTTGGCTTCTGTGAGTGGAGAAACGGAATGGTGCAACATTTTTATTTTCATTTTACATACAGTCCCAACTTTTTCTGATTTGTGGTTGTTTCTGTTGCATTTCTGAAATTGTTTCTCCTCATCAGTCACGTTTTGTGCTTAAACACTGCATTAAGCCCATATTGAACAAATAAATACCTTTGGAAAATAACAGCTGTTAAAGTTCAGAGTTCTCACCTGCTTTTTGTGATCTGTGCGTCTGAACATCACCACAGCTTCTCCATGTCAGGGTTTTTTTTTTTTTTTTTTTTTGTGGCTCAGTTCATTCATATATTCTCATTTTTTAAATATGTTTTTAAAGCTATTTGACCGTTTATTTCATCATGATCTCATAAATTCGGCATACGATGCGCACATGGTGTGAACAGGACGGTAACGGCAGAATCACACCTTTAAAGAAAGTTCAGAGAGAAGTAAAAGCAGCTTAACGTTTTGGGGTTTTTTTTTTTTAAACATGTTCACTCGGGTTAAAATCCTCTCTGTGTTCCGCGCTCGATGCGCACTGATGGTTCTCAGACTGTAACGTGTCGCGTCTGCATTCAGGAATCTCCCTCACGCACCCCCTCCCTCCCAGTATGCAGCCTGTTGACTCCGTGCGCGCGCGCGCACACACAGACACACACACCGACAGCTCCGCATTTTAGACGGCTTTTGAAGAAGACGGCCACTGTTTTAATCGGCCGTCTTATCCAAAAGGCAGGACGGATAGCTCTTCAGCCTCCATGTTATTGTCCCGCCTTAAGACGAGAGCGAGGCTGCAGCACAATGACGTCAGATTCTGAGTCGTTTTATGCTTTGTGGATAAAACAAATAATTAACGGTAATCGCGAATATGAAAAATAATCGCGATTGACGAATATTGTAATAATTGTGACAGCCCTAGTCGGCCCCTAATGAAACGACTTTTAATATACAACCCCTGGCAAAAATTATGGAATCACCGGCCTCGGAGGATGTTCATTCAGTTGTTTAATTTTGTAGAAAAAAAGCAGATCACAGACATGACACAAAACTAAAGTCATTTCAAATGGCAACTTTCTGGCTTTAAGAAACACCATAAGAAATCAGGAAAAATAACTGTGGCAGTCAGTAAGGGTTACTTTTTTAGACCAAGCAGAGGGAAAAAAATATGGACTCACTCAATTCTGAGGAAAAAATTATGGAATCACCCTGTAAATTTTCATCCCCAAAACTAACACCTGCATCAAATCAGATCTGCTCGTTAGTCTTCATCTAAAAAGGAGTGATCACACCTTGGAGAGCTGTTGCACCAAGTGGACTGACATGAATCATGGCTCCAACACGAGAGATGTCAATTGAAAGAAAGGAGAGGATTATCAAACTCTTAAAAGAGGGTAAATCATCACGCAATGTTGCAAAAGATGTTGGTTGTTCACAGTCAGCTGTGTCTAAACTCTGGCAAACATACTGGTAGACCAAGGAAGACATCAAAGCGTCAAGACAGAAAACTTAAAGCAATATGCCTCAAAAATCGAAAATGCACAACAAAACAAATGAGGAACGAATGGGAGGAAACTGGAGTCAACGTCTGTGACCGAACTGTAAGAAACCGCCTAAAGGAAATGGGATTTACATACAGAAAAGCTAAACGAAAGCCATCATTAACACCTAAACAGAAAAAAACAAGGTTACAATGGGCTAAGGAAAAGCAATGTGGACTGTGGATGACTGGATGAAAGTCATATTCAGTGATGAATCTCAAATCTGCATTGGGCAAGGTGATGATGCTGGAACTTTTGTTTGGTGCCGTTCCAATGAGATTTATGGGTGATTCTTTAACTACGGGCACTATTGGCCTTGTAAATGTAATTTCCACCACACCATTGCCTTACAATATAAAGCGCCTTGGGGCAACTGTTTGTTGTGATTTGGCGCTATATACATGTGCTCTGATGTCACTGTTTATCTCCATAGAAACTACCCAAACAATCTTTCATACAAACTGTTAAGCGACATTACAGTGTGGTGGTGGAAATTACGGCAATAGTGTGGAACAACTACATTTTGTTTAAAAAAATCACAACAGTTGTATGACATTGAATACCCCAATTATGTTTTGATTATTTTACTGATATTTTATTCAGAGATATTTTAAAACATTAGAAAAAACATTTATTTACCATTCATTTTTATCATTGAAGATCAAGAGTCTTGGTGTGGGACAAGCACAAAACGGCAATATTTGCATATAATGATGCTGAAAAAGGGTGAAAAAGTCATCATAGACTACTAGAACAAATTTCTTAACACACTTTCATTGTAAAAAATAACTATAAAAGTGTGAAATTTCCCCTTTTTTCTGTTTTTCATACAATATGATCAAAGGACATAATAAGTGCCCGTAGTCTAAGAATCACCCTTATAAAGATGACTGCCGGAAGAGAACATGTCAATTTCAACAGTCATTGATGATATGGGGCTGCATGTCAGGTAAAGGCACTGGGGAGATGGCTGTCATTACATCAATAAATGCACAAGTTTATGTTGATATTTTGGACACTTTTCTTATCCCATCAATTGAAAGGATGTTTGGGGATGATGAAATCATTTTTCAAGATGATAATGCATCTTGCCATAGAGCAAAAACTGTGAAAACATTCCTTGCAAAAAGACACATAGGGTCAATGTCATGGCCTGCAAATAGTCCGGATCTTAATCCAATTGAAAATCTTTGGTGGAAGTTGAAGAAAATGGTCCATGACAAGGCTCCAACCTGCAAAGCTGATCTGGCAACAGCAGTCAGAGAAAGTTGGAGCCAGATTGATGAAGAGTACTGTTTGTCACTCATTAAGTCCATGCCTCAGAGACTGCAAGCTGTTATAAAAGCCAGAGGTGGTGCAACAAAATACTAGTGATGTGTTGGAGCGTTCTTTTGTTTTCATGATTCCATAATTTTTTCCTCAGAATTGAGTGATTGCATATTTTTTTCCCTCTGCTTGGTCTAAAAAAGTAACCGTTACTGACTGCCACAAATTTTTTTCCTGATTTCTTATAGTGTTTCTTAAAGCCAGAAAGTTGCCATTTGAAATGACTTTAGTTTTGTGTCATGTCTGTGATCTGCTTTTTTTTTCTACAAAATTAAACAACTGAATGAACATCCTCCGAGGCCGGTGATTCCATAATTTTTGCCAGGGGTTGTATAATGGGGATGTGTTGGGGCGTCATCCGTTTCCACGCATCAGACTTAGAGAGGTTAATTAGAGCCGCTGTAAATTGTAGCTTGCTGTCACTTATTCTGCAACTGAGGAGTTACTGCAAAAAGAATCCCTGGGATCACTAGTGCCCCCTACCATGAAGCAGGAGAACTGCATGCCTCACCTGGCGCCGTTTGCAGCCCTTTTATAATCGCACAGCACACAAAACATGTTACACACATACAGCTGTTGATTAAAAAAAAAACTGTACGTTATGTACATCAGCTAAACTATGGAATTTAAGTTCATATAACCAAAGTGTTTGACCATTTTAATAGCGACATACAGAGACTCACTGCATAGCATGCCAGCAGTTAGCCCAATGATTGCGCAATCCAAGGTGAGGCACGGCTGGCTGCTGCCTCACGTAATGTGAAAATTCAGCGATTTTTGAATAAAAAAAAAAAATCTAAAACTGATGAAGTTAAAAGGAAAACAACTTCATAGTACAAATTATTGGCTAAATATAACCATTTAATTTATTTTTTCAATTTACATTTTTTGTTTCCATGATGACGGGTGAGGCACAGCCTTACCTGCCTCCCCTGATTGCACGTCACTGATTATAAGATGTCTGAAATTCAGTTTGTGTTTATAAAGTTCCATGCAGGTTGAAGGTAGCAGACAAGGAATATTTGTTTTAGCAAGTGTTCAGGGGTCTTATGCATGCAGTCTCTTATAAATGTTATGGAAGGCATAAAAATTGACATTTTGGTCGTATAATGTTATTTGCAATTATTGTCATGTGGATTCTCCATGTTGTTTTGACTGCAGTGCCTCTGTGGGCGGGCAAGGGATTATGGGATATCTCAATGGGCAAAAGAGGAGCACCAGAACTGAAGGCCACATGTGATCTAAAGTAGCATGGGGGAAGAATTGGTTCAGTCATGGCAAAAAAAAAAAAAAAAAAAAAAAAGAGATTCGGTCACAGCAACATCACTTCCGGTTTACTTCCATGTCAGATCAGTCGCTCTCATTGCTAAGCACATTGCTAAAACCTCACAGATGGAGTGCCCAGATGTGCAAATGAGTCAACAGACCTAAAATGCATCTCAGATTTCAAAGTACAGTAGTGTTCAGAATAATAGTAGTGCTATGTGACTAAAAAGATTAATCCAGGTTTTGAGTATATTTCTTATTGTTACATGGGAAACAAGGTACCAGTAGATTCTCACAAATCCAACAAGACCAAGCATTCATGATATGCACACTCTTAAGCAGGATTGGGTAGGATTACTTTGAAAGAATGTGGATTACATGTATGTATGTACATACATTTGGATTACTTGTAATCTGATTACTTTTGCATTACATTTCAAAGTAATCCTACCCAACCTTGCTCTTAAGGCTATGAAATTGGGCTATTAGTAAAAAAGTAGAAAAGGGGGTGTTCACAATAATAGTAGCATCTGCTGTTGATGCTACAAACTCAAAACTTTTATGTTCAAACTGCTTTTTTAGCAATCATGTGAATCACTAGTATTTAGTTGTATAACCACAGTTTTTCATGATTTCTTCACATCTGCGAGGCATTAATTTTGTTGGTTTGGAACCAAGAGTTTGCTCGTTTACTAGTGTGCTTGGGGTCATTGTCTTGTTGAAACACTCATTTCAAGGGCATGTCCTCTTCAGCATAAGGCAACATAACCTCTTCAAGTATTTTGACATATCCAAACTGATCCACGATACCTGGTATGCGATATATAGGCCCAACACCATAGTAGGAGAAACATGCCCATATCATGATGCTTGCATCACCATGCTTCACTGTCTTCACTGTGAACTGTGGCTTGAATTCAGAGTTTGGGGGTCGTCTCACAAACTGTCTGTGGCCCTTGGACCCAAAAAGAACAATTTTACTCTCATCAGTCCACAACATATTCCTCCATTTCTCTTTAGGCCAGTTGATGTGTTCTTTGGCAAATTGTAACCTCTTCTGCACATGTCTTTTATTTAAGAGAGGGACTTTGCGGGGGATTCTTGTAAATAAATTAGCTTCACACAGGCGTCTTCTAACTGTCACAGCACTTACAGGTAACTTCAGACTGTCTTTGATCATCCTGGAGCTGATCAATGGGTCAGCCTTTGCCATTCTGGTTATTCTTCTATCCATTTTGATGGTTGTTTTCCGTTTTCTTCTACGCACCTCTGTTTTTTTTTCTTCTCCATTTTAAAGCATTGGAGATCATTGTAGATGAACAGCCTATAATTTTTACACCTGTGTATACGTTTTCCCCTCTCCAATAAACTTTTTAATTAAACTACACTGTTCTTCTGAACAGTGTCTTGAACGTCCCATTTTCCTCAGGCTTTCAAAGAGAAAAGCATGTTCAACAGATGCTGGCTTCATCCTTAAATAGTGGACACCTGATGGACACCTGATTCACACCTGTTTGTTCCACAAAATTGATGAACTCACTGACTGAATGCCACACTACTATTATTGTGAACACCCCCTTTTCTACATTTTTTTTTACTAATAGCCCAATTTCATAGCCTTAAGAGTGTGCATATCATGAATAAGCTTGGTCTTGTTGGATTTGTGAGAATCTACTGGTACCTTGTTTCCCATGTAACAATAAAAAATATACTCAAAACCTGGATTAATATTTTTAGTCACATGGCACTACTATTATTCTGAACACTACTGTAAGTAGTGGGTCGTGCCCAAAAAATGTAAGCCCCCCCCCCAAAAAAAACAAAATTAAGATGGGTTTTAATACCTAGTAGTGCTGTGACGTGTTTCTAATGTGCTGTTTTAACTTCATTGTATTGGTGTTTTGTATGCTTAAAATGGGGGTGGGGGGGTGGGGGTGCTGACAACCAGACCCCCAAAGCAATAGCATGGTTTTGGCCATGCTAATTCTAGGCATTAATGTTGATGACATAAACATATTTATTGTTGTTGTAAATTACAATTGGTAATTCAATAAATTTATCAATCTTGAGAATAAAGAAATTTCTGTTCTTGATATTGTACTTAGCAATGATATTTTCATGAATACCTTTAATAAGCCCATATGTATGTACCATTAAAGCCTTCACGTCTATTTAAAGTAACGCCATCTCAAGACCTTCATGCACCCAAGCAATTTTGAGTTATGGTGTATCATATACAATCAGCACAATATATTTACATCAACATACGTCAGTGTTTAGTGCAAGGCTTTGCCTAGCTGTATGACAAATCTCAAACATTTAATTGTTGAACAAATACATCCAAACAAGCGGCATCTTTAATATTGAGAGGGAGGGTGAAGACTGTGTTAAAGAGGTCAACAGTGGTGTAAAAAATAGATTTAAGTGGACATGGTTGGAGCAGGAGGTGGATGTGGATGGGACAAAGGCAAAGCTTATAGTGTCTGGGGTGGTGCGGAAATGGGGTTTGCCCTCTTCTGTGGTGTGGATCTTTTGAAAATCTAAGCTAAAAATTGGCCATTCAAGGGGTACCCAAAGGGGAAAATTGTACTTTTTACACTATGTAGTCTTAATGGATAGTTTTCCTATCTTTGCATCTTGGCAGTGTGTTACCTTCACAAAGGACCTTGTCAGAAGATATTCAAACTCAGACACTTAAAAAATGTTTAACCCTCTGGGGTCCAAGGGCATTTTTAATATTAGGTGATATAACACTTTTTTATATACTATGTGTTTATTTTATGTTTTGTATGTGATGGTGTCTATTTGGACGTTGGAGTCTTCAATAAAGTTTGATGATGTTTCTCTTCATCTCAAAGCTATTTCTTTCTGTCTGCTATTACACAAAGCTCACATCACAAATTTATACTTCTATGAAGTTGACTGTTTGCTCTCTCCTGCTCTGAAAGCACTTTTCACACTTCCAGGCTTATTTACACTCTGAGGAGCGGCCCCTCCCCCTCGCTCCACTGATATGGTAAACGGTGCTTTACGCCGCAGCGAGAGAGCTGGCCACAGACTGATCCAGTAACATTCACAGCCAAGCTAGTGGAGCAATCCTGATACTCAGGCACTCTTTGTTTGAGCACGTGAGATTGTATAAGAGGCCCTCCGCCTGCTCACTTTCAGTGATCGCTGTGCGTAATGGCGCAGGGCGCATTTGGAGCAAACAGCCAGGGAGCTATTCAAACAGGCCAACTAGTAACACATTTTTTTCTCAAAACAATCTTTGGACTATCACGAGCTAAAGCTGCCCTTCGATTGGATTTTGGAAAACCATATGACAGTGAACCAATTGCGATTGGACACTCACTCTCCGCACGTCATCACACAGCTTCTATGGGGAGTACCAAGATAGCGGATGCTGGCTCGAAAGTCTGCGGAGTTAACGTTTCAGCAAAAAACTAAAATGTGTTAAATCAAATAGATATGAAACAATTTATGATATATTGAGCAAACTTTCTACAAATACATAACCCCTGTATAACAATTGGAATGCTATTGTTTTTTTTTCTTTTGTTGTATTGCACTTTTTTTTATTTGTGCGGCCTGCTTTGGTAATGTTATTGAGACGTTTATTACTCCCTCACTTGTTGTGTATCATACAGTGTTGTAAAAAAAATATTTTGAGTGCGCGCAGCTGCATGGGAAAACACGTATTTTCTTTGTTTGGGTCCGGAAGGAGACTTATCACGTGATACACGTGATGCAACCGTGTCGGCACAAACCATTTAGAGGATGGGGGTTTCAGCGGAAACCATTTTTAAATTTTAACCAGCACGTCGGACGTGCCGCCGCGAGTATGCTGTGGCCGAACCGAGCCGGTGTCCGGTCCCGGAACTTGTTGCTTGTATGTGCAGCTTGTCTTGATGCTCCAACAAAATAGCTACAAAGATCTATGGAAATATATCACATTTCTTTCCTTTCTAAGTAGTCCTTGCGTTTTCTTTCTTTTTGTTTTGTAATTCTTACTTTAATCGTAGTAATACTTTAATCATAATTTATTATATGACAGTGTTTAGTCCCAACGAGAAGATGCACGTTTTTTTATGTTCTGTTTTATTGTGTTCCATTAAAAAAAAAAAAAAAAACCCTTGTCCTGCAGATGGCCACAAGTTTTAGGAAAGAAGAACTGGGGCTGTAGTCCATGGGCCAAGCAGGTTTTCAGTACCACTTCAGGTGACTAAACAACACTTAGAACCCAGCCTCAGTGTATCATGGCCTACACAAAAATGTATGAACGCCATCCCAGGGTGGTAGCTGTAGCCAGGTAGGGATCAATGAAGAATTACACAGAGGTCAAACTTTAAAAATGTTCCAATCATGTTGAAAAATATATCACATTACTTGTCTGGTCATGATGATCCCAAAAAGGTAGAGTCTGGGCTATCTGTGATGGAATGTTTTGGAGTTATGGGGTAAAAACAGCAAAAATTGTGACAAAGGTCAGGTTCAGTTTGTACAGGGGTCAAAAGTTAAAGTTCCTCCAATTTCAGTACAGAATGATGCAAATTATTGGTTGGAATAAAATGATTGATAAATGGAATAGTTTTGACTGTGCTGAATGTTTGGTCTCCAAGGTAAAGGTCAAACAAGGTCAACATCTATTGGATTCTATGACATGTGACATATATTACCTGTAACATGATAACTAAGCATGACAGATGGTGCAAACTATTCCTTATTAGAACCCTATTAACCCCAACAATAATTTGCATCATTTTTTTACTGAATTTTAGCAACTTTAACTTTTGACCCCTGTACAAAATGAAATTGACCTTTGTCACCATTTTTGCTGTTTTTCCCCATAACCCCAGACCATTCCATCATAGATAGCACAAACTAATTATATGATATAGTTTTCAACGTGATTGGAGCATTTTAAAATTTTTACCTCTGTGTAATTCTTCATTGACCCCAACCTGGCTACAGCTATCACCCTGAGTTGGCTATCATACATTTGTGTAGGCCATGGTACAATGAGGCTGGATTCTAAGTGTCGTTTAGTCACCTTCAGTGGTACCGATTACGTCAAAATTAATGACTGGCTCATGGACTACTGTGAATACTCGAGAATAACATGAATTAAGTGCCATAAACAAGCGTCGGCCACCAACCGCTGACACCCCCATCCTCCGAATGGTTTGTGCCGATACGGCACACTCAACCCGTGCGTTCGTTTCGTTTCTTGTTGTTGTCCGAGGCTAAAGCTAATTAGCTGGAGACGCTGGAAACTCTTATCTGAACAGATCAGACTTCACTTTGTGATCCTCGAATATGTTTTTTGAAGAGCTCCAGAAGCACAAAGGTCGACAGTAAACCGGAAGAAGACGAAAAGCCGAAGTTAGCGCGAAAAGGTGGAACAGCTGAGAAGGTTGTTGAAACAGCGGCTAACTGCTGCTAATGCCGAGATATTTGAGTTGGTAGAAACAAACACATCACGGAGCAGCAAGAAGAAACGAGTGGATTTAAAGAAGAGAAGAAACTAGTCAACGTGCTGGATGCTGGTTTCAAGCTTGAAGTTCGCTGATCCAGAGCAGGTTTGTCCACTAAACTTTATTTCAGACCAACTCCACCACATCCAAATGATAGCTGTTAGTTTGTGTTGGAGTTCTTATTGTAGACTGAACACCAAATATCAGCAAAACTAAATAAACAAACTGTTGTTTTATGATGATAAATGGACAGTTCAGTTTGGTGATAGACTGATGACGTCACGTGCTGGGCGGGGCCCACACTGTTAGGCAGAAAACGCTCTTGCAGCCACTGACTGTGTGCACTAGAGGTGGGAGATACCGGGAATTTTGGTATTGCGCCGATACCAAGTAAATACAGGCCCAGTATCACCGATACCGATACTTTTTCATATTTAAGCTTCATAGATCCAAAGGACCCAAAATACCTAGGATAGAATTTCGCCAAACATTGTACGTGACAACAAAATACTTTATTATCACAATCACCATTTTTGTTAAAAAAAAAAAATCACTCAACACAACTTAAAACAATCATCTGAGGTTAGAGAGCTGACAAACCACAATAGAGAAAAACTAACACACCACAACAAATATTGTAAACAGTTTCAAACTTGTTCTTTTTTTCAAGTCGAACAATACAAGAAAATAATATAAAAAATAAGGAATTTCTTCCCTTCAGTGCACTTCTCTACGTTGTTTCTTAAATAAAGAGTGTAAAAAAAATAGAACTTAAAGCAAATTAAAACAATCTTCTGAGGTTAGAGAGGTGACAAACCACAAAAAAGAAAAACTAACATCCATCCATCCATCCATTTTCTTCCGCTTTATCCGGAGTCGGGTCGCGGGGGCAGCAGCTCAAGCAAAGCCGCCCAGACCTCCCGATCCACACACACCTCCCCCAGCTCCTCCGGGGGAACCCCAAGGCGTTCCTAAGCCAGTCGAGAGATGTAGTCCCTCCAGTGTGTCCTGGGTCTTCCCCGGGGCCTCCTCCCAATGGGACGTGCCCGGAACACCTCTCCAGCGAGGCGTCCAGGGGGCATCCGGAAAAGATGCCCGAGCCACCTCAACTGACTCCTTTCGACGTGGAGGAGCAGCGGCTCGACTGCGAGCTCCTCCCGAGTGACCGAGCTCCTCACCCCATCTCTAAGGGAGCGCCCAGCCACCCTGCGGAGGAAACTCATCTCAGCCGCTTGTACTCACGACCTCGTTCTTTCGGTCATAAGCCAAATCTCATGACCATAGGTGAGGATCGGATTGTAGATCGCTCGGTAAATCGAGAGCGTTGCCCCCTTACTCATCTCTCTCTTCACCACAACAGTCCGATACAGCGACCGCATCACTGCAGATGCTGCACCGATCCGTCTATCGATCTCACGCTCCATCCGTCCCTCACTCGTGAACAAGACCCCGAGATGCTTAAACTCCTCCACTTGCACGCTGAAGGTCCTGATTTGACGAAGCCAACAGAACCACATCGTCCGCAAACAGCAGAGATGAGATTCTGTGGTTCTCAAACCAGACCCCCTCTACACCCTGGCTGTGCCTAGAAATTCTGTCCATAAAAATAATGAACAGAACCGGTGACAAAGGGCAGCCCTGGCGGAGGCCAACGTGCACTGGAAACAGGTTTGACTTACTACTGGCAATGCGAACCAAGCTCCTGCTGCGGTCGTACAGGGACCAGATAGCCCTTAGCAAAGGACCCCGGACCCCGTACTCCTGGAGCACTCCCCACAGGGTGCCCCGAGGGACATGGTCGAACGCCTTCTCCAGATCCACAAAACACATGTGGACTGGTTAGCGAACTCCCATGAACCCTCGAGCACCCGATGGAGCGTGTAGAGCTGGTCCAGTGTGCCGCAACCAGGACGAAAACCACACTGCTCCTCCTGAATCTGAGGTTCGACCATCGGTCGAATTCTCCTCTCCAGTACTCTGGAATAGACCTTACCGGGGAGGCTGAGGAGTGTGATCCCCCTATAGTTGTAACACACCCTCCGGTCCCCCTTCTTAAACAGAGGGACCACCACCCCGGTCTGCCAATCCAGAGGCACTGTCCCCGATCGCCATGTGATGTTGCAGAGGCGTGTCAACCAAGACAGTCCTACAACATCCAGAAACTTAAAGTACTCAGGACGGATTTCATCCACCCCAGGAGCCTTGCCACTGAGGAGCTTTCTAACCACCTCGGTGACTTTGGCCTGGGTAATGCATGAGTCCGCCTCTGAGTCCCCAGTCTCTGCTTCCTCTTCGGAAGACGTGATGATGGGATTGAGGAGATCCTCGAAGTACTCCTTCCACCGCCCGACAACATCCCCAGTCAGGGTCAACAGCTCCCCACCCGCACCGTAAACAGTGCTGGTGGAGAGCTGCTTCCGCCTCCTGAGGCGTCGGACGGTTTGCCAGAATCTCTTCGAGGCCGACCGATAGTCCTCCTCCATGGTCTCCCTGAACTCCTCCCAGACCCGAGTTTTTGCCTCTGCGACCGCACGGGCTGCGGCACGCTTGGCCTGCCGGTACCCGTCAGCTGCCTCTGGGGTCCCACCTACCAACAAAGATAAGTAGGACTCCTTCTTCAGCTTGATGGCATCCCTTACTTCCGGTGTCCACTACCGGGTTCGGGGATTGCCGCCGCGACAGGCACCAGAGACCTTGCGACCACAGCTACGAGCGGCTGCATCGACAGTGGAGGTGGAGAACATGGTCCACTCGGACTCCATGTCTCCAACCTCCCCTGGGATCTGGGAGAAGCTCTCCCGGAGGTGGGAGTTGAAGACCTCGCTGACAGAGGGTTCCGCCAGTCATTCCCAGCAGACCCTCACGATATGTTTGGGCCTGCCAGGTCTGACTGGCTTCCTCCCCTCCCAGTAGATCCAACTCACCACCAGGTGGTGATCGGTCGACAGCACTGCCCCTCTCTTCACTCAAGTGTCCGAGACACATGGCCGAAGGTCAGATGATACGACTACAATGTCGATCATCGACCTCCGGCTCAGGGTGTCCTGGTGCCACGTGCACTTATGGACACCCTTGTGCTCGAACATGGTGTTCGTGATGGACAAACTGTGACTAGCACAGAAGTCCAACAACTGAACACCACTCGGGTTCAGATCGGGGAGGCCGTGCTTCCCGATCACCCCCCTCCAGGTCTCACTGTCGCCACCCACGTGGGTGTTGAAATCCCCCAGGAGAACAATGGAGTCCCCAGTCGGAGCGCTATCTAGTACCCCTCCCAGGGACTCCAGGAAGGTCGGGTACTCTGCACTGACGCTCGGCCCGTAGGCCGAGACAACGGTGAGAGACCTGTCCCTGACCTGAAGGCGTAGGGACGCGACCCTCTCGTTCACCGGAGTGAACTCCAACACATGGAGACTGAGCTGGGGAGCAATAAGCAATGCGACCCCAGTTCTCCTGCGACTCTCTCACAGTTAGAGGATGTGGTGGCTCATTTGAAACCATCGGGTTCCCCTTGTGATGTGGTGTCCCCCCCCCGCGCTTTTTTAAAGAACTTTTTCCTACCTTAGGGCAGTCTGTTCTGACCATTATAAACAGCAGCCTATCCTCCGGTGTTGTCCCTGTTAGTTTTAAACACACAGTCGTTCAGCCTTTGCTGAAGAAACCTGGCCTTGACAACACTGAACTATCAAACTTTAGGCCTATCTCCAAGCTGCCATTTGTCTCCAAGATCCTGGAGAAAATTGTCTATGCACAACTTTTAACTTACCGTAATGAACATAACATTTCAGAGGTTTTTCAGTCTGGTTTTAAAATGTTGCATAGCACAGAAACTGCCCTTTTTAAAGGTTTTTAATGACATTTTAATGGCAAATGATAGCGGCAACCATGTCACTCTTGTCCTGCTTGACCTGACTGCTGCTTTTGATACAATTGACCACAACATACTGATAAATCGTTTGCAGCAGCTTGTGGGCATTGGTGGTAGTGTCCTGGACTGGTTCAGGTCCTACTTAACTGGTAAGACTATGTGTGTTGGCCTCAGGGTTTGTGAGTCCTCTTCCGCTCCACTTTTATATGGGGTCCCACAGGGTTCAATTCTTGGACCCCTACTCTTCTCCCTGTATTTGCTTCCCCTGGGGTCCATTCTCAGAAAGCATGGCATCAGCTTTCACTGCTATGCTGATGATAGCCAGCTATATGTCCCCCTAAAGAAAAATGATGCCTCTTCTCTTCAGCCCCTTTTGTCCTGCCTTGAGGATGTTAAAGCCTGGATGGCATTGAATTTTCTTAATTTTAATGAAAAGAAAACGGAGGTGATTGTTTTTGGCCCTAGCAGCTCCTGTTCTTCCTCACTTGTTGATTTGGGGCCTTTGTCAGCCCTTTTGAAATCTACTGTCACAAACTTGGGTTTTAAGATGGACAACGATTTTAAACTGGACCACCAAATCAGTGCAGTAGTCAGATCGAGTTTCTTTCACTTAAGGCAGCTTGCTAAGGTTAAGCCTTTTCTTGCACAGCAGCACTTTGAAACAGCAATCCATGCTTATTACCTCCCGGCTGGATTACTGTAATGCACTTTATTATGGAATTAGCCAGTCCTCCCTTGCACGTCTCCAGCTAGTTCAGAATGCTGCTGCCCGTCTGCTAACTGGTGCACGTAAGAAGGAGCATATTACACCTGTCCTGGCCTTCCTCCACTGGCTGCCTGTGCATTTTAGAATTCATTTTAAGATTCTTTTATTTGTTTTTAAATCTTTAAATGGCCTTGCCCCGCCCTACCTCTCTGAGCTGCTTCATTGTTACACCCCTGCTCGCCACCTTCGGTCAGGTGATCAGCTCCTCCTGGAGGTGCCGAGGTGCAAGCGTTTGCTCAGAGGGGACCGAGCTTTTTCTGTTGTGGCTCCAAAGATGTGGAACGAGTTACCGCTCCACATCAGGCAGGCCTCTTCACTTTCTGTTTTTAAAACCAATCTTAAAACCAACTTTTATGTACTGGCTTTTAACCCAGAATGAGATTCTCGATCTGTTTTGGCTGTTTTAACTGTTTTTATTTGTTTTTTGTTTTTATTTGTTCTTTGTGGTTTGTTACCTTTTATATGTCTCTTCGTGTACAGCACTTTGTTTCAGCTGCAGCTGATTTTAAAGTGCTTTATAAATAAAGTTGAGTTGAGTTGAGTTCAATCACATTACATCCATTTTGGCATCCCTTCACTGGCTTCCTGTCCCAGTGAGATCAGATTTTAAGGTTCTGCTGCTAGTCTATAAAATTTTTCACGGACTGGCACCTCCCTACCTAGCTGACCTAATTAAACCTTACGTACCGGCCCGGCCTTTGCATTCTCAGGGTGCAGGACTACTTTGTGTCCCTAGGGTGAATAAGAAGTCTGTGGGTCATAGAGCTTTCTCTTATCATGCCCCTGTTCTGTGGAATGAGCTCCCTGCGTCAACAAAACAGATTCTGTAGAGACTTTCAAGTCCAGACTTAAGACGCAGTTATTTTCCCTTTCGTATGGCTAGCATACTGGTATAGTATAGTTCTACGCTTTTTACTCTTTTAATTCATTTTATTAGTAAACGGAGCGTGCTGCAGCCTCAACTTTACCTAAATTCTGCAGGGCTCGAATTGGTACGTGCATGTGCTAGTTTGTGCACGTATTATTTGAACGGTGCAAGTAATTTTATACTGCACGAGCACTGGTGCAAGTAACTTTATCCAAGTTTTATGAACTATAAGCACCAGTAGAATGAACCAGTAAAGGAATAAATAAGGAAAAAAACAATTTCCAGTGTGTTGTCTTCATCTTCCCTGCATTTTATGACTCACACACAGAGCAAGTTGCTGCGATGATTCGCTCACATGCGCACGTGGAGGGAAAAAAACTGTCTGCCGCTGCTACTGCTCTTCCCTCAAACTCTGTCATAACCACACCAGACCTGCTTCGAGTTGCTTCAGCCCCTTTCGGACCGGGGCTGCTTCCAGTTGTGTCGTGTGTCATTATGATGATGCCGCATGGAAGCAACTCAGTGCTGAGATGATGCAGCTGGGCGCCACAACAGCGCGAGGGGCACAAAGGATGAAGCAAATCAGATGCCGAAAATTAAACACGTTTAATTTTTGTTTGCGTCCTTTGCTCGACGCAGAATTAAGTGGTTTCAGCGCAAGTCAGCACAACAGGACAGTACTCCGCATGACTGGAAGCCACACCTTCACAAGACGTTACCCAACGCCTATTTATGATTCCTGCTGTGTTCCATTGTTCCCGCAGTATAAATCACGCAGGATTGTTTTTATACTGTGTACACAATGCAGTAAAACTACACGCTCAAAAAAGAGCACAGAAAAAAATGATAATTGCAGCAGCTGCTCCTCCTTGAAGGAGCAGGAGCAAACACTTTTGTGAGAAGACTCTCACAAAAGTGTTTAAATAAAATACATAAGTCCTGCTCACAGACTGATTGCCAGAGACAGGACATGTCCTCATCCAGTAAAAAGTCTGGACATCTCCAGTCCACTCACGCGCGCACATGTGAACAATTAAAAGAAAAAAAAAACTGTCTGGCTGCAGGCAGTTAGTTCCTTGCTCTCCGCTCAAACTCTCTCATCACTGTGTTTTTTTTTAAAAAAAGGACATAAGTCCTGCTGACAGACTGATTGCCAGAGACAGGACATGTCCACATGAAGTATAACTCCAGACATCTCCACATTTATTCACGGACGGTTCGTTCGCACGTGCACATCTCGAGGTCACAGGAGGAAAGATAAACTATAACAGAACTCAGAGCGCAGACCTGCAGCTTAGCACAAGATCAAATATAAACTAGAAGAGAAATCAGAGTGCACAATCTGTCTGCAGCCAAACTGTGCACTCTGATTCCTCTGTGCAGAGAACCTGCAGGCTGCGTTCTCACCTCCTCTCTGCCCCCTGCTGCGCGCACCTGACGCAGATATTCCTGTGTCGTCATGACGCAACAGGAAGCAACTCGAAGTGGGCCTAGTGTGAAAGTGACTTTTGGTTGTGCAAGTAACTTCTTTTTTTTTTTTTGGTGCAAGAATTTTTTTTTTTGTTACTAGCACCAGTGCAAGTAGGTTAAAAAATGTATTTCGACCCCTGTTCTGGGTCTTTTAGTGAAGCTTAGGGCTAGTGGCCGGCGATCACCTTAATATTTCCTGTTTTTCTTATTGTTTAATGCAGGCAAATTATACTGTATTTCTTGTCTTTCTGATGCCTGATTCTGTTTTTTTCTCTCTGTTTAAGGTGCAGCTTCATCCAGAGATGGGTGTGGTATTTGTGCTGGAGACTCTCCTGTCCTGTGCACCAACAGTATTTCCTGTATATTCGTTTTGTGAATTGTTCTATAATTTATGTCTGTAGCATGGCCCAAGCAGAGGGTCACCCCTTTGAGACTGGTCTGCTTGAGGTTTCTTCCTCGGCAGGAGTTTTTCCTTATCACTGCTGCTCTGGGGGTTAGTAAGGTTAGACCTTACTTGTGTGAAGTGCCTTGAGGGAACTCTGTTGTGATTTGGCGCTATATAAATGAAAGTAAATTTAAATTGAAAAAAAATCGCATTAAAAACAAATCTCCCCTTATGTATTTTTTCTTTTGTTTTTTTCTGTGCAGCTCCACATTTAGGCGATAAGCTGTGACTGAAGTTATTATGAGGGCTGCAACCTAACTACGAGCTTTTAAAATCAAAAACAGTTTAACGTGCAATTTTGCAGACAAACGGACGAACACAAAGCGTAAAGTTGGGCTCACCGGTGTCAAAATGACTGTAAGCCACGGAAAAATAAAGCTAGCGAGAAAAACGCAGAGGCGACTGTCCAAGAATCCATGTTTCAGTTCTAGCTGGTCTGGTGGAGGTGTATATAATCAAAGTGTGGGTGTATATAATTAAAGCAGCCAACTCATTGTGGTGGCTTTTTTTTTTTTTTTTTTTGTCAAAGAGAAACCTTGGGCTCGTTTTTCTTCCATCATTTTTTCAACCTTGCACTAGGTGCACACGCTGAACTGCTGCATGTACTGACTCTGCAGCCTGACGCATGGATGCGCACACCAGCCAGACTGTGCAGGAGTGTCTTTTTTGGACTGCGTTAAAAAAGTTCCTCAACTTCAAAGCATGTCCTGCGGCTGCACTGCACTCAGCCCACAAAGACGGGAACAGACAGCAGAAAGTGCACAAACATCAAAATCTGCAGCAACAGGCTGATAATGGCATTCCCTCACGTGAACACTGATAAAATAATTGTACGCCTCCAAAAACTTGAATGGCTTCATGGTCGTCGTCTCCAAGATGTAATTTCTCACAATATCGCTTTCGATCTTTGGGATCAAGAGTTGGCAAGTAATCTGAAGTCATCTTCCGTGTGTTTCCTCACCACATCTGATTAGAGTCTGGAGTTTTCTGCCTACCAATCCGCGTGCAGGCGCGGGGAAATCGGAAGTAAACAACAACAGCGTTCCCTTCTATTGGCACGTTTTACGCCAGATGCTCTTCCTGACACAACTCCACTTTACATGGAGATCTAAATAAAATTATTAATGGCTAAAAAAAAAATTAAGTATAAAAAAGCACTCATCATACAAATGATGTTTGAATGCAAGATCAATACTTGCAAGTTTATTTTATTTATTGTTTTTATTTTTGGGCAATCAAGCTGAATCTCTTTATTCAGACAATGATTTTCTTTAGTCTTTTCTCCCTGTGAAGTTGCAGGAAATGCCTTCAATTGATATTTAAAAAAGGCAAAGTGCTACAGTTTCTCCTCCGTTTGAATAAAAAAAAAATCCTCTGGTGACCCACCCCACACCAATGTGCTCTAAATTTCTGGGGAGAGCCCTGTGTATGTACATCTATCTCTGTCAGATCTACATCAGGGGGAGTCCCTCTGATGTTTGGGCCAAGATCAGAGCTTCAGCGTGCCATCCAGTAGATGTGTCGGACTGGCATCTACTGGATGGGCGGTGTGAATTGTGAGGCACATCTCTGTGGATGTCAGAGTACTATTGCGCTCACAATGTCTGAGAATTCCATTCCTGAGCAACACCATGGCTGCATGTGCTGGCTGATCCACAAATGCGGATCCACACTTCACACACAGAAGTATGAATAATAAATAAATGAGTTCAGCAAATGGGTTTTTATGTTACAAATGAAGAAATTATATATTTGCATATACACATGTATTTGTACAAACAAACACACAGCTTACAGATCACAGATGTACGAGGTCTGTCCAAAAACTATCAGACCTTTTTATTTTTTCAAAAACCTTATGGATTTGAATCACGTGTGCTTGCATGAGCCAACCTTGAACCTTCGTGTGCATGCGTGATTTTTTTCACGCCTGTCGGTTGCGTCATTCGCCTGTGAGCAGGCTTTGAGTGAGCACTGGTCCTCCCCCCTCGTTGGATTTTCATTGCGAGGAAAATGTCTGAACGATTGGAGCAGCGCTGAATCAAATTTTTCCAGAAACTGTGAGAGACAGCCAGGTGGAAACCATTCGGAAGATTCAGGCAGCTTTCGGTGGCTTTTCAGTCGAGTGAGTATCCAAGGAATTGTGTAAGAGCTGGACATGTCACAACATGTCCTGTGAGACTTCCAACTTCCGCATGTCTTTCATTACAAAATCTCCTGTAACAGTGGAATGTGCCGAAAAAGTGCTGATGTCCACTTTTTCTGCAATTTCTCTGGTAGTCAGACGACATCCCGGATCAACACAGCGTTCACTTTGGAAATGATCTGGTCGTTTCAGCCTGTGGCCGCTCGGAGCGTGGCGCACCCTCCGCCATTGTGCGCCGTCTTTAAACCGGTTGTAACACTCCTTAATCTGTGTGATGCCCATAGGATCGTCACCGAAAGCCGTCTGAATCTTCCAAATGGTTTCCACCTGTCTGTCTCTCATAGTTTCTGGAAAAATTTGATGCAGCAAAGCTCCAAATCGTTCAGACATTTTCCTTGCAATGAAAATCCAACGAGGGGGGAGGACCAGTGCTCACACAAAGCATGCTCACAGGTGAATGATGCAACCGACGGGCATGAAAAAAATCACCCATGCGCATGAAGGTTCAAGGTTGGCTCATGCAAGCACACATGATTCAAATCCATATGGTTTTTGAAAAAAATAAAAAGGTCTGATACTTTTTGGACAGACCTCGTATGTTTGTGAATCGCAAGACACGTGTACGAATCAAGGAATATTTGTACATCTCCCTCTGTGCTTTGCGGGTGTCAATGACACAGATTTAACTCCATTGTTCAGGTTGTATATGTTTTTGTAGGTTCTCACTGACATGTTGTCATTTTGCAACATTGGTCTAAATGGGGAGCTACATCCCTTGCATTTGTATTCATTGTCTGAACAACAATACAGAAATAAGACTTTATTTGCAGTCTCTGCCTTTGTCCCACAAAAGTTTAAGGGCCTGGTCACATGGCACACGGTGTTAGCTGAACGAAGGAAAAAAGTCACAAAGCCACAAATCGTCGAGGAAAAAGTGGACGAATGAGCCGGCACTTCTCCTATCACAGAAAAGCCTGCGAGTGCAGAGCACATAAAAGACTGAAACAAAACAGAAACTACCAAAAGAAAAACGAAGCAAACGGTGACCTTGACGCTTTGACGTTAGTTGTCTTGACAACAGGTTTGTCAACTTGTGCTCGCACATGCACATTGCAGCCAGAGACAGCTGCAAAGTGCGTAAATACTTTAAGTAGTTGATAAAACGTTCTTGCCGCTATTGTTTCTGTATGAAAACGTTGCTTTTCATCCCACACATGGACAAGTCATGTTCATCTTGTCGTATCTTTAGTTACTGATCTGTTCAGATATTGTCAATGTTTGTGCAAGACGTCGGACTTGGGAGGTTGGACAAAGTTGGACAACAATCAAACGGAATACTGACGGTATGGGGACTACGCAAACGATGAGGAACCGTCAAGACAGACAGCAAAACGGAATTCGGACAAATTGAAGTTGTCGTCAGGATTCGTTCACATTTTCATTCACATTTTTTCAACAGTTTGAAAATTCTGACGAAGCGCCAGCTACAGGAACAAAGCTGGATGACGGTTAAACAATGTCTCTGAAAGTCAACGTAAGTCCAGATTTCTTGTTTCGTTTGGGCTTCGGTGTCCTTCGTTAGTGCCGTGTGACCGAGACTTAACACGGTAAATGGACTGGATTTATATAGCACTTTTCCATCTGTATCAGATGCAGTCGCTCAAAGCATCAGATGCTCAAAGCGCTTTACACGCTTTGAGCATCTGGCAGCACCCACCCCAGTGGGAGGGTGCTGCCATACAAGGTGTTCACTACACACTGGGAGCAACTAGGAGATTAAGGACCTTGCCCAAGGGCTCTTAGTGATTTTCTAGTCAGGCTGGGATTTGAACTGAGGATCTTCTGGTCTCAAGCCCCTCCATTAACATGTAACAGTAAAGTCTGTCATGTTGTTATGAACACTCATTTCTTTCAACAACACGAACTGTGACATTCATATACCAGTTAGTGGCATACAGACAGACGGTGCAGCACGCGCTGTTGCATTGGGCCCTGGGACACACAGGGGCCCGTTAAGTAGTCTGGACTAAGTTATATTATCACAGTGAACCGCACTGTGCATGAGACCTCATGCACATCACTTAGCTGATTCATTCATTACCTTATAGCCTTGAGGCATGCCGAGCTCTGTCATGGTTTCCCAATTGGTGAAATAGTTGAGCACATTATATTGGGATATGGTGTGTTTCTTAATGAACAATAGACTACATTTACGATACAGATTACTCAGTTAAAAGTTACGTAATGTCTGTCTTAACATGTCATAAGATGTCATGCGGTGATGAATGCTGGGTAAACTATATGATGCCTCCATGTCAAGCAATGACAGAGCTGGATTTATAACAACTTAACAAATAAACCCCACGGATAACCGTTACATCCATGTGCCTTCTTCTCCAGGAAATTGTCTGCAACTGAATGCAACTATAGCATTGGTGACTGTGAACTGCTGGCAGTTAAGGTGACCTTGAAGGAGTGGTGTCAGTGACTTGAGGGGGCACAGATGCCATTTCTTGTATGTACTGATCACAAAAACCTCGCCTATCTCCGCATCACGAAGCATCTTAACGCCAGGCTGACTAGATGGGCACTCTTTTTCAGTAGATTTAACTTTGTGTTATCTTACTGACCTGGTTCCAAGAACGGCAAGCCCAATGCTCTGTCACGACAATATAATAGCCCAGATGCGGCGCCGGATCCTGGTACCATTCTGCCCTCCTCCGGTTTTGTTTTGGCTATCACGTGGGAGATTGAGTCACGGGTTAAATTAGCTCTTGAGAGGACGCAGAGTCCACCTGAATGTCCTCAGGACAAGCTGTTTATTCCGGTCTCACTCGGGGGGGGGGGGGGGGGGGGGGGGTCACAACAGTCGTTTTTGTCATCCAGGAATTAAGACTGTGTTTGTGATTGAACAGAGGTATTCGTGGGCACAGCTTGCCAAAGATCTCAGAATTTGTCAGTGCTTGCCAGGTCTGCGCTATGGATAAGTCTTCAACTTGTCTGCCTGCAGGCTTGCTACACCCTCTGCCTGTTCCTAAACAGCCATGTATCGACAAACAAACACATTCACACCTGCACACAAACCGATGGTCAATTTAAAGTTTTCAGTTCACCTAACCTGCATTTTTTTTTTTTTTTTTTTTTTTTTTTTGGTTGTGGGAGGAAGCCGGAGCACCCAGAGAGAACCCAGGCAAACACGGGGAGAACATGCAAACTCCACACAGAAAGGCCACAGGTGGGAATCAATCCCATGACCTTGCTGTGAGGCAACCGTGCTAACCATAAATCCACCGTGCTGCCCTAAGTAAAAATAATAAATTTATAAAGCATTTTAAATGAAGAAAAAAGTCAACAAAGTGCTGAACGAACATATCCCAATATAAAACCTCAAAACAATGAAGTACAACAAGCAAAAATAATGAAAAGATTAGAAACCATAAAACTAATTACAGGTAATAGAAAATATGTTTTTAAAATGGCTACATTTCAAATGCCAACAGCCAGCCTGTTCCACAAGATATGAGCGTGACAAGAAAAGGCTCTGAAACCTGCTGACTTCTTCTGAACCCTTGAGGCACAGAGCAAGTCTGCGTCCAAGGACCACAGGGCACAAGAAGGTATAGAAGACTGAATAAGTTCAGCAAGACAATTGAATTCATGACCGTTTAGAACCTTATATGTCAGCAACTAAACCTTGAAATCTGCTCTTCAAGTCACATGGAGCCAGTAAAGGGAAGCCAGAATGACTGTGATCAAATCTGGTTTTCATCTAAACTCAAGCAGCAGTATTCTATACCATCTGTAGACATCCTATAGTATTTTGTGGCAATGCAGAAAATAAAGCATTACAGTAGTCATCCATCCATCCATTTTCTTCCGCTTTATCCGGAGTCGGGTCGCGGGTACAGCAGCTCAAGCAAAGCCGCGCAGACCTCACGATCCACACACACTTCCCCCAGCTCCTCCTGGGGAACCCCAAGGCGTTCCCAAGCCAGCCGAGAGATGTAGTCCCTCCAGTGTGTCCTGGGTCTTCCCCGGGGCCTCCTCCCGATGGGACTTGCCCGGAACACGTCTCCAGTGAGGCGTCCAGGGGGCATCTGGAAAAGATGCCCGAGCCACCTCAACTGGCTCCTTTCGATGTGGAGGAGCAGCGGCTCGACTCTGAGCTCCTCCCGAGTGACCGAGCTCCTCACCCTATCTCTAAGGGAGCGCCCAACCACCCTGCGGAGGAAACTCGTCTCAGCCACTTGTACTCACTTGTACAGTAGTCAATTTTGAATTAAAATTTGGGAAATGTAAAACAAACCCTGATGTACATTTCCACTTTATCAGTTCCATCAGTGCAAGAACTTACTGTTGTCAGGTCAACCTCACCACTCTGCTATTTTATTTTAATGAGTGTTGTCCCCACTTTTATTGTTAGTTTGTTTCTCTGCAGACATGCAACCATTGTTGGTGATTAAAGAAGAAACTCTCCAGGAACATCAGGAATGGAATCTGAGTGTTGACCAGGAGGACATTAAAGAAGAAGAGAAGCTGTGGATAAGTCAGCAGGGAGAGCAACTTCAGCAGCTGGAGGAGGCAGATCTCAACAAGTTTGGTTTCATTGCCGTCATTGTGAAGAGTGAAAATGAAGATGAAAAACCAGAGTTAGCACAGCTTCATCAAAGCCGAAGTGATGAGAGCACAGAGGCTGAGCCTGTAGCCAGCAGCTCATCTATACACAGAACACTGACAGCAGAAGCTGATGGAGAGGACGATGGAGGGCCACAACCAGCCAGCAACTCGGGTCCAAACAGTCATTTAAAACCAGATACCAGTGACAGGAGTTCAGACAGTTCTGGAACTGAGGCTGATGACATTTATGACTGGAAACAGACCAGAGAACTTCAGTCAAGTTTTAACTGTCGAATAAATACCAATATTGTTCATTCAGGCAACATTGATGAGAAACAATTTAAAGGCTCTAGATATGGAAAAGCACCTGTTCACATGAACAACTCAGAGAAACAAAAGGAAAAGCAAGCAAGTGTAAAACCATTTAGCTGTTCTGATCAGAGTAAAAGACAGAAACAGAAGGGCACTCCGAACAAACACATTAGAATTCAGACAGGACAAAAACCATTTGTCTGTTATGAGTGTGGTAAAAGATGTGGGCAAAAGGGCGACCTGAACAAACACATGATAATTCATACAGGGCAAAAACCATTTGTTTGTTCTGAGTGTGGTCAAAGATTTGGACTAAAGAGCAGCTTGAACAAACACATGATAATTCATACAGGGCAAAAACCATTTGTTTGTTCTGAGTGTGATAAAAGATTTGGACGAAAGAGCACCCTGGACACACACATTATTATAATTCATACAGGGCAAAAAGCATTTGTCTGTTCTGAGTGTGGTCGAAGATTTGGACATAAGAGCCACCTAAATAGACACATGATAATTCATACAGGACAAAAACCATTTGTCTGTTATGAGTGTGGAAAAAGATGTGGGCAAAAGGGCGACCTGAACAAACACATGATAATTCATACAGGACAAAAACCATTTGTTTGTTCTGAGTGTGGTCAAAGATTTGTACAAAAGAGCACTCTGAACACACACATGATAGTTCATACTGGGCAAAAAGCATTTCTCTGTTCTGAGTGTGGTGAAATGTTTGGACAAAAGAGCCAGCTGAACACGCATATGATAATTCATACAGGGCAAAAACCATTTGTCTGTTCTGAGTGTGGTAAAAGATTTGGACGAAAGGACATTTTGAAAAGTCACATGATAATTCATACAGGGCAAAAAGCATTTGTCTGTTCTGAGTGTGGCAAAAGATTTGGACGAAAGAGCAGTTTGTCCACACATATGATAATTCATACAGGGCAAAAAGCATTTGTCTGTCCTGAGTGTGGCAAACGATTTGGATTCAAGGGCATTCTGACCAAACACATGATAATTCATACAGGGAAAAAACCTTTTGCCTGTTCTGAGTGTGGTAAAAAATTTGGACAAAAGGGCAACCTGAACACACACATGAAAATACACAACCGAAATACCAAGACCTTAAAAATGACCAATGAACAACATGGTCATTGAAAAAAATTGATACAGAGGATAAAGTTCTCCGTTGCTATCACCGATTTCCTTCAATTGGGATCAGAGCTGGTTCTAGCCTTTTTGGTTTCCTAGGTCTTGGATTTGCTTTGGCGGCCCCATGTGCACACAATGGAACAGCTGAAGAGACTTACTTTTTAGGCGAGATTATGATTTTGAATATAGACTTGCGCATTGGCCGTGGGGATCCATGTGCTCTCGATTGGGTAGTGTTTATAAAATAGGTAGCTGACATTTTTCAAGGGTGGTAATAAATTATGCAAAGTTTCTATTATGAGTTGGGATAGTGTGTGATTCCAGAATGTTTTTAGGCCCATAGACATTAGACAGCAACAGTTTTTAGAAGCCTATTATATTTCCTGTTAATTACTTAATTTTTTAATGTTAGTTTACTGTTTTAATGTATTCATAGGTTCTTATCATATACACACTATTAATATTTTATTTTTACTTCTATTTTGTCATTTGATTTTTAAATGGACCACAATGAAAATAAGTGTTCTCATTTTCTTGTCATCCATGGATTTTTAACATATTTACAATTATATTATGTACTTACTAAATAAAATCACACACTCATGCTTTTAATATATAGATTATCTACTGCCCCCTGCTGGAATGGTATGTGAGTCCAGAATGTAAATATCAGTGTCCATTGTTCAGTCTTGTTAGCTAGTATTTTTAGCTTCTCTTAAAATATTTGTCCTATCAAGGTTTGGTTTTGGTGCCGTTCATCTTTGATCCAAACGGCATGTCAGTTCTCCCCAGTTTGTGCATGGTTAAAACTGCATGCACAGCTGTTTGTGTCTTTTCTGCATTCTACTGTATGCAGGTGCTTTTAATTAGACAAACAGAGAGGGTGGCGGAAGACATTAAAAATACTACGTTTCACCCACGGTGCCAACATAACACTTAACGTACTCATGGTGACACCAGCATAACACTTATCTAAACAAACTAAACCAACTGAACTACAAAAACACAATAAATCAATAACACTAACACCACTGTTAAACTAACATTGGCGTGTTGCCCGTGGGGGTTCACGGGCTCTAGATTGGGTAGTGTTCACAAAATAGGTAACTGACATTTTTGTGGTAAGGGTGGTAATAAGTTAAGCAAAGCTTGTATCATGAGTTAGAATGACTCCAAAATGTTTTTAGAACCTTAGACCTTAACATTTTTTAGAAGAAGAATTCAGCCCTTTAATTTCCTGTTAATTATGTATTTTTTTTTTTATTTGCTGTCTTAATGTATTTATAAATTGTTTAGGTTCTGGTTATCATATACGCTGTTATTATTTTTTTTCTACTTCTCTTTTGTCATTTGGTTTTTAAATGGACCAAATGGAAATAAGTGGCCCATTTCTTGTCATCCATGTTTTTTTTTTTGTTTTTTTTGTTGTTGTTGTTGTATTTACAGTTATATTATGTACTTACATTGAACTTAAAATCACTCATGTTTTTCATATAAAGATGAATTAACACCCTCCTGCTGGAATGGCATGAGTCCAGAAAGTAGCTGGCACCACACAAGCATGCACACACTGCTGCTGTAAGTAGGTGGTTTTAATTTGACAAAGACAGTGGCTGAAGACATTAAAACCTCTAAACATTTCACTCGTACCAACATGAAACTGAAGCCACTCATGGTAATTTCAACAAGAGACTTATCTAAACTGCCTCAACGAATTGAGATATAAAAACTACAGTAAATCAGTAACACTATCAACACTGTTAAATGAACTTAAACCACAATAACATTTAAAACCTCAAAAGCCTGAACTCCCATGGTGCATTTCAGCACAGCATCCATTGTTTGCTGGTTAGCTAAAATTGCTAATTTCTCCAAAAACATTTGTCCTATCAATTTACGTTTTCACAGCATTCATCCTTGACACAAAACACATAAGCATACCAAATGACAAATGTCGGCTCTCCCCAGTTTTTGCATGTTCAAAGCCAAGCACACACACACTGAGGCCAGTTGGGTATTATAATATAGATTGACAATAGCCGTATGACAGACCTTAAAGGTTTAATTGTTGGTCAAACACACCCACACACAAACAAACACACATTAAAATAACATAATACCAGAATTCCTTTTCGGATGTTAGGAAAGAGGTCTTGGTACTTTTTTAAAAGTATTAGAATCTGATTATTATTATTAGTTGCAAAAAAATGCATTTAAAAGCTCTGAAAAAGTGGACTTTTAAGGGCTTTGGGAGGCCCTTCCCTATCCCTCGCCCCTGTGGCTCCGCCCCTGCACCAGAGGCCTTGCCAGAGGCCTACCTTGCTTTAGAAATATGTTTTTTCTAGGAAATGACATTTCTACCTTTACAAAAATGTATTACTGTGTGTTAGTATGAAGCACAAACAAAATGGCAAAATACAAGGTTATTTCTTTAACATTCAACTTTAAATGATAATGCTAAATATCAATGTCACACAAAATTGATGAAAAAAGTGCTATTTTGGGGGTAAATTTCGTGCATATCTCTGGAACTGTGTGGAATTTTTCCATGAAAATTTCAGTACCTGTCAAAGAGACTATCAGCAACTCTCAGATAAATCTGGATGGTTCTAAATAAAATAATGGCTTGTTCATGACAAATGCAATGCAAACCAGCAGTTAGACTTCATTATTTTTGAACTAGGCCATAAATGATTTGACCACTTTAGGAATAAAAATTGGACTTGTGTCCGATTCGGAGGAGAGAAGAGTAGTTTACATTGACACTCTGTCTCATGGTGTTAAAGTGTCTGATGCAGCTCTGCTGTTCAGATTAAAGCTATTGTGAATAGATTTGTGAAAACTGCAGCAAATAGTCTTGCAAAAAGTTTCATTTTAGCCCAATAGATTTTAATTGGAGTTGAATGAAGTTAAAAGCTGTAGAAAATCTGTCCCCTTAAAATGTGTTTATCCTGAAGTATTTAAATAATCTGGAGGTAGAAATCTTTCTATAATATGATGCTGCACTAGAAAATAGCAGCAATGGTTAGTGAGTGAAATATAATCTTGTTAAACAAGAGAACAATTTGCTGTTTTCTTAACTGTCTTCACCTTGTTTGACCTTAAATTCTTGGACGCGATCACAAAAGGGTTTCTGTAAAAAGGTAGATGGTGAACAGATTATAATTTGGCTGTTAAGAAAAAAATCAGTCAGAAGGATTTTTTTATGACTTCAATCCCAGTAGATATAATACCAGTTTGTGGTGGGCGACAGGCCTTACGAATAAAATCCTGAAGAAATACCTTGAGGCAATCCCTGGTCACCGAAGTGTCCACGAGGTGCAGTTATCAGAAATTAAGGGAACGATCACCAGCTTGAAGAGAGCCCTCGGATACAAATGCCAGCAATGTTTAGGTGCAACTATAGACCTCGATTCTGGGGCCCGTTGAGTTCTATTGAAAAGAAATCCAACAGAAATTAAAAAACACAAAGTGTCCGTCAGTGTGTCAGAAGATTTGGATTAAAAGGTGGTGTGAAGAGGTGATGTGTTTGGATGTTCTTGGTGTTTAATCTGTCAGCAAGGTGTTGCAGTAGTCGAGGTGTGAGATGGTGTCTGTGTCAGGAGTCCTGCTGCATGCTGGGAAACTTTCTGATTCTTTGAATGTTGTAATGTCTTCATGTTGAAATAATAAACTTTTGTAATATATGGATTTTGGGGGGACTTTTAGATATAGTAATTCGCCCCAAATCTTTTTTCCTTCTTTGCTTATTCATGGATCCTCCCTCACCTGCCCCCCCCCCTTTTTTTTTGCCCTGTTCACAATTCTTCCTCATGAAATTTTTAATTATGGTGAAAATAGTGAAATTCATTAAAACACATTTTCTCCTTCAGTTTCTGATTTTAATTCTGATGATTTTGTTTGATTCATTTAAACTCTCTTCATGATTCTTCCTCACAAGATGTTTGAATTTTGTTGTAAACAGACTAGTTGTTTGAAAAATAATAAAAATTCACCCAAAATGCTTCTTTTCCTCCAGTTTTTGATAAATTTGAATTCTAATGGTTTAGTTTGGTTCATCAAAATTCTGTTCTTTAATGCAGAATTTTGAAATTTGAATTTGGGGAAAAATATCAACTCTTGGTCATGAAATCTATGAAATTTACAGATCTAGAATAAATATTTGGAAAAGAACCTCAACTTCCAGCAAAAATATTTCCAGCAAATTTCTGTCTCCTGATACAGTTCACACACTGTCAACATTTCAGCTGGTACTTCAAGTTTCATTCAAAAGTGTATTTACACAGCAGTGTAAACACTAAAATGACTCTTACAAAATTTACAGCCATCGATAAAGAAATTTATTTGGGGTATGTCATCATTTTCCTCACCTGCATCTACCTGAAAGGTCAGATGTCAAACCATCAGCAGTGACAGAAGTCAATGGTGGAGGTGGAATGAGGAGTGCCAACAACAACAATATTTTTCCTGAATCAGCAGCGTTTCTGATTCTGTTATGAAGGCAATTTGGCAGCAGGAACGCTGAAACATCAACATGACAGAAGAGACGGACATGAACTGAGGACAACAGGGTGTCCAGGTTTACAACGCTGCCGTTCAGCTGCTCTGATCCAGGTTTCTGACAGCTTCAGTCAGCTGGATGACAGACACGCCCACCATCGTGTCAGCTGTGTACTGGGGTCATTCTGTAAAACACTGACATCATATTAAAATTTTATCAATCAATCCTCTGTGGGGGCTGCTCACCTTTGACCTTTGCATTATATTAGAAAAATCTATTTACCAAAAAGAAACTCATGATATTAATGTTGAACCTGTATCACTTTAAATCAACACAAACATGTTGTTTCATTGTGTAGTTATAAAAATAAATCATTCCTACATTTTATGATTATTTACTACAAACATTGTTGGTGATATTTAAATTTCTACTGGGGTTATTTCCAAATCAACAGTCAGTGTAAAGAAGCAGACTGGAGATCAGTTGTTGGACTGATGTCGTGATGAATGTTCACAGAGCTTCGGACCTCATAGCAAATAAACAAATCACGGATAAGACAGAAAACAGTTTTTTTCAGTTCCCATCAGCAGCCACAGCATGTTGTTGGTCTTTCAGTTGACTCCAGTTGTTCAAGGTCGTCACAGCGGATTGAGTTCAGAGCTGCACTGGGATTTGGCACAACTTTTACTCTGGATGCCCGTAACAGTCGATCCCACTGCTCCTCCCCAACCTTTAAATGTTCCATTACCTTACTCATGGCAGTGGTCAGTTTCAACGGCAGAAAAGCTGATCCTCTTTTTAACGATAAACCGTCCAGACACAAACTCTGAATGTGTCTCTAGATGAGTCTCAGACAGTTGGATCATGTTCTTTACATGGACTGAGAGCCACCTGGCATCATGGGTGTGGTCAACAGCAAACATCCAAGGCAGAGTCAGCACTTGTATATCTGCAGCCTGCCTCTATGACCTCACAAAGAGCAGCATGTGAATCTCCAGGGTAAGTGTTTGGAGCCAGTAGTCAAAGTGGACACTTGCTTCAGCATGTTGGTGACCTCTGGGGGTGTGGTACTTATCAGAAATGAGTTTCTCATGTCCAGAAACATGGAAATACATATTTGGTTTACATTTCTATCACATTCAGATCCTAAGATTCACCTGTTTCTAATTTTATTTTCAGAAATTTCACATACCAGAGGTCAATGACCTCTAGCTGACCCCAGAGGCAAGTCTCCACATCTTAAATTAAAGCTTCGGTCATCAAGAACAAACCTTGAAAGTTTCATGTTTTCATTCTGTGCACAATTGTCACGATTAACAGCCCCACTAACACACTTTGTTTTATTGAAGAGCATCATGTTGTAGAATGAACCTGTTAGTACTTTTATTGTGACGACTTGTTTGTAAAACACACAGACTGAGACAAATGACACTTGATCCATGATACATTTAAAGTTTGTTACATTTTACAAATTCATTCATGAATATCAATAAAATGATTTAAACTTGGATGATCTGGAAATTGTGTTGCCAGTCACAATTTCGTTTGAAGTAAAAGAGAAGCAGTAACATTAAGAACCGTGCACCATTTTCTCTGAGACACAAACAGCAGTGGAACAACACAGACAGCTGGACTCAATGTTAATGCTTGGGTTTTTAATTTGCTTTGTATGACCCATTTACACAAATTAGTTTTTACTTATGTTGGTCAGGGTCTGATGCTCTCTCTCTCTCGTTATATAAGCTCATTGGTTGTGTTTGTTCCTCGCCAGATTGATGTGCCTTGTGCCTTCTCTCCAGCTCTCAGATTTGTGTTCCATAGTCCTACCTGCCTCATCGCGTTTTTGACCTGCTGGCCGTTTGTTCCGACCTTGCCTAAGCCTGATGATCATTATACTGCTGCTGTGTTTTTTGGACTACCTGCCCGTGTACCGACCACTGTTTTTCTCACCACTAAAGCCTTTTTGCAACCACAGCTGTTTATGTGAGCCTCGCATTTGTGTCCTACCTAACCAGTCTGTCAGATCAATCTGGCCAACGATGGACACAAAGGGCTCAGATCCGTTTCAGTTGGTGGTATGCCACCACAGTCAGCAGCTTGCACAGCAGGAAAACCAGCTCGCTATGCTTAGCTCTGGGTTTAGCGAACTTGCTAAACGCCAGGATGCCTTCATATCTTCAGTAAGCACTCAGATGAGCCAATTGCTGTCCACACTCAATCCTCAGGCTACATCGGACACAGCCACCGGTAACAACATACCACCGGGGCCACCAGCAGCCTCACCGGCTTCTGTACCTTTACCTGTTGTGTGCAATCAGTTGTCATGTCCAGAACACTTCTCAGGCGAATCCAGTGACATCAAACCTTTCATCACTCAGTGGGAGTTACATTTTGAGCTGATATCATCTATGTTTCCGTCTGACAGAACAAAAATAGCATATATATTCACTCACCTATCCGGTCGAGCAGCTGTCAGAGCCACAGCTGAGTGACAGATCAGGGGTCGACAGTTACCTTCCTGTGCTTCACTCCCAGCATTCACCATGGCTCTCGAGCAAGTGTTCCAGCATGCTGCTCTGGGGCGTGAAGCAGCATGCTCCCTCATGAGGCTGAAACAGGGCAGCCGCCGGGTCACTGACTATGCAATCGACTCCCGCATCATGGCGGTGAAAAGTGAATGGAACCCATCTGCTGTACTTGACATGTTCTTCCAGGGCCTGTCGGCAGAAATTCAGGATCAACTCGTTGCTATAGACTTGCTGGAAGACCTAGACTAGGTGATCACACTAGCCATCCGCATGGACCGGCGTCTGCAGGACTGTCTCGCTGTGGGAATCGTCATCCAGCCCACCGATCCAACATGCCTCCTAGCTGCTCCTCCTCCTCCACTCACGCCTGGCTGATCCCCCTCTGCACAACACCGAAGAACCGATGCAGTTAGGGCACACGCGCCTGACCCCATCTGAGCAACAGCACCACCATGTGGATGGCCTCTGCTTCTACTGTGGACACCTGGACACTTAATAGCCGATTGTGAGGGCAGGGGTGCCACCTCGCGGTCAAGAATGGAGTTGTGGGTGAGTCTCAATTCCATTTCTTCTGTTTTGGGAAAAACTATAATTCCAGCCAAATTATTCTCTGATCACTCCTTCATTGCTGTTTCGGCTTTTGTTGATTCCGGTTCTGATGCCAAGCTGATTCTGTCTTCTCTCACCAGGTACCTTCACCTTAAGCTGTATAAGATTTTGCGCCCTCTGGTGGTACATGCTGTGGACGGCCATGTACTGGGCCAAATCACTCACCGCACTCAGACGGTTAAATTACTGATTTCCCACACACATTCTTGATCAATCAGTTTTCATGTAATGGAAAATATGACTCACTTGATCATCCTGGGGCACCCCTGGCTACAACAACACAGGCCTAATTTTGATTGGGTTAAAGGTGAAATAATTTCTTGGAGCCCAGCTTGTAATAACGTATGTCTGCAAAAACTTGAATGCTTTATCAAGGTTTGGGGTAATCAGTGCTGCCCTGTAGGAATGTTGCCTGTCGGGGGAAGATATACTGTTACAACGGTAATATCTGAACAAATACATCTTTCTATACCTTGATGATATTCGCATCTTTTCCCCTGATCTGGCAACACACACCCGACACGTTCGCACTGTCTTACAAACTCTGCTTCAAAATGACCTTTATGTAAAGGCAGAGAAATGGGAGTTTTATAGATCCACTGTGTCCTTTTTAGGATTTGCAATATCGGAAGGGGAAGTCAGAGTGGAAGGGTCTTGCAAGGAATTACATCTTCTGGGTTTTGCAAATTTCCACGGGAAGTTTATTCGCAACTTCAGTACGGTCACAGCCCCTCTGCATATGGTCACCTTGTCTCTCCGGCCGTTCATTTGGGCGCCGGCGTGTGACGAGGCATTCAGAGTCCTAAAGAATTACTTCACCGTGGCCCCCATGCTGCTCCTTCCTGACCCCACTTGTCAGTTCATGGTTGTCGATGCCTCTAATGTGGGAGTAGATGCGGTCTTGTCCCAGAGAAATCCCTCCAACAATAGGCTTCATCCGTGTGCCTTTTGTTGAAGAAATTGACCACAGCAGAATGCAACTATGGCATGGGGTGACCGTGAGCTGTTGGCGGTAAAAGTGGCCTTGGAAGAGTGGTGGCACTGGCTATTCCATTTACACCGATCACAAGAACCAATATCTTAAAACCGCTAAACGTCTTAACTCCATCTTGGCCATATTTTTCAGCCATTTCAATTTTACCCTGTCATACTGTCCGGGCACAAAGAATGGTAAACCAGATGCGCTATCCCGTCAGGGGGACTCGATGGATGCGCCTGCGGCCCCGGAGACCATTTTACCTAAATCATGTTTGTGTCTGCGCTTACCTGGGACATTGAGTCACGAACAAAATCTGCAGTAGGGGATGTACCGTTGCCCAAGGGGCAAGTTTTTTGTTCCTACTTCCCTTATGAAAACAAAACTTTTAAAATAGGTTAAAATAATTTCAGGAAGCTTTTCTTTACATGGTGTCAGCTCACTCACCTTCAACCGCTTCATCCAATTAAGGGTCGCGGGAATGGTGTAGTCTTTAATATTAAAATAAAAATCATCACAAATCAGAAAAAAGTCAGAAAAATTTAATACAACATTAAGGAAGATAGAAATAAATTTTCTAAGAGTCATTCTAACATTTACACTATTGTGTAAATAGACTTGAATGAAACCTGAAATACCAGCTTAAATGTTGACAGCAGTGTCAACTGTATCAGGGAACAGAAATTTGCTGGAAAAATTGTTTCCAGAAGTTGAGGTTCTCCTCCAAAACATTAATGACAATCTAAGTTTTCTTGAATGCCGTGTTGTTTTGGTGAATTTTCTTCTTTTATGCAAATTTGGAAACATGCCCAACTTTGGGTGGATTTCATGGTTTTCATGAGCAAAAGTTGGTATTTTCCCCAAATTAAAATTTTCAAAATTCTGCAATGAAGAACAGAGCTTTGATGAATCAAACAAAAGCATCAGAATTAAAATTTTGATCAGAAACGGGAGGAAAAGTAGCATTTTGGGTGAATTTTATTGTTTTTCCAACAAACATTATTTGCATACAACAAAACTAAACATTTAGTGAGGAAGAACTGTGAACTGTGTTTAAATTATTCAAACAAACCAGTTTGAATTAAAATCCATCAAAAACATGGGGGGGGGGGGGGAGGGGGATTTCACCTCAAGGAAGTGCATATTTTTCCCCAAAATTTGTAATTTTATATTTCCACAAGGATAAATTGTGAGCAGTGTTTAGATAAAGAAAAAAAAAAAATCAAAAAGTGTAGAGAGAGAGAGAGAGAGAGACCCAAACAAAAACATTTGGGTAAATTTCAGTTTTAACCCCCCCCCCCCCCAAACCTCCATATTTCCCCTGAAATTTTAAATTACAACATTCAGAGAATCATAAAGTATCCCAGCATGCAGCAGGACTCCTGACAGACGCCATCTCACACCTTGACTACTGCAACACCTTGCTGACAGGTTAAACACCATGAACATCCAAACACATCACACATTCACACCACCTTTTAGTCCAAATCTTCTGACACACTGACCAACACTTTGTCAGGGCTGTGAAATTAAAATGGTAAAATCTGAGGAAAATTTGTAGGGTGTGTGTGTTAATTATGCATTAACTCAGAACAATTAACTACATGAACTTCTTGAAGACTGAAAAGACTTAAAACATTTCAAAAACCACAGCTAAAGCTTGTAGAATGTTTTGAAAATCATGGTAAAATATCATACCTTCTAGTAAAAAAAAGTCATATTGTGTGAATTCCTGTAAATCCATTCAAATCCACAATATCTTTTATCCAATGAAAGAAAAAGCCTACATTAATAAATAAAGTCACATATTCTTGTGTGAACTCCTGTTTGAATAGCACAATGTCTATTTTCCAGTAAGAGAATCTATTTATTTATTTATTTTTTGCCATATTTAACATCCTAATGGCATAAGATACAGTACGCTTTTCCTGGTTCTTTTATCTTTTGGATGTGTTGACATTCATTGCTGACTTTAAATTCAAGCCAGCACCAATTCCACAGACTGATTCTGTTTTCCTTATCAAACTTTTTGACACTGTCTTTCTCGCTGTCCTCCCTCTGTATGATGTCCCTCCATGACACAGACCTACCGAAAAATTCTTCTTTGAAAACTTGATAGCAAATGATGAAATGAAACCTGTAAAATGAGCGCACTGATAAAATGGAAAGGGAAAGAGATTCACGCTGTGCTGTAACACGGTCTTCAATGTCATAAATAAAATTTGTACAATGTCGTGAAAAAGAATGCTTTGCCATAGGTATTTTCCTAACTCGGTGATGATCACGATTACAGGCCATCGGCAGAGTACAACACTAACCCCCCTCCCCACTTTTATTGCAAAATTACATGATTTAATTATTTCTTGTTTATTCCAAATAACAATATCATGTTTTAATTGACTGCTTTCGATATAGCTGTTGCACTTCTATTGTGTCCTTTGCCATGTTCCTGTTGACTAGCCTTTGGGTTTTCTGCAATACATCTATTTCTTTCAATGATCATGTTGTTCATAGGTCATTTTTAAGGTCTTGGTATTTTGTGATTTTTTTTTTCTTCTGCCCGTTTCAGCTCCACTGAGACCATAGTCATTGAGGACTGTTCCATCAATAATTTTTTCTGTCATTTCTTGTTTATTCCAAATAACAATATCAGGCTTTAATGGACCTCCTTTGATATGACTGCTGCACGTCTATCCTGTCCATTGCCATGTTTCTATAGACTAGCCTTGGGTTTCCTGCAAACTGCTTGTTTATTTTGCTGCATTTATTTTCTTGTCTTTGTTCCTGATTTCTGCAGCCAAAGCTTTCACTAAGGCTTGAAGTTCTACCAACCTCCCATCCAGTTGTTTATCTCCAACATTGTATTTTCTTTTAATGCAGCTGACTTTTTTAAAGAGGTTCCTTTTAAGATTGTGGCCTCCCATAAATGTTGTCATTTTCTGTCATTTTGTTGTGATTTTCTGCTGTAATGTCTTTTTCCCCCCATTGTGGCACAGTAAGTCTTGTTCCTCTTTTCTCCAAATATTATGGAGCAAATTTACTTCATAATTCACCCAGTGAACTTGGTTAGTGTGGTTCTTTCTGGGACCAGTCTAGCCAATCACAGGTTAACTTTCTGTAGAATACTTTTGAAAAATTTATCCTCCTCCTCTGATCAGTTTTGGATGCTCCTGCATGCTCATTTTTCTTGTTTCTTCAGTCTTGTTGGCTAATTCTTCTTCTAATTCCCACTGATCTGGGTCTGAGTACATCTGTGTATTGTTTTGTGGCTGGGGTGGTGAGTAACTCCTACTTCTTTTGTGTGAGAGGCTGACTGGTTTTGGAGTTCTTTGCCAAATATGCATTTGCTGATGAGGGTTCTTTCTGATGATGCATTAGACTGTGTGAGAGTTCATATGTTGTCCTTGAACATTTGGTTAATTCCATCTTGCATCGCTTCTATTTCCTCATCCGTAAAGTGTTTTTGTGTTACAAAATTGTGTCTTGGGTGGTGAGTCATGCTCTTGGTATGTCTTTATTACTTGGGAAGTGGTGGTGAAATGTCTTCTGCCATTTTCTGCATCTTTGTCTGGTTGGTGTATTTCCCTTTAGCATATTCTGTTGCCCACAGCAGTACCCACTTTTCCTCCCTCTTCCACTGATTCCCTTCCTCTAACCGTTTCCCTTCTTATAGCGACTGGCTATCATTCACTGCTTTTCTTGGGCTTCTTCCTTTATACTTTGCATTTTTTCTGCTGTTAAATATTTTGGGATTTGGGAGGCAATCGGTTGTAATTTTGCAGTTGTGGTGTCATCTTTCTTTTGTGCTGGTCGATCTGCTTATTTTATCCTTTCCTCAAATACTGCTTTTTTTTTTTTTTGCCCTGCCCCACTTCTCTTACCTTGAATAAGTGAAGCAGTGTAAGATCTTTCCTTCTCCTTAATGGACCAATTTACAGTGTTGTAGTTTGGCTAGTCTCATTTGGCCTCTGAGGCTGTTGCTGCTGGGGTCCAGGATCAGTACTTTGGTGACCTGGTGGGTTATCCAGCTGAGTGCTGGTACAGGAGAGACGTCTCCCTGCAGCACCAGTAGAATTTGTATGAATTCTCGTGTGTCTGTTCAGACTACTCTTTCGCCCAAATCTTTGGCAACATTCAGCACAGCCAAATTGTTTTTGTCCTGTATGAATTATCATATGTATGTTGAGATTGCTCTTTCGTCCAAATCTTTGACCACATTCAGAACAACTAAATGGTTTTTGACCTGTATGAATTATCCTGTGTGTTTTGAGGTTGCTCTTTCGTCCAAATCTTTGACCACATTCAGAACAGGCAAACTGTTTTTGTCCTGTATGAATTATCATGTGTTTTTTCAGGTGGCTCTTAGGTCCAAATCTTTTACCACATTCAGAACAATCAAACTGTTTGTGCCCTGTATGAATTATCATGTGTTCATTCAAGTGGCTCTTTTGACCAAATCTTTTATCACATTCAGAACAGACAAATGGTTTTTGTCCTGCATGAATAATCATGTGTCTGGTCAGACTGCTCCTGACTCCAAATCTTTGACCACATTCAGAACAGCCAAACTGTTTTTGTCCTGTATGAATTATCATATGTCTGTTCAGGTGACTCTTATATCCAAATCTTTTACCACATTCAGAACAGTCAAATGGATTCTTTCCTGGTTGAATTGTCCTGTGTTTGTTCAGAGCGCCCTTCTGTTTCTGTCTATTACTCCGATCAGAACAGCTAAATGGTTTTACACTTGCTTGCCTCCCTTTGTGTTGCTCTGACTTGTTCATGGGTCCAGATGCTTTAGAGAAAATAAATTGTTTCTCATTGGTGTTGCTTGAACTAACAATATTGCAGTTTTTTTGACAGTTAAAATATGACTGAAGTTTTCTGGTCTGTTTCCAGTCAGAACTGTCATCAGTCTCACTTCCGGAACTGTCTGAACTCCTGTCACTGGTATCTGGTTGTAAATGACTGTTTGGACCTGACTTGTTGGCTGGATGTGGTCCTCCATCGTCCTCTCCAGCAGCTTCTGCTGTCAGTGTTCTGTGTACAGATGAGCTGCTGGCTACAGGCTCAGCCTCTGTGCTCGGATCACTTCGGTTTTGATGAAGCTGTGATGACTCTGGTTTTTCATCATCATTTTCTCTCTTCACAGGGACGGCAGTGAAACCAAAATTGGTGAGATCTGCCTGCTCCAGCTGCTGAAGCTGCTCTGCCTGCTGACTTATCCACATCTTATCTTCTTCTTTACTGTCCTCCTGGTCAACACCCAAATTCCATTCAAGAATTTCTTCTTTAATCACTAACAATGGCTGCATGTCTGTAAAGAAACAAATTAGCACAATACTCATTAAAATAAAGTAGCAGAGTGGTGAGTTTGACCTGAAGACAGTAACTTATTGCACTGATGGAACTGATAAAATGGAAATGTACATCAGGAATATTTGTTTTTCATTTCACACATATTTTAACTGGACTCCAACATAATGTAAAACTCATGAAATAAGACATGAACACATCTACAGTGACATTACAACTCATTAAAAACATGTAATAATGTTGCTGATCTTAAACACAATGGTAATGGACTTCATTTCTGGAGCACTTTTTACCATCTGACATGCTCAAAGGGCTTTACAGTGATGCCGCACATGCACATCTTCACACTCATGAAGCAGGAGCAATGTGGTGTTTAACAACATTTGTGATTTTCAAATATGATGGGGGAAAAACGCATCCCCTGCTGTCAAGCCCGTGGCTTTTGGTAAAGAGGCAGATTGTTGACTTGAAGTAAGATTTTGAGATGCCAGTAAAAATGGAGGAAAAACTCACCACATACTCGTTGCGTTTGGCCTGCATGCAACAGGTTTTCTTAATGAGCAGCAGCCATTTATTGCAGACTGCACCACCAGTGTCTAACCCCACCCACACCCCAAAAATAGGTCACTGGGTCAATTAAGAACAACAACAACAGTTCAACACCCCCAGATGTTGTTCTCAGATTGACAAGGGTCAAACACAGTGCATCAAATTCACAAATACATTTTCCAATACAAATACCAAAGAGAAAAATTACAAATTTATCCATTCTTTGGAAACAGGTTTAGTAAAAACATCTGCCACATTCCATCTGTAGGGCAATAATTAAGTGATTTTTTGCCATCACTGAGTACAGATCGGACAAAATGATAACGAAAATCGAAATGCTTGCACCGTTGGAACAAACTGGAATGGCACCTTGATTGTCTTCAAAAATAGTTACAGGTGTATATTCCAGACCACTGTCCATTCCAGCCAATAGGTGAACAAGATAAAGGCTTTCTTGTGTAGTAGCTGACAAAGCCATGTATTCAGTTTCACATGTCGATAAAGCTATTGTGGGCTGTTTCTTTGACTTCCAGGAAATAACAGGGCCATTCTCATACAATGTGGTTACACACTGCGTGGCTGTTCGCACTGTGTTCCCAATGGGCAGGCGTGCACGATCCTGGTGCGATGGTGTCATGCATGCTTGCCCGTCGGCTCGATGTTTTCGTGGTTTGCTCATACAAGCTGTTCCGCCGTGAGTCGCCCTGATTTGTACTTATTCGTACTATGTGTGAAGGGGCCCTTAAAGATGACAGTCGCACCTTGTGACTGAACAATCGCTGCTTTCACCAAAAAAATGTCGGGACGTAGAGTGCCTCCTTCAGCATCACATCCACATCACTAACTTCACTGTCTCTCATGCGCATTTTAGTGGTGCCTTTCTTCAGTGCAATTCCGCTGGCACGTTCTCCATCAGCCAATTCCAGAACATGGTTCTGTGGCTTGAAGCTTGGGTCAAACTCCGCGAATCTCCCGATGCCGGTAGTAATGTGCTTCGTCGCTCCTGAGTCGACCATGAGACCCTTGGCCTTCACTGGTCCAAGCGCGGTGGTGTCCACCTGCACCTTGAATGTGAACGCGTGGTCCTCTTCATCCACCGCTTGTTCCACCTTGTCTCGTTTTCTCTGCTGACAGTTTGAGTTTTTGTGCGTGGCGCTTTTACAGAAAGTACACCAATGTTTCTGCTCCCTGTGCTCTCCAACTGACGCGCTCTCCAGCTCACACACACTCTGCGGCTTTGTGGCCTTTTTTCCTGCAAGTGAAACAAGTGAGTTTTGCAGTCCAGTTGTTGCTTCCTCTCATTTTCATGAGGCCGTCCTCTCCTGAGCGAGAGGCAAACTTCTCCGTGCTTTCATAGCTCCTCAGTTTAGTTTTAAAGTCAGCAAAAGTCAACTTTTCATCGCTCTGCGTTACGTAAACAAAGAATGGCTTAAATAAATCAGGCAGGCCCTTTAAAATCATAAGCGGTCAGTAAACCGTCAGTGTCTCTTCTGCATTACGCAGCGCTGTGATGGCGGTCTCTGCATGGATAATGTAGTCTGTCTGTGACACTCTCATTCACACCTTTTTGGAGAGAAGTCAACTCGTTATACAGACTTATTACACGCGGCTTTCCCTTCTCCGCATAATGTGTAGGATCTGCAGCGCTTTTCTGCCATCATCGGCAAAATTTCTCATTACAAGGGACAAACTTTTATCATCCAACAACTGGATTAGAACTGCGTACACCTCCTCAGTTTTATCAGCATCTACCTCAGCACCTTCAGCGTCTGAATCGGGGGCTTCACTCAGGATGATTGTCTTTAGGTCAAGCAGACACCAGGAACTTTGCTACCCACAGTTCATAATTCTTTTCATCTCCGTCAAAACATAAAAGGTTCTATCGGCTCCCACAGTCTTTACTGGGCCCATAACCTGTTGGTGTAGCCGTGCCTCAAAGTAAGATTTTGAGATGCTGGGGAAAAAAAAAACGGAGGAAAAACTCACCACATAGTCGTTGCGTTAGGCCTGCATGCATCAGGTTTTCTTAATGAGCAGCAGCCATTTATTGCAGATTGCGCACCAGTGTGTAGCCCCGCCCACAACCCAAAACTAGGTCACTGGGTCAATTAAGAACAACAATAACAACAGTTCAACACAGATTTTAAAAAGACACTTATTTTAGGAGTTCAAATTACTTTGGGTTAGAAGCCGGCATCCATCCTAGATCATTAGGTCATAGGGCTGGGCATCACCCCTGCGTAGATGCCACCTCTGATTTTGCTTTATAGTCATGTATTCACCCTTTTTGTTTGAAATCAGCCTTTTTATTTTTTAAGATGCTGTATTTCGGTGGTAAGAGAACTAAGCATGCTTATAGGTTGGCCAAAAAATGCAGTAGGACAAACTAACCACCAAAATGAAGCTTGTAATATGCAGTAAGATATCAGTTTGTCAAATATTGTAACTTACCGGTCACAAAGGGGTAATTGAGGTCAGGCCCTACTTTGGCTCCTTACCACCCCCCAAATAACCCTTTTCACCCAGAAATGCACCAAAATACAAAAATTTAATATATTCAGTATATTTATTATATGAAGCCTGGAGAATAGGGCTGGGCAATATTGAAAAAATATGCGATATGCAATGAGTGCAGGATATTGTGATAGATATTACTGCGATAATCAACATGTCCCTCAAGAAATATTTTTCATTATATGTAATAAAAGAAATACATTGTAATGTAGCAAAATACGAGGTATCATAAAGTATCGTACCTTTTTATTTTTTATTTTTTAAACTATATGGATTTGATTAATTTATTTTCATGTCAGACAAGCTTGAACCGTCATGCGCATGCGTGAGTTTTTCCACGCCTGTCGGTGACGTCATTCGCCTGTCAGCTCGCCTTGTGGAAGGAGTGGTCCCGCCCCATCGTCGGATTTTCATTGTCTGGAAATGGCGGAATGATTTTTTTTTTTTTTCCCCATCAGAATTTTTTCAGAAGCTGTTAGAGACTGGCACCTGTAAACCATTCAAAAAATTAATCTGGCTTTCGGTGAAAATTATACGGGCTTCACAGAGAATAAGGTCTGTTAGTACAGCTTTAAGGACCCCTTTAAGGACACTCGGTGCGCCGCGCTCCGAGCTGCGACGACGCGGCACAAGTCACCGGACCATTTCTAAACGGATGGCTCTGTGGATACGAGACCGTCGTGTGCTCTTTCTCTGGTTATCACAAGAGCTGGACATCAGCCATTTTCCAGCAGATTTCACTTTTAACAAGAGATTTTGTCATGGAAAGCCGCGTGGAGGCTTCGTGCGTCACGACCGATTCGCTTTGGAAGCGAGACAAAGGAACGAGCCAGAGGACAAGTTCGGACATGCCTATCTCGGCTTTCAATGCTTACCAGTCGAGTGAGTTATAAGAGAAATTGTGGAGAGCTGGGCATGTCCGAACTTGTCCTCTGGCACGCCGAAACAGAGGTGTTCTTTGTCTCGCTCGAAAAGCGAATCGGTCGTGATGCATAAAGCCTCCGCGCGGCTTTCCACGACAAAATCTCTTGTTAAAAGTGAAATCTGCCAGAAAATGGTTGATGTCCAGCTCTTGTGATAACCAGAGAAAGTGCACACGACGGTCCCAGCTCCACACAGCCATCCATTTAGAAATGATCCCGTGGTTCGTGCCTATCGTCGCGGCTCAGAGCGCGGCGCGCTGAGTGCCATTGTGGGCCATCCTTAAAGTTGTAGTAATAGTCTTCATTCTCTGTGAAGCCCGTAAAATTTTCACCGAAAGCCAGATAAATTTTTCGAATGGTTTCCAGGTGCCAGTCTCTAACAGCTTCTGAAAAAAATCCCCAAATCATTCCGCCATTTCCAGACAATGAAAATCCGACAAGGGGCGGGATCACTCCTTCCACAAGGCGTGCTCACAGGCGAATGACGTCACCGACAGGCGTGGAAAAACTCACGCATGCGCACAAGGGTTCAAGCTTGTCTGACGTGAAAACATATGAATCAAATCCATATAGTAAAAAAAAAAAAAAAAAAAAAAAAACCTAAAAAAGGTACAATACTTTATGGACAGACCTCATAAGTTGGCGATATGTATTATTAATAATGGTTAAAACCTAAAGAAATGTTACCATATAACCCTGCTAAGTACAAAAATAAAAAAGCATTTCTCTTAGCCAGTTATTTTTTTCTTGCATAACCAAGAAGTAACAGCCTTGCAATTGCCAAGAGAATCTTTAAGCAAGAGCTTTGCTGGTTTTCAGTAAATTTAAAACAAATAAAAGATACACAAAGTGCTAAAACTGAATTGAGCATTCCTCTTAATATTAATTAATAATTATTATTATTAATTAATGTAAACAACATCTTGAACCACTAGCTTAAACATGCCTGGTTATCTGTAAATCTTAAATAAATAAAATATAAAACTAATCTTATAAAACATAAAGTGTTCATGTTTTCAATATTAATTAAACAATGTACAGTCACCCTGAAAAAAAAAAAAAAAAAAACATTTAAGGTTTTTTGCCAGGAAAACCAGCATGTTCACTTTGGTTGGTTTCAAACAAGTATGGTGGCACATAGCTACATTACCCAATGCACTAAAAAGTCTCTCTGAGCCAGTGATTTTCAACCTTTTTTGAGACGCGGCACCCTTTTTATATTTACAAAATCCTGCGGCACACCACTGTCACGTGTCACGCACCACTAACTCGACTGTCTCTACACGGTGCGTTAGCACGTTAGCAACATGTGCGGTACAGACATGACGTAACATAGTATACTATAGTCATGGAGCTGTATATAAGAACTAGAGGGCGCAGTCCCAATGCTGCACACTAAACGAAAACGTCCCTTCATGGACAGTGACATGACGAAGTACCCGGATGTTAATGCATTTTCAATGGAGATTCGCAACTGAACACACTCAGAAAAATGCTCGCAAAATACGTGTTAAAATGCCATTTTGTCCTGGATATCGAGCCAGTAAAATGAAATTACATTAAATTAATTCAGGAAAGTATTAAACTTACTCTGACACACACACATTCACAAATATTAGTGTTGAAAGTTACACGGATCTGCGCGGATAAGCTACGCTGCTCGGCTGAGCTGCTGCTGTTCAACGCAGCGCGGCTCCTAAAACCATCACAATACATTTATACAACCCCTGGCAAAAATTATGGAATCACCGGCCTCAGAGGATGTTCATTCAGTTGTTTAATTTTGTAGAAAAAAAGCAGATCACAGACATGACACAAAACTAAAGTCATTTCAAATGGCAACTTTCTGGCTTTAAGAAACACTATAAGAAATCAAGAAAAAAGATTGTGGCAGTCAGTAACAGTTACTTTTTTAGACCAAGCAGAGGAAAAAAATATGGAATCACTCAATTCTGAGGAAAAAATTATGGAATCACCTTGTAAATTTTCATCCCCGAAATTATCACCTGCATCAAATCAGATCTCGTTGACACTGACCCTATGCCATGACATTGACCCCATGTGTCTTTTTGCAAGGAATGTTCCCCAAACATCCTTTCAATTGTCCAAAATATCAACATAAACTTGTGCATTTATTGATGATGTAATGACAGCCATCTCCCCAGTGCCTTTACCTGACATGCAGCCCCATATCATCAATGACTGTGGAAATTTACATGTTCTCTTCAGGCAGTCATCTTTATAAATCTCATTGGAACGGCACCAAACAAAAGTTCCAGCATCATCACCTTGCCCAATGCAGATTCGAGATTCATCACTGAATATGACTTTCATCCAGTCATCCACAGTCCACAATTGCTTTTCCTTAGCCCATTGTAACCTTGTTTTTTTCTGTTTAGGTGTTAATGATGCCTTTCGTTTAGCTTTTCTGTATGTAAATCCCATTTCCTTTAGGCGGTTTCTTACAGTTCGGTCACAGACGTTGACTCCAGTTTCCTCCCATTCGTTCCTCATTTGTTTTGTTGTACATTTTTCGATTTTTGAGACATATTGCTTTAAGTTTTCTGTCTTGACGCTTTGATGTCTTCCTTGATCTACCAGTATGTTTGCCTTTAACAACCTTCCCATCTTGTTTGTATTTGGTCCAGAGTTTAGACACAGCTGACTGTGAACAACCAACATCTTTTGCAACATTGCGTGATGATTTACTCTCTTTTAAGAGTTTGATAATCCTCTCCTTTGTTTCAATTGACATCTCTCATGTTGGAGCCATGATTCATGTCAGTCCACTTGGTGCAACAGCTCTCCAAGGTGTGTTCACTCCTTTTTAGATGCAGACTAACGAGCAGATCTGATATGATGCAGGTGTTAGTTTTGGGGATGAAACTTTACAGGGTGATTCCATAATTTTTTCCTCAGAATTGAGTGATTCCATTTTTTTCTTTCCTCTGCTTGGTCTAAAAAAGTAACCGTTACTGACTGCCACAATTTTTTTTCTTGATTTCTTATAGTGTTTCTTAAAGCCAGAAAGTTGCCATTTGAAATTACTTTAGTTTTGTGTCATGTCTGTGATCTGCTTTTTTTCTACAAAATTAAACAACTGAATGAACATCCTCCGAGGCCGGTGATTCCATAATTTTTTCCAGGGGTTGTATATATTATATTTTTACATAATTATCCTTTATTGATCGAGTTTCATTCATGAAGTCAGCAGTGTGTGTGTACACATCTCTGTGTGTGTGGCAGCACAGTGCGGGTCATTAATCTCATTATTTTAAGGTGCAAAAAAAAAAACAAAAAAAAAAAACTCCCCAGTCTTGTCGAACAATTTTTAGTCACTAACGACAATAATTTTAACTAGACATTGGTCTAGCAGTGGAAAATATCAACTAGACATAAGTGAAATTAATGAGCCGTGTCATCGGGCGACACAGGTACGGCAGGACAGCTGTTTATCATCCAAATATCACAGACAAAGTGACAATAACTAAAACCACTTACTTATGGAAGGAAATATTGTCTCCCTTGTTCCTCCATTTGTGACTTTGCCAACATGCACAGCTTTCCGGCATATTCCACCTGTTTCTTGACGAGACTAAATGAACTTCTATGCACACAAATCACTAACTTGCCCGGAATTAAAATGTCGATCACGCCTCCTTGTCGGCACACGGCTCAGCGCTACTGCGCGCTTTGCTGCCATCTACTGGAATAAAAGAGCATTACACCATCTGCCACACTATTACAGCACATACACTCGATAATGGTGATATTTGATAATTGCCCACGGCACCCCTGACGATCGATCACGGTTGAGAATCACTGCTCTGAGCTACAGTGAGGAAAATAAGTATTTGAACACCCTGCGATTTTACAAGTTCTCCCACTTAAAAATCATGGAGGGATCTGAAATTTTCATCTTAGGTGCATGTCCACTGTGAGAGACATAATCTAAAAAAAAAAGAAAAAGAAAAAATAAATCCAGAAATCACAATGTACGCTTTTTTAAAATAATTTATTTGTATGTTACTGCTGCAAATAAGATAAGTATTTGATCCCCTATCAACCAGCAAGAATTCTGGCTCACACAGACCTGTTAATTTTTCTTTAAGAAGCCCTCTTATTCTGCACTCTTTACCTGTATTAATTGCACCTGTGTGAACTTGTTACATGTATAAAAGACACCTGTTCACACACTCAATCAATCACACTCCAACCTTTCCACCATAGCCAAGACCAAAGAGCTGTCTAAGGACACTAGGGACAAAACTGTAGACCTGCACAAGGCTGGGATGGACAACAGGCAAGCAGCTTGATAGAAGACAACAACTGTGACTGTCAATCTCCCTCGGTCTGGGATTCCATGCAAGATCTCACTTTGTGGGGTAAGGATGATTCTGAGAAAGCTCAAAACTACACAGGAGGACCTGGTCAATGACCTGAAGAGAGCTGGGACCATAGTCACAAAGATTACATTAGTAACACATGATGCTGTCATGGTTTAAAATCCTGCAGGGCAGCAAGGTCCTCCAAGCCAGCACATGTCCAGGACCGTTTGAAGTTCACCAGTGACCATCTGGATGATCCAGAGGAGGCATGGGAGAAGGTCATGTGGTCAGATGAGACCAGAATAGAGCTTTTTTTGAATCAACTCCACTTACCATGTTTAGAGGATGAGAACAACCCCAAGAAAACCATCCCAACCGTGAAGCATGGGGGTGGAAACATCATATTCTGGGGGTACTCTTCTGCAAAGGGGACAAGACGACTGCACCGTATTGAAGGGAGGATGGATGGGTTCATGTATTGTGAGATTTTGGCAAACATCCTCCTTCCCTTAGTAAGAGCATTGAAGATGGGTCATGGCTGGGTCTTCCAGCATGACAATGACCCCAAACACACAACCAGGGCAACTAAGGAGGTGCTCCATAAAAAGCATTTCAAGGTCCTGGAGTGACCTGGCCAGTCTCCAGACCTGAACGCAATAGAAAATCTTTGGAGGGAGCTGAAACTCCAAACCTGAAAGATTTTGAGAAGATCTCTGTGGAGGAGTGGACCAAAATCCCCGCTGCACTGTGTGCAAACCTGGTGAAAAACTACAGGAAACATTTGACCTCTGTAACTGCAAACAAAGGCTACTGTACCAAATATTAACATTGATTTTTACAGGTGTTGAAATACTTATTTGCAGCAGTTACATACAAATAAATTATTAAAAAAAATGTCATGTCTCTCACAGTGGACATGCACCTAAGGTGAAAATTTCAGACCCCTCCATGATTTCTAGGTGGGAGAACTTGCAAAATCGCAGGGTGTTCAAATACTTATCTTCCTCACTGTATATACACTGGTCTTTCACAATAGTAGAAATGAGAAATGGCCTAGTCAAAATGGGCCTGTGATTTTCATACTGCTGTACTAGTGTGGATATTCTGTCCAGTACTGTACATACGTATATTGGTAGTTAGGTTTTGTTTATATGTACTTTATACAGTGAATAGCTGGTGGTTATAAAATATGGCATTGTATATCTCAGTGATTCTGAACCGGGGTGCCGCAGCACCCTAGGGTGCCGTGATCGATCGTCAGGGGTGCCATGGGCAATTATCAAATATTTTAATTCCGGGCAAGTTAGTGATTTGTGTGCATAGAAGTTCACTTAGTCTCGTCAAGAAACAGGTGGAATATGCCGGAAAGCTGCGCATGTTGGCAAAGTCACAAACGGAGGAACAAGGGAGACAATATTTCCTTCCATAAGTAAGTGGTTTTGGTTCTTATTGTCACTTTGACCGTGATATTTGGATGATAAACAGCTGTATGTCTCCTGCCGTACCTGTGTCGCCCGATGACACGGATCATTAATTTCACTTATGTCTAGTTGATATTTTCCACTACTAGACCAATGTCTAGTTAAAATTCTTGTCGTTAGTGACTAAAAAGTGTTTGACAAGACTGGGGAGTTATTTTTTTGTTTTGTTTTTTTTGCACCTTAAAATAATGAGATTAATGACCCGCGCTGTGCTGCCACACACACAGAGATGTGCACACACACCCCGCTGACTTCATGAATGAAACTCGGTCAATAAAGTATAATTATGTAAAAATATAATATATATAAATGTATTGTGATGGTTTTAGGAGCCGCGCTGCGTTGAACAGCAGCAGCTCAGCCGAGCAGCGTAGCTTATCCGCGCAGATCCGTGTAACTTTCAACACTAATATTTGTGAATGTGTGTGTGTCAGAGTAAGTTTAATACTTTCCTGAATTAATTTAATGTAATTTAATTTTACTGGCTCGATATCCAGGACAAAATGGCATTTTAACACGTATTTTGCGAGCATTTTTCTGAGTGTGTTCAGTCGCGAATCTCCATTGAAAATGCATTAACATCCGGGTACTTCGTCAATATTTTGCCCGGATAGGAGACGTCATGTCGCTGTCCATGAAGGGACGTTTTCGTTTAGTGTGCAGCATTGGGACTGCGCCCTCTAGTTCTTATATACAGCTCCATGACTATAGTATACTATGTTACGTCATATCTGTACCGCACGTGTTGCTAACGTGCTAATGCACCGTGTAGAGACAGTCGAGTTAGTGGTGCGTGACACGTGACAGTGGTGTGCCGCAGGATTTTGTAAATATAAAAAGGGTGCCGCGGCTCAAAAAAGGTTGAAAATCACTGGTATATCTCATATTCAAATTGGTGTTGCATCACTCACTCACTTCAACAAGATGTCCTACAAGGTTTGGATGAAAACCGGAAAAAGTGAAGAAACTGAAGTACATTCCCATTCACGCACTAGCAGCAAGTCTTGGAGACGATGTACTCAGTGTACTTGCAGCATTTCATGCTATCACAGGTTGTGACACCACATCATTACTAGCTGGTCACAGCAAGAAATCTTGCTTTAAGACATTCAAGGAGTGTTGCAACTTACTGTCAAACCTTGGCAAAGAGAATCTCAGTGACAACACCTGTGCAGGTGCAGAGGCATTCATCTGCAAAGTTTTTGAGACCGACTCCATTTCGACAGCACACGGGTAACACTCTCTGCTCAGACACATTTACTCGAAACCTTACCACCAACTCATGATGCCCTGTCTTTTCACATACAAAGAGCACATTACCAAGCATCTGTGTGAAACCAAGCAGACCAACAGCAACCTGTGCTGCCTCCACCACAGAACATGAGATGGAAAATTGAGAGTGGTGCACTGGTGCCAGTACTGACCTCAATACCTTCTGTACCACAAAGGCTTGACAGTTTAACTCATTGCATATTTGGCACATGCAAGAAAAACAAGCTTCGATGCACCGCCGCATGTAGTTGCCATGCATCTGTATGTATAAACAAGGTAGAGTAAATATAACAGTCAGCTGCTACATGAGCTTCAGTTGGATGACCTCGCAAAGTCACCATGGGGTTCCAAAATGATGAAATATTTAGACTGTGTGCTTAAAATACATGATACTAAAATTGTGTGACATTTAAACAACAGTTTGATCATAAAAATATTTTACTGTCGCAAGCACATATTAAAGTTTAATGCAACAATCTGAAAGGTCATTGACCTCTCAAGGTCATCATAGGTCAAGTACATCCTGGAAAGTTGGTAATTAGAATTTGAAATATTCAAATCTAGAAAACTGGACAATTTTGTAGGCATTTTGTGGATTTTGAATGAACTCAGATTAATAATTCATGTTCAAAGTGGGATTTCTAGTGGGGGTCAGCAGGTACAAAGTTCAATGACCACTCAAGGTCACCAGAGGAAAGCTAGTTTGGCAAATGGCAGATTTGGAATCAGCACACCCAAACTGACAAAGACCACTTGCCAACTTTTTCTCACATTTGCCCGTAGGTGTCAACATTTCTAATTTTGGCACCAGTTTATAATGTTTCATGAAAATGGGGCCTAAGGCCCCATATGGCGTTTTCCCCGGTTCACTGTTCGCTTTACCTTGTGACATGCCACACAGAAAATGAACCGTCCTCTGGGTTATTGTGCATCTCCATAGGCTGTACCGTGTGAACTCTTCCGCGAACAATGGAAACATCAGGTACAAAGCCATGTCACCCAGTCAGTCCACAAGAAAATACTCTATGGATAAGTGGTCTAATGCATGTGGCCATATTGTCACCCCTAATGCGTGGCAAATACAATTTTGTCACTTTTCATGAATAAACCTGTTAGGGTATGTTAGACACTTCATTTTCATTGGTGGTTTGTTTGCATATCTTGAAAATTGACAATCTAACAGCCCTGTCTACGCCCCCTACCCCCAAAATATGCCCATTTTCAGAAAATGCCATTTTAACACAAAAAGCATTAATACACGACTATAAGGAAAAAGACAAAGGTGGCATCCACCCGGGGAGGATTGGCCCACCTATGGTCTAATGATCTAGGGTGGATACCAGCTTGTAACTTGAAGTGATTTGATATCTGTGATCTCTCTACTGTTTAAACTCTGGACCCTGGTTTCCAAAATTATGAAGATTGCTGTGAGGGGGTGTGCCACAGAAAATTTGTGATTGTGTTCATAAAAATTTATTGCAAATAAACAAAGGTTTAAAGGCTTTTTCACACATGGAAGTCAGGAACAAGGTTTGTATAGTTGCAATCAGAAATATTCACATAAAATCAAAATAAAAAAATGTATGATGTAGAATACTACATCATGCATTTTTATGTTGATTTTTATGTGGCTTCAAGATGTACAGATTCCCTTCAGGTGTGTAACAATTCATTTTGTTAAGTTAGCCATGTCACAATTATAAAACATCAAGATAATATTGTTGTTTTTAAAGCTGTCTGACAGTTTTTATGCCCTAAAGTGGAGCTGAAACATAATTAAGTCTTTGGGAACTCCATGATTTGCTTCAGCTGGGATGCAAATATAAACCCCACCCATGAAGATATTCAAGGTGAGGTGCAATCATGAGAAAGACAAAGGCTGAGAGAGATTATTTCATCACACCTGAAGGTTCTTGGGTATAAGAAGATTTCCAAAAAATGTAACATTCAAAGAGACAGCAATGGGAGCATTATGAGGAACAGCTGTAAACCTGCCTGGCCATGGAAGAAAGCCCATAATTTCATCAAGGACCGTTCACAACTTAGTCAGGATAATTAAGAGAAACCGCTGTGTGACTGCAAGACACCTACAGGATGACCCAATGAAGGCTGGTACAAGTGCTTCAGTGGCAAAAAAGGATATGCATTGAATAATACAACCCCTGGCAAAAATTATGGAATCACCGGCCTCGGAGGATGTTCTTGCTGTCTTGCTCAAATCAGACACATGTAGCAGGTGGAACACCTGCAGGAGCACGCTGGAGAGCACTGAAATTAGTCTTTTAGCCGACTTGGTGTCAGAAATCAAACTAAATGGGGTGCAGCAGGGTTTAATTGTGCACGCGCTTCTTCCTCCGCCGGACTGGAGGAGGTGCAGAGATGTCTGGCTGCACGTGAGTCTCCTCTCGCTCCTCTGGTTGCTCAGACTCGTTCTCCCGCTCATCGGTTACAACAACTCGTATAAGGGTGATTCTTTAACTACGGGCACTATTGGCCTTGTAAATGTAATTTCCACCACACCGTTGCCTTACAATATAAAGCGCCTTAGGGCAACTGTTTGTTGGGATTTGGCGCTATATATATACATGTGCTCTGATGTCACTGTTTATCTCCATAGGAACTACCCAAACAATCGTTCATACAAACTGTTTAAAGGGACATTACAGTGTTGTGGTGGAAATTATGGCAATAGTGTGGGACAACTACATTTTGTTTTAAAAAAAAATCACAACAGTTGTATGACATTGAATACCCCAATTATGTTTTGATTATTTTACTGATATTTTATTCAGAGATATTTTAAAACATTAGAAAAAACATTTCTTTACCATTCATTTTTATCATTGAAGATCAAAAGTCTGGGTGTGGGACAAGCACAAAACGGCAATATTTGTGTATAATGATGCTGAAAAAAGGTGAAAAAGTCATCATAGACTACTTGAACAAATTTCTTAACACACTTTCATTGTAAAGATAACTATAAACTTTTTCTGTTTTTCATACAATATGATCAAAGGACATAAGTGCCCGTAGTCTAGGAATCACCCATAACTGATTTTGTTTAACAGATTTTCACTTACATTAAATAAAATGTCCTGTCCAATCAGAATGTACGAGGTCTGTCAAAGTATCGTACCTTTTTATTTTTTTCAAAAACTATATGGATTTCATTCATATGTTTTTACGTCAGACAAGCTTGAACCCTCGTGCGCATGCGTGAGTTTTTCCACGCCTGTCAGTGACGTCATTCGCCTGTGAGCACGCCTTGTGGAAGGAGTGGTCCCGCCCCCTCATCGGATTTTCATTGTCTGGAAATGGCGGAATGATTTGGACTTTTTTTTCCATCAGAATTTTTTCAGAAGCTGTTAGAGACTGGCACCTGGAAACCATTTGAAAAATTTATCTGGCTTTCGGTGAAAATTTTACGGGCTTCACAGAGAATAAGGACTGTTACTACAGCTTTAAGGACGGCTTTAAGGATGCGCGACGCGTCGCGCTCTGAGCTGCGACGACGAGGCAGAAAACGGCAGATCATTTCTAAGCTGATGGCTCTGTGGATACGAGACCGTCGTGTGCTCTTTCTCTGGTTATCACAAGAGCTGGACATCAGCCATTTTCCGGCAGATTTCACTTGTAACAAGAGATTTTGTCTATCTCGGCTTTCAATGCTTACCAGTCCAGTAAGTATCAGAGAAATTGTGGAGAGCTGGGCATGTCCTAACTTGTCCCATGACACGCCGAAACGGAGGTGTTCCTTTGTCTCGCTCAAACAGCGAATCGGTCGTTACGCACGAAGCCTCCGCGCGGCTTTCCATGACAAAATCTCTTGTTAAAAGTGAAATCTGCCGGAAAATGGCTGATGTCCAGCTCTTGTGATAACCAGAGAAAGTGCACACGACGGTCTCGTATCCACAGAGCCATCAGCTTAGAAATGATCTGGCGTTTTCTGCCTTGTCGTCGCAGCTCGGAGCGTGGCGCGCCATGCGCCATTGTGGGCCATCCTTAAAGCTGTAGTGACAGTCCTTAATCTCTGTGAAGCCTGTAAAATTTTCACCGAAAAACAACCGAATCTTCGAAATGGTTTCCAGCTGGTTGTCTGGCAGAGCTCCTGAAAAAGATTTCATGGAACAAAGCAGCAGTAGCTCAGCTGTTTGCTGAGAATGAAAATTCGACGAGGGGGCGGGACCACTCCTTCCACAAGGCGTGCTCACAGGTGAATGACGTCACCGACAGGCGTGGAAAAACTCACGCATGCGCACGAGGGTTCAAGCTTGTCTGACGTAAAAACATATGAATGAAATCCATATAGTTTTTGAAAAAAATCAAAAGGTACGATACTTTATTGACAGACCTCGTATTTCCATTGAAAACCCCTTGCACTGGACAGATCAGTCTGGATGTGCACAGTACAAAACTGAGCACTGACACTTGCTGATTCGAGGAAAGTGGGACTGGAGTCATTTCCCTGATTAAAAGCCCAACAGTTTATTTCTGTCAACCCGTGGTCAGACACGGACCCACAGCTTGACACGCACCTCTTAAATCAGACACAAAATGCTGTGATTTGACACTTTTCTGCTTTCACTCTTTCCTGTCATATTGTAATAGTTTTTGCAGTGCGCACGCTTATTACAAATGGATCAGAAAAGCCCACAAATTTACAACACAGAGTCAGAAAAAGAGGAAATTGCTGAGCTTACCTTTGAATTGGACGTGATGATTGTAGAAATAAAAGCTTGTTGAGGGACAAATTAATCCAGAATAAACCATAATCCAGCAAAGGAGAACTTTAAAACTGTCACACACATCAACGTCATGACACAGAGCACAAGTGATTCAAATCCATCAGGTTTTTGAAAAAAAATAAAAAGGTCAGATACTTTTCTAGCAGACCTCGTATATCAAAATACTGGAATATTTTATTTCAAGTCACTGTTTATGCAGTATGAATATCATGAATCTTTCAAATCTGGTTCAGTACACACAATCATGGGGAAGACTGCTGAAATGACAGTTGTCCAGAAGACACTCACAGACACTTTCCACATGGAGGTTGAGCCACAGAAGGTCACTGCTGAATGCTCTGGCTGTTCAGAGGTCTGGATCAAATAAATAAAAATTTAACTTTTGACCCCTGTACAAACTGAAATTGACCTTTGTCACCATTCATGCTGTTTTTACCACATAACTCCATAGCATTTAATCATGGATAGTCCAAACTATACATTTTTAGGATCTTTATGTTCAGACAAATAATATGGCATAGTTTTCAATATGACTGCAGCATTTTTAAAATTATGACCCCTACCTGGCCACCTACTGAAAACTCAAGTGGTCAGTCTGTTATTTATAAAGAATAATTTATATCTAATACGTTTTTGTGCTGAATTTGGTGCTTGCATCATTATTTGAAGGATTGTTTCAGTTATCTGCTGCACTAGATCTGCAGAAACTCCGTTAAAACATTTACAGCAGTGATAACCAAAATGTGGGCCATAAAGGTACTGCAGATAGTCCGTGAAAAATCACAAAATTAAATAAAAATCTCATTTTCAAACTTGTAAAGTTAAAAAATTACCCAAAACATTTGATTTGATTGAAAAATGTATTCAGAAAACATAAAACAAAGTCATAGGTTTTAAAATACACAATATTCTTCTTTATGTGTCACATTTTAATAGAAAATACGTGGAAGTACTTCATCTTTTAGTCTCATGTCTTGCTCAAATTTGGGTGGGCTCCAGAAGCTTTTCAGAACCAAAGTCTCAGCTCTTTGCTGCCCCCTTGTGTCCTGCTTTAATTTGTAAGAATGCAACATATTTCTGCGGGCACTGAACTCTGGGTCTCAGGAACTCAGTCCTTCTGTGAGACACTGTTACTGTGCTCATCATGTCATTGTTGCTCATGTGTTCTAGTCTTCGTCTCACTCCCTCAAACAGTTCACAGACACTGTTCCAGGTTCTGAAGATTCCTTCCAGGACCTGTAGGCCACAAACTGCTGATGCTGCTTCCTCAGACTTTTGAGCTTTATTGACCTTTTTGTTATCCAGATTATGAGCTAATGCGCTGGATTGGACCTCACAACTGTGCAGCCCAACAAGAGACTGAAAATTAGTGCATCAGGAAAAATTAAGTTTTAAATATATTCACATTTCAGCAAATGTAATTATTTAATTGACTGGTTTATTTACCCGCGACAATAAAACAGAACTTTTTTTGTTTTGTTGTTTGAAATCACTGTCTGCACGACCGGTGGATTATCCGTAGTGTCCGTGGATATCGGTGCATCTCTCATAGTTTGTCAGTTATATGCACCAAATAGAGAGTTACACTCATCCACACTATGTAGTTCAGTTGCAGACTCCCTCAAACTTTATTCTTTTTGAGTTATCCCCATCAAGTGTGGAAAATAAAATGTGGCATTTCTAGATTACAGATACTGTACTGTGCTACGGCCCGCCTTGATGGGGCATGCGCCACTATAGCTACATGCATGAGTTCTAAACCAGTGATGCTTTCCAGCCTGACCTGACAGTTGCTAGTCTCATTCATGGTAACGGGCTAATCTGACTGTTATCACAAAACCAGACAGTTCTGTTAACAAAGACTGTTTCTAGGACCAGACTTCCATCACAGCCTCTCTTTCTCCCTCTCTCTCTTTTGCAAACCCACGTTTCTGCACAATTCCACATTTACACTATTTGGGTCAACATGTCACACCTGGTAGCAAAGCCAGCTATTAATGCTACCAAGTTACTCAGGAAATGGAGGAAAATATTTGACTGTTATGACATGTTTTAAAGTATCAGTAACACAAACAAAGCAGAGTGAACAAACCTGTTCTCTAGAAGAGATTTGGAGGATTAAAAACAGCATCCAGCCCCTTTACCTCTTTTGTTCTCTTCTTTTAAATAACACATTTCTTCTTTCTGGTCTGCAATCATTCCTTCATCAGCAGGTGTTAGCTGTAGTTTCAACATGTCCCTCAGCTGCTGGACTTCAGACTCGTTTGTAGAAAGACTTTAAAACACACAAAAGAAAGAGAGAGTCAATGACCAAGTGGAGGAAAGACTAAAAACAGATTTAATCATCTGCTGTTGCTCTGCTGCCCAGGCTGACCAATTACAAGTGTGAGACAACACCGAAATGTCCCTGTGCAGGGACAGACACCCTAAAGCAGGAGACACCAACCGTGATCCCAGATATCACATGACGTGCACATTTTCCTTACATACCTGCTGCAACCAGATGATGAGAGAGAGAGAGAGAGAGAGAGAGAGAGAGATGATATTCATGTCCGTAAGACGTTTGTTTAAACAAAACTAAGATGGTGAAGTGTTATGAACTTAATGCGGTCAGTAATCAGGAAGAGCAAAGAAGACAAAAACGCACTCCCTATTTTGTAGCAAAGTAAAGGGACAAATGGGACAATTTCATTTAGTATGAGATGTGTGTGTGTATGGAATAATAATGTCTTCTGATTCAAAATGGTTTGAGTGAAACCATGGTGTTGTGCTCAGAGTTCAGCAGTTTGGAGTCATGTTATTACACAAGCTACAGATTTTATGAATTGTGTGCATAATTCCATTTATGCGTATAAAATGAGAAAAAAAAACTGTAATCAATAGTCTCGCTTGATCAGCTTCATCAGTCTATCACCAAGCTGAACTGTTCTTCATATATCATCATAAAGCACAGTTTGCCATATTTAGTTTTGCTGATATTTGGTGTTCAGTCTACAATAAGAACTCCAACACAAACCAACAGCTATCATTTGGATGTGGTGGAGTTGGTCTGAAATAAACTTTAGTGGACAAACCTGCTCTGGATCAGCGAACTTCAGGCTTGAAAACAGCATCCAGCACGTTGACTAGTTTCTTATTGTTGCTCTATGATTTCTACCAACTCAAATATCTCGGCATTAGCAGCAGTTAGCCGCTGTTTCAAAAACCTTCTCAGCTGTTCCTCCTTTTCGCGCTAACTTCGCCTTTTCTTCTTCTTCCGGTTTACTGTCGACGTTTGCGCTTCTTGAGCTCTTCAAAAAACATATTCGAGGATCACAGAGAGAAGTTTAATCTGTTCGCAGAAGAGTTTCGCATATCTCCAGCTAACTAGCTTTAGCCTCCTCTTCTTCTTCGATCGAGTTTTTTGGCAGTTTGCAACCCAGGGTATTACCGCCCTCCACTGTTACAAAGTGGAGCAGCATGAAGTCAAAGTCAAAGTGAACTTTATTGTCAATCAAGCCATGCAACGGTACATTACACAGAAGAATGAAACTGCGTTTCCCCAAACTCCAAATGTGCAGTAACAGAGGCTAAATCAGACATACAACTAAATATAGACTGGACATGAGACATCACTCGGACATAAAATGCAAATAATATCAGTAACAGAACAACAATCAGTGAGCATACATTTCCAGGGCTGTCATAGTGTTTCAGAATGTAGTCGGTTGAGGTATGTTACTGGAGTGCAATAGTACTGAGTACAACAATATAGGTGCATTGTGGCAAAAGTGCAGAGTAGCAGCTTGGAGGTGAATAAGTTTGTAAAGTTTTTGTTTTTTGTACAAGGAATGTGCATAAAAGTAGTTTTGTGTGTGTGTGTGTGTGTGTGTGTGTGTGTTGGGGGGTTATGCTCTTGCTTTTGGGAGTGAGTTTAGCAGTCTGAATGAATGGAGTCTGACGTATGTGATATTAATGAGGAAACGGGGAGAAAGAACAGGTGGAGGAAATTACACTGTACTATATTCTCATGAATAACCCTGCTCCCTTTAAATATGCCCACAATGTGGTATTGTGGTCCACAACAGGACCAGAATGGAATTAAGTCTTTAGACTTTTTTGTGTAATTCTTGAAAATTGATTTTATATATATATATATATATATATATATATATATATATATATATACTTTTCTTTTTAGCAGTTCTGTAATGTTAGAAATGCAACCGAAACAACCACAAATCACAAAACGTTAAGACTATATGTCACGCTATTCCCAATTTCTGCACTCACAGAGAAGCCAAAAATTCTTTCAGTGTTATTTCTTGGTGGTGTCCCTCACTTGTCTCCTTCCAGCATGGACATTTAGTTTTGTTACCAAATAAAATATGTTTTAAAACATAAAACGTATTTTATTATATTTCTTATGTAGAATTTCTAAATAAACCAATCAGTCAATCAATCAATGCCAATACATATTTCTTCATTTACATCAATCATTCAGAAATACAAACAGTGTGGTACTTTATGGAAACAAAACTAAATGTCCATGCTGGAAGGAGACAAGTGAGGGACACCACCAAGAAATAACACTGAAAGAATTTTTGGCTTCTCTGTGAGTGCAGAAATTGGGAATAGCGTGACATATAGTCTTAACGTTTTGTGATTTGTGGTTGTTTCGGTTGCATTTCTAACATTACAGAACTGCTAAAAAGAAAAGTGTTAATTTTATTGTTTTTAAAACTTTATAAAACAAATGTAAACACCAAAGTTTTATAAAAGTGGAGTTATAGGGTAAAAACAGCAAGGATGTGTCATGTATTTTGTCCAGGTAACTGCCGTATTTAGTTTAGGTCTTTGTTTCATTTTGGTGCTGTTTGGGCTTTGTTTTTATTGTTTGCTTAGTTTGGATTGTGTTGATGTGACTTCTCCGGCTGGGTGTTTCCTGCTTGAGCTTTGTCTGTTCCTGTTTCTCTTGTCTGTCTCTCTTGGAGCTTGGTGGGGGCGTTGCACTCTGTTTGGGCCACACCCTGTTCTGGATCTTTCCACATGTGTTTCCAATCTGCAGTTCATTACTGGGTGTATTTAAGTTTCACTGGTTACTCGCCTGATCGTTGAGCCATGTGCTTTCACTTCTAGCTCTGTTTCATTGTGTTCTTCAAGTCCTGCTGCCATGTTGTGTTTTGACCACCTGCCTGTTTATACTGGCCACACCATTTGCCTAATGATTCTGATCTGTTTGCTTCTTTTGGACTGCCTCTCTGTGTATTGGACCCCACTGATTTATTCAGTAAACACCTCTTTGAACCAGAGGTACTGTGTCGAGTCTAACATTTGTCTCTAGCCTTCTCTGTTTGACAAACCTGATAGAATGGTGACAAAGGTCAATTTCAGTATATACAGTGGTCAAAAGTTAAAGTTCCTTCAAAGCTGGTAAAAAAAAAAGTGGTGCAGATTATTGGTTGAGCTAATAGTATTAATAAATGTAATAGTTTTGACTGTGTTGAATACTTGGTGTCCAAGGTAAAGGTCAAACAAGGTCGACGTCCATTGGATTCTGTGACATGTGACATATGTTACCCCATAATGTGATCAGTGATGAAAGTGGGCCATGGGAAGAAAAACCTGAACATTTTTGGCAAGGGCCAAAGTCCTAAAGCCAAAAATGGGAGTTCTGCCCCAGAAAAATTTGAAATCTCACAGCCATTCTGGTGCATTTTCACCAGAATTTAGGTTATCCACAAAAGAAATCTCCAAAAAAACAAATTTTTTTTTCAGAAAAGTACACAGTAAATGAAATGACAATTCAAAGAACTTAAAATAGTAATAATAATAATTCTCAGTCTCAATTCAAATGGATCAGTCGGAGTACGTATGGCACATTATTGCATCTTCTTGTTCAACCTTCACTCACTTCTGAGTTTTCCTAGTTTTGGCAGGAGCTTTGGAGCTATTGATAATCTGTTTTAAAATTCTGTCCTCCTTAAAATCCTTATGAATGCATTTTTACTTCAAGATTAATTCGGATTACTGTACATTTTGAAGTTAAAAAACTTTTCTTACATTAGAAAACTTGTAATTAAAATAGTTTTAATAAAAAAAAATTCTTTAGAAATCTTTGATGTTTATCTGTCTATTAAAACCATAACATAAAAGCTAACGTTAGCTGATAAAGTATCATCACATATTTTCAGTTACTCACCTCAGACAAATTTTTGTCTGTTGTTCAAATTCAATCTTGTGGTTTTGAATCACAGACAGAGTTAAACTCTCCTCTGAATGCTAACGGCGTTAGCAGCTGGAAGCTTCACCTATTAGCGCCACTTAATGTATGATTACTGGAAGAAATACGGTCAGGATTTGGATGTTTAGTTTATGTTTGTTATTCTTCTAATCAAGTTTGCATTGTTTTTCTTTATGTTGAGTGTTCTTGCTGGTCCATTTTGCTGCTTGGGGTTTTCTGTTTCTATATCTCTTGTCTATCTCCTGGTGTTTGGTGACTCTCTGTCTGGCCACACCCTCGTTCTGGGTGTTTCTCACACACCTGCTTGACATTTGTAAAGGCCCTGTCACATCTTGAAGATTTAGCCTGCATATGCCTGCTGTATTAAAAATGCTGGCACACACTGGCCAGCGTTAAATAAATTAATGAATGGAGGGCTGTGTCTTTAAATGGTGAAAGCTCCGGCTGCTTCCTGATCAGGTCATCACAGACCTGAATAATGAAACACTGGGATGAAGCGCCAGTTGACCTTGATCAGGCGTGATCTGAAGGAAGTGCTGTGCGATCTGTTGGCGTGGTGATCACTGACAGCCACTGCACTTTACATTTTTAAACAGCGCATTAATCAGGCGTGATCACCCTGATCAATTGATCAGGTCGGCTGATGATCACACCAGACCACAGTGACGGCGCTTCAAAAGTTAAATCATCGCTGCACTTCTGTGTGTTCAGAGCACATCACCGGCATGAGAAACGCATCGACAGCAGGAAAAACCACAGAGGGACTTGCTTTAAAATGTTACATTTCCAGCCACAAATTAAAGGATTTTCCGAGGTCATATTAAAAAATCGGGAGCTTTACGTGGATTCATGTCCATCTGTGAAGGTGAATTGGACTGAAATGAACAGGCCAGATGTGTGAATGAAACAGTCTTTCTGCATACGGTCCGCAGCTTTCAGCCAATCAGTGACCAGTATTATTGGACGGATTTCAACGAGCTTCAACGTGCTGGAACTTGCTCTTAACTTATAAAAAAACGTACCCTTAACTTGTTGGACTTATGCCAGCATTTTTTAATACAGTCGGCATATGCTAGCTAAATTGTCAAGGTGTGGCAGCACCTTAACTATTCATCTGGGTGTATACAAGCCTCACCTGGTGCAACTTCCCTCTGCCAGATCGATGCACCTTGTGCTTTTGCTTCCAGCTCTGTGCCTTGTGGTTCCTCATCGTGCCTGCTTCCTTGTGTTTTTTGACCATCTGCCTGTTTTTCGACCACGCCTTTTCACCTGTTTGGAATGTTTTCTGTTTTTGGACTACCTTTTTGTGTACCGGACCCAGCTGTCGAACAAAGTAAACTGTTTTAACCCTAAGAGCTTGTTGTGTGAGTGTTGAATTTGTGTCCAGCCAGCTCTGGCTGCAAAGCCTGATAAATACGCAGCTAATAACTTTTAATGTTCACAACAAAGTAAACCTTTAGGAAAACTGTCAAGGAATATGTTATGACAGCAAAGGGGTTTTGTGACAGTGTTTTACAGCTGTCGGTAGTTGTTTATGACAAGACGCTAATAAAAGAAAGCTAGTGTGTTCACCAGTAAAGAGCCTCCCGGTGTTATTAATTTCAGAATAAACATTAAAGTTTATTACATGGTGTCAGAAGTACTCTGAGATGGCAAAGTTTCACCCACCGGAGAGTTTTTGCTTTGAAAAGCTGGCAGAGTGGCCTGAATGGAAGAAACACTCCCGGTATCAGACAGCTACTAAACTGGACAAGGAAAGCGGCCCAGTGAGCACGCTGGTGTATGCGCTTGGTAAAGAGGCGGAGAGTATCCTGGGCTCTTTCACCTATGGAGAGGAGGAACATGAAGACCAGTATGAGGTTGTAATGGCAAAGTTTGATGCCTGTTTTATCCTGAGATGCAATGTCACACATAAACGCTCCTGCTTTAATCAGAGAGTGCAGCATGTGGGCAAACACGCAGAGACATTTATTTGCACTCTTTCTGAACTGTCTGAACATTGTGACTTTGGTGCAAAACAAGAAGAGCACACCAGAGACCGGGTGGTGGTCGGCATCTCAGATAAAGAATGATCAGAGGCGGCAGTGGATTCTGAATCTCACTCTGGATATGACTGTTAATCAGCAGGGAAAGCAATCCTGTGTGGTTCAAAAAGTGACTTATAAAAGCAGCCGAGGTGCACAGTTCAAAGGATGATGATCACGGAAGGACAAAGATAAACATAATTAAAGACAGTGACCGCAGAGAATGTGGCCGGTGTGACAAAACACCTCACAGCTCGCAGGATAAGTGTCCAGTGAAGCAGTCCACATGCAACAAATGTGGGAAAACAGGGCACTGGGAAAGAGTGTGCAGGACTGCACTAGTGAGTAAAGTGACTGAAGATGTCATGCAAAATGAACATTATTACCTTGGCTCAGTTATGACACAGAGCTGGAAAAAAGGCACAAGATGCATCGATCTGGCGAGGGCCTAAAGCACCAAGTGAACCTTAAGTACACCCAGGTGATGAGCTGCAGATTAGAAACAGGTGTGCGTGGAAAGCACCAGAACAAGGGTGTGGCCAGACAGAGTGAAACGCCCACCACCAAGCACCAAGAGACAGGAAAGAAAGATAGGGACAGAAAACCCCAAAAGGAAAAAAAAAAAAAAACAGCAAGAGAAACAACAACAGAAGAAAACAATAAGACAAATCAACTACAACAGAGCACACATAACCAAGACCAAAATCGAAATCCCGACGCACGCACCCCACCTGAAAACATCCAAGAGCTGAGAAGAGTCCTTGGCATGATCAATTACCTGGGAAAATACATTCCTGACCTAGCTACAGTAGGTCAACCTCTATATGAACTGCTAAAATCAGCATCAGTTTGGACATGGGGCCCAGTGCAGCAGGCAGCCTTCAGCAAAATTAGAGAGTTGCTCACCACACCTCCTACCTTGGTGTATTATGATACCAACAGGTGCACAAAGGTCTCAGCTGATGCTAGCGACCATGGTATAGGTGGCATCCTGCTTCAGCTTCATGGTGATGTTTGGAGACCAGTGGCATTCTGTTCAAGGTGACTGAGTGATGCTGAGAAGAGGTATGCACAAATTGAGGAGTGCCGTGCATCAGTGTGGGCATGTGAAAGATTTGAGAAATATCTATATGGCCTGCCTGCATTCAGACTAATCACAGATCACAAGCCACTCATTCCACCAATGAACTCAAGAGATCTTGATAACATGCCAGTCCGCTGCCAGAGACTTATGCATGATGAGGATCAACCTGGTGGTGGAGTATGCACCGGGGAAAACACTGGTTGTGGCTGACATGCTGTTCAGGAGCCCGCAGCAGGATGCAGAGCACAGGGGAGACAGCCACACAGATGTTGAGTGCTACGCTGCTGCTGTGGTAAGTAGCAGACTGGCATCACAGATGAAAATGGACAGCATTCGAGCAGTGACTGCTGCTGATGAACAACTCCAAGAGGTGATCAGGTACATTAAAAAAGGGTGGCCTGAGCACTCATCACATACGCACAGCAGTGTAAGAGACTATTTTCCTGTCAGAAATGAACTGTTTGTACATGATGGATTGGTATTCAGAGGCAGCAGGATGGTGATACCAACGTCCATGAGACTGGAAATGTTAAATTGTATTCATGATGGTCATCAAGGACTTAACAAATGCAGAATGAGAGCAAACACTTTGGTGTGGTGGCCTGGCTTAGTATCTCAAATCACTCAAAAAGTAGAGAACTGTATGTACTGTAGGGAGCATAGGAGAGCACAGAACAGGGAGCCTCTTCTGTCAACACCCCTACCAGATTGGCTGTGGAAGAAAATTGGAGTAGATCTATGTGAACATGGAAAAGAGAACCTTCTGGTCATATCAGACTATTACTCCAGATACCTGCAGGTACTTCACAAGCCAACGACATCAATGCACAGGTGACACTAAAACTGAAAGCTACATTTGCCAGGTTCAGAACACCAAAAGAGGTGATCAGTGACAATGGACCACAGTTTAGAAGTGACATGTTCAGAGACTTTGCCTGTGAGATGGACTTTAAGTATGTGACGTCAAGTCCCTACAGTAGTGTTCAGAATAATAGTAGTGCTATGTGACTAAAAAGATTAATCCAGGTTTTGAGTATATTTCTTATTGTTACATGGGAAACAAGGTACTAGTAGATTCAGTAGATTCTCAAAAATCCATAAAGACCAAGCATTGATGATGTGCACACAATTAAGGCTATGAAATTGGGCTATTAGTAAAAAAAAGTAGAAAAGGGGGTGTTCACAATAATAGTAGCATCTGCTGTTGACGCTACAAACTCAAAACTATCATGTTCAAACTGCATTTTTAGAAATCCTGTGAATCACTAAACTAGTATTTAGTTGTATAACCACAGTTTTTCATGATTTCTTCACATCTGCAAGGCATTAATTTTGTTGGTTTGGAACCAAGATTTTGCTCGTTTACTAGTGTGCTTGGGGTCATTGTCTTGTTGAAACATCCATTTCAAGGGCATGTCCTCTTCAGCATAAGGCAACATGACCTCTTCAAGTATTTTGACATATCCAAACTGATCCATGATACCTGGTATGCAATATATAGACCCAACACCATAGTAGGAGAAACATGCCCATATCATGATGCTTGCACCACTATGCTTCGCTGTCTTCACTGTGAACTGTGGCTTGAATTCAGAGTTTGGGGGTTGTCTCACAAACTGTCTGCGGCCCTTGGACCCAAAAAGAACAATTTTACTCTCGTCAGTCCACAAAACATTCCTCCATTTCTCTTTAGGCCAGTTGATGTGTTCTTTGGCAAATTGTAACCTCTTCTGCACATCTTTTATTTAACAGGGGGACTTTGCGGGGGATTCTTGCAAATAAATTAGCTTCACACAGGCGTCTTCTAACTGTCACAGCACTTACAGGTAACTCCAGACTGTCTTTGATCATCCTGGAGCTGATCAATGGGTGAGCCTTTGCCATTCTGGTTATTCTTCTATCCATTTTGATGGTTGTTTTCCATTTTCTTCCACATCTCTGGTTTTTTTGTCCATTTTAAAGCATTGGAGATCATTGTAGATGAACAGCCTATAATTTTTTGCACCTGCGTATAAGTTTTCCCCTCTCCAATCAACTTTTTAATCAAACTACGCTGTTCTTCTGAACAATGTCTTGAACATCCCATTTTCCTCAGGCTTTCAAAGAGAAAAGCATGTTCAACAGGTGCTGGCTTCATCCTTAAATAGGGGACACCTGATTCACACCTGTTTGTTCCACAAAATCGACAAACTCACTGACTGAATGCCACACTACTATTATTGTGAACACCCCCTTTTCTACTTTTTTTACTAATAGCCCAATTTCATAGCCTTAAGAGTGTGCATATCATGAATGCTTGGTCTTGTTGGATTTGTGAGAATCTACTGAATCTACTGGTACCTTGTTTCCCATGTAACAATAAGAAATATACTCAAAACCTGGATTAATCTTTTTAGTCACATAGCACTACTATTATTCTGAACACTACTGTACAATCCACAGGGCAACGGACATGAACGTGCAGTACAGGCTACCTACAACAGAGCAGGTTCCACTGTGAGAAAGCCCTTGTCTTTTTAACATCTGTTTCCTGCATTTCCTTCAGAAGAACATCATATGTGTGGCTCACTATTTGAATAATCACTGAAATTTCTGACAAATCCATAAGTGGCTCATTATTAATGGCTTTATTGTTCGGTCTGACCAGAGCTTCAATCACTGCTTGGGTTTTGTTTTGTGACAAAAAAAAAAAAAAAAAAAAGGAAGTTGTTTTCAGTTCTGCTCTGAAGGGTAATGTTTCTAGAGAGATGTCAAGGAATGTGTTATGACAGCGAAGGGGTTTTGCAACACTGTTTGACGACTGTCGGTTGTTCATGGCAAAAGGCTAATAAAAGAAGGCTAGCGTGTTCGCCAATAGTCTCCTGGTGTTATTATCCATCCATCCATCTTCTACCGCTTAGTCCATTTAAGGGTCGCGGGGGGCTGGAGCCTATCCCAGCAGCCATAGAGCACGAGGCGGGGTACACCCAGGACAGAACGCCAGTCTGTCCCAAGGCCACAAACAGACAAACAAACACAGACACACCCACACACACACCCACACACCTATGGACAATTTAAAGATCCCAATCCACCTAACCCGCATGTCTTTGGATGTGGGAGGAAACCGGAGCACCCGGAGGAAAGCCACGCAAACACGGGGAGAACATGCAAACTCCACACAGAAAGGCCACGGGAATTGAATCCATGACCTTCTCGCTGTGAGGCAACCACTAAGCCACCGTGCTGCCCCCCAGTGTTATTAATCTCTGAATAAACAGACAAGATTATTATAGCACCAACTTTAAAAAGCCTTCCAATGACTAATTAGCATACCATTAGCATTTCTTTTTTTTCATATCTTTTTTGTCTTTGTTTCTTTTCCTTTGTTCTTTCTTATTTTTCTTTGGCTGTCTTCTTTTTTCTTTTTCTTTATTTCTCTCTTTTGCTCTCTCTCTCTTTTTCCCTACTTTCCTTTTTTCCCCACAGTAAAATCTGTCCTGAGTGTGTGTTTGTCTGTCCTGTGGATTCATACATTTTTAACACTGTATTTCTGTAAATATGTTTAAATGCTCATTTGTTAATTTTTGTCAAATAAAATGTTTGAATATATTGTTTTGTGTCTTTTTCTCTGAACTAACAGGTCTCATATTTAGTCCTCAGTCTTGGACACAGACTGAGGACTGTCTTGGTTCTGTTCAAACACAGGACGTCTCTAATCAGCTCACACCGAATATGAGAAGAGACAATCTGAAAAACATGTTTAGAGATTTTCAAGCAAATATTAAATGCTACAAGCTCCCTGTAGAACCTTGGACCCAAAGCTGTCTCAGGCTGAGGACACTGCACCCAGTGACCCAAAACTGTCTTATAATCTGCCAGAGTTTAAAATCAGTGTTTGAATTTGTCCTGATCAAACCATCTGCCAAACACAGGAGAATAAATGTCTTCCACCCAGTGTCTGTCAAATGTCCATCATCCTTCTCTGCACACAGCCGGAGTGCACAAAAGGACATGGTTTTGGGTCCTGAGTGTGACATTTCTGCCACAGATGCTCACTACATCCAGCTGACTGAAGCCGTCAGAAACCTGGATCAGAGCGGCTGAATGGCAGCATTGTAAACCTGGACACCCTGTTGTCCTCAGTTCATGTCCGTCTCTTCTGTCATGTTGATCTTCCAGCATTTCTGCTGCCAAATTGTCTTCATGAAAGAATCAGAAACGCCGCTGATTCAGGAAAAAATGTTGTTCACCTTTAAGACACTCCTCCTTCCACTTCCACCATCGACCTCTGACCTTACAGGTATAGCAGCAGACATCATGAACCGGTTCTAGTTAATAACCAGAGCTCACCCTGGTTTATTCTCTGAACTATTTCCCCGCACGATGCAGGCAAAGAAAATGATGACATACCCCAAATAAAATTCATTACCAATGGCTGTAAATTTTGTAAGCCTTTTTAGCATTTACATTATTGTGTAAACAGACTTTTGAATGAAACCTGAAGTTCCAGCTGAAATGTTGACAGCAGTGTGTCATCTGTATTAAGGGACAGGAATTTGCTGAAAATTGTTTAGCTGGAAGTTGAGGTTCTCCTCCAATTCTTTCATGACAATGTGTAAATTTTCTTCAATGGCATTTTTGTGAATTTTTTTTCCTCATGCATTTTTGTAATATGCCCAATTTTGGGTGAATTCCATGGTTTTCATGACCAAAAGCTGGTATTTTGCCCAAATTCAAATTTCAAAATTCTGCAATGAAGAACAGAGGTTTGATGAATCAAACAAAACCACGAGAATTAAAATTGATCAGAAGTTGGAGGAAAGGAAGCATTTTGGGTGAATTTTATTATTTCCCAACAAACCGTCATTGCTTGCAACAAAGTAACACACTGTCATGGAAGATTTCAGTATTGTATATAAGCTATCATTTTCTAAGTACATAAGTCAAGCAGCTGCAAAAGCTAATCGAGTGCTGTCTTATCAAAAGGTCATTCAATTATATTACTAAGGAATATTTCCTGGTGTTATACAAGAGTTACATTAGACCTCATTTGGAATACTGTGTGCAAATGTGGCCCCCTTTTTACAGCAGGACAAAGATATGTTATGGCCCCTTCATACATAGTACGACTGAGGCTGAATGATGCACAAAGGAGGATTTGAATGCCACTTGTGAAAATTCAGAACCGCCTCGAATGCCTTGTACAGCAGTCGCCACAACCATTTGGCCACAGCAGATGCACTCTACATTTGGATAACACTCACACTGGAAACCCGCTGGATTTGAACGGCAGGCAAGATGTGGTCGCATTGCCATCTGATCGTGCTCGCAACATTCGCACGTCGAATGCTGGCTGGACAAATTGTGCCACGGTCAGAGGGCTGCACGAAAACATACGCCACGTCAAACCCTGGCAGAATGGCGAGATTGAGGCAGCTTTCACACCAGCAGCCGAATGACGGTGAATGAAGTATGAGTACCCATTCAACCCATTCTCAGCCGGAGTCCAGCTGCCATCCACAAACTTCCAATACCACTCATGGGGCACTTAGAAAATGTGGGTCCATTCGGGAGCCCAGCACAAAAGTGGAGCGTAGGCGGTCAGTGTGTCGTGTCCGCCGCCGAGCAACCCAAATGGTGTGCGAGTGTGCCACCCCCCCAACACCACACCACAATTTTACATTGTCAAGATAAGGCTGAGGTGGCGAAGGCTCGAATGGTGGCCAGAGTTCAGTGTCATCAGTGTCCACCGCAACGCGCACATCTGGATGGCTCCATGCTCATGATGGAACAGCTGACAGCTGTGGAAAACCCATCATGGCATATCCAGCATGTCCTGCTAGAGGTGGAATCACCAGCCAACAGCATGCCCACTCCACAACAAAGACAGAAATAAAAATCCAGCTGCCTGTCACAGCACCAGTGCACCATCCGACCGGACAGGTATATCACGCAAATGTCACATCTACCACGTGAGTTATAGTCCACATGATGCGGTGTCCTTCGGTGTGTGGCGCACCGATTGACAGCTGGACGCGCAGAGCTGGGTTTTGTGTTCATGATATGAGCACATCAGTTCATTCATGTCAGTTCATTAATTCTTTGTTTACATTCATGGCCATGGTTCATGAACATAAAGGAACAGAAGGACAATATTTTTTGTATTGTCTGCTCTTTATAACAGGAATAAAATATTTTAAAAGACAAAACAAAATCCACTTGTTTCTTCTCTTCCAACACAGATGGTCATCAGGCATCAAATACACATCATTACCAGTAACATGATTGTCTTACATTTAAACAGTACATTTAAAATTTAAAAATTCATATTTTCACAAAGATGAATTGTGAATAGAGTTTAGATAAGAGGTCTCAAACCGGTTCCAGAATTGGCTGAGAGGGTGCAGGTTTTCTGTGCAACCACCCACCCCACCAGGTGATTTCAGTGAATAACTGATTCCACCTGCTCAAAGTGATGTTAATCAGTGAAATCACCTGCTGGAGTGGGTGGTTGCACAGAAAACCTGCACCCTCTTGGCCCTTAACCCGGTTTGAGACCTCTGGTTTAGATGAACAAAAACAACCATGATCATCAAAATCAATCAAAACGTGAAGGGGGGGGGGGGGGGGTGCAAAAACATTTAGGTGAATTTCAGTTTATGCCCCCCCAAAGCTCCATATTTTCACACAAATTTACAATTTCAACATTCAGAGAAACATAAAATATCTCTGCATACAGCAGGAATCCTAACACAGACACAATCTTACGCCTTAAAAATACCTAAAAGTTCAGCTACAATTTGCCAGAACGAAGCCCTAGATTTGATGTTTAGGTGAAAGGAAACCCCCCTCTATAGCATTTCATCATGAAACGGTATAATTGGTGATTTCCTCACTCTTCTCTGTCTTGCACAGTCACTCCATTTTTGATAACTATCAACTCCATACAGACTTACCATAGAGTGCCATACTGTTTGTATTTCTTCATAATTGCTGTAAAGAAAGTCCAACACATATTCAGTGACTTGGAAATGTGGTATCCATTTGCTGACTTGTCTGAAGAAAACAGCCAATAAAACCAATTACTCGGGTATTATACCAAAGGGGCCCATTACTTATGCAACCCATGATTCTTGGCCTTTATGTTTTCAATTAATTTATATCAAGTTGGAGAGATCTGCTTTGAGTCTGAATTTCACAAAGATAATTTTAGAATTTTTATACTGTGAAGCCTGATTTATTTTTTGTATTCTAAATGGCGTCAACAAATTAAAATGTGTGAAATCTCAAGTGGCCCAGTACTTTTGGAGGACACGGTATCTTCTGACATTCTCTACATCCTTCTCTCTGGTTGGTGTATTTCACTTTGACATATTCTACTGCCCACAGCAGTACCCACTCTTCCTTCCTCTTCTTCTGACTCCTTTCATCCACTACCTGTTTCTCTTCCTCTAACGACTGCTCATCATTCATCATTTTTTCTTGGGCTTCTTTCTTCCTTTATACTTTCTTTTTTTATGCTGTTATGCTGTTTTCTATGCTGTTATGTTTGTTATGCTGTTGTTTTGGGATTTGAGGGGCAATTGGTTGTAGTTTTGCAGTTGTGATGTCTTCTTTCTACTCTGCTGGTAGATCGACTTCTTTTACCCTTTCTTCAAATACTGCCTTTTTTCCCCTACCCCACTTCTCGTATCTTGAGTAAGCAAAGCAGTGGAAGATGTTTTTCTTCTGCTCAATGAACCAATTTACAGTGTTATATTTTGGGTAATTTCTTTAGGACCTTTGAGGCTGTTGTTGCTGGGGTCCAGGATCAGACCTATGCTGATCTGATGGATTATCCAGCTGAGTTCTGGCACAGGAGAGATGTCTCCCTGCACCTGCAGCATTCACAGAAGTTTTATGAATTCTCATGTGTCTGTTCAGGTGGCTCTTTTGTCCAAATCTTCGATCGCATTCACAACAGCCAAATGGTTTTTGTCCTGTGTGAATTATTATGTGTGTATTCAAAGAGCTCTTTCGTCTAAATCTTTGGCCACATTCCGAACAGCCAAACTGTTTTTGTCCTGGATGAATTATCATGTGTCTGTTCAGGTGGCTCTTTAGTCTAAATCTTTGGCCACATTCAGGACAGCCAAATTGTTTTGGTCCTGTATGAATTATCATGTGTCTGTTCAGGTTGCTCGTTAGCCCAAATGTTTGACCACATTCAGAACACTCAAACTGTTTTTGTCCTGTATGAATTATCATGTGCCTGTTTAAGTAGCTCTTTAGTCCAAATCTTTGACCACATTCAGAACAGCCAAACTGTTTTTGTCCTGTATGAATTATCATGTGTTTTTTCAGGTAGCTCTTTTGTCCAAATCTTCTACCACATTCGGAACAACCAAATAGTTTTTGTCCTGTATGAATTATCATGTGTTTTTTCAGATAGCTCTTATGTCCAAATCTTCTATCACATTCTGAACAGCCAAACTGTTTTGGGCCTGTATGAATTATCATGTGCCTGTTCAGTGTGCTCTTTTGGCCAAATCTTTGACCACATTCAGAACAGCCAAATTGTTTTTGTCCTGTGTGATATATCATGTGTGTGTTTAGAGTGCTCTTTTGTCTAAATCTTTGACCACACTCAGAACAGGCAAATTGTTTTTGTCCTGTATGAATAATCATGTGTCTGTTCAGGTTGCTCTTTCGTCCAAATCTTTGACCACACTCAGAACAGCCAAATGGTTTTTGTCCAGTATGAATTATCATGTGTTTTTCAAGATAGCTCTTTCGTCCAAATCTTCGACCACATTCAGAACAGCCAAATAATTTTTGTCCTGTATGAATTGTCCCACATTTGTTCAGATTGCCATTTTTCTCCCTTGTATCCCTATCAGAACAGCTCAGTGGTTTTCCAATTGCTTGCCTCCCCTTATGTTGCTCTGAGTTGTTCATGTGACCAGATGCTTTTCCAAATTTAAAGCAATTAAATTGTTTCTCAGCAATGTTGCAATTGCTTGAACTAATAATACTGATATTTTTTCGACAGTTAAAACTTGACTGAAGTTCTCTGGTCTGTTTCCAGTCACAACTGTCATCAGTCTCAGTTCCAGAACTGTCTGAACTCTTGCCACTAGTATCTGGTTGTAAATGACTGTTTGGACCTGAGTTCCTGGCTGGTTGTGGTCCTCCATTGTCCTCTCTATGAGCTTCTGCTGTTAGTATTCTGTGTACAGAGGAGCTGCTGGCTACAGGCTCAGCCTCTGTGCTCTCATCACTGCAGCTCTGATGAAGCTGTGATGACTCTGGTTTTTCATCATCATTTTCACTTTTCACACGGACGACAGTGAAGTCAAACTTGGTGAGATCTGCCTCCTCCAGCTGCTGAAGCTGCTCTCCCTGCTGACTTATCCACAGCTTCTCTTCTTCTTTAATATCCTCCTGGTCAAATCTCAGATTCCACTCCCGGTGTTCAGGGGGAATTTCTTCTTTCATCACCAACAACGGCTGCATGTCTGCAAAGAAACAAATAACAATAAATGTTTAGAATAACAGTAATTACACTAAAGTAGTGAGTGGTAAGTTTGACATGATGACAGTAAGTTATTACACTGATGGAATTGATAAAGTGGAAATGTACGAGATCTGTTAGAAAAGTATCTGACCTTTTTATTTTTTTCAAAAACCTGATGGATTTGAATCATGTGTGCTTGCATGAGCCAACCTTGAACCTTCGTGCGCATGCATGATTTTTTTTCACACCTGTCGGTTGCGTCATTTGCTTGTAAGCAGCCTTTGTGTGAGGATGGGTGGAGTCTCAAGTCGTTTTTTTCTTTGCAAGGAAATGGCGGAACGACTGGAGTAGCGCGACTGCATCAAATTTTGCCACAAACTGGGCAATAGCCAGGTGGAAACCATTCGGATTATTCAGATGGCTTTCGGTGACGATCCTCTGGGCATCACACAGATTAAGGAGCAGTACAACCGGTTTAAAGACGGCCGCACAACGGTGGAGAGTGCGCCGCGCTCCGATCGGCATCAACACACTGAAACGACCGGATCATTTCCAAAGTGAACGCTGTGGTGATGTGGGACCGTCGTGTGATTATCGGAGAAATTGTGGAAGAGGTGGACATCAGCACTTTTTCGGCACATTCCACAGTGAAAGAAGATTTTGCCATGAAAAGAGCAGCGGCGAAATTCATCGGCACAAAGCTGATGGCGCAGCAACAACGCCTCCGTGATGAAGCCTCACAGGACATGTAACATGCCCAGCTCGTCAACCATTCGGAAGATTCAGACAGCTTTCGGTGGCTTTTCAGTTGTGTGACTATCCGAGAAATTGTGGACAAGCTGGACATGTCAGGGCATGTCCTGTGAGGCTTCATCACGGAGGCGCTGTTGCTGCGCCATCAGCTTCGTGCCGATGAATTTCACCGCCACTCTTTTCATGGCAAAATCTTCTTTCACAGTAGAATGTGCCAAAAAAGTGCTGATGTCCACCTCTTCCGCAATTTCTCGGATAATCACACGACGGTCCCACATCACCACAGCTTTCACTTTGGAAATGATCCGGTCATTTCAGCTTGTTGATGCCGATCGGAGCGCGGCGCGCCCTCCACCGTTGTGCAGCCGTCTTTAAACTGGCTGTACCGCTCCTTAATCTGTGTGATGCCCGGAGGATAGTCACCGAAAGCCGTCTGAATAATCCGAATGGTTTCCACCTGGCTATTGCCCAGTTTGTGGCAAAATTTGATCAGTCGCGCTGCTCCAGTCGTTCCGCCATTTCCTTGCAAAGAAAAAATGACGAGAGTCTCCACCCACCCTCACACAAAGGCTGCTTACAAGCAAATGATGCAACCGACAGGCGTGAAAAAAAAAAATCATGCATGCGCACGAAGGTTCAAGGTTGGCTCATGCAAGCACACGTGATTCAAATCCATCAGGTTTTTGAAAAAAATAAAAAGGTCGGATACTTTTCTAACAGACCTCGTACATCAGGATTAGTTTTAAATTTTACAAATTTAAAAGCACATCAGTGTAGCTAGACAGCATATGATGGTGGTTTGTAGGATGACTTTAGAGGTGAAGAAGAAGAAAAAGAAGAAAAGTGAGAACTTAAAGGATCAGATGGTAGAAGTTGAAGACTGTTGTGTGAAATTCACTGAGCAGGTGAGAGAAGCATTTGATGGAGGAAGAGCAATTTTGGACAACTGGAAAAGTACTGCAGAAATGGTGAGGGAGACAGCTAGGAATGTACTCAGTGTGACATCTGTACAGTGGAAGGAACTCAAGGAGACTTGGTGAGGTTACGAAGATGTCCAGGACAGCAGAAGGAGGTTGGCAAAAATGAATTGGGATCATCAGAGAGATCAAGAACGTAGACAGGAGTTCAAGCTGATGCGGTGTAATGTGAAAAGAGAAGTGGCAAAAGCTAAAGAAAAGGCATATTGCGAGCTGTACAAGAAGCTGAACAGTAAGGAAGGAGAAAAGGACTTGTACCGATTGGCCAGACAAAGGGACAGAGCTGGAAAGGATGTGCAGCAGGTTAGGGTAGTAAAAGATGCAGATAGAAATGTGCTGACTAGTGAGTAGTGTTGATAAGGTGGAGGGAATATTTTGAGGAACTGATAAATGAAGAAAATTAGAGAGAGAAAAGGCTAGATGATGTGGACAGAGTAAATCAGGAAGTACAAGAGATTAGTAAGGATGAAGTGAGGGCAGGTATGAAGAGGAAGAAGAGTGGAAAGGCAGCTGGTCCAGATGACATTCCAGTGGAGGCATGGAAATGTCTAGAAGAGATGGTAGTGGTATTTCTAACCAGATTCAATTCAATTCAACTTTTTTACAGACTCAAAGTCCACCAGATGACAAAACAACAATAATACACACCCACACAATAATACACACCCACACACACAAAATCAATCATAAAGATTAAGAATGTCTTTTTAAAATAGAGACCTGTATCAGTGGTTCCACATCCTGGACTGATAACGAATGGTACACCAGCAAATGTCAACCACGGACACGACAACTTGATTTACAGAGTCTTTCAATCGACAGATAAAATTGTACATACGTTTCCTCAGTGTGGCATGCAGTGTGTTTACTCTCGCTGAGTGAAACATCTCACTCACACTGGTCCATCTCGGTCACCTCATAAGCACATGAAAATCATCATTTTAGGCAACCTGCAGCCTTTGCAAGCTTCCCTTTTTATAGTTGGACCAAAGATGCGTTGTGTACAGAGGTGCACAGCAAGATTTAAAAAGCATTATTTTCACCCTATCTGTACAGGGTCCAAATCTGCATGCCAGGGTATTTGCCTGAGCATATAATGTTCAACAGTCTGTTTAGATCATAGTCATCAGACAAATCCTCTGTGACTACATGGCCATGATTTTTTTTTAATCAGTTACATTAAGCACAGTATCTGACAGATAAAAGACAAGAAATCTTTTATCTCTGTCCTCCTTAGATCTATAAATCATTACCATACTTTTTAAAGCATTGTATTTGATGTCATGTTCCAAGCCATAGTGGGAACAAATGTTAAGTAGCTGTTGCAGCCCTGCAGTGCTCGGACTGAAAACCACCAGGTCATCTGCATACATTAGATGATTTAAAACAAGGTCGCCAACTATGCATCCAGTGCTACAAGCTTTAAATCTGGTTGTGAGATCATCCAAATACAAATTAAAAAGAATAGGGGATAATATCCCACCCTACAGCTCCAGCCCCTATCTGGCTAGCATCTACCTGTAATTTTAAGGGTTGCCCAAACCGTGGTGCTACCAACACAGGAGCTGAACACAAAAAAGCTTTTACCACTTCTAATGCCTCAATGCACTGAGTGGACCAAGCAAACTCAACCTTGGCCTTCAGCAGGTTGGTTAGTGGGGACACCACTACCAAAAACTTTATTTAGAAAAAGTACAACAGTACCCTGCCATCCCCAAGAAGCGCATCAGTTCTTTCTTTGTGGTTGGCTGTGGAAACTGCTTCACAGCCTCAATTTTTGCTTCCACAGGCCGCACAAAACCCTGACCAACAACTTTTCCAAGGTAAGTCACAGTAGCTTTAGCAAACTCACACTTTGCGAAATTAACCATTAACCTGGCCCACACCAGTTTTTCAAACAGGGCTTTCACTCTGTGGACATGCTCCTCCCAAGAGTCTGAGTAGATGACCACATCATCCAAATACATGGCACACCCTTCCAGGCCAGACACAACAAGGTTCATCCTTCCGCTGGAAGGTGGCAGGAGCATTCCTTAAACCAAAAGGCATAACTGTGTATGAGTACAAGCCAGATGGAGTTATGAAAGCGGAAATTTCATGGGCTCTTTTCGTCAGCAGCACCTGCCAATACCCTTTTAAAAGATAAAATTTACGAACAGACTACAAACTTGATTTATACTTGGGTCGGTCACAATCAAGGCTATAGATACAAAATACAGATGTGATTCTGTGTCACTTTAAAATTGATGCATGTTTTATTGTATAACAATAAAGGTGTGGTAGTCTTTTATGTAAATGTTTTTCTATGATATAAACAAATATGTTTACTATTTTCAGAAAATTTCATCAATTTTGGGTGATCCGAGAGACAAGCTACATAGTTTTACAGAAATTAGTTACACCGTTGTAAAATTTCATTTTCAAGACAATACTGAATGGAAATGATGAATGAAAACGATAAAAAGTCACCTTTTGGTCTTTAAATAATGTTATTTGAAGTCTCAAGGGTGTCTAAAAAAATAAACAAAAAGATTTAATGTGGCCAGAGCAATATTTTGTTTTTGGTGATGATCGCACTGCATGTCTCAGATGTTCAGAAAATCCTGTAGAGTCCGTGACATACCTATATTTAAAAATAATAGCATGAAGAATGTAACTTAGGTAGTTTTATTGTCCTATGTTAGGATAATTAGAGGATATAAGTTGAATGGAATAAATAATTAGGTCCTATACCTGTTATGATGAAGGCTATAGGTAGCACCGTGTCACAGACTCTACGTGTGTAGAGTCTGTGACATATAGTTTTAAAATAGTACATGGATGATTCTATGAGTATCCATGATGAAGTGCTCTATCTATATTGAAGAATACAGTTTGTTAAGCCTTATAACCAAAACATATACCATTTTTTAAAAGTAAATAGTAAAATAAATGACTCTTGTATTAAGGATATCCTTTCTATTGTAGAGTCTGTGACGGTCAAAATGTGACTTTGCATCTTCGTCTTAATATTGTCACCAAAAAAAATTGGCTAGAGATACATGAATAAAATTTTGGATTATATTGCACTAGACATTGGTCTTCATAATGGGTCTCAATTCAAAGAAAAATACTTTTATTTTTGTCTTAAGGTGACACACCTTAAGACACCTTGATTGTGACTGACCCGACTGTCTTCCATCCGAGGAAGCGGATAAAGATCTGCTTTGATAATACTGTTAACATTACAATAGTCAGTGCAAGGTCTAAAAGTTGGGTCAGACTTCCTAACCAGAAGACAGGGTGATGCCCAATTTGAAACACATGGCTCTGCAATACCATTAACCAACATGTATTTCAACTGTCTCCAAATCTTTTTTCTTCTCCTCAGAAACTCTATAAAATCTTTGCCTAATGGGCTTAGCCTCTCTGATGTCTATGTCATGCTTTATTAGGCGAGTCTTAGTGGGAGTATCAGAAAATAGAACAGGCTAACTTCTAATAAGTGCTACTAACTCATCACATTTATCACAGTCAAGTTGATCCAACAACAAACTAAGATTTTGCAAGATCTGAGAGTTCTTCAAATGACCTCTTAACACCTCAACTGGACCAACAACCATCTCCTCATCTTCCTCCTCCAAATGTTCAAGGCCACCATGAATAGTGACAGGCACAGCAACCAACGCTGTCCTCACTGCTGAAATGCCTTGGTCTGGATCATGGGAAAAATAAAATTTTAACAAATTTATATGACAACTTTGAAGATTTCCTACAACCTGGGGTTTCAATGAGATAGTTTATATCTGACACTTTGCGCAGCACAGTGAAAGGATAGCAAGACTTAGCTTGGAAAGGAGAATTCACCAATGGCATAAGAGCAAGGACACGGTCACTGGGACTAAACTCATGCAACTCAGTACGTCTGTCATATTTCCTCTTCATTTTCTTCTGAGACAATTCCAATTTTTCCCTCGTTAGTTCACCAGCTCTATACAACTTAAGCCTAAATCCATTCACATAGTCACGAAAGTTTTGGGGTGGTCCATCAGGTAAACATCCATCTTGTAACACTGCAAGTGGCCCTCGGACTTTATAACCAAACACTAAATCATTAGGGCGAAACCCTGTGCTTTCCTGCACTACCTCGCGGGCAGCAAGTAACAACAGGATAGGTCCTCCTCCCAATCAGCTGACAACTCTGTACAATATGCACGAAGCAAAGATTTTAAAGTTTGATGAAAACTTTGCAAAACTCCCTGACTTTGGGCATGGAACGCAGTAGATTTGTTGTAAAACTTTAAGCTGTTTAAGAATTGGAGCAAATAAATGAGAGGTAAAGTTAGAACCCTGATCCAACTGGATAATTTTTGGAATACCAAATGTTGAAATAAATTGAGTCAATGCTTTCATAACTGATTTTGATGTTATAGTGCAAAGTGGAAATGCTGCAGGATATCTAGTTGCTTGGCACATTACAGTCAGTAGGTAGCTATGACCTGATTTAGAGTATGGCAATGGTCCAACACAATCAATAATTAGATGCTCAAAAGCCTGTCCTATAGCTGGTACTGGATACAAATGTCCACCTGGTTTGGCTTACTGGTGAGCTGACAAGTATGACAAGTCCTAATAAACTGAGCTACACTTCATTTAAGACATAACCAGAAATAATAACGAAGGATGTGATCATAAGTTTTATGAACACCCAAATGACCTGCCATGCCACCATCCGTGGTCTACAAAACTTAATCTCGCAGTGGAGTTGGCACAACAATTTGGAAAATCGGATTCCCTAGACCCTGGTCACTCTGTGGAACTCATTTCCTGAAAAGAACTCCATCTAACAGGAAATAACAGAGAGCACTAACAGAAATAACCCAGAACCTTTAATATTACCAGATTATTAAATGCCCCAAACACACACAGATCTGAGGGGTTATTTATTTATTATACATGCAATTAAATGATTCACTTAGATTAAGTAATCACAGACCCTGTAATCAATCACAGACCCTGACAGCACTAATTAAAATATGTATGCTCTGTGTGTATGTGTTTCAAATGGTTTTCTCAGAGTCACCACCTTTGTCATCATTTGCCTACACGTTACACACCTGTTGTCTTTCATTGAATTTTGACCAACAATAAATTTTTGTACTTTCTGCAGAAATGTCTCCACTTCTGTGCCACATAAATTTGATTTGTAAAGGTTACCAAGGTTTCCTGACATAAATTAAATGCTGAAAGATTGGAAACCTGTTTAAGCATAATCCAGTAGTAAAATACATTTTACATTTAATGGGGCCATAAATGTAAATGGAAGTAAACGAACAGTAAAACTGGTTGTTCAAAAATATCTGAATAAATTATTTCATGTTAAATCTCATTAAACCATAACCTTCGTACAGCCAGAACTCCTTGATGTAATGGCGCTATCACTCAAGTGTCTAAACGTTTTTGTTTATGTTAAATACCATTTGTTAAAATCTCAGTTTAAACATAATTATTCCAGCATCTTTGTAAAGATTCAGCCAGGTGTAGTGTGCAGTGTCTTCTGGAGTGGCAAATCCCAAATTAAAAATTCTTAGAAATGAATCATCATTGCACCAAAACATCAATGACAAAATGTGTTTTACTGTTGACTCAGCCTGAACTGACACAAAATTATGATACAGTCACATAAGTCAAAGTGTTTACTGCAACTAAAAGAAGAGCAAATAAAGAAGAGCAGGTGTCATTGAGGATCAATCGGATGTGTTGATCACGATGGGCCCAGTTCAGCTTCAGTCTCAATCAGGATGGACAGATTCTACTGCTGGAACAGGCTCCATCTTCTCTTGACTGGACAATAATCAAGATAGAAATGGGAAGTGATTAACAAAAGCAAGTTTAAATAATAATAATAATAATAATAATATAGTATTTGGGAGCTAAGCGCTACATGAAGACATTTATTCTTACCTGTGATAACATGTGCTGTATGATCCTGCACCTTGATGAAGCTGGTGACGGGTTAGAGGAACCTGCGGAGTCATCTTAGGGTGGTGGCCAAACCCTCCTCGCTTCTGGAAGTGGATTCTTCAATAAATACACACAACGATTACAAACACAACACAATATGGCGACATGTTTATTTAAAAAAAAAAAAAAAAAAATCACAGTAATGGCACTAAATTAGTCAGATGTACATGTTCATTGTTGACATGCCGATGTTAGGTGTGTGTTTTATGTTTTTTTTAGAAGCAAATAGCTGAGCACGAAGTTAGCTAGCTCACTAGTTAGCAATCAAAGTTAACTAGCAAGCTCACTATTTCTGCATACATGCATCAATGATGTTACTTTAATACAAATTCAGACTCAAAATATCCTTGTTTGTTAAAGTGCTCTTACCGCCAGTGGAATAAGTAACGTTAAATGGTGCTTTCAAGCAGACTACGGACTATAAAGTGTTTATAAAAATCACTTACATTCTTGCCTCCGTGGCCAAGTCGCGGTCATCCTGCCTCCGTAAATGGTGTTCATGTGGTCGAACCATTTTCAGCCCTTATGGTCCGACCCACTCCAGCCGTTGTGGTCCTGTAATCACTTTTTCGGCTTTTCTCTGCTTTCCTGTAATGTTTGGTGAGCCGTGAGCGGCGCAAAACTGGGAGATCTTCTGACTTCGTCCAGCTCTCTCTATATTCTCTCCTCCACCACCAAACACAGAAAAGTCCGCAACTCATCCGCAGATCGCGGTGTGGTTTTGTGCAAGTAAAAAAAAACAAAAAAAAAAAAAACTCATCATGAAACGAAAGAAACACACGGTCACTATAACACAGCTGCAAGTATTTAAAAATGGCGGGTTTAATTCTTGTGTCAGGCGGCGCGCTCATGACTCGTCCAGTGATTACATTCTCTGACCAATCAGTGGCCAGCAGCCTGTTGACGTCACATTTTAGTATTGGCTCGGCTCGCTTGGAACTGCTCCTGAGCGGGTACCAAAAAAGCACCTGGTACCAGGTTGTCAAGGATTTTATATAGTTCATGCTTATATTATTATTATTTATTTTCTTATAGTTTATGCTTATATTATTATTATTTATTTTCTTATAGTTTATGCTTATTATTTTTCTTCTTTGTGAGAAGAGGAGGTTTTAGAAAGAAAGACTTGTTGTCTGCATTCTTCATGATTGAGCAAACTATTTTTCATTTTGCCTTATCCTGCTTTGAAGAGCGCCAAGGCTCATGTTGCAGGAATGGAAGGTTTCAGCTTTGCTATCGCCCTCTTGCAGACATGACTCATGTGTAACCTCTCCCGACTGTCCTTGTTTGTTTTTTCTCATGTTGAACTAAATAAAAGGCTGGGCCAGAGGAGGAGATTTTAGAAGATCTTTGTAGCTGAGCACTTACAAGCTGCTTCATTGTTCTCCTCCTCTGCGCAGAGCAAAAAATATATATTTGTCTCTCTCTGACTGGTTTCTTTTCAGTGTTTGTGCCTCTCATTTCTTTAAAAACAGGGTGCAAACCCAACAGTTTTTTCTTGGCGCCCAACGTGAGGCGTCGATAGATCTTCTCGAGCGAACGGAGGGAGACACGCCGCAGACCGTGCACAGCCGATTCCACTAGAGGGATCGAAGGAAAGTCCTGAGGAGTGAATTCTCCATCGGGCCGGTGACTACAGACGTCCACCTCCGCTCACCGCAGTAGATTGACGACGCCTCCGAACCAAATGAGGGGCGCAACAAATTGACGTAAGTAATTACTGCCTGCCTGTGAGGAAAATATGTTGAGGAGGGGTTAGTGTCCCCATCCAGAATAAAGTGCGGGGGAGGGAGTTAGAGTCTCCGGTCCTGCCGGCACATTTGGCGGAGGGGTTCGAGTCCCCATCCGGAATAAAGTGCGGGGGAGGGAGTTAGAGTCTCCGGTCCTGCCGGCACAGGTAGCGGAGGGGTTAGAGTCCCCATCCGGCTGAGAAATACAGGAGGAGTAAGAATAAATTTCAGGAGAAGCAGTTAGAGAGACGCGAATTAATTGATTATTTCAAAAGTGAAACTAAGTGTGTTTGTGGTATGAATGAGAGAAAAATTCTGTTTTTGTTGTTTTGTTGTAAGGATTTTGTTGCGTTATGTATTATTATTATTTTTTTATTTATTTTTTTTTTTAGATGAGGGCTTGTCTGTAATTGCAATCATTGATGAAATCTGTAATTTATTTTGTATAAGTGTGAGAGTTGGAGCGGTTGTGGGTGTGTGTGTGTGTGTGTGTGTGACAGTGTCGGACTGTATGTGTGGTATTGTTTGACTGAGTATTCCTTAGTAATGATAAAAGAATGAGACTGTGAGTGACTGAAGCACGGACAGCTTGATATCCCATTTTATCAGAGGATAAAAGTGGAGCCGCTGTCTGCAAAGTAGGTCATTTTAAGTCCATACGCACCACACTCACATATTCCCGACGAGTCTGCAAAGAGGGGGATTCCAAGGAAGGTCTGCCCCACGGGGTAGAAGCTTGACCTGAACTTTGCAGAGTGAAGGGGAATAGGTGACCAACATGGGAAACACATGCACAGAAAATATTTCAGGGCGACGAAAAATACATGCACAAACGCAATCCGGAAAATCTGAAGTACATAATTAAATGAAAAAAGAAATATGGCTTTTCAGGTAAATTGGTCATACCAGATTGTGAAGGTTTGGTGTTAAAGCTTACAGCAGCAGCAGCAAATAAAAAGGGTAACAGGAAAGTAGAAAAGAAGGAGAGAGAAAGTGCAAAAGTATGGCTCAGTGAAGCACGGATGAGAGTAGAGGCCATAAAGAGAAAGAAAGACGAGAAAGGAAAGTCAGAGGGGAAAGTAATGTTTGTAAAACCTGAATATAATGAGACGGCCGTGAGAGGGACATTTACAGGACGTGCTGCAGACGGCACGGTCCTGCCATACGGGAATGAGGAAGATTCGGCAGTGGCGTTACAGGCTCAAATAACCGATTTAATGACCAGAGTTAAAAACAAGTTTAAACAGAAAGCGGACTATGGTAAAATAAATGCGTGTAAACAAAGGCAGATGAGGATGTGGATGATTCTAATCAGCGTTTAGGGACAGGTTTCCGTGCAAACAGCGGTATACCGCATAATGATGATCAAGCGGGAGCATATCAAAATCAGCTGAAACAAGCCCTCCTGAATGGTTCGAAGCCAGAAATTAGTGCATGGATTAGAAAGCACAATGAGACCACTGACTCAGATGATATGATTAAGATACTGGACGTAACAACAAACACACCAATAAGTGACAACATTGATGAGTTACCAGAAAAACAGATAATCACAGTGCATATTCATGGAGCATGGTCATTACCACTCCTGAAAGAAAGACCTGGGGTGACTCTAAAGGTAAATGGACAGGACATGGATTTTCTCTGTGACACAGGAGCATGTAGGACAGTGATAACAGACAGACCTCCCGGAACTAAATTTGCAAAAGAAGTCGTTTGGGTAAAATCTGCAAATGGACAGGTGAATTCAGAGAAAATATTGAAGTTTGTCAATTTTGAAGATCCTGAAACGAACCAAACTGCTTGTGTCTCTGTGGTTTATTCGCCCCATTGTCCAGTAAATTTACTGGGACGAGATTTGATGACTGCCTTATCTATAGGAGTCACGCCAACAGTAGGTGGTATGAGAGCTGTGAGGCAGCCCGCTACTGTATATACAAATTTGGCCCAGGCCTGGCAGTACTCTTTGGATCTGTCGGAGTTGAGACAAACTGAACAATTATTGGAGGAAGGTCTGATGACCTGTGAAAACAGAGAACATGTAGTAATGATGTCACCTAAAGATCTACACATAACTATGCTATTCACTCCACGAAAGGATGAAAGGTATGGAGCAGGATTTCTGAAAATTCCATCAGAATTACAGACAGTAGCACACCTATACACAGACAGAAAAACCACCTCTGTGTGTAGTGTAGTGCTGACCCAAAGTGCAGACAAATGGTACAGAGGAAAACCTGAGGCTGTGCCGCATATTTCACTGACAAGGGCAGACACTCAGTCCTGGAAGGACCTTGGAGGAATTGTTAAAATAGCTGAAGAAGCAACTGATTAGCACGAAGCAGATGCAAGGTCGGTGTGAGATTTCAGTCCATCCACAGGCTTGTATCGGAAATACATGTTTGTAAGTGCTTGGACGACACCGGTGATACATGAAGTAGATCTGGACGATTGAAATTTAACAACATCTGTGTTGTTGACACAGGAAGATGAGACTTTATTGGCCAAACTGCCTCCTCATCTCTGGGTGAATGCACCCACAGATGTAGGACTGTTGAAAAATATTCCGCCAGTCAAAATTAAGCCACGATCTGATTGGAGACCACGAATCAAACAATATCCGTTAAAACCTGAAGCAGAAAAAGGAAATGATGACTTTTTTAGGTATCTGTAATTATTGCAGAGCCTGGATTCCATGTTATGCAGAGAAGGTGCAGAAATTGCAGGATTTAATACACTCTATACCAATGGCTATGACTGACAAAATACAGTGGAATAAAGAAGCTGAAGAACAGTTTACAGCTCTTAAACAAGAACTTGTGAGTTCCACAGTATTATCTCTGTCCAATTATGCCAAGCCATTCACTCTCATGGTGGACACAAAACAGGGATTCATGTGTGCAGTCTTGCTACAACAACATGGTAATAAAAATAAACCAGTTGGCTATTATTCCAAACGTTTGGATACATTCTTATCACCTGCTAGACAGATAGCTTATACAGCAATGCTATTGTCTCAGCCACATATTACCATTGAAAGATGCAACACCTTGAATCCCGCCACGCTCCTACCTGCTCAGACAGACAATGAACCATTAATAGATTCTGACCTTTTATTGGATATGCAAAAACAGGCACCAGCGCAGGAACGACATTTGTGGTTGAAAAATGGGGCAACCCCAAACCCCAAAGGACTTTATTGTATACATAACAAACCCATCCTACCCAAAAGCTTATTCAAAGCAGCTGCAATTGCGACACATGGGTGTGTCGACAGGGGGGGTGGTATATATGGTAGACCAATACTTTACTACCTATGGATTTAATTTATACTCAAAAAAATTTTGTAAAGCCTGTGTTACCTGATTGAAACACAACCCACAGGGAAGTATAAGGCCCTGGAGAGGGCAATTCCCAAAACCACAGTATACTTTTCAAATTGTTCATATGGACTTTATTGCACTAAATCGATGTGGACCTTATCAATACTGTCTAGTATTAATTGATGCCTTTTCAAAATGGGTAGAAATTGTTCCATCACAAAAAGCAGATGCTTTAACAGTAGCAAAAGCACTGTGTAAGACAATTATTCCGTATTATGGAATACCAGAGACATTGTACAGTGATAATGGAACACATTTTGTAAATGAAGTTGTACAAAGAGTAGCAGAACACATGAAAATTAAGTTAAAACATCATTGTGCTTATCACCCACAAAGTGCAGGATTAGTGGAAAGGACAAATGGCACAATAAAAACAAGACTAAGGAAATGTATGGAAGAGACAAAACGAACCTGGATTGAATGTTTGGACCTAGTAAAATTGTATATGAGAATAACACCAACACCATCAGGTTTAACACCATTTGAGATACTTTATGGACGACCATATCGTCTACCAATTTTTGACATGGATACTAAAACAGCAGATGAGGAACAAACATTAGCAGATTTTATGAAAAAGACATTAACACAGAAAGAGATAACTTAAACACATTTACTGCCGAATAATTTTGATCTTCCACAGGACGGCCTTCCAGTAGTCCAGCCAGGAGACTGGGTGTTCATCAGAGTGATTAAGAGGAAGAACTGGTCCAGTCCTCGTTGGGAAGGTCCATACCAAGTGCTGTTAACAACACCAACTGCAGTAAAGATAGCGGAGAGATCAACGTGGATACATCTAAGTCACTGTAAGATACAGCGTGTGTTGGCTGCCTCCACAGTGTAAGGGGAAGTCTGGCTACAAAGGGAGTCTATTTAATTAGCAATAGATTGTCTCAACGCCAGTGAAGCAGGGAGATCCTTGCACTATTAGGTGAGGTTGGTTAACAACACTGTATCCTAGCAATCATGACTGAACTACAGCAGACCCCGGAGCGGTGTGCTCAGCGCCGCCGCTGCCGGACTGTTGGTAGGGCAGCCGGTTGCATTGTGATCTTAGTGTGTTTTGTGCTCCTCGGATTCCTGGCCTGGTGGTTGACCCAAGAATTGCAGCTCACTGTGGACCGAGCCAGAGAACAACGCAAGCAACGTCAGAAGAGGTTTATTCATGATGTGAATGAGACAGATGGACACCCTCATATATACCATACTAATATGTGGTACAGATATGTTCATTTATTGGCTATGGAATTACATGTTACTAATTGTTATGTTTGTTCGCAAATGCCTATATCCTCAACACACCCAGCTCTGACGGCTAAACCGTACCCTGCTAGGGTGACAGAATGTCTTATCATACGGATGCATAATCAAACTGTATTTCGGGGGCAGCAGTTCTCAGCAAATCTGACAAGACATAATACCACTTGCCTCAGTGCAACCACTTATATGATAGGGATTTCAAAAGAGGACGTACAAGCGTGCCCAAGTGCTGCTCCATTGACTAGACTGAAGGGAAAGGCAAAAATATCATTACATGTTAAATTGTCATCACAACGGCCATTCCCGATTTGCTTTTACGGGACAGGGAATAAAACTGTAGGTAAAATTAAGAAACGCCTGTGTAGCCAAACGTATGTTTTATCAAATAATTTAAGCCTAACCAAAACATAATATGTGGATGGTACTTATCTTCATCACATTGGACGGGGATGTAATTATACAGGCTCCTGTCCATGGGGAACGGATGAATCATGTGCTTATGTTAGTAAGTTTTTGCTACCACCTGTAAATGGTACTCCGGTGTATGATGACATCTATTGGCTTTGTGGTTCCAGATTGTACATGAGTCTCCCACCAAATTGGGGTGGTGTGTGTGCACCTACCCAGGTGACTGACCATACATATGTGGTAGTGCCAAGGACCTCCACAGAGAAGAATGGCAGCACCAGACGGAGGAGATCGATATACCCAGATGTGTTACCACATGATCACATGTGGGGCTCGGATGTACCAAAGGACCAAAAATTGTGGTCTGTAGGAGATAAAATAGCACATTCACTGTTCCCCTGGATAGGAGTGGTAAAAAATTCATTAATGATTGAAACTCTGAATTATCTTGGGTCTGTTCATGAATGTAACTGAGAAAATAGTAGCAGCTCAAAATACTGAAATAGATGCTTTATGTACCATGGTGATGCAAAATCGCATGGTTTTAGACTTGCTTACTGGTTCACAGGGAGGAGTTTGTGTTCTGCTGAACACAACATGCTGTACTTTCATCCCAGACTCCATTCATTCAGTGGATGTGCAGGACGCATTGGAAGAGCTGAATAAACTTTGTGATGCAATGCATAAAGACACCCTAGCCGTGAACCGGTGGAATCCCTGGTCCTGGTTGACTTCAGGACCATGGTGGCAGTTACTATTGAAAATGGTGACACCAGTTATTATAGTCCTAATTCTGATTGGACTTTGCATGTGTTGTGTGATCCCTTGTATCAAAACAATGGTTGGCAAAATGGTGTCAAATACATTTGTACAGTGTAATCTGGCTTTCTAACAAACTATGCCAAAATATCAAGCATTGAAACAGTCAGACCTTAGTGGAGAAAACTATAATGACTGTGTTGAGAATTATGATGATATTGAAAAGCTCACAACTCCAGTTCAAGCTTGAACTGTTGACGTGATGAGTTAACACACTCTTAGCCTATGAAGCTTTAGCTGAAAATGTAATAAGACAAGTGGTTAAAGTGGACAAATTTTCTATTGAAGTGTGTTTTGGACATGACAAACTTATGTAAATAAACGATAAACAGGGAGGATTATGTCAAGGATTTTATATAGTTCATGCTTATATTATCATTTATTTTCTTTAGTTTATGCTTATATTATTATTATTTATTTTCTTATAGTTTATGCTTATTATTTTTCTTCTTTGTGAGAAGAGGAGGTTTTAGAAAGAAAGACTTGTCTGCATTCTTCATGATTGAGCAAACTATTTTTCATTTTGCCTTGTCCTGCTTTGAAGAGCGCCAAGGCTCATGTTGCAGGAATGGAAGGTTTCAGCTTTGCTATCGCCCTCTTGCAGACATGACTCATGTGTCACCTCTCCCGACTGTCCTTGTTTGTTTTTTCTCATGCTGAACTAAATAAAAGGCTGGGCCAGAGGAGGAGATTTTAGGAGAGCTTTGTAGCTGAGCACTTACAAGCTGCTTCATTGTTCTCCTCCTCTGCGTAGAGCAAAAAATATATATTTGTCTCTCTCTGACTGGTTTCTTTTCAGTGTCTGTGCCTCTCATTTCTTTAAAAATAGGGTGCAAACCCAACACAGGTACTATCCCTAATGGAAAAGCAAAAAAAAAAAAAAAACCCGAGTAGAGTCAAGCTGAGTAGTGCTAGTTTTCTGCAGTGGAAAAGGGCCTATAGACTTATAAAGAGTAGACACCGCACTGGTTGCTGAGGCGCAATAAATGCAGCCGCCATCTTGCACCAGTCATCATAGTGATTCTATCACAAGGCTGACGGTAGCCGAACATAGACATTATAAAGAGGAGTAGACGCCGTATTGGTTGTTGAGGCACAAGAAATGTGGCCGCCATCTTGGATCGGTTGCCGTAGTGATTCTATCACAAGGCACAGTGAAGGTTTGATTTTAGAATCTTATTTTCTTTTTTAATCTTTCTAACATAAGCCCCCCCCCCCCCCCCCAAAACTGAAAGGTTTTAACCATGCTAATGCTCCACAGAAACATTCACTCAAAAAAAAAAAAAGTCTGAAAGACCTAAATGACATAGTGAGATGCTGAAGAGCTTCCCTCGTCAATATTAACTGTTGGCTGAACTTATTTAACATAAGAAGCAAACACCGTCTAAATAGACCACAGAGCGACTAGTTGAATTAATTAATTAATTTATGCTGCGCACATAGATCCAAAGCAAAGCAACAAAACATATAAAGACAAGGAGAAAATAATCCAACAGTGCACCCATGCAGCCGAAAGGGTGCAGGCAGAAGCAAAGAATGTAAACAGCTACCCATTTAACCAATAAATAAATAAAAATTGTACATATGTATATAAAAATTATACATATACCTAATACAAGTATAAATTGATCCCTGACCTACAATTTCAAAAACACAAACGTACAAGCAGCAGCACACCAAAACAAGACAAAAGCAATAAAACTAATATAACAGGCAATCAAATAGTTTCTGTAGAGCCTTTTAAAGCCTACCAAAGTACCAAGTGGTTTTATGTTATCCGGGCAATTTTTCCAAATGTAAACACCTTTAACAGAAACACAATGACTTTTTACGGTAGTTTGAATCTTTGATTTCAGAAATAAGAATGTTCCTTGTAGATTATAACTGGAGTCCCTCATTTTAAACAGGTCCTGGACATGTTGTGGTAGAAGCTTATTTTGTGCTTTGAACATAATTTGCATTATGATATAATCAATCAAATCCCAAAATTTTAAAATATGCACACAAACGGATTTGTTGGCTAACGATGTGGTTTCATATAAATAATTCTTATAGCTTTCTTTTGAAGTAAAAATATAGGATTTGTATTAGTTTTGTAGGTGGTTCCCCAAACTTCAATACAGTAGATCATGTATGGAACAAGTAATGAATCATATAAGGTAACTAATGAGTGTTGGAGGAGGAAGTCTTGTGCTTTATACAAAATGGCAATGATCTTTGACATTTTAGATTTAACATAATTTATAAGCCTGAGCCTGAGCTAAGAGGAGCCTGAGCTTGTGCGGGAGGTTGAGAGATACCGACTAGAGATAGTTGGGCTCACCTCCACGCACAGCTTGGGCTCTGGTACCCAACTCCTGGAGAGGGGCTGGACGCTTCATTTTTCTGGCGTCGCCCACGGGGAGAGGCGGAGAGCTGGGGTCACATTGCTTATTGCTCCCCAGCTCAGTCGCCAAGTGTTGGAGTTCACTCCGGTGAACGAGAGGGTCGCGTCCCTACGCCTTCGGGTCGGGGACAGGTCTCTCACCGTTGTCTCGGCCTACGGGCCGAGCAGCAGTGCAGAGTACCCGACCTTCCTGGAGTCCCTGGGAGGGGTACTAGATAGCGCTCCGACTGGGGACTCCATTGTTCTACTGAGGGATTTCAACGCCCACGTGGGCGGTGACAGTGAGACCTGGAGGGGGGTGATCGGGAAGCACGGCCTCCCCGATCTGAACCCGAGTGGTGTTCAGTTGTTGGACTTCTGTGCTAGTCGCAGTTTGTCCATCACGAACACCATGTTCGAGCACAAGGGTGTCCATAAGTGCACGTGGCACCAGGACACCCTGAGCCGGAGGTCGATGATCAACTTTGTAGTCGTATCATCTGACCTTCGGCCATGTGTCTCGGACACTCGAGTGAAGAGAGGGGCAGAACTGTCGACTGATCACCACCTGGTGGTGAGTTGGATCCGCTGGGAGGGTAGGAAGCCGGTAAGACCTGGCAGGCCCAAACGTATCGTGAGGGTCTGCTGGGAACGACTGGCGGAACCCTCTGTCAGCGAGGTCTTCAACTCCCACCTCCAGGAGAGCTTCTCCCAGATCCCGGGGGAGGTTGGAGACATGGAGTCCGAGTGGACCATGTTCTCCACCTCCATTGTCGATGCGGCTGCTCATAGCTGTGGTCGCAAGGTCTCTGGTGCCTGTCGCGGCGGCAATCCCGCCGGTGGACACCGGAAGTAAGGAATGCCATCAAGCTGAAGAAGGAGTCCTACTTATCTTTGTTGGTAGGTGGGACCCCAGAGGCAGCTGACAGGTACCGGCAGGCCAAGCGTGCCGCAGCCCGTGCGGTCGCAGAGGCAAAAACTCGGGTCTGGGAGGAGTTCGGGGAGGCTATGGAGGAGGACTATCGGTCGGCCTCGAAGAGATTCTGGCAAACCGTCCGACGCCTCAGGAGGCGGAAGCAGCTCTCCACCAGCACTGTTTACGGTGCGGGTGGGGAGCTGTTGACCCTGACTGGGGATGTTGTCGGGCGGTGGAAGGAGTACTTCGAGGATCTCCTCAATCCCATCGTCACGTCTTCCGAAGAGGAAGCAGAGACTGGGGACTCGGAGGCGGACTGAGTACCTTAAGTCTCTGGATGTTGTGGGGCTGTCTTGGCTGACACGCCTCTGCAACATCGCGTGGCGATCGGGGACAGTGCCTCTGGATTGGCAGACCGGGGTGGTGGTCCCTCTGTTTAAGAAGGGGGACCGGAGGGTGTGTTCCAACTATAGGGGGATCACACTCCTCAGCCTCCCTGGTAAGGTCTATTCCAGAGTACTGGAGAGGAGAATTCGACCGATGGTTGAACCTCGGATTCAGGAGGAGCAGTGTGGTTTTCATCCTGGTCGCGGCACACTGGACCAGCTCTACACGCTCCATCGGGTGCTCGAGGGTTCATGGGAGTTTGCCCAACCAGTCCACATGTGTTTTGTGGATCTGGAGAAGGCATTCGACCGTGTCCCTCGGCGCACCCTGTGGGGAGTGCTCCGGGAGTATGGGGTCCGGGGTCCTTTGCTAAGGGCTATCCGGTCCCTGTACGACCGCAGCAGGAGCTTGGTTCGCATTGCCGGTAGTAAGTCAAACCTGTTTCCAGTGCACGTTGGCCTCCACCAGGGCTGCCCTTTGTCACCGGTTCTGTTCATTATTTTTATGGACAGAATTTCTAGGCGCAACCAGGGTGTAGAGGGGGTCTAGTTTGGGAACCACAGAATCTCGTCTCTGCTGTTTGCGGACAATGTGGTTCTGTTGGCTTCGTCAAATCAGGACCTTCAGCGTGCACTGGGGCGGTTTGCAGCCGAGTGTGAAGCGTCCGGGATGAAAATCAGCACCTCCAAATCCGAGGCCATGGTTCTCGACCGGAAAAAGGTGCTTTGCCCTCTTCAGGTCGGTGGAGTGTCCTTGCCTCAAGTGGAGGAGTTTAAGTATCTCGGGGTCTTGTTCACGAGTGAGGGACGGATGGAGCGTGAGATCGATAGACGGATCGGTGCAGCATCTGCAGTGATGCGGTCGCTGTATCGGACCGTCGTGGTGAAGAGAGAGCTGAGTAGAGGGGCAAAGCTCTCGATTTACCGATCGATCTACGTTCCGATCCTCACCTATGGTCATGAGATTTGGCTCATGACCGAAAGAACGAGATCGCGAGTACAAGCGGCCGAGATGAGTTTCCTCCGCAGGGTGGCTGGGCGCTCCCTTAGAGATCGGGTGAGGAGCTCGGTCACTCGGGAGGAGCTCGGAGTCGAGCCGCTGCTCCTCCACATCGAAAGGAGTCAGTTGAGGTGGCTCGGGCATCTTTTCCGGATGCCCCCTGGACGCCTCGCTGGAGAGGTGTGCCGGGCACGTCCCACTGGGAGGAGGCCCCGGGGAAGACCCAGGACACGCTGGAGGGACTACATCTCTCGGCTGGCTTGGGAACGCCTTGGGGTTCCCACGGAGGAGCTGGAGGAGGTGTGTGTGGATCGGGAGGTCTGGGCGGCTTTGCTTGAGCTGCTGCTCCCGCGACCCGACTCCGCATAAAGCGGAAGAAAATGGATGGATGGATAATTTATATGTTTTTTCCAACTTAAATTATCATCGATAAAGACCCCTAGAAATTTAGTTTCATTTACGAGTTCAATTTCAACATTGGTTCCTGGGCTTATTACCAAATACGATACACTTTGTTTTACCAAAGTGAAGCGACAATTTGTTAGAATCAAACCATTCCTTGAACTTCTGTAGTTCCCTCTCCATCATGTCCAGAACCTGTCCCAAATGATCCCCACTACAAAACACAGTCGTGTCATCAGCAAATAAAATACAATGCACAAACTTGGAAACTAGACATATGTCATTAATATACAAAAGAAACAGCAAAGGCCCAAGGACGGAGCCCTGGGGAACCCTGCAAGTGCACCTCAAAAATTCAGAGTTTATCCCACCCAAGTGAACGTACTGATATCTGTTGCACAAATAGCTGACTGTCCAACCATGTGCTACGCCTCTGATGCCGCACTTCCATAACTTATCCAGTAATATGGTATGATCTATAGTATTGAATGCTTTCTGTAAGTTGAAAAATACCCCTGCGGTGTGTTTGTTTTCAACTGCATTTGTGATGTGTTACACAAAATCAACTACCGCCAGTGAGGTAGCATGATTTTTCCTAAATCCATATTGCTGCTCATTTAGTATGTGATGTTTGGATATAAAATCATCTAACCTCTTAATGAATATTTTTTCCAGAATTTTTGAAAATTGGGGTAGCAGTGAGATTGGCCTGTAGTTTGAGAAAATGCATTTGTCACCGGATTTAAACAGCGGTAGCACTTTAGCTTTTTTCATTTTGGAAGGAAATGTACTAGTCATTAATGACATGTTACAGATGTAAGTTAAAGGTTTAATGACACAATCAATTGTATTTTTTATTAATGACAAATCAAAATGATCATGATTAGTTGATTTTTTTCCCTTTTAGTTCATGTACTATGTTAATTATTTCATATTCATCAGTTTCTCTGATAAATATTGAATCTGTAAGGTTAGTCCTCATTGTCCTGTTATCCCCAGAGCTCACATTAGAAGGTACAATTGCATTTGCTAAATTTTTCCCCACAATGGAAAAATAATCATTAAAAAGATCTGTTATAGCTTTCTTTTCCTTAACCACTATATCAGTATTTGAGTAGAAATATGTTGGATAGTCTTGGACAACTTTTTTTTATTTTTGATGATTTCATTTAAGAGCTTCCATGTACCTTTGATGTTTGTCTTATTTTTTTCCAACAACTCACTATAATATTGCCTTTTGCAAGACAGCATAATATTTGTCAACTTGTTTTTATATGTCTTATATTTGCTCTCAGCGTCAATTGTTCTACACTTTAAAAACTGCTTGTACAATTTCTTTCTTTTTACATGCCTTCAATGCCTGCCATGCCTGCCTTAGTGATCTAGGGTTTGTCAGTATTTCGCTTATGTGCAACATTTAATATCAGTAGACAATGCTTATCATACAGCTTGGAAATAATGGAGATAAAATGATTCATATGACTGGTCAATGTCTTATCGAATGGCTACGGGTACGTACATCCGTATCTTCTGCGGGACTGCTAAAGGTACGGACCGAGGTTCACTGAAGATACGGACAATGTACGAATGAGTTTTGAAGCCTTGCCGGACCTTTAGCTGCATATGGTACGGGTACACACATATTTGCGCATTCTGATTGGTCGGTAAGACACCCTCCGTATCTTTAGAACGGTCTCTGTAGATACGGGTCCGTACCCGTAGCCACAGCCCTTCAATACTCGTATAGATGCCACGTCAATCACTCTAAGAGTGGTCATAGATTCCTTTGGTATTTCTCTCACACACACACACACACACACACACACACACACACACACACACACACACACACACACACACACACACACACACCCTCAACCACTTAGTCCAATCAAGGGTTGCAGTGGGGCTGGAGCCTATCCCAGCAGTCATAGAGTGCCAGGCCGGGTACACCCAGGACAGGATGCCAGTCTGTCGCAGGGCCACAACCAGACATATTCACACCCACTTGCATACCTATAGAAAATTTAAAGATTCCAATCCACCTAACCCGCATCTTTGGATGTGGGAGAAAATCAGAGCACCCAGAGAAAACCCACTCAAACACGGAGAGAAAATGCAAACTCCACACAGAAAGGCCACAGGCGGAAATTGAACCCATGACCTTCTCACTGTGAGGCAACAGTGCGAACCACTAAGCTACCGTGCTGCATCCTTTGTTATTTTTCCTTTTGAAATTTGGCTAGTTAGCTTAGCCCTTATCCAATAATGCCAAATAACTTAAAACATCCCCACTCGGCAGGAATCACTATCAACCTCACGCAACATCCATCCCCGATAAAACAGAAAACCCTCTGCAAATAAGTAACTCACCCTCTTCACGAAGTAATTATACTTTAAAAACAGCGTCGTCGGTGTCAAAAATAACTGGTCCTAACGCGACCGAAGCTAACAGCGCATTGGGGCTGCCCAAATCGATGCCTGACCTAAACAACAATTAATACAACTAAAGGAGCGCAACGCATTTGCACTGATCTAAAAATGGCCCAGGCGACTGGCAAAAAAAAAAATCCACCAAAAAGCGGAGATTTTTCATCCCTGCATCTCTGTACATAAATCTGTAAATAAACGCAGTGCTACTCAACTGAACAAACTTGTTATCCGATTTTTTAAATACAATAATTAGTATTGGTATGTATTAATGACTCAAACAGCACCATCTAGCAAAATATCAATGCTCAAAAGAAGCATAATGTAGCCTCAGGGGCCCATTACAATTCCACCATGATTGCACCGTCTGGACTAAATTTCCATCAATTTGCTATCACAAACCAACTTACATTTTATAAGCCATATACAGTGAGGAAAATATGTATTTGAGAGACTGTCGATTTTGCAAGTTTTCCCACTTACAAAGAATGGAGTGGTCTGTAATTTTTATCATAGGTACACGTCAACTGTGAGAGACAGAATCTAAATAATAATAATAATAATATTAATAATAATAAATCCAGACAATCACATTGCATGATTGTTGAATAATTAATTTGAAATCTGCAATGTTATTTATTATTATTATTTAATTGTAAATGATATGCAATAAGCCCCTTCTGTTCTTTTATTTTGGGCAGCACAGTTGCTTAGTGATTAGCACTGTTGCCTAACAGTGAGGAGGTCATGGGTTCAATTCCCACCTGTGGCCTTCCTGTGTGGAGTTTGCATGTTCTCTCCATGTTTGTGTGGGTTCTTTCCAGGTGCTCCGGCTTCCTCCCACATCCAAAGACACATGGGTTTGGTGGAATGGAAAATTTACATTGTCCGTAGGTGTGCGTGTGGGTATGAATTAGTGCAGCAGCTACAAGAATATTTAGAGCGAATTCGTGCAAATGGTGAAACATGTATCAAATTTGACACAAATACTCCTTAGATATCACTCTTTTGAAATAACTGATTAGCCACCTGAATTTTCAATAGGCAATCAGGTAGGGGTCAATTAAAGAATTACACAGGGGTCAAAATTAAAAGGTGCTCTAATCATATCGAAAACTATATCACATTATTCAGTTGATCATAGTGATTCCAAAAAGGTATAGTTTGGACTATCTGTGACTGAATGTCATGGAGTTATGGGGTAAAAACAGCAAAAATGGCGACAAGTTCAACGTCCATTAGATTCTATGACGTAACCATCGATTTCTGTTAGTCCACTAGATGGCAGAGGCAGTCTGTGCTTAGTGTTATTATGCGTCGCCATTGATATTTGCTCGACGATGCTGTTTGAGTCGTAAATACATACAAATACTAATTATTGTATTTAAAAAAGTAGTTTAGTTGAGTAGCACTTTGTTTATTTAGCTACAAATTTATGTCCAGAGATGCAGGGATGAAAACTCTCCGCTTTTTGGTGGATTTTAACTTTTTTGTCAGTCACCTGGGTCATTTATTCAGATCAGTGCAAATCCGTTGTGTTGTAAATTCCCTTTAGTTGGATTAGTTGTTATTTAGGTCAGGCATCGCTTTGGGCAGCCCCAATGCGCTGTTAGCTTCGGTCTCGTTCGGACCAGTTATTTTTGATACCGACGACACTGTTTTTAAAGTAGAATTCCTTCGGTAAGAGGGCGGGTTACCTATTTGTAGAGGGTTTTCTGTTTTATCAGGAATGGATGTTGCGTGAGGTTGATAGTGATTCCTGCCGAGTGGGGATGTTTAAAGTTATTTGGCATTATTGGCTAAGGGCTAAGCTAACTAGCCGCTATGTGGTCTGTTTAGACGATGTTTGGTTATGTTAAATAAGTTCAGCCAACAGTTATTAGTGTTTCTGTGTTACTGTATTAATAAGCACCGTGTGTTTAGGATTTGGAACGAAAATCACATTACTTTATTTGTGTTTCTTGCAGAAACCATTAATTCATCCAAAGTATTAAATCATACCATCCAACTAGAGTGCCTTGTTTGAGAGAGTAGCGTCAACTCAGAACATGACGCCATTTTGGGTCTAAATTAATAGTCGGGAGCGCCACTAGCTTAGCTTATGGCAAGCTAAAAGTGGACGCTCTCGTTTTGGCCGAACTTCTAGCTAGTTTCTGGGTATTCTGTGCTAGTACGCGCTCGTGGATGACGTGCTTGTTGAATTCCTGTGCTAAAAGTAGGTCCCAGATAATTGTGATATATTCCTGTGAGATAATGAGTAGTGGCCGTAATAAATATTTAAGAAACTTAAAGTTTATGAGCAACTTCACCTGTTATCGCTAAAGCACATTGTAAACATTGACACGATGGAGTTTGATGCGGAAGAGTTCAGAAAGATGCGATTGGAATATTTTGATGACCATTTGCATTTGGCAATGAAAGACTTGGGTGTTCGTGTTAAAGTCAGAACAAGAAGCTGCACTGAAAGAGATTTATCTGGGAAGAGACACATTCTGTGTGTTGCTGCAATGAGAGCGGCACGCTGAGCAGGGTGGAGAAAGTAGTCCAGCGAGTTCAATCTGTGGGCGGGAGCTATCCCACAGTTCCATAATAGCAGAGATGTCGGTCCAATGAGAACGGCACTTTGAGCAGGGTGGGATCGCTGTTGTTTACTTCTGCCTTTCCTGCACATGCACACACAGACAGTAGGCAGAATACTCCAGACTCCAAGCAGATGCAATGAGAAAACGCACAGGAAGATGACTTCAGACTACGTGTCATCTCTTGATCCCGAGAAGATCGAAAGCGATATTGTGAGAAATTAAATCTTGGAGATGACGACCATGAAGGATTTCAAGTTTTTGGAGGCGTACAATTATTTTATCAGTGGTCACGTGAGGGATCACTGTCATCAGCCTGCTGCTGCAGACGTTCTGCTGTCTTGTTCCGTCTGTATGGGCTGAGTGCAGCAGCCCTGAAGTTGAGCAACTTTTTAAATGCGGTCCAAAAAACACACTTGTGCACAGTCCGGCCGTTGTGTGCATCGTGCATCAGGCTGCAGTTCACCTGAGTTGACAGTCATTAAATGCAGTTCTGCGTGTGCGACCATGGTTGAAAAAGTGATGGAGAAAGAACAATGAACCAAAGTTTTCTTTTTGACCAAAATATCCACAAACACAAAATATATATACTATATATATATATATATATATATATATATTTTTTTTTTTTTTTTTTTAACAACCTGAAAGCCACCAGACCAGCTAGAACTGAACCCTCGGTTTCTGGACAGTCACCTCTGTGTTTCTTCTCGCTGGTTTTATTTCTTCCGTGGCTTACAGTCATTTTGACGCCGGTGAATCCAACTTTACACTTTATGCTCATCTGTTTGTCTGCAAAATCATTCTTTTGTGCGTGTTAAACTGTGTTTGATTTCAAAATGAACCGAAAATCAGATCGTTAGTTTGCACCCCTCATAATAACTTCAGTCACAACTTATTACCTAAATGTGGAGCTGCACAGAGAAAAAAAAATACAGAAGGGGAGGTTTGTTTTTAATGTGATATGTTGGAACCATCAGTTTCTATTGGAACACAGGGTGAGCTTGTCTGATCCCATCTTCCACCTGTACTGGATGCAATTCTGAACCAAACCACATCAAAATCTGTTATATACAAAATCATTGGTTACTTACAAAATCTGTTATATACAGTGTTTATTACATAGAAAACAATACAAAACTTAAGGACTTTTTTTGTCCGATGACTGCGAATATCTGGTCGTATGATGATGGTTTAGGTGAGTTTTACTGGACATGGGACTGAACAATAAATTTACCTCTCAAAGCTTTGATGATGAAGTCTTTTCCATCCCATACAGTTGACTTTGTTTTCCCAAATTTTTCTTCTGTTTGGATCTGAAGGGAATCTGTACATCTTGAAGCCCTTGCTGTGTTGATTTGTGCCTACAAATGCAGAGCTACCTGACATTTTCAGTGAATAAATAAATAAAATAGCTGGATTTATATGCAGACAGATTAACAGTGAACGCTGTTTTCAAAGTCAAAGTGAACTTTATTGTCAATCTAGCCATGCAACAGTACATTACACAGAAGGCTGAAATTGCATTTCCCCAGACTCCAAATGTGCAGTAACAGAGGCTAAATTAGACATACAACTAAATATAGACTGGACATGAGACATCACTAGGACATAAAATGCAAATAATATCAGTAACAGAACAACAATCAGCACGACATATAGACAACAGTGAGTATACATTTCCAGGGCTGTCATAGTGTTTCAGAATGTAATTGGTTGTTACTGGAGTGCAATAGTACTGAGTACAAACAATATAGGTGCAATGTGGCAAAAGTGCAGAGTAGCAGCATGGAGGTGAATAAGTTTGTAAAGTTTTTGTTTTTTGTGCAAAGAATGTGCATAAAAGTAGTTTGGTCTGTAGTGTGTGTGTGTGTGTGGGGGGGGGGGGGGGGGGGGTATGCTCTTGCTTTTGGGAGTGAGTTTAGCAGTCAGATGGCCTGTGGGGAAAAAGCTGTTGCTGAGTCTGGTGGTCCTGCAGCGCATACTGCTGTAGCGCTTTCCAGATGGTAGGAGGGTAAACACTTTGTTTGAGGAGTGGATCTTTGATGATGTTGATGGCTCCTCTGTGGCAGTGGGATGGGTACAGGTCCTGTATGGATGGTTGGGCTGACCTTGTGATCTTCTCTGCTGTTCTCACCACTCTCTGTAGCACTTTCTGGTCAGCAACATGGCAGCTGCCATACCAGACTGAGAGACTGCTGGTGAGGATGCTCTCAGTGGCACCCCTGTAGAAGGTGGTGAGTGCTGAAGGGGGAAGACTGGCTGTCCTCATCCTGCGTAGGAAGTGGAGGCGTTGCTGAGCTTTCTTGACAAGGGAGGTGGTGTTGGTTGTCCATGCCAGGTCATCAGTGATGTGCACCACCAGGAACTTGGTGCTTTTCACTGATTCCACAGCACTGCCATTGATGGTGAGAGGTGTGTGAGGCTTGTGATTGTTCCTGAAGTCCACCGTTATTTCCTTTGTTTTGATGACATTGAGGTGCAGGTTGTTGATGTCACACCAGTTGATGAGATGGTGTACCTCCTCTCTGTAGGCTGAGTCGTCATTGTTGCTGATGAGGCCCACTACTGTTGTGTCATCTCCATCTGCATCTGTTTTGAACCCAAGATGGCACCATGAGTTGTGTGACCGATTTTTTTTTTCTCTCGACTCCTCGTGTCGCCACTTTATCACTAATTCCAACTACTGTGCACCCTGCATGTTAAGCTGAGCAATTCAAATTCATCTGTTAGGCAACATATCTGCACATAAAGGCTCTGAATTGTTCCTACATGTCCATGTCTCCCCTCTGACTGGAGTTCTGTGGTGGATAAAGTAGATCAGCAAATTAACCATTCTGTGCATATCACATTCTCAACACCGCTGAGAAAAAATGAGGGGAGGTATATGGGTTGCCACAGACTTCACACCGAGCGCCCTCTGATGGCCATTTTTTGGACCATGAAAACATTGCCGAGCTCAATACAAATACATGTAATATGTTCATTTTTCTAATGGGTCAGACTCGTCAGTAAAGTCAATTGAATGTGCAGTGGTTCATTTCATGTCAGCTTGGTGTATAAATCTCATCGTTTCAGGCAGTGAGCGCCGTGAGCTGGCTGTTAGACGCAAGTTAGAAACAAAACAAAACCAGCTGTCTTCAGTAGACGATGCAGCCCGAGCTTGTTTTCATTGGGCGGCCAGTCGCGGAGGTACGAATTCTCGCCTTTGGATTGGCCACTTTGCCAGAAGTGACAGTCTCTGCTCCAACCCGTATGTATAATGTGTTGCCAATCTGACAGCATCGTATGGTGTCCATCCACTTTTCAAAGACGTAAAGACAAGACCAGAGGTGACCAAACCGACCGTATCTGTGGACGACAGGTCGAAAAATTTAGAAGTAGATTGAAGTATATTTATGTAGTACAGTTAAAAGTCAAGTGGTTGTGCATTACTTTACAGTATTTCCAGTTCTAGTAGTTCTAGTCTAGTTCTATTTCTAGTAGTTCTTGTCGGGTATTCTTCGTTTCCCTTGGTAACTTGCCAGCTTTGCTGTCAGGTGTGACATGTCGACCTGAATTGTTTAATGTGGAAGCGTACAGAATTGTGGGACAAAGCGGGGCTCCCTCCCAGCCGGGCATATGCCAGTCTGGGTGCCTCGTGCCCCACCTCACCGGAGGAGTTTCATTCATCCATGAACATTTTAGGGGAAAATCCACATTTTGTATTTGCGTGGAGTGTGATCACAGTGCCGTGTTGGAGGTTACAAATTGGCCCATTTTCGATTATGACATAGGAATTCTCACGCTTGTCTTTACTGAGGGACTGAAAGTACAGAAGGCCATTGTACGGAAGTGATTATATACACACACACAAATTAAAAGAAAAACAAACTTGATCTCGTAATTACGAGATCAGTGGTCTGATTTTTTTTTTTTTTTTTTTTTATCCAGTGAATGCAATGCGCTTCCATAAATGGAAGCATTACAAGAAAGTTTAAAACTTTTGGAACAGCTGCAAACCAACCTGACTGTGGAAGAAAACCATATTTTCATAAAGGACCCTGAGGAACTCAGGATAACTAAGAGAAACCCCCGTGTGACTGGAAGACACACTACAAGGAAAACCTAATGAAGGCTGGTACAAGTTCAGTGGCAACTATAAGAAGTGTACTGAATAAACAAGGACTTCGTGGCTGGACTCCAAGATGCTCTCCACTCTTGACCACAAGAACATCAAAAGTAATCTTGAATATGTGGGTGATTCTTAGACTACGGGCACTTATTATGTCCTTTGATCATATTGTATGAAAAACAGAAAAAAGGGGAAATTTCACACTTTTATAGTTATCTTTACAATGAAAGTGTTGTGTGGGCCGCTGAAGAGGAGGTACTGCTGGCCCACCACCACCAGAGGGCGCCCTGCCTGGAGTGCGGGCTCCAGGCACCAGAGGGCGCCGCCGCCTTACGAGAGCAGTCAGGGTGACAGCTGTCACCCATTACTGGACACAGCTGACTCCACTCAGCACAGGGGTATATCATCAGGACGGCGTCTCCACCTCAGTGCCGAGATATCGCCTTAAGACTGAGGTAACGTTCTCTGCATTCATATTCTGAATAACCAGCTAAGACTTGTTAAACCTTTTCAGGACTGCTGACTACTAATAGCTAAATTGCTTGGATAAGTACTCACCTTCCTGCTATATATTGTCAAGAGGTGGAGGCGGCTTCTCCCCTCTCCGTTACTGGGTGCTGTCGCATCCACATCTGTGTGTTGTTGCTCTCTCCCGCCAGCAGTACCGGATCCGACGAGCGGAGGCAGTGGCCACCTGGGAATTCGGGACTTGGCGGTTCCAGTATTTCCAGGGTTCGGTGGCAGAGGAGATCTGGGTGGTTCCGGTTCGACTGAGACGGACGTCTCCTACCTTCGAGCCTGCCCACACGACACCAGCGGATTCGACCCCAAATTGTTAATTGTTGTATTCGTTGTGCTCGTTTCACAACAGTAAAACTTGTTATTCACCTTCCTCCATTGTCCGTTCATTACGCCCCCTGTTGTGGGTCCGTGTACCTACACTTTCACAACAGAAAGTGTGTTAAGAAATTTGTTCTAGTAGTCTGTGATGACTTTTTCACCTTTTTTCAGCATCATTATATGCAAATATTGCCGTTTTGTGCTTGTCCCACTCCCAGACTTTTGATCTTCAATGATAAAAATGAATGGTAAACGTTTTTTTTCTAATGTTTTAAAATATCTCGGCATAAAATATCAGTAAAATAATCAAAACATAATTGGGGTATTCAGTGTCATACAACTGTTGTGATTTTTTTTTTTTTAAATGTAGTTGTCCCACACTATTGCTGTAATTTCCACCACAACACTGTAATGTCCCTTTAAACAGTTTGTATGAAAGATTGTTTGGGTAGTTTCTATGGAGATAAACAGTGACATCAGAGCACATGTATATAGCGCCAAATCACAACAAACAGTTGCCCCAAGGCACTTTATATTGTAAGGCAATGGTGTGGTGGAAATTACATTTACAAGGCCAATAGTGCCCGTAGTTAAAGAATCACCCATGTATATTTTAGATGCTTATTCCCAATCTTTTCCAAGCATCTGCTTGGTAGGACCACTTAAATTCAGGTCAGAAAGGAGGACAGATGTATTTATCATGAAAGAATTCATTTGAGTTCTTATTGTTAAGGCTTTTTATATTAAAATTTCTAAAATTCTGCCCTTTAAAATTTCTGCCCTGGTGAGGTAGGTAGAAATTATCTCATAGCCTTTGTACTAAAAGATACAACTGCATCGTATTAAATGTGCTTCTCCAGTTTATACAAGGAGTCAATAAAAACCTTGGCATTTCCACCCCCCTCCTTGCCTGGTAAGCAAATTGAAGTGTGTCAAGGGCTCTGCCCACCCTTTCCAAAATAAGGTTCTTCACAATTCTCTCATAGCTTTTCATTATTAGTGATGTTACAGCGACAGGTCTAAAATCGCTAAGGGCCCGGTCCCACTGGCGTTTAGGAAGATTTGCGTATGGATTGCGCACAAAATTGGATCATATTCGCTTAACATCCACAATATGCGTGAAACATGCTTGTATGAGTCGGCCGACACCCGCACATGTCCGCAATTATCCACAGAGGCACATTTTTCCGTTACCAGGATTTTTGAACTGCACAAAATTTTGGCTGTGGATGACATCCGCCTTACATACATACACATAATCTATGCGAACCATATTTTCAATGTTAATTTCTTCAGTGATTTCCTCCAGAACTATCTGCCAAGCTAGAAAACTGCTGCAGCCTAGTAAGAGCAGAATACTACTGGAATGAATTTGAATAAGGAAAGTTGGGTTTTTTCTCACTAAATGGATGCTGCACTCACTGCAGTTTATTGTCTGGAATAGTCCCAGATTGCATTTCAGAGCTTTTTCATGCAGGTGGTGTTGGGGGGGGTAATTTTGGGTTTCAGCTTTTTTTGTTATACACCACTTTCATCCCCGAATATGTCAATCGTGAGTCACTTTTGTGCGGATTAAAGTTACTAACTGGGACTCCTGTCTTGTTGCGAGAAAGAAACGAGAATTGTCCTCTGTTCTGTTCACACAGCTCCAAACGCTGCGCGGCTCTCTGCTGAGTCAAATTAGAACGATAGAGTCCAGTCGGAATTAATAACTTCAAAGCGAAACACCGTTTTGTTTATTTTTATTTATGCCCAGAGATCAAGGATACAGTGATCAAATTCATATTTTACTTTAGGACTCAATGAAATACATAAAAAACCTGTAAAGCCTACTTTTAGTACAAAATTCACAAGAGGTATCGATAAGGGAATCGATAAAGAATCGGATCGATAAGCAGAATCGATAATGGCATCGATATCGATAAAATCTTATCAATACCCATCCCTATTCATAATACACCCATAATACTGCCATGATAATCGCAATGCGTCGGATCCGTTTCCTCACTACATGCGTTATACAACCGTGATTGTTCATCATATATTTGCTATACATTATTAATATATCTGTAATTCATACTGGGACATTTGTCATTTTTGGCCATTTGTGTTGCAGATGACAACGAACACCCGTAATTTGTATACTCAATTCATGCACAGTTAATCTCTCCCCAGTGGGACCAGGCCCTAAGTTGCTTCGGTTAGTCGTCTTTGGGACTCGGTTCACTGTAGATTTCCAACTGACAAGAATTTGGTTGGTTTGATTTGGTTGTTGATGTTTTCAAGTCAATTCTTCTCTTTGAGTCACATGAAGCAGATGAAGGGAAGCAAGAATGATTGTGACTAAACCTCCTGGTTTTCATCAAAACTCAAGCAGCAGTATTCAATACCATCAGTAGGCATGTCATATTCTTATGTGGCAAGCCAGAAAATGCATTACAGTAGTCAGTTCTGGAAGACAAAGACTGGATTAAAATGTAGAAAATGTAAAACAAATCCTCCTGATGTACATTTCCACTCCAACGTCCGTCAGTGCAAAGATTTACTGTAGTCAGGACAAATTCACCACTCTTATACTTTTCTTTTAATAAATGTTGTTCTAACATTTACTGTTAATTTGTTTATATATAGACATGCAGCCGTTGTTGGTGATGAAAGAAGAAATTCTCCCTGAACACCGGGAGTGGAATCTGAGTGTTGACCAGGAGGACATGAAAGAAGAAGAGAAGCTGTGGATAAGTCAGCAGGGAGAGCAGCTTCAGCAGCTGAAGGAGGCAGATCTCACCAAGTTTGGTTTTACTGCCGCCCCTGTAATGAGTGAAAATGATGATGAAAAACTAGAGTCATCACAGCTTCATCAAAGCCGAAGTGATGAGAGCACAGAGGCTGAGCCTGTAGCCAGCAGCTCATCTGTACACAGAACACTGACAGCAGAAGATGATGGAGAGGACGATGGAGGACCACAACCAGCCAGCAACTCAGGTCCAAACAGTCATTTACAACCAGATTCTGGAAGTGAGATTGATGACAGTTTTGACTGTGAACAGATCAGGGAACTTCAGTCATGTTTAACTGTCAAAAAAATTCAGGCAACACAGATCAGAAACAATCTAATTGCTCTAAAAATGGAAAAGCATCTGGTCACATAAACAACAATCAAAAGAAGGGGAGGCAAGCAAGCAGAAAACCATTTAGCTGTTTCGATCGGAGTGAAAAACAGAAGGGCACTCTGAACAACGCATTAGAATTCAGGGCAAAAAGCATTTGTCTGTTCTGAGTTTGGTAAAAGATTTGGACAAAAGAGCAACCTGAACATACACATGATAATTCATACAGGGTAAAACGTATATAACGTGGTCATTGAAGAAATTGATATCATACCAGTCGTGGTGGGAGCAACAGGGCTTATGAAGAAGAACCTGAAGAAATATCTTGAGGCAATCCCTGGTCACCCAAGTGCCCATGAGGTGCAGATATCCGCAGTTAAAGGAACAGTTACCATCTTGAAGAGAGCCCTCGGATACAATGCTAATAATGATTAATGATTAGGATGTAACTGTAGACCCCAGGGTTGGGGCCCATTACACTCTGTAAAAAAAAGAAATTGAAGAGAAATAAAAAAAAAAAAGGTAAAAGGGCTTAAAGAAGATCTGTAAATCAGAATTGACACCAAAGAACAAGATCACAGCCATAAACCAGTTTGCATTGCCTGTGTTGAGCTATGGCTTTGGCATAGTAGACTGGCCACAGGGTGAGCTTAACAAATTAGATACTAAAACTAGGAAGATGCTCACCCTACATAAAATTACATACAGAAATCAATGTATGGATAGAATATATCTCCCTCGTCGAGAAGGCGGCTTAGGTCTAGTGGAGATCACCAGGCTTATAGAGCATCTATAATAAGTATTGGGCAGTACTTAAAGAGCTCTCAAGAAGAAGTTATGAAAAAGGTTATGCAACATCATATTAAGACTATGCCACAACAGACCTCTATTATAAAACTGGCAGAAAACTTTGGCGGAGATCTTTTGCGAGAGAGAGAGAAAGCAACGAGCTGACACCTGCAACGACACTAGCAAGACTGGTCAGGGAAAAATACAGCAAAAGAGAACAAAAACATCGAATGAACAGATGGAAACAGCACAAAAGGGCTGGCTGATTCCAAGAAGAACTTGAATACATAGACAAAGAAGGATCTGTGCGGTGGCTTACAAATGGAGAACTTGGTTTTGATGGAGAAAGAATTATAGTTGGAGCGCAAGATCAAGGACTACTAACAAATGGCTTCAAAAAAATGGCAGGAATTTCACAGAATGATCAGTGCCGATTCTGTCATGCAGCTGTTGAGAGTGTAAACCACTTAGTATCAGCATGTCAGATCCTCATGGCAGACAGACATTACACAAGCCGGCATAACAAGATCTGTAAATATCTACATTGGAAAGTATGCAAGGAACTGGAGGTGGAAGTAGAGGGACATGTTTGGGAGTATGAGCGAGCACCAGTCTCATGCAATGGAAAAGTGACTGTCTTTTATGACAAAGAGATCCCAGCAGGAAGACATATCGAAGGAGGTGCAGTAAAACCTGATATTGTCATTTGGAACAAGCAAGAGAAGACAGCAAAAATTATTGATGTGACAGTCCCCAATGACTATGGCCTGAATAGAGCTGAAAGGGAGAAAATCACGAAATACTAAGACCTTAAAAATGATCTACGAATAACGTGGTCATTGAAAGAAATTGATATCATACCAGTTGTGGTGGGAGCAACAGGGCTTATGAAGAAGAACCTGAAGAAATATCTTGAGGCAATCCCTGGTCACCCAAGTGCCCATGAGGTGCAGATATCCGCAGTTAAAGGAACAGTTACCATCTTGAAGAGAGCCCTCGGATACAATGCCAGTAATGATTAATGATTAGGATGCAACTGTAGACCCCAGGTTTGGGGCCCATTGCACTCTGTAAAAAAGAAATTGAAGAGAAATAAAAAAAGGCAAAAAGCATTTGTCTGTTCTGAGTGTGGTTAAAAAATTTGGACTAAAGAGCACTCTGAACAAACACATGATAATTCATACAAGGCAAAAAGCATTTGTCTGTTGTGAGTGTGGTCAAAGATTTGGACTAAAGAGCAACCTGAACACACACATGCCAATTCATACAGGGCAACAGAGGTGGGTTGGAGTTCCTACTGGACACGAGCCTCGAGTGTCCTCGGCCCCACTGTGAAGGGGTTTGCCAGGAGGGATCTTGGTATGAGGATGTTTCAAAAGAAACAAACCCTAGCTAAAAACCTCCACAAAGTGCCTAGGCACCAGGGCGTATGAAGAAAATGGTGTGCAACTTCTCCCAGTGCTGCGGGGAGGACATCTCTTCTGTAGCAGCACTCAGCTGGGTCATCACCAGATCAGCGGTGTCATCCACCAGATAGTTCTGATCCTGGACCCCAGCAACAACACCATCAATGGGCTAAAAGCATCCAGTGAAACGCATCATTGTAATTGGTCCATTGGGGAGAAGAAAAAGATCTCTCACTGCTTCGCTTACTCAAACTTGAGAAGTCGGGCAGGAGATCAAAGGCAGTATTTGAGGAGAAGAAGGGTCACCATCTTGAAGAGAGCCCCTCGGATACAAAGTCAGTAATGTTAAGGGTGCAGCTTTAGACCCCGGGTCTGGGGCCCACTGCACTCTTGTAGAAGGAAATTCAAGGCAAATGAAAAAAAAAAAAACGGCAACAAAACTTGCAAGACAGACCAGAGAACAATACAGCAAAAGAGAAGGAAAACATCGAGTGGAAAGATGGAAACAGCACAAAAGAGCCAGACGTTTCCAAGAAGAGCTCGAAAAGGAATACATCGACAAAGTTGGATCAATGCAGTGGCTAAAAAATGGAAAACTTGGTTTTGATGGAGAAAGAATTCTGATTGGAGCACAAGATCAGGGACTTCTAACAGATGGCTTCAAAAAAATGGCAGGGATCTCACAGAATGATAAATGCCGATTCTGTCATACAGCTGTTGAGTGTAAACCATCTAACGTCAACATGCCAGATCCTCATGGCAGATGGGCATTATACATCCAGACACAACAAGATCTGTCAATATCTCCACTGGAAGGTCTGCAAGGAACTGGAGATGGAAGTCAAAGAACATGTCTGGGAGCACGAGCCAGCACCAGTCTCATCCAACGGAAAAGTAACGATCTTCTACGACAAAGAGATCCCAGCAGGAAGAAACATTGAAGGAGGTGCAATCAAACCTGATATTGTCATCTGGAACAAGCAAGAGAAAACAGCCAAAATCATCGATGTGACAGTCCCCAATGACTACGGCCTGAATCGAGCGGAAAGGGGAAAGATCTCGAAATACCAAGACCTGAAAAATGACCTACGAACAACATGGTCATTGAAAGACATCGATATCATCCCAGTTGTGGTGGGAGCAACAGGCCTGATGAAGAAGAACCTGAAGAAATATCTTGAGGCAATCCCCGGTCACCCAAGTGTACATGAGGTGCAGTTGTCTGCAATTAAGGGAACTATCACCATCTTGAAGAGAGCCCTCGGATACAATGCCAGATCTGGTTAGGATAACTATAGAGCCTAGGGTGCAACTTTGGACCCCAGGTTTGGGGCCCATTGCATTCTACTAAAAAGGCATCAAAGATAAATGAAAAACCAAAGGCAAAAAGCATTTGTCTGTTCTGAGTGTGGTCAAAGATTTGGACTAAAGAGCAACCTGAACACACACATAATTCATACAGAATTCACAAAAAGAATGCGCTGTTAGCTTCGGTCGCGTTAGGACCAGTTATTTTTGGCTCCAACAACGCTGCTTTTAAAGTAGAATTCCTTCGTGAAGAGGTCTTCTTACAAACATGTCTGAAATCCAGCAGTTGAGGGACATGTTGAAACTACAGAGAACACCTGCTGATGAAGGAATGATCACAGACCAGGAAGAAGAAATGTGTCATTTAAAAGAAGAGAACAAAAGAGACATGCAGCCGTTGTTGGAGATTAAAGAAGAAACTCTCCCTGAACACCAGGAATGGAATCTGAGTGTTGACCAGGAGGACATTAAAGAAGAAGAGAAGCTGTGGATAAGTCAGCAGGGAGAGCAGCTTCAGCAGCTGGAGGAGGCAGATCTCACCAAGTTTGGTTGCACTGCCGTCCCTGTGAAGAGTGAAAATGATGATGAAAAACCAGAGTCATCACAGCTTCATCAAAGCCGAAGTGATGAGAGCAGAGAGGCTGAGCCTGTAGCCAGCAGCTCATCTGTACACAGAACACTGACAGCAGAAGCTGATGGAGAGGACGATTTAGGACCACAACCAGCCAGCAACTCAGGTCCAAACAGTCATTTACAACCAGATACCAGTGGCAGGAGTTCAGACAGTTCTGGAACTGAACAGAAGGACACTCGGCTGGATAATCCACCAGATCAGCATAGTTTTGATCCTGGACTCCAGCAACAACAGCATCAATGGGCCAGAAGAAACCAATGAAACTACGCCACAGTAAATTGGACCATTGATGAGAAGAAAAAGATCTTTCACTGCTTCACTTACTCAAGGCATGAGAAGTGGAGCAGAAAGAAAAAGCCAGTATTTGAAGAGCTCATAAAAGAAGCGGATCTACCATCACAAAAGAAAGAAGCCACCACAACTACAAAACTGGAATCGATCGCCTCACAAATTGCAAAATATCTGACAGCAGAGGAAAAAAAAAGAAAAAAAAAAGGAAGAAGCCCAAAAAGAAGCGATAAAAGATTATCAGTTGATGGATAAAGGGAAGCAACTCCAGTTTGAAAGTAGTCAGTGGAAGAGGGAGGAAGAGTGGATACTGCTGTGGGCAAAGGAATATGCCAAAATGAAATACCCCAAAAAACCAGACAAAGACATCTAGAGAATGGCAAAAAATATTCCACCACCACTGCCCAAGTAAGAAAGACATCCCAAATAAGACTCTCACCACCCAAACATCCAACTTATCAAACAAAAACATTTCTTGGAGGATGAAAGAAAAGCAATGCAACAGAAGGTTGGGCAAATGATCAGAGACGGCATCTGCCCTCTGACGCAACCCATTGCCCCACCAAAAATGATTGCCCTCAAAAAAAGTACATCCCCGAAAAAACAAACCATCCACTGCCCCCCGAAAAAACAAACCATTCACTGCCCCCAGAAAAAATGAACCATTCACTACCCTCCGAAAAAACGTACAACTCACTGCCCCCCGACAAAACGAGCAACTTCACTGCCCCCTGAAAAAACGAGCAACTTCACTGCCCCCCGAAAAAGCGAGCAACTTCACTGCCCCCCGAAAAAACGAGCAACTTCACTGCCCCCAGAAAAAACGAACCATTCACTGCCCCCAGAAAAAACGAACCATTCACTGCCTCCCGAAAAAAACGAACCATTCACTGGCCCCCGAAAAAAACGAACCATTCACTGCCCCCCGAAAAAACGAGCAACTCACTGCCCCCCGAAAAATGAGCAGTTCACCAGCTCATCTACAAAAACAATATACAGGTGCACACAGACCCAGAACAGCAGGAACTAGAAGAGGAATTGGCAAATAAGATTGAAGAAACAAGAAAAATGGACATGAAAGAGCGCCCAAAGCTGACTAAACTAAAGGAGAATGCAAAATTCAAAAATATCCTGCAAAAAGTTAACATAGGACTGACCAAACCGGTTCCAAAAGGAACCACATTGACAGAGTTAAACTCGTAAATTATGGAGTGGGCATGGTACATACAAAGTAAATTAGCCCCACAAAATTTGGAGAGAAACGGAAACACATAAGAAAAGAATACCATGCCACGATGGAAAAAGAAATTACAACAAAAAATCAGCCCGCCTAAGAGCAGAGATCTCCAAATGGCCTCATTTTTGGGAAACAAAAAACCACAAAAAGATCTCTTAAAAAAGTAAATCACACTAAAAGAAAATACAATGTTGAAGACAAACAGCTAGGTGGAAGGCTGGCTGAACATCAAGCCTTAGTAAAAGCTTTCGCAGCACAAATTAAGAACAAAGACAAGAAAATACAAGCAAAACAAACTATTTGCAAAAAATCCCAGACTAGTGTACAGAAAGCTGGCAAACGACACAATAGAAGTACAACAGCCACCTGAGAGAGAGGAAATTGAAAAATTCTGGAGACCACTCTTTGAAGATCCAAAACAACACCAAGAGGCTGAGTGGATTGAAAAAATTAAACAGAAAAACAAAGACAAACAACAAATGCCAGCAATTGTAATCACTGAAGAGGAGATCAGAAAGAAAATGAGTGAATACAGTAACTTCAAGGCACCTGGCATCGACAAAATCCCAAATTTTTGGTTGAAAAGGCTGACAGCATTGCACCACCATTATCCCGTGGCTTCACAAAAATATTGAACGGAGAAGACGACACACGAGACTGGTTAACGACTGGGAACACAAGCCTACTACCAAAGACCAAGGAAGCACAGCTGCCTATCAACAACATACAAGTGGCTGACAGGAATCATAGCTGATCCCATTTATGAACATCTTGACACTGGTGGCTACCTGGAACGTGAACAGAAAGGTTCTTTCAGAAAAAGATTTGGAGCTAAAGACCAATTACTGATAGACAAAGCTATCCTGGAGGACTGCAAAAAAAGGAGGCGGAACATCAGCATGGCTTGGATTGATTACAAAAAGGCATTTGACAGCGTGCCACACTCCTGGATCATGAAGTGCTTAGAATGCTACAACATCAATGAGGAAATAAAATCTTTCCTGAGAGCACAAATGAACAAGTGGAACACCACCATCACACAGAGGGACAAATAATAATCCCAGACATATGAGTTCAGAGAGGGATATTCCAAGGAGACAGCCTTTTGCCAATTTTATTCTGCTTAACCATAGACCCACTCAGCAAGATCCTGAAGGAGCATGACATTGGGTATGACTTAAGTAGAGGCAGAGGAAGGAAAAATCTAAAACTTGTGAACCATCATTTAAAATTTTTGCCGACTCAGAAGAGGGACTAGTCAACTCATGGAAACAGTCCATAAGTTCTCCAAAGAAATTGGTATGGAATTTGGAATTGATAAATGCACAATCAAAAAGGTAAAAAGAAAAAAACAGAAAACATACAGTTGGATGAAGGGAGCTACATGGAAGATTTGGCTGAAGACTCCACATACAAATACTTGGGAATTGAAGAAAATTCTATAATAGAGCACAAGAAAATGAGAAGGAAAACAACACAAGAATACCTAAACCGCTTAAAAAAGATCTGCAAAACAGAGTTGATGCCAAAGAACCAGATCACAGCCATAAACCAGTTTGCAATATCAGTGGTGACCTATGGGTTTGGCATAGTAGACTTGCCACAGCATGAGCTTAATAAGTTGGACACGAAAACCAGGAAGATGCTCACCCTCCACACCTTCACAGAGTCACGTACAGAAATCAGTGCATGGACAGAATATATCTCCCTCGTAGAGAAGGCAATCTGGGTCTCACTGAAATCAACCAGGCCTACAGAGTATCGATAATAAGTATTGGACAGTACTTAAAGAGCTCTGAAGAAAATGAAAAAGATTGCACAACATCATGAGAAGAGCTTATCCGAACAGACCTCAGCCATCAAACTGGCAAAAAACTTTGGCGGAGGACTTCTACAAGAGAGAGAAAGCAACAATCTGACACCTGCAACAAAACTTACAAGACAGACCAGAGAACAGTACAGCAAAAGAGAACGAAAACATCAAGTGGACAGATGGAAACGGCACAAAAGGGCAGGACGATTCCAAGAAGAGCTCGAAAAGGAATGCGTTGACAAAGTTGGATCAATGCAGTGACTGAAAAATGGCGAAACAATTCTAATTGGAGCATAAGATAAGGGACTTCAAAAAATGGCAGGGATCTCACAAAATGACAAATGCTGATTCTGTCATACAGCTGTTGAAAGTGTAAACCACCTAACATCAGCATGCCAGATCCTCATGGCAGACGGACATTATGTATCCCGACACAACAAGATCTATCAATATCTCTACTGGAAAGTATGCAAGGAACTGGAGATGGAAGTCATGGAAAACGTCTGGGAGTATGAGCCAGCACCAGTCTCGTCCAGTGGAAAAGTAACTGTCTTCTACGACAAAGCGATCCCAGCAGGAAGACGTATCGAAGGAGGTGCAATCAAACCTGATATTGTCATCTGGAACAAGCAAGACAAAATAGCCAAAATCATCGATGTGACAGTCCCCAATCACTGTGGCCTGAATCGAGCTGAAAAGGGAAAGATCATGAAATACCAAGACCTGGAAAAAATGACCTACAAACAATATGGTCATTGAAAGACATCGATATCATTCCAGTTGTGATGGGGGCAACAGGCCTGATGAAGAACCTGAAGAAATACCTTGAGGCAATCCCCGATTGCCCAAGCGCACATTAGGTGCAGTTGTCTGCAAATAAGGGAACAATCACCATCTTGAGCAGAGCCCTCGGATACAGTGCCACCTATGGTTAGGGTAATTATAGAGCCTAGGGTGCAACTTTAGACCCCGGGTCTGGGGCCCACTGCATTCTATTAAAAAGAAGTCAAAGATAAATGAAATAAAGACAAAAAAACATTTCTTTGTTAGGAGTGTGGCCAAAGATTTGAACAAAAGGGCAACCTGAATGAACACATGATAATTCATACCAGACACAAAGCAACAGGCCTGATGAAGAAGAACCTATAGAAATACCTTGAGGCAATCCCCGGTCATCCAAGTGCACATGAGGTGCAGTTGTCTGCAATTAAGGGAACGATCACCATCTTGAAGAGAGCCCTCGGATACAATGCCAGATCTGGTTAGGATAACTATAGAGCCTAGGGTGCAACTTTAGACCCCAGGTTTGGGGCCCATTGCATTCTACTAAAAAGACATCAAAGATAAATGAAAAACCAAAAACACAAACGAAATACCAAAACCCTAAAAGTCATCTACAAACAGCGTGGTCATAGAAAGCAATTGATACAGGGGTTAAAGTTCTCCATCGCTATGACTGATTTCCTTCAATTGGTCTCAGAGCCAGTTCTAGTCGTTTTGCTGCCCGAGGCCTCGGATTTGCTGTGGCAAACCCACGTGTGCAAACAAGGGAACAGCCAAAGGGACTTACTTCTTTAGGCAAGATTATGATTTAGATCATAGATTGACAACAGCTGTATGACAGACCTTTAATTGTTGAAAGGTTTAATTAAAGCTTTAATTGTTGATCAAATACACATTAAAATAACATAAATAACAATTAAAAATAATTCAATGAAATAACAAATAAAACCAGAATTCCTTTGTAGATCTTATGCAAATATTTTGAAAGTCTGGACAGCTTCCATAATATGACCAATAAAAAGGTGCTGTTCAAACAAGATAAAACACTGCAATATAACATAACAGAATACAAAAGTTGCAGTGCAGATTTAACTCAGTCAGTCCCAATGGCAGCAATTGTTTTGTTTTTTCAGCAACATAAATTGAAATGGTGCTACAGTCAGTGAATACTTTGTATTTGTAAACAATGGTCCTTATAGAAGCAGAATGTGCAAACAAGATGACAAAACTATAATGTACCACTCAAGCTTATCCAAATCTAGTCTACCTTGACTGTCTGCCTTATAACAGCACGGGGGTCCATCATGACACCGTGCAGCTCCACCTTGAATTATGACGTCACGTGAAATCTCTGAGTAGGATTTCCTAGTCACGAGTCATCTTCAACTGCTTATCCAGGATCAGGTCGTGGAGCAACAGCTCCAGTAGAAGACCCCAAACTTAGCTTTTACCGGTGTAACAGTATATCTCCCCCCCCTGGAAATCCCCCACCCCACCCCTGACAGGTAACATTCCTACAGGGCAGCACTGATTAACCCAAACCTTGATGAGACCCAATCAGGGTAACCTTTAAACTCCTATATTTCATGGATGTTTTGTGGTCCCAGATGAAGCAGTTTGATTGATGGTGAACAACATTGGTATTCTTTCTGTATGTATCTATAGCTATCTACAATAGTAATACAGTGGCTTGCAATAGTATTCGGACCCTTGGTATTTCAAACATTTTAATTTATTTATGCCATTTCAAATATAAAAAGTAAATCAGACCTCTCAGTATAAAACTTTCTAAAATGATCTTCCTTAAACTCAAAGTCAAACCAAATTTCTACAACTTCATATAAATTAATTAAGAATATAAAAGCCAAGATGATGGGTTGCATAAGTAATGGGCCCCTTTGGTATAATACCTGTAAATAGCCAGTTTTCTTCAGACGAGCCAGGGGACGGATACATGAACATTTCCAAGTCACTGAATATGTCTTAGACTTTATTTACATCAATTATGAAGAAATATAAACAGCATGGCACTCTATAGTAAATCTGTGTGGAGTAGACAGTTCTCAAAAACTGAGTGAGTCTGCAAGAAGTAGAAGAGTGAGGAAAGCTACCAGGACACCCAGACCATGGAAATAGAGACTGGAATTGATGTCACGTGACTAGCGGCGTGCTGCATGGCGGCCATTACTAAGGGTGGAGAGAGCGCCTTGAGCCAGTTAAACAGAAGCGAAATGAGAGGAAAAAAGGCAGCCAGTTCTTCACCATCAACTGCACCAACTACAAAAACAAATTCTCCAGTACTAAAATGAACTGTACAATAGCCTTAATGTAATTATGTAAAACAAATGTCTGTTTTAAAGTCGTTATGTCGCAATTTAATATCAATATACTGAGACTATAACTCAACGCCTAAGTTCTTTTCATTAAGCTGCGTTCACATGCATACAGATACAAAACAAAAATGTTTAAATATAGTTATGTATATATACTTGCACTTGTTGTTTAATATGATATGTACATGGTGGTCACAGGAGGCATTTAAATTTGAACAGTGTGGTTGGAGGGGATGGAGGAGGTACTTTTTACCCTGACTGATGGTCAAAAGTTATAAATTCTGAATGGCTTTATATCTACTTGTAATAAAATGTTAGTAAAAATTTTATATATATATATATATATATATATATATATATATATATATACACGTTGTTGTCATTAAAAGACGAGCAATAATATTACAGTGGAAAAAGCAGCAAGGTAAATGAGCACAATGGCAAGGCATACTTCAGATTTATATTTTAATACATAAGGATTTTTTATCCAATCAATCAATCAATCATTTTTTTTATATATATATATATAGCGCCAAATCACAACAAACAGTTGCCCCAAGGCGCTTTATATTGTAAGGCAAGGCCATACAATATGTAAAACCCCAACAGTCAAAACGACCCCCTGTGAGCAAGCACTTGGCTACAGTGGGAAGGAAAAACTCCCTTTTAACAGGAAGAAGCCTCCAGCAGAACCAGGCTCAGGGAGGGGCAGTCTTCTGCTGGGACAGGTTGGGGCTGAGGGAGAGAACCAGGAAAAAGACATGCTGTGGAGGGGAGCAGAGATCGATCACTAATGATTAAATGCAGAGTGGTGCATACAGAGCAAAAAGAGAAAGAAACAGTGCATCATGGGAAGCCCCCAGCAGTCTAAGTCTATAGCAGCATAACTAAGGGATGGTTCAGGGTCACCTGATCCAGCCCTAACTATAAGCTTTAGCAAAAAGGAAAGTTTTAAGCCTAATCTTAAAAGTAGAGAGGGTGTCCGTCTCCCTGATCTGAATTGGGAGCTGGTTCCACAGGAGAGGAGCCTGAAAGCTGAAGGCTCTGCCTACCATTCTACTCTTACAAACCCTAGGAACTACAAGTAAGCCTGCAGTCTGAGAGCGAAGCGCTCTATTGGGGTGATATGGTACTACAAGGTCCCTAAGATAAGATGGGACCTGATTATTCAAAACCTTATAAGTAAGAAGAAGAATTTTAAATTCTATTCTAGAATTAACAGGAAGCCAATGAAGAGAGGCCAATATGGGTGAGATATGCTCTCTCCTTCTAGTCCCCGTTAGTACTCTAGCTGCAGCATTTTGAATTAACTGAAGGCTTTTCAGGGAACTTTTAGGACAACCTGATAATAATGAATTACAATAGTCCAGCCTAGAGGAAATAAATGCATGAATTAGTTTTTCAGCATCACTCTGAGACAAGACCTTTCTAATTTTAGAGATATTGCGTAAATGCAAAAAAGCAGTCCTACATATTTGTTTAATATGCACTTTGAATGACATATCCTGATCAAAAATGACTCCAAGATTTCTCACAGTATTACTAGAGGTCAGGGTAATGCCATCCAGAGCAAGGATCTGGTTAGACACCATGTTTCTAAGATTTGTGGGGCCAAGTACAATAACTTCAGTTTTATCTGAGTTTAAAAGCAGGAAATTAGAGGTCATCCATGTCTTTATGTCTGTAAGACAATCCTGCAGTTTAGCTAATTGGTGTGTGTCCTCTGGCTTCATGGATAGATAAAGCTGGGTATCATCTGCGTAACAATGAAAATTTAAACAATACCGTCTAATAATACTGCGTAAGGGAAGCATGTATAAAGTGAATAAAATTGGTCCTAGCACAGAACCTTGTGGAACTCCATAATTAACCTTAGTCTGTGAAGAAGATTTCCCATTTACAAATTGTAATCTATTAGATAAATATGATTCAAACCCCCGCAGTGCCTTTAATACCTATGGCATGCTCTAATCTCTGTAATAACATTTTATGGTCAACAGCATCAAAAGCAGCACTGAGGTCTAACAGAACAAGCACAGAGATGAGTCCACTGTCTGAGGCCATAAGAAGATCATTTGTAACCTTCACTAATGCTGTTTCTGTACTATGATGAATTCTAAAACCTGACTGAAACTCTTCAAATAGACCATTCCTCTGCAGATGATCAGTTAGCTGTTTTACAACTACCCTTTCAAGAATTTTTGAGAGAAAAGGAAGGTTGGAGATTGGCCTATAATTAGCTAAGATAGCTGGGTCAAGTGATGGCTTTTTAAGTAATGGTTTAATTACTGCCACCTTAAAAGCCTGTGGTACATAGCCAACTAACAAAGATAGATTGATCATATTTAAGATCGAAGCATTAAATAATGGTAGGGCTTCCTTGAGCAGCCTGGTAGGAATGGGGTCTAATAGACATGTTGATGGTTTGGATGAAGTAACTAATGAAAATAACTCAGACAGAACAATCGGAGAGAAAGAGTCTAACCAAATACCGGCATCACTGAAAGCAGCCAAAGATAACGATACGTCTTTGGGATGGTAATGAGTAATTTTTTCTCTAATAGTTAAAATTTTGTTAGCAAAGAAAGTCATGAAGTCATTACTAGTTAAAGTTAATGGAATACTCAGCACAATAGAGCTCTGACTCTTTGTCAGCCTGGCTACAGTGCTGAAAAGAAACCTGGGGTTCTTATTTTCTTCAATTAGTGATGAGTAGAAAGATGTCCTAGCTTTACGGAGGGCTTTTTTATAGAGCAACAGACTCTTTTTCCAGGCTAAATGAAGATCTTCTAAATTAGTGAGACGCCATTTCCTCTCCAATTTACGGGTTATCTGCTTTAAGCTGCGAGTTTGTGAGTTATACCACGGAGTCAGGCACTTCTGATTTAAAGCTGTCTTTTTCAGAGGAGCTACAGCATCCAAAGTTGTCTTCAATGAGGATGTAAAACTATTGACGAGATACTCTATCTCACTTACAGAGTTTAGGTAGCTACTCTGCACTGTGTTGGTATATGGCATTAGAGAACATAAAGAAGGAATCATATCGTTAAACCTAGTTACAGCGCTTTCTGAAAGACTTCTAGTGTAATGAAACTTATTCCCCACTGCTGGGTAGTCCATCAGAGTAAATGTAAATGTTATTAAGAAATGATCAGACAGAAGGGAGTTTTCAGGGAATACTGTTAAGTCTTCAATTTCCATACCATAAGTCAGAACAAGATCTAAGATATGATTAAAGTGGTGGGTGGACTCATTTACATTTTGAGCAAAGCCAATAGAGTCTAATAATAGATTAAATGCAGTGTTGAGGCTGTCATTCTCAGCATCTGTGTGGATGTTAAAATCGCCCACTATAATTATCTTATCTGAGCTAAGCACTAAGTCAGACAAAAGGTCTGAAAATTCACAGAGAAACTCACAGTAACGACCAGGTGGATGATAGATAATAACAAATAAAACTGTTTTTTGGGACTTCCAATTTGGATGGACAAGACTAAGAGTCAAGCTTTCAAATGAATTAAAGCTCTGTCTGGGTTTTTGATTAATTAATAAGCTGGAATGGAAGACTGCTGCTAATCCTCCGCCTCGGCCTGTGCTACGAGCATTCTGACAGTTAGTGTGACTCGGGGGTGTTGACTCATTTAAACTAACATATTCATCCTGCTGTAACCAGGTTTCTGTAAGGCAGAATAAATCAATATGTTGATCAATTATTATATAATTTACCAACAGGGACTTAGAAGAGAGAGACCTAATGTTTAATAGACCACATTTAACTGTTTTAGTCTGTGGTGCAGTTGAAGGTGCTATATTATTTTTTCTTTTGAATTTTTATGCTTAAATAGATTTTTACTGGTTATTGGTGGTCTGGGAGCAGGCACCGTCTCTACGGGGATGGGGTAATGAGGGGATGGCAGGGGGAGAGAAGCTGCAGAGAGGTGTGTAAGACTACAACTCTGCTTCCTGGTCCCAACCCTGGATAGTCACGGTTTGGAGGATTTAAGAAAATTGGCCAGATTTCTAGAAATGAGAGCTGCTCCATCCAAAGTGGGATGGATGCCGTCTCTCCTAACAAGACCAGGTTTTCCCCAGAAGCTTTGCCAATTATCTATCAAGCCCACCTCATTTTTTGGACACCACTCAGACAGCCAGCAATTCAGGGAGAACATGCGGCTAAACATGTCACTCCCGGTCCGATTGGGGAGGGGCCCAGAGAAAACTACAGAGTCCGACATTGTTTTTGCAAAGTTACACACCGATTCAATGTTAATTTTAGTGACCTCCGATTGGCGTAACCGGGTGTCATTACTGCCGACGTGAATTACAATCTTACCAAATTTACGCTTAGCCTTAGCCAGCAGTTTCAAATTTCCTTCAGTGTCGCCTGCTCTGGCCCCCGGAAGACAATTGACTATGGTTGCTGGTGTCACTAACTTCACATTTCTCAAAACAGAGTCGCCAATAACCAGAGTTTGATCCTCGGCGGGTGTGTCGCCGAGTGGGGAAAAACGGTTAGAAATGTGAACGGGTTGGCGGTGTACACGGGGCTTCTGTTTAGAACTACGCTTCCTCCTCACAGTCACCCAGTCGGCCTGCTTTCCCGGCTGCTCGGGATCTGCCAGAGGGGAACTAACGGCGGCTAAGCTACCTTGGTCTGCACCGACTACAGGGGCCTGGCTAGCTGTAGAATTTTCCACGGTGCGGAGCCGAGTCTCCAATTCGCCCAGCCTGGCCTCCAAAGCTACGAATAAGCTACACTTATTACAAGTACTATTACTGCTAAAGGAGGCAGAGGAATAACTAAACATTTCACACCCAGAGCAGAAAAGTGCGGGAGAGACAGGAGAAGCCGCCATGCTAAATCGGCTAAGAGCTAGTAGCTGCGCTAAGCTAGCGGATTCCTAAAAACACGCAAAGTGAATAATGTGTAAATAATTTAGAGGTGATTCAGCAGAGGGAGTGCTTTAGTTAAGGCACGTTAAGATTACACTGGGGAAACAAATCGTTATCTAGATAACTAGATCAATCTAACTGCGCAGATTAAACAGCTAACAGATACAGCAAAACACCGCTGTGCTCCGGAACAGGAAGTGATACAATACCGCAGTGAGAGCCAACCACCAGTAGAGGCAAGCAAGAGTTAGTGAGGAGCTTGAATATAACTTACAAGGCTTCATTTCTAAAAATCCATCCAGAATTATGACAGGAAAAAAAAACATCACAGTAAATGAACAGAATGGCATATTTTCCCCAAATTTCCACACTTTACATAAAACATTTTTTTCTACCCAGACATGTATGGGTTCATTAGAAAGAGCAATTAAAGGCCTTTAAAACAAGCCTACGTTTATTAAAATATGTTAACAGATAGCGACAATAGAGAGAGAAAAGCATCACAGTTTGTCATAATTTCCCCAAATTTTTGCATTTTACATAAAGGTTTTTTTTTCACCCACACATGCATAGGTTCATTGGAAAGAGCTTTCAAATGGCTTTAAAACAAGCCTACATTTATTAAAATCCATTAATAGTGACACTAGTGCAAAAAAAGCGGTCCGTTTATTATTGATGATCGGCACATCTCCACCCTTAGTAATGTCGCCTTCCTGTCCTGAGCAACACTAATAGATTGAGGCACGCACGTCCATTCCAGTCTATATTTCCATGACCCAGACAACCCAGAAGTAGTTATAGTTTTCTGTGGCTGTAATTGGAGAAATTGTGCATAGTGTATGTTTTGCATTTTGAATCACCAGTTATACAGCTTCATGATGAAGTGGAAAAGAGGAGCATTTTCTTAAAAAGAAGAGCTGAAAGTTTAGCTACAATTTGCCAGAAGGTACATCTGGGATGCAAACCGAGATTTGATGTTGTGGTGAAAGAGAATCCTTCTCTGCTCTACTTCATCGTGAAGCTGTATAACTGGTGATACAAAATGCAAAATACACACTATGCACTATTTCTCCAGTAACAGCCACAGAAGCATGTAACCTCTTCTGAGTTGTATGGGTGTTTTGGTGGCTTTCTTCACTCTTCTCCATCTTGCACAGTCATTCAGTTTTTGAGAACTGTCTACTTCATACAGATTTACCATAGAGTGCCAAACTGTTTGCATTCCTTCATAATTGATGTAAATAAAGTCCAAGACATATTCAGTGACTTGGAAATGTTGATGTATCCATCCCCTGACTTGTATGAAGAAAACTGGCAATAAAACTGATTATTTACAGGTATTATACTAAAGGGGCCCATTACTTATGCAACCCAGCATCTTGGCTTTTATATTGTTAGAGGAATGGTCTATTTGAAGAGTTTCAGTCAGGTTTTAGAATTCATCATAGTACAGAAACAGCATTAGTGAAGGTTACAAATGATCTTCTTATGGCCTTGGACAGTGGACTCATCTCTGTGCTTGTTCTGTTAGACCTCAGTGCTGCTTTTGATACTGTTGACCATAAAATTTTATTACAGAGATTAGAGCATGCCATAGGTATTAAAGGCACTGCGCTGCGGTGGTTTGAATCATATTTGTCTAATAGATTACAATTTGTTCATGTAAATGGGGAATCTTCTTCACAGACTAAAGTTAATTATGGAGTTCCACAAGGTTCTGTGCTAGGACCAATTTTATTCACTTTATATATGCTTCCCTTAGGCAGTATTATTAGACGGTATTGCTTAAATTTTCATTGTTACGCAGATGATACCCAGCTTTATCTATCCATGAAGCCAGAGGACACACACCAATTAGCTAAACTGCAGGATTGTCTTACAGACATAAAGACATGGATGACCTCTAATTTCCTGCTTTTAAACTCAGATAAAACTGAAGTTATTGTACTTGGCCCCACAAATCTTAGAAACATGGTGTCTAACCAGATCCTTACTCTGGATGGCATTACCCTGACCTCTAGTAATACTGTGAGAAATCTTGGAGTCATTTTTGATCAGGATATGTCATTCAAAGCGCATATTAAACAAATATGTAGGACTGCTTTTTTGCATTTACGCAATATCTCTAAAATCAGAAAGGTCTTGTCTCAGAGTGATGCTGAAAAACTAATTCATGCATTTATTTCCTCTAGGCTGGACTATTGTAATTCATTATTATCAGGTTGTCCTAAAAGTTCCCTAAAAAGCCTTCAGTTAATTCAAAATGCTGCAGCTAGAGTACTGACGGGGACTAGAAGGAGAGAGCATATCTCACCTATATTGGCCTCTCTTCATTGGCTTCCTGTTAATTCTAGAATAGAATTTAAAATTCTTCTTCTTACTTATAAGGTTTTGAATAATCAGGTCCCATCTTATCTTAGGGACCTCGTAGTACCATATCACCCCAATAGAGCGCTTCGCTCTCAGACTGCAGGCTTACTTGTAGTTCCTAGGGTTTGTAAGAGTAGAATGGGAGGCAGAGCCTTCAGCTTTCAGGCTCCTCTCCTGTGGAACCAGCTCCCAATTCAGATCAGGGAGACAGACACCCTCTCTACTTTTAAGATTAGGCTTAAAACTTTCCTTTTTGCTAAAGCTTATAGTTAGGGCTGGATCAGGTGACCCTGAACCATCCCTTAGTTATGCTGCTATAGACGTAGACTGCTGGGGGGTTCCCATGATGCACTGTTTCTTTCTCTTTTTGCTCTGTATGCACCACTCTGCATTTAATCATTAGTGATCGATCTCTGCTCCCCTCCACAGCATGTCTTTTTCCTGGTTCTCTCCCTCAGCCCCAACCAGTCCCAGCAGAAGACTGCCCCTCCCTGAGCCTGGTTCTGCTGGAGGTTTCTTCCTGTTAAAAGGGAGTTTTTCCTTCCCACTGTAGCCAAGTGCTTGCTCACAGGGGGTCGTTTTGACCGTTGGGGTTTTACATAATTATTGTATGGCCTTGCCTTACAATATAAAGCGCCTTGGGGCAACTGTTTGTTGTGATTTGGCGCTATATAAAAAAAATTGATTGATTGATTGATTAATGGAAAATACTCCTATTTAGTTTTGCATAAAATATCCATAGTGTATGTATAGAACACACAGCACCATACCATCTTTATTTATAAAGCTCTTTACTACAACCATAGTTGACGCAATGTGCTGTACACTAAAACATGCAGTTAAAACATTAAGACATATATCTAGACAAGTTAATGAATATAGTGTGCGCGCACACAAACACACACAATAGTATGCAAAGAAACATATGTTTAAGAAACATAATCAAAATGAGGGGCCTATAATGTCTGCCACCTTTCTCAAATCTCTTTTGTACAAACTAGGTCATAAATATAGAGAGTGGCAGGAATTGACAGAGTAAAATAAATGTAGAATGAAATTGACAAATATGCTTATTGGAAACGGTGTGATTGTCACTGGGTGAGCAGCTTGGCAGGGGAAAGAATAAAGATCATAAAGATATCAATAAATTGTTTTTATCCACTAGGGCTATAATCTAAAGTTTGACTGAATTTAGGTGACATTTGACCTCAAGTGAAACACTGAAGGCCAAGGTTCTTCTCTGAGCTTCTCGCTTATCCCAGTTAATGGCTTATAAGCAAGGCCTATCACTATGTACAGGCCTTGGAGGCAAAATTTCAAAAGTTGTTTATTTGAATTTAGTGTTTGACCTTCCTGTGACCTTGATCCATCCTGGATATTCCCCCCGCCCCCGATATGTTTGTCTATGTATGCTTGTTTGTTTGTAATCATTGCATTTTTCACCTTTAACCTGCTGTGCAGCACAGTTTACATTGCACTCTTGCAACTTCACATATAGCAGCCCTAGTAAGGTACCTTTCAGTACACAAAAGGGTCAAGGTCACAGGAAGGTCAAACACTAAATTCAACTGAACAACTTTCCTGGTTGCAATTTTTGAAATTTTGCCTACAAGTTTGCCATGAACATAGTCATAGGCCTTCCCCATTACCTGGGATAAGCAACTGACCTTGACCTTCGGGGTTTCGCTTGAGGTCAGATATCACCTAAATTAGGTTAAACTTCAGATTACAGTAACACATGTCGTGTAATACACCAAATTAATAATATTTTATGATTACATTAGTACTAGCAGAATATAGTTATATGATTACAAATAGATAAAACTTTAATTATAAGTAAAATGTTCATTACAGCAAACTATTGCTATCATACTGGGTGTTGAAAAACTAACAAATTATTGTTTGCTTATTATCATACTGTCAGTATAATAAGAAGTAAACTGATTTTTGCAGGGTGAAGAAGGGTCTGTTCCAGGGACTTGGTTCTTTTGAATACATTTGATCTTCACTTTTTGGTGGGTTACTTGCCGTGTAGTTCAACACCAGTTGGGACTCTAAAGTTTGACGCATTCTTCATGCTACTGAAACTTGAAATCACTTTGCTGTAATATTTAGTGGATAAAAATGATCTGAGCACATCATTATTAATTCTTTCCCCAGCTGAGCTGCTCGTCCAGTAAGAATCACACTGTTTCAAATCATCATGTTTGTCAATGTCACGCTACATTTATATTATTCTCTTGATTCTTATCTGCCACTCTTTATATTTATGACCTATTTTTTACAAAACAGATTTGAGAAAGGTGGCAGACATTATAGGGCCCTCATTTTTATTATGTTTCTTAAACATATTGTTATATGGCTGGGGGGGCCTGGCTGCCTTTTTGTTTCTGTCCTTTGTTTCTCCTTCCAGGTGGCTTGCATTTGGAACTGAGTGGCTGTGTTGCTGAGTTTATCAGGACCTCACCCTGATCACCTGAGGCTGATCACCTGCGGCTCATCAGGACTCACAGCTGTGGTGCATCTGCATGGATTGGAACATGGTGGCATTTAAGACTGGAGTGCACAGTGTGTATTTGCCAGAGACTCGACCTTGTGACCAGATGGGTGAGATCGTCGTCTTGGGAGCCATCCCATCATCAGTGGATGCAGAGAACGTCCAGGTTTGATGCACGGTCTGTGAAAGAGGAGGGGGTGAGGTCTCACGCTCGTCAGCACACTTCCTGAGGTACGTTAGATTTTGTGACTAACATTTATACAGTCAGTAAATGTGGTGTCCCTCACACCTTTTTATATTGAGCTGTATGTTAGTCATGTATCAACTTCCACTGCAGTGGAGTTTTGTGAACTGGATGTTCCATGCCTGCAGGTTGGGAAGTTGATTAGTAATCAAGCCAGGAAGTGTTTGCTGTTTGTACACCTTTAAGTGTTCTCTCTGTGTGTAGAGTGTGGACTCACATAATGGTTCCTTCTTTCACAGACTCGGTTTGTTGCGGCCACCTGGGGGGTGTCGGCGGGGTCCTTGAGTCCGAACAGCTTCTGGCTCCGGACCGTTAGCGCTGCTGGGAGCGCACCACGCCAGACCGCACTTTGTTTTTTATGTATCACTGTTATGTATTAAATTCAGTTAGCCTTTGTACCGTGCTCTGCTTATTTCATACTGGGTCCTTCAAACGCTGGTCGGTTCTCCGAGCTGCGTCCGACACATAACACATATATTTCTTTGCATACTATTTTGTCTTGTGTTTGTGCGCTATATTTATTTATTAACTTGTTTAAATGTATGTCTTAATGTTTTAACTGTATGTTTTTATGTACACCACATTGGGTCAGCTTTGATTGTAGTAAAGTGCTTTATAAATAAAGATGGTGTGGTACTGTGTGCTCTATACATATACTGTGGATATTTTATGTAAAACTAAATTGGAGTATTTTCCATCACATCACGTATTTCAGGTTGTCAATCAGGTCCGTATATTTGTAGAGTATATTTGAAAGGTGGATTTAAAGATACTTCAGAATAGGAAATATTACTATTGTTGATAGCTGTATATACATGCAGAACGAATACATTATCGTTCACCGTCAAACTGCTTCACCTGTAACCATAAAACATAAATGAAATGTAGAGTTTAAAGGTTGTGCTATCCTGATTGGGCCTTATTAAGGTTTGGGTAAATCAGTGCTGCCCTGTAGGAATGTTGCCTGTCAGGGGTGGGGGAGAAGATTTTCAGGGAGGTAAGATATACTTTTACACCTGGTCTGGGGCCCATTGCATTTTATTAAACAGAAATCCAACAGAAAAAAAAAAAAAAAAACAAGTAAAAAGTGTGTGTCAGAAGCTTTGGACTAAAAGGTGGTGTGGTGTTTGGATGTTCATGGTTTTTCATCTGTCAATAAGGTGTTGCAGTAGTCGAGGTGTAAGATGGTATCTGTTTCAGGAGTCCTGCTGCATGCTGGGAAGCTTTCTGATTCTCTGAGTATTGTAATGTCTTAATGTTGAAATTGTAAATTTTGGATAAGAAGTGGACATTTTTTTGGGGGTGGGGGGGTGCTGAAAAGTGAAATTCATACAAAATGTTATTTTTGTTTTCTTCACTTATTCATGGATTTTTTTTTTTTCTTTTGCTTAATCTAACTTCTGTGCACAATTCTTCCTCACAAAATTATGCATTTCGTTGTAAACATAGGCTAGTTTGAAATATAATAAAATTCACCCAAAATGCTTCTTTTCCTCCAGTTTCTGATAAATTTTAATTGTGATGGTTTTGTTTGATTCATCAAAGCTCTGTTCTTGAATGCAGAAGATAGAAATTTGAAATTGGGGAAAATGTCAATTTTTGGTTATGAAAAACTATGAAATTCACTCAAAATTGAGTATGTTGCTGAATTCAAATTTTTTCTGATGGAAAAACAAGACGGCATTCAAGGAAATTTACAGATTGTCATTAAAATTTTGGAAAAGAACCTCAACGTCCAGCAAAAATATTTCAGCAAATTTCTGTCCCCTGATACAGTTGACACACTGCTGTCAACATTTCATCTGGTACTTCAGGTTTCATTCAAAAGTCTATTTACACAATAGTGTAAACACTAAAATGACTCTTATAAAATTTACAGCTGTTGGTAAAGAATTTTATTTGGGGTATGTCATCATTTTCTTCGCCTGCATAGTGCGGGGAAATAGTTGGGAGAATAAACTTGGGTGAGCTCTGGTTATTAATTAGAACCGGTTCATGATGTCTGCTGCTATACCGGTAAGGTCAGAGGTCGATGGTGGAGGTGGAACGAGGAGTGTCTTAAAGGGGAACAAAATTTTTCCTGAATCAGCGGTGTTTCTGATTCTGTTATGAAGACAATTTCGCAGCACAAATGCTGGAAGATCAACATGACAGAAGAGACGGACATGAACTGAGGACAACAGGGTGTTCAGGTTTACAATGAGTCATGTCTCGCTCCCCTCCAGACTTCCAGCTTTCACTCACACAGCCCCAGCGACCACCGAGGGACAAAGCGGGGCTCCCTCCCAGCCGGGCGTATGCCAGTCTGGGTGCCTCATGCCCCGCCTCGTCGGAGGAGTTTCATTCATCCTTGAACATCCATCCATCCATCTTCTACCGCTCAGTCCAAATAAGGGTCGCGGGGGGCTGGAGCCTATCCCAGCAGTCATAGTGCGTGAGACGGGGTACACCCAGGACAGGACACCAGTCTGCCGCAGGGCCACAAACAGACAAACAAACACAGACACACCCACACGCACACCTAAGGACAATTTAAAGATTCCAATCCACCTAACCCACATGTCTTAGGATGTGGGAGGAAACCGGAGCACCCGGAGGAAACCATCCTTGAACATTTTAGGGGAAAATCCACACTTTGCGTGCACGTGGTGTGTGATCACAGTGCTGTGTTGGAGGTTACAAATTGGCCCATTTTCGATTATGACTTGGGAATTCTCACGCTTGTCTTTACTGAGGGACAGAAAGTACGGAAGCGATTATACATGCACATAAATAAATAAAACAAACCTGATCTCATAATTACGTGATCTTCTCTCATAATTACGAGATCAGCAGTCTGATTTTTTTTTTTTTAATCCAGTGAATGCAATGCGCTTCCATAATTGGGAGCATTATAAGAAAGTTTAAAACTTATGGAACAGCTGCAAACCAACCTGACTGGAATAAAAACAATTTTTATCAAGGACCCTGAGGAACTCAGGATAGCTAAGAGAAACCCCTGTGTGACTGGAAGACACACTACAAGGAAAACCTAATGAAGGCTGGTACAAGTTCAGAGACAACTATAAGATGTGTACTGAATAAACAAGGACTTCGTGGCTGGACTCAAAGATGCTCTCCACTCTTGACCACAAGAACATCAAATGTCATCTAGAATATGTATATTTTAGATGCTTATTCCCAATCTTTTCCAAGCATCTGCTTGGCAGGACCACTTAAATTCAGATCAGAGAGGAGGACAAATATATTTATCATGAAAGAATTCATTTGAGTTCTTATTGTTCAGGCTTTTTATATAAAAATTTCTAAAATTCTGCCCTTTAAAATTTCTGCCCTGGTGAGGCAGGTGGAAATTATCTCATAGCCTTTGTACTAAAAGATACGACTGCATCGTATTAAATGAAAAAGAGTCTAGCATGTGCTTCTCCAGCTTATACAAGGAGTCAATAAAAACCTTGGCATTTCCACGCCCCTCCTTGCCTGGTAAGCAAATTGAAATGTGTCAAGGGCTCCACCCACCCATTCCAAAATAAGGTTCTTCACAATCTTCTCAAAGCTTTTCATTATTATTGATGTTAAAGCGACAGGTCTAAAATCGCTAAGTTGCTTCGGTTTAGTCGTCTTTGGGACTTGGATCACTGTAGAGTTCCACTGTAGATAGATGGTTGGTTTGATTTTGTTGCTGATGTTTGCCTGTCAAATCTCTTTGAGTCACATGCAGCCAGTGAAGGGAAGCCAGAATGACTGTGACTAAACCTGGTTTTCATCAAAACTCAAGCAGCAGTATTCAATACCATCAGTAGGCATGTCATACTCTTATGTGGCAATCCAGAAAATGCATTACAGTAGTCAATTCTGGAAGACAAAGACTGGATTAAAATGTAGAAAATGCAAAACAAATCCTCCTGATGTACATTTCCACTCTAAACATTCCATCAGTGCAAAGATTTACTGTTGTCAGGACAAATTCATCATTCTGAGACTTTATTTTAATGAATGTTGTTCTAACATTTACTGTTAATTTGTTTCTATACAGACATGCAGCCGTTGCTGGTGATGAAAGAAGAAATTCTCCCTGAACACCAGGAATGGAATCTGAGTGTTGACCAGGAGGACATGAATGAAGAAGAGAAGCTGTGGATAAGTCAGCAGGGAGAGCAGCTTCAGCAGCTGGAGGAGGCAGATCTCACCAAGTTTGGTTTCACTGCTGTCCCTGAGAAGAGTGAAAATGATGAAAAACCAGAGTCATCACAGCTTCCTCAAAGCCGAAGTGATGAGAGCACAGAGGCTGAGCTTGTAGCCAGCAGCTCATCTGTACACAGAACACTGACAGAAGAAGCTGATGGAGAGGACGATGGAGGACCACAACCAGCCAGCAACTCAGGTCCAAACAGTCATTTACAACCAGATTCTGGAAGTGAGACTGATGACAGTTTTGACTGGGAACAGCTCACTGAACTTCAGTCACGTTTTAACTGTCGAAAAAATTCAGGCAAGACAGATGAGAAACAGTCTAATTACCCTAAATATGGAAAAGCATCTGGTCACATAAACAACTCAGAGCAAAAGAAGGGGAGGCAAGCAAGCAGAAAACCATTTAGCTGTTCTGATCGTAGTAAAAGGCAGAAACAGAAGGGCACTATGAACAAACGCATTAGAATTCAGACAGGGCAAAAAACATTTGTCTGTTCTGAATGTGGGAAACGATTTGGACAAAAGAGCAACCTGAACACACACATGATAATTCATACAGGGAAAAAAGCGTTTGTCTGTTCTAAGTGTGGTCAAAGATTTGGACTAAAGAGCAACCTGAACACACACATGATAATTCATACAGGGCAAAAACCATTTGTCTGTTCTGAGTGTGGTCAAAGATTTGGACAAAAGAGCACTCTGAACACACACATGATAATTCATACAGGGCAAAAAGCATTTGTCTGTTTTGAGTGTGGTCAAAGATTTGGACTAAAGAGCAACCTGAACACACACATGATAATTCATACAGGGCAAAAAGCATTTGTCTGTTCTGAGTGTGGTCAAAGATTTGGACTAAAGAGCAACATGAACACACACATGGTAATTCATACAGGGCAAAAAGCATTTGTCTGTTCTGAATGTGGTCAAAGATTTGGACAAAAGAGTAACCTGAACACGCACATGATAATTCATACAGGGCAAAAAGCATTTGTCTGTTCTGAGTGCGGTCAAAGATTTGGACAAAAGAGCACTCTGAACACACACATGATAATTCATACAGGGCAAAAAGCATTTGTCTGTTCTGAGTGTGGTCAAAGATTTGGACAAAAGAGCAACCTCAACAAACACATGATAATTCATACAGGGCAAAAGCCATTTCTCTGTTCTGAGTGTGGTCAAAGATTTGGACAAAAGAGCAACCTGAACACACACATGATAATTCATACAGGGCAAAAAGCATTTGTCTGTTCTGAGTGTGGTCAAAGATTTGGACGAAAGAGCATTCTGAACAAACACATGATGATTCATAAAAGGCAAAAAAGACATACCAAGAGGGCGACTCACCACCCAAAGGCACAACATTGTAATACAAGTGATGCAACATGAGGTTGGGCAAATGGTCAGGGACGGCATCTGCCTTCTAACACAACCCATTGTACCACCTAGAAATGATTGTCCTCAGAAAACATGCATCCAACAAAGAACAACAAAGCAAGCCAGCCTCTCACACAAAAGGTGAAGTAGGAGTCAAACACCACACCAAAAAAAAGGAATCAGGCACTGCTCCCCTCCCCCACCTACAAAAAAGGAGCCATTCACCAGCTCATCCATAAAACAATATACAGGTGTACCCAGACCCAGGGCAGTTGGAATTAGAAGAGGAATTGGCAAATAAGTTTGAAGAAACAAGGAGAATGGACATGAAAGAGCGTCCAAAACTGATCAAATTAAAGGAGGATAAAAAGTTCAAAAGTATACTACAGATGGTTAACCTGGGACTGACTAGACTGGTCCCAGAAGGAATCACATTGACGGATTTAAACTGTGTAAATTATGGAGCGGCATAGTACATATAAAGTAAATTAGCCCCACATGATTTGGAGAGAAAAGGAACCACAGTTAAAAAGAATACTGTGCTACAATGGAAAAAGACATTACAGCAAAAATATCTCCCTTCCAAATATACTCTACAAATATACCTGATTGACATCCTGAACTATGTGATGTAATGGAAAATACTTCAATTTAGTTTAGCATAAAATATCCAGTGTATGTATAGAACACACAGCACCATACCATCTTTATTTATAAAGCACTTTACTACAACTAAAGCTGACGCAATGTGATGTACACTAAAACATACAGTTAAAACATTAAGACATATATCTAGACAAGTTAATAAATAAATATAGTGCGCACACACACAAACATACAGTACTGTTCAGAATAATAGTAGTGCTATGTGACTAAAAAGATTAATCCAGGTTTTGAGTATATTTCTTATTGTTACATGGGAAACAAGGTACCAGTAGATTCAGTAGATTCTCACAAATCCAACAAGACCAAGCATTCATGATGTGCACACTCTTAAGGCTATGAAATTGGGCTATTAGTAAAAAAAAAAGTAGAATCAGGCACTGATTCTACTGTGGAAATGGGGGGGCTGAAAAGTGAAATTCATACAAAATGTTTTTTTTTTTTTCTGTACTTATTCATGGAATTTTTTTCTTTTGCCTAATCTAAGTTCTTTGCACAATTCTATCTCACAGAATTATGAATTTTGTTGTAAACAGAGGCCAGTTTGAAAAATAATAAAATTCACCGAAAATGCTTATTTTCCTCCAGTTTCTGATAAATTTTAATTCTGATGGTTTTGTTTGATTCATCAAAGGTCTGTTCTTGAATGCAGAAGATAGAAATTTGAAATTGGGGAAAATATCAATTTTTGGTTATGAAAAACTATGAAATTCACTCAATGCATGTTCCTGAATTTCATTTTTTCTCATGGAAAAACAAGACAGCATTCAAGAAAATTTACAGATTGTCAATGTTTTGGAGGAGAACCTCAGATTCCAGCAAAAATATTTCCAGCTAATTTCTGTCTCCTGATACAGTTGACACACTGCTGTCAACATTTCAGCTGGTACTTCAGGTTTCATTCAAAAGTCTATTTACACAATAGTGTAATCACTAAAATGACTCTTACAAAATTTACAGCCGTTGATAAAGAATTTTATTTGGGGTATGTCATCAATTTCCTCGCCTGCATCATGCGGGGAAATAGTTGGGAGAATAAACCCGGGTGAGCTCTGGTTATTAACAAGAACCGGTTCATGATGTCTGCTGCTATACCTGTAAGGTCAGAGGTCAAACCATCAGCTGTGACAGAAGTCGATGGTGAAGGTGAAACGAGGAGTGTCTTAAAGGGGAACAAAATTTTTCCTTAATCAGCGGCGTTTCTGATTCTGTCATGAAGACAATTTGGCAGCAGAAATGCTGGAAGATCGACATGACAGAAGAAACGAACATGAAGTGAAGACAACAGGGTGTCCAGATTTACAACGCTGCCGTTCAGCTGCTCTGATCATTTTGACTTCTGTATTTTCTGGAGTGTAAGTTGCATTTATTTTGTAGTTGAGAGGTTACAAAATCTATCTACAGAAGTGTTCGGAAAGTCAAGCAGGTTTTATTAACACTTTCTGTTTCTACCTTTGCCTTCATAATTGTAAATACCTTTACTGGACACACGAGGGCAGCTGAAAATAAAGGTGTTCACAGGATTTTCAGGAAGAAACCATCAGTTGGTCTGAAAGCACCAGATTTGGTGTTTATGTTGATGAAACAGTCCAAGAGCCTAGGTGGGTTTTCTGTTCTGTTTAAGGAGAATAAATACTCTGACCATAAAGATTCTATAAGTGTATAGTTTAGACTATTTCTGACTGAAGATTCTGGAGTTATGGGTTAAAAACAGCAGAAAAGGTGACAAAGGTCAAGTTCAGTACGCACAGGCGTCAAAAGTTGCTCCAAATTTGTTAAAAAGTGATGCAAATTATTGTGATCAGTCAAATAATGTGGTATATACTTCAATCTGACCCCTGTGTAACCCTTGGTTGACCTCTACCTGGCTCCAGCTGCCACCCTGAGACAGCTCCATGTGTTACTGAACCACAAGACAAAATGTCACATCAAACAGAATTGAAATTAATGGTGATGATTTTGTCTGCTGTCGTCTCCAAACAACAGTCATTCAGTTATGATGAATTTGCTACTTTCTGTGTTTTGACAAAACTCCAGATAAACTCAAGAAACCCTTTAAAAAGTACAGTAGGCTGTTTTTTTCCATCTGTGTGGAAGCTGTAACATTATTATTTTAACTCATCAATTTTCAGCTGGAGAGCAAAACGTCAGAGTGTCTTCACTGGTGTTTGCCCGTCTTGTTTTTCTTGATGTCACATTGTGTCAACATGAAGACAAACTCGATATCTGTTGGCCGTAATATCGGCTGAATTCCTTTATTAATGTGACAATATAAAATTAAAAAAATGTCTCTTGACATTAAAGGTTGCAGACCCTTGATCTAACCAGAAGGTTAAAACTGAATCTTTTTTAGCTGTTGGAGTGAGGTTTACAGGCTGCTACTGCACAGCACCTCCTGCTGGCTTCCATCATACAAAGAGAAGCAAAGACATATCAGGTGAGCAGGAGGACATGAAGACAGAGAATGTGGAGAAGGAGACAAACTGAAATGTTACAGCTGTGGAGGAGAACACAGCTCGGTGTGTCGTGGATGTGCAGTCAGTAAAAAAACAGCAGACATCCACTGTGTAGGACACATCAAGGGATTATGTCTGCAGAGACAGTGAAGACAGTGTCCAAGCAGCAAGACTCATCTGAGACAGAGAGCACAGACGCACAGGTGTTAGATGATTAAAAATGTTTTGTGATGTCTGTCGGGGTGAGACCAGGGAGCAGCAAAGCTGTGCTGTTTATCCATTATTTATACGGGTCGCCTCACTGAGACATCAAGTCTGATTGTCAAGAGAGACCTGTTTAAGTGAGACAAACAATAAAACAACTAGTCACAGACAGACAGAGACATAACAGACTGGATCGGGTTAAAACAAAATGCTAAACACGGGCTCTTATGAGGACACACTGGATTATGGATGTATTGATTATTTGTCTGCAGCAGAAACCCACCTCAGAAAGTGAGAAGTTGTACAGGTGCAGTGGAGCTTTTAAAACATCACCAGTTTCTGCAGTGAAAGTGGAAATGGGAGAATGAGGGGAGTTCAGCTCATGCTCACATATAGGGTCATCGTAGCAATAATCCTGGAAAGAGGATTTTACAGGACTGATGGGAACATCACCCAACCGATTATTAGAGTTTTGGGTGGATCAGAAATGCAAGAGCGCAGACTGCAGGTTTGACACACTTAAGTGTAAATCCAGCTGTGTCACTGTCGGCCGTTCCTCCCTGGATATTTTTCTGAAGTCTGTTGATACAAGTCAGCAGGAGAAGCTGAAAAAGGAAAAATCTAAAATAATATCAGAAGGGTGATAGTACAGGACGATATAAATGAACATCAGTGCAAACTGTTCATACTCTCAGACGATCAAAAGACCCAGAGAATGAACACACAGGTGCAGCTTTTTACATCCCTCAGTATGAGGCAGCAGAGAAGAAAAGAACAACACAAAGCACAAATGATGAGGGAGAGAGAAAAAAATTTGTGGATTTATTTCATGACTACAGTAGGAGAATGTACACTGTATTTTATTTCAGAATATCTTCCAATTACAGAATTGATGGAGAGAATATACAACCCCAATTCTAATGAAGTTGGGACGTTGTGTAAAATGTAAATTAAAAACAGAATACGATTTGCAAATCCTCTTCAACCTATATTCAATTGAATACACCACAAAGACAAGATATTTAATGTTCACACTGATAAACTTTATTGTTTTTCTGCAAATATTTGCTCATTTTGAAATAGATGCCTGCATCATGTTTCAAAAAAGCTGGGACAGTGGTATGTTTACCACTGTGTTACATCACCTTTCCTTCTAACAACACTCAATAAGCGTTTGGGAACTGAGGACACTAACTGTTGAAGCTTTGTAAGTGGAATTCTTTCCCATTCTTGCTTGATGTACGACTTCAGTTGTTCAACAGTCCGGGGTCTCCATTGTCATATTTTGCGCTTCATAATGTGCCACACATTTTCAGTGTGCAACAGGTCTTTACTGCAAGCAGGGCAGTCTAGTACCTGCACTCTTTTCTATGAAGCCACACTGTTGTAACATGTGCAGAATGTGGCTTGGCATTGTCTTGCTGAAATAAGTAGCGACGTCCCTGAAAAAGACGTTGGTTGGATGGCAGCATGTGTTGTACCAAAACCTGGATGTACCCTTCAGCATTGATGGTGCCATCACCCCACACCATCACAGATGCTGGCTTTTGAACTTTGCGCCAGAAACAATCTGGATGATCTTTTCCCTCTTTTGTTTAGAGGACACGACATCCATGATTTCCAAAAACAATTTGAAATGTGGACTCAGACCACAGCACAATTTTCCACTTTGCGTCTGTCCATTTCAAATGAGCTCAGGCCCAGAGAAGGCAGCGGCGGCTTTTCTGGATGTTGTTGATGTATGGTTTTCGCTTTGCATGGTAGAGTTTTAACTTGCACTTGTAGATGTTGCGATGAAACTGTTAACTGGCAATGGTTTTCTGAAGTGTTCCTGAGCCCACGTGGTAAGATCCCCCCACCAATAATTTTGGGTTTCAGCTTTTTTTGTTTTTCACCGCTTTCATCCCTGGAATACTCAGTTGTGGAAGACAAAGACGTGTACTAAAATTTAAAATGAATCCTGATGTACATTTCCACTTATCAGTTCCATCAGTGCAATAACTTACTGTCATCAGGTCAAACTCACCACTCTGATACATTATTGTAATGAGAGTTGTTCTAACATTTATTGTTAATTTGTTTCTTTGCAAACATGCAGCCGTTGTTGGTGATTAAAGACGAAACTCTCCCTGAACACCAGGAATGGAATCCAAGTGTTGACGAGGACATTAAAGAAGAAGAGAAGCTGTGGATGTCAGCAGCTGGAGGAGGCAGATCTCACTGCCTCCTCCACTCACTTTCACTGCCGTCCCTGTGAAGAGTGAAAATGATGATGAAAAACCAGAGTCATCACAGCTTCATCAAAGCTGAAGTGATGAGAGCACAGAGGCTGAGCCTGTAGCCAGCAGCTCATCTGTACACAGAACACTGACAGCAGAAGCTGATGGAGAGGACGATGGAGGACCACAACCAGCCAGCAACTCAGGTCCAAACAGTCATTTACAACCAGATACCAGTAGCAGGAGTTCAGACAGTTCTGGAACTGAGACTGATGACAGTGATGACAAAGGCTCTAAATATAGAAAAGCATCTGGTCACATTAACAGCTCAGAGCAACAAAATAGCGGCAAGCAAGAAGAAAATCATTTAGCTGTTCTGATCGGTGAAAAAGACAGAAACAGAAGGACACTCTGAAGCCACCAAGGACAAACCATACAGGACAACTCTCCTGTGGAAGCACTAAGCTGGATAATCCACCAGATCAGCATAGTTCTGATCCTGGACTCCAGCAACAACAGCATCAATGGGCCAAAAGAAACAAATGAAACTACACCACAGTAAATTGGACCATTGAAGAGAAGAAAAAGATCTTTCACTGCTTCACTTACTCAAGGCATGAGAAGTGGGGCAGAAAGACAAAAGCAGTATTTGAGGAGCGCATAAAAGAAGAGGATTTACCATCAGAAGAGAAAGAAGCCACCACAACTGCAAAACTGCAGTCGATCACCTCTCAAATCACAAAATATCTGACAGCAGAGGAAATACAAAAAATAAAGGAAGAAGCCCAAAAAGAAGCGATAAAAGATCATCAGTCAATGGAGGAAGGAAAACAACTTGAATTTGAAAGGAGTCAGTGACAGGCCAGACAGCACCAAGTGATCGGACACAAATGCAGGATTCAGGTCTCAGCTTCACAGAGTTCAATGTCAGGACTTGCGTGAGTCGGTACACAAAAAGACAGTCCAAAATATCAACAGTAACCGAAGCATTTGGCAGAGACAGAATCCAGAAACAGGCAGACAGGTCAATACAGGATAAAGCAAAAACAGGACTGTGAAAACTCTGAAGACAAACGCTCGAATGAGGCACAAGGCACAACAATCTCGCAAGTGAGAGAGGAAGCAGGTTTGACTAATAAAGGGGATGTGATCAGGGTAAATGCACCGCAGGTGTGAGAGGAAAGATCCAGAAAGAGGCGTGGCCACAGGAAGGGCAGACAGGAGGGAAACGCCCAACACCAAACAACACAAAAGAAATCCAGCCACCAAAACCCCAGTGCAAAACTAAATGCAAACCCAAAGCAATAAACAATAACCCCCACCCCTCACCCCACAGACCCAATCATGACATCACCCCCGCCCCACGGCCGGCACCGGACGGCCCAGGAACCCCCGAAAGCGAGGCATGAAAGTCACGGATGAGAGCCGGATCCAGGA